>NW_028262290.1:7836428-8450357 GCF_047370975.1 Nipponia nippon | reverse complement strand
CAATATGAAGGAAGCACACTCTGTCTCCCTGAAGAAGCTGATTAATTAACCAGCAACCACGGCACATTAAAAACAAAATTAAAAAATTTAAAAAATATTTTGACTTGCAGAGATGCTTACAGAGAGGACTGTGTTGTTTCTCTTTCCTAAAGATGTCTTCTTTACCTAAAGCTCCCATAGATTTGAGCTTGCTTCCAAATTGTGGAAAACACAAATATGTGGAAGTTTTGCAAATCAGATAGATGCTGTTCAGTTTAAAGCACAGGACTTAACTGACAAAAGATATTATCAGCTGTCAGATTTTCCAAGAGTTTCTGTGTGACCTTACCTTCTCTCTGTTTCAGTCCTGTAAAACGGGGATGATTTCACTGCTTCTACTTTTTGAGTCTCTTTTCTATTTAGGTCTTCAGTGCAGAGGCTGCTTCTTACTCTGTATTTGTACAATACCCTGGAAAACAATACCCTGAGCTCAGTTCATCCCATTAAATAAATCATAGCAACCATTTTCCATCCAGCCATTAATAAACAGCATTATCTTTTCTCCTTATTAACTGGATGCCTTTCACTCTGAGTTGAGAACACTTCATCTTTCTTTTGCAACAGTTTGCAGATAATGTAATTTGAACATTTTTTTTTTCCAAAATGGATAAGCAAAGAAAGACAAACTTGTTACCATGCCTCAGCAGGACTCCATTTAAGAACTCGATGATACAAACAAACCGGAGAGACGAATGTAAATGGTGTTCCAATTAAGTGGAACCCAGGATGTCTCCGTGGGTACATTATAGGATGCAGTGGAGGTGGTAATGTTGAAGAGGTAGCTAGGAATAGCCTCCAGCATTAAAAATTTAAGCCTGCAACTCGTTCACAGCTGTGACTGTGCATGCACTGGGAGAGGAATGGCACAATTGAAAACAGAATCAGCATATGTCTGCCAAACTCATCCTGAGGAAGAAGAAATTTAACCTCTGTGTTCCCAGTAAGAGTGAGAGTTTGCAGTAAAGTTCATCACAGCTGTCTAATGGCAAAAAAAGAAACAGCAGAGCCTGGTAGAGGAACAGCAGTAACTACCACTCAGTGTGGTACAGCAAGGCTCAAAATTAGAGTGTGGCCTCCCCGAAGGTCAGACTACTCCTGTAAACTGTGGGAGACAGTCAGCCATACTTGTAGATAGCTGCTTGTGAGTGGCAGTCTATTGCAGGCCTTCCAGGGTTAAAATAAAAAGAAAATAATTAAAAAAAAAAAGTCTTGTGGCTTGGGTAATTGTGTGACAAAGCTTGATTTTGCTAGAAGAGAATGGCAGAGGGAACCATCATACTTGCTTTAAGGTCAGATGTTGAAACTAATCACTTGCAAGACCTCCCACATGAATTCAGCCAAGTGACCTAACTTCTTGTTTTGTGCTTTGCTAGGTGCGCCTACTCCTTCTTAGGAGAGCAAAGTTGTGCCTGGTCTTATTCATAATTTTCTATTGTTTCATGCATTTTTTCCATGTATGTCATTTAGTCTTGATGACCTTTTTTTTATTTGGATTTAGTTTATATGGTGGAGATGGTCACATCCTGCAGGTTACTATCCTATTCTGTAATTTTCAGGACATTTGTCTTTCCAGAAGAATATCAGAGCCATCATGTCTATGTTTGTAGCCCATATCTGGATTATTTCTTAACAAGAAAGAGCCACCAACCATTCCTTGGAAAGAAGAAAGAGGCCCAGCCATTCCTTTGGTCAGATCAGACATGTCTGTTTCTAAAATTGAGATACAGATCAGCTCTAGATTTGATGTGAAGGGAGGAGGAAACAGCACAGACTCATCTCTGTCTCTTGTTAAGATGACAGTCCTTGCTAGGGACTGTTATAATTAAAGACAAAGTTGTCTGTAGGATTCTGCAGTCTCCAGGAATACAAACCCTTCAAGGCATATGTCAACAGCCTGTTATGTTGACAGGAAACCCTACCTGGTGGGATGCTCTGAAGTATCTGATATGCTCACAGTATTGGATAACAGTATTGCTGTCCTCCTCTGAAAGGCAGAGGAGAAAAGCTACACCTGTAGACTCGATAGCTGATGAGGCAATGGTTACTCATTTGGGCAAGAAGATCCTAGCACTAAGAAGGGAATACCAACCCTAATGAGGGAAAGGGCTGTCTCTTTACAGAGACAAGCCCACAGTCAGAGCAGCCTGGGCAGCCATACAGAGAGGAAACAGCAGGAGCGTGGGTCAGTATTTGGGTGTGTGGAAGATGGACTGGGCCTGGCTCCAAAAGCTGCTTATTGAATTGACTCTTTATGGAGTATCCTGAGACTCATCTTTCTCTGAAAGCTCCTTAAAGGAGATGTATTCATTTATGATTTTACCTTCCCCTGGGCTATGTTTACACATGCATTTAGGATGGAGGAAACTGCACTACCGATGAACCTTGTGTTTGCTGTGGGTGCATTGTGTTTTTCCATTTAGGGTATTGTAAAGTCTGGCTCTCAATGGAGCTCTCAGATGAGCTACTGTCATTATATTGTTATTGTTACTCTTTTGTCTTCGGATGTCTATTGTGTACTGCAGCTCATGTGAACGTTTCAATAAAATACCAGCTCATGTGGGCAAAAGCATTGAGCTATCAATTTTGTCAAAAGCTGGATGCACTTAATGTGATGAAGCAGTCACTCATCAGAGGAAATAAACCACAGCCAGAGGAGGTGGAGGAAGTTTTCAAGCATCTGAATGCACATAGGGAGGAACCCTGGCTTACAGTATCCTGCCACCAGAAACTACCTGAAATACCATAGCAACAGAAATTCCACAGAGCTGTTGGTTATATTTGCAAAATCACTCAGTTCTGAAGAAAATGTAGGCAGCAGATGAACCCAGTTCAGACAAAATCTGGATTACTAGGGCACTGCTGCCTACCCAAAACATCCCTTCATTTTAGCACTGCAAATCAGAAATATTTCTGCCAGAGTCAGCAAACTACACGGATAAGGGGGAAGTCAGACTTTATGGCTTCTAGCTGAATTTGTTGCAAACGGTAAATGGGTACAGAAGGTGAAGCAAAGGTAGCTGAAGCACTGTTAGAAACAGCTCAGACTGGAATGAGGACATGATTTCATGTTCTCAGTGTCTATTTCTTCCCATGATACAACAGCAATACATGACTTTTTATAGCTTGTGTTAAAGGTTTGCTTAAAAGCCTTATCCTGTGACGTGCTCAGGGCAGCCAGTTCCCCTTCAGTTCAGCCTGAAGCTTTACAAGCAAAAACATTTGAGGCCTTGCTCTGTGCTTTCCCAGTCCAGTCCTTGCAGTGGCCTTCATTTTAGTGTTTTTATTGTTCAAAGATGATTCATCTCCAACAAAATTAAAGATGTAGGCTGCTTCACAAGGCTGCTAGGTGATCAGGATATTTATTTAGCTGTCTTTAGTTTTGAGTGACTGCTGCGCCCTGACTACTCAAAAGTACTACACAGCCACTACAGTAGGGCTCCGTTCCTGCCTTTCCATGGTAGACACCTCCATACACGTTCTGGGAGGAGGCAAAGAGTTATCTAGAGATAACAAAGCCATGAACACCTCTGGGTAGTCTTCCACTCACATTCAGACTGCAAGGACCACCCTGTCTCAGGCGTGTGTAGGAGAAGAGCATTCAGACCGCAGGGAATGTGGAAGCAGCTTCAGCGAGAAGTTGCTCTTTCCTGGGCTTTCAGATCCCTCAACTCAGGTCCTGAATTGAGACCTTTGCCTGAAATCAGGTACTTAAGTTCTGTGTATAAAAATTAGGGAGAAAAGCACGTTTTTGAGTGCATGTTGGCTTAAGGATATAACTAGGATTCTGGATTCAAATGTATCCTCAGTATAACATTAATCAAAAACTTGATTCCAGCTCTCATTGGACTGCTTTGCTGCAGGGGTGCATTCAGATAGATGTTTTGGAGAAGGGAATTAAGCCTCAGCACTCTTTCTGACAGGTCAATTCAGAGAGTGAACAGCTCAGGATCTTTAAATTAGAAGTGGAAAGCCCAACCTAGAGGAAGGTTGACTGAGAAAGGAAGGCCAGAAGCAATATCTGTGAGTGAAAAGAGAGAAGCTGTCTATTTCTGAGTATGAGGCAAATGAATCTCTGAAATCTTCACATGGGACACAAGCCTGAAGGAGGTTTAAAGGATTTCACATTCACAAGCCCACAGAAAGCTTTGAAAAGTATTACATTTAGTTCCACAGAAATCTTGTAAGTTTTGCCGGTGTGGTTCAAATTCAGATATTTGGTGCTTTTCACACAGTTGTAGCCTCCAAAATTAACAAAAAGAAGTGAAGAGTCTCTCTCTGCCTTTACAGCCATGTATGTTAGCTCACAGGCATGTCCTATGGCCTGAGTGCAAAGACTGGCCTGTGTTTTAAGTGCAATGCTATTACCTATAAATGTAGATCTATTAATAGGGGAAATTTAAACCAAGGAAGATGTAAAATGTGGCTAGTGCTCTTCAGTGAGTTATTATTACAAAGTGCCAGGGAATGAATTTGGCTTCAGTTTGGTTATTTTTAGATTTATAACATTGAAGCTCAAAGGAAAATTGGGATGAAAATAGCTCTTTTTAACGTGGTAAAAGACCTAGATCCATTTGCCCAACACTTCACCAGGTGGGATTGCTTCTAATCTTTTATGCCAAGCCTTACATGATTGTCGCTTTGACTTCGGTACAGATACTTCTGACTTTGAAGAAAATAAGACCAGAATGTTCCATGATGTTCTCCAGGCTAGCAACAATCCGTGTAGCATGAATGGTATATTCTTGCTTCATAAAGATTACTCCTTCCTTTACCCTGTACTTTGACATTTTTTTGTTTGATCAGTTATCTGGTTAAAATTGCTTTGCTTTGCTTTCTTCCTTAAAACTGGCTGCATTTCCACAGTGGATACCTGAGCTTGCATATCATGAAAAGAATTTCACCCTTTCTTAGAAGAAAGCTGCTGCTGCAGTCCCACAAGTAACAGTTGCAGCATTTGCTCCTTAGTGTGTCACTTTTTAAAATAAATTAAAAAAAAAATCAAAGGAAAAAACTTTGGGATTCTTGAAGGCAAAATGTTCTCCAGTGCACAGCGGGTAAATTACTTTATCCACCAACGGACACAATCCTGCTTCCACGGGTTTAGCTCAGGTGCTGTACTGGCTTTTTAATGGCATACCGCACAAGGATTTTCTTCATGCAAGGGTACCATTTATTATAGTGCTCATTGCTCTGCACACCATCACAGTGAGGTAAACATCCTTCTTTATGGTCTAAGGGCCTAAATGTCCTTTCCTTGCATATTTGGAAATACTTTTGACTGATGCAAATGTTTCTGACTATACATGGGTTGACTGTTTTTCCCTCTGATGGCTGTTGGGGGGTCTTGTTCCCAGCATGGCTGCCAGTCCAGTTTGAAATCTGCCCTTCCATCAGTTGCAAGAGCCTTCCCACTGCCACAATCAGTAGCTTCTCTGCATTCTGTTTTTTTTTTCTAAATTTGTTGCAAATCATGTATCTATTTGAAATCCACACTGTATAATGTGGATACACCCTAAATCTGGACATCCTTCTCTCCCAGATACCTAAGGAGGAACATGGACTCCATGTCAAAATTAAGAGGACAGAAGATAAATCACAGTCTGTTTGCTTAAGCTTAAAAGTCCAAAAAAGAGAGGGGAAGGTCATATTCAGCATCACTTCTAATACATCAAAATAATTTATATCAGAGCCATCCTATTTGCTTTAATACAAATTTCAAATACAATGAATCTTCTTCAACTTGAAAAAGCTATTTCTTTTTAGCAAGTTTATTTGTGAACTATTTTTGTGTGTTTTCTTCTGTACTATACTTGCGAAACTGCCTGGAAATACTGGTATTTTACTTTGCAGAAAGATCCCTCAGGAAATTAGATAAACCATTCTTGCACTTGACTGACCAAAACAATTAAGTAAAAATAAAACACAGATAAAACAGAACATAGTTTATATAGAACAATGAATGTCATCTCATCTCAAAGTTACTCTGTTAAATGAAGATTACAGCTTTATAATTAAATGACTAAACGCTACAATAGCACTTAAATATGTTTCCTCTTTAGAACCCATGATGGTGATAATAAGGTATTTATCACATTAAAGCAATATCACATACCCTCTTTGTAGTAGGACTGTGACAAGCATGTCAAAATAGATGCTCCCTGGCCTAAAGAGTGTGTGTCTAAACAGAGAAGGACACGAAAGGAACTGGAGAGGTAAAGTCATTTGTCCAGCAGATAGGTGGAAAATCCAGCCTTCTGGTAGACTGTTGTAGGTGGTGGTACCATAGCTCTGAGAAGTTTAGCCCTCTGGCAAGGATAGTAGCAACATCCAGTTTTATGGCTGATGATAACTTTGAGGCTGAAATATCAATAGCAATATTTGTCTGGCAAGATAAATTTCGTGTGCTAATGTAAGTTACAGGGTCTTTTCAGCTGTACTATATGTTCTCTTGGTTTTGAGAGGAACCTGGTAGACTTTGGGGATTAGGGAAAAAATAAATCAGACATCTATTAAAAAATTTGCTCTAGAGGTGTTATGAGCCTGACACTTTCTTCATGCAATACAGATTCATGTGTGGAAATGTTTTAAATATTTATCATTTTAATATTCAAGAAACACCATCCCTTAGAAATCTGTTCAGCTTTGAAAGAAGAGATTAAATTGAGTGTGAGAATTAAAGTAGATGTATCCATGATCATTATAAGAGGTCCATAATAATAATTTCTGGGGAGGGAGGAATGGTTCCCCATGCTCACCTTGCCCAACTTTCTGAGATTCCTAGGGATGAAAATCAGGATTTTTTTCAGGATTTGATGCAGGCTTTGTGTTTATAATGAGGCATCCAGAGATGGAAATTACTCCACCTAAATATCCTGTCATTTCCTATGTCTTCCTCTGAAGAACAAGGTTCTGTCTTGTGCCAGTAACAAGCAACCAGAGTAAATGGCCAGGGTCCAGAGCCAGGATTGCAGTTCCCCTGTCTCACACCAGCAACAGGGAAAATGGATGAATTGGTTCTGAGCAGAGCCAGCTAAGCATGAAGTGGTTCACTTGACATGGAGTGAAGCTAAGGAAAACCTTCCTATGACTTTGTTGAAATCTTTGACTAAAGTCAAAGTGCTGTGAGATTGGGACGTTGTTCTGCAGGTATCTTTAGTAAATTGTCCACTGACTTCCCCTCCAGAGTGAAAATATCTGGGATTCGTTCCTACCAACAAGCCAGTAAAATTCTGTGGCTTCATTTATAGTTGTAAATTAAACATGATCAGCACAATTCTCTGGATCTGAGGCAGGGTGGTGTGGAAAGGTGCACATCTGACACTCTCTTATTCCCCAGGAACAGACTGGCTTCCTGGAAAAACATGCAGACTACCTACTGGAAATTGTCCCTGGATTGTGCTTGGCCCAGGGATTGTCTGGGAGAGTGCTAGCTGTTTTGGGCCAAGATTGTGCTAGGAGCCATTCCAGCAGTCTGTGGATGATTGCATTCAAGTGCCTGTGAATGTACCCTGGCACTTTGATCTACTGTGCACAGGCTGTAGAAGAAGTGGCCATACTTGCCTTTGAGTACACTGGTATGGTGAGCTCACTTTAAAAGCTGGGATAAGATCTGAGCTCCTCCATCTTGGAAGGTATCTGAGGCAAATATTGGCTCAAAAAGTCTCAGTATGAGCTCTCTGTGCTCCACAGAGGACAGGAAAGCGTCACTCTGCTGCCCAGCACTGCCCTGTCAAGGGCAGGAGGCATATTTATACCATAGCAGAGATCATTCACTGCAACGTCCCTCCAATGCACTGTCGCATCCCGTGACTCCCATTGTGTGCCTGTGTGATGCAGGTGCCTCTTTGCAGATGTCTGTGACAGTGACAGATTAGGAGCTTCTTCACTGTTTTGATATCAAATGAGCCTTGCATATGCCTCCTGTTAAACATGAACCTAAACAGCAGGATTAATAAGAGTAGCAATTGGGACACTCATCTGTGTATGATTTCACTTCAGTCATGATCCTGTTAGTGTCGAAATAAATCAGATGTGTTTGCTAAGTCCAGATGAAAATCAGACAACTTATTTAGTAACATAAGTAACGATTTTTTAGTCCTGGTTTTGGGACTATCTCTAAGGAAACTATAAGCACACACAATGGGGAGTAGGTAAAACTCAGGTTCATAAATCCAAACCTCTCCCATTCAAGACAGCTTCACTCTTTGCTTTCACCATTCAGCTACCTCAGTTGTATTTCTGTGTTTCATTCTGTGCAGGACTGGCCAGATCCACAGACTACACACCACCTTTTCTACCTGCCCTGAAGCATCTCAGAAGACACCTCCCCTGAAAGTCTGGCTTCAGACTTCTCATGGGTTTAGCTGCAGCATCCCATTTCTCAGGTAGATGTGTGGATTTGCTGCCTAGAAATTGGGAAAGAAAGGAAAAGAGGTAAGTCCGTAAGTTTTGGACATGGGGTAAAACATATGAACAGTTCTTAAGGGACAGGAAAGTCCCTCACAGTGAGAGCACTAAACACTAGGCCGCAAGGAAACTCTCACATGTTCTTTGCTCTAAAGTAGTTTCCATGTAATTCTAGAATCATAGACTCACACAAGTCTGGAATGGACCTTGGGACGTCATCTAGTTCCATCTCCTGCTCAAAGCAGGGCCAACTTCAAAGTTAATTCAGGTTGCTCAGGGCATTGTCCAGTTGAATTTTCAGTATCTCCAAAGACAACGATACCATAACTTCTTTGGGTTTTTCTCACAAGAGAGAACAGCTTCAGCAGGAAGAATGGAAACCTCTCTCCTCCCCACACCCAAATAGGTAGATCTTGTTCTTGGAGGTGGATTTGAATCACTCTATGCAGCTTTGAGACTGGTACCAGCTCTCTCACACGGTGTGCTCAGCAGTGAAATGCATATAAAGGGATGTCACTAAAACTGCTCTCCATTAAAATATCAGAAAAGGTCTTGATTTGTTGAAGGAAGACTAGAGACCTTTAGCAGAGAGTGAATGTTACCCAGATAAGAATCCACATCTGGAGAAGAGGCAAGATTTAGTATGTGCCCTTTTCTCCAATGTTGTGCTCTCCATAAGGATGTCCTCAGTCGATGTAACGGCTGCTCCCCTCATGGTGCTATGTGGAGGGACCAGCCACCTGTCCCCAGGCTCTGGATTGCAGTCTGGTAGCTAAATCCTGGAAAGAGAAGTGTCTCTGATTCAGTTTTATAGTCTTCAGCCCTTTGGACCTAATCCTAAGAGATTCACTTAGGCCTGTGCTGTGAATTGATTGCAGAGCTAGGAATAAAATGCAGAAGCCCTGGCTTTTCAGTGCCAAGCACTGAACCATTACTCCTCTGGGTCAGGCAATGAACAAGCTAGAAAAGCCTTTGAGGCTCTGAGCATGATTAATAGACCTAAAGCTCCAGCTTGGAGCCAGATGGAGAATATGCACGCTCCTGCTCTTTATGTTTGTATACGCACAGGTGCTGCTCCAAGGAGCTTGTCAGCTGCCTGCTTTCAGGGAGCTGACAGATCTACCGCGACACTGTTTGACTAAGTGTGCAAACATAAAGTGGAAGTTAACCAAGATGGCCCTTTAATAACACCATCCGTCGAGTGATCATGCTGACTGACGGCAGGGATTGGGCAGGGTTAAATATGTATGCAAAGAGAATTTTTATTGCACGCTTTGCAGGTCCTTCCATTCACATAAATATACGCAGGTGTACCCCGTGCTACCCAATCACACATTTCTGTCACTGATCTGACTACCTATCAGACACTGGGCATGAATTCCTGGCAGCTGATTAACTGCTTGTGCCAACCTCCTTGCAATTTACTGCATGATGGTTTGATTTACCATGTTTCTAAACCTATATCTCATCTGCTTTATCAGGCCTGTCCTGGCAAATCCTGTACCAGACCGAGGCGTACTGACATACCTTAAACATGTTCTCTAATAGACAGAGACTCTTCAATGCCTTCCATTAAATTACCAGGCTGTGCATTTTAACTCTCTGTGGCCTTGACAGCTCTTACTAGACACATTTTGGGCAAATACAAGGCAGCCTGTCAGACTAACAAGGCCCTAGCAAGTTTTGAGCAGTATAAACTCTTTCATGAAAGCCAGAGAGAGAGGGAGCTGACAGAAGAAGACAAATGCCTTTTAATTGCAGATGTTTGAGACAAATTAACAAATATCAGAAAGATGCTTTGATTAAATGAAACAATGAGGTAAAATGTTCCCTAATTTTTTTATTAAAATGAAGTACCAAATCTGAAGTGTTGCTGAAACAGGGGAAAATGTTTGAATGAATGTTGTTGGATGGATGGATATTCCTCTCCCCTAGGTAAATGTTGGCTTTTCTGTACTTAACAGCAGGACAATTATTAACTCAAGTCTGTGTATTAATAGGATAGGATACGATGGAATGGAATGGAATGGAATGGAATGGAATGGAATGGAATGGAATGGAATGGAATGGAATAGAATATTTCAGTTGGAAAGGACCTACAACGATCATGTAGTCCAACTGCCTGACCACTTCAGGGCTGACCAAAAGCTAAAGCACAGCAAGTATTGCTTTGTGCTATTAAATAAGTGGTTCTTTGCAATCCCAAATGAGACAATGACGTGTGCATAGGTGTGTCTGAAAGGATCATCCAGTGGCTAAAACTTTGTCCCCTTTCCATGGTCACCTGAAAGTCAGTCTCAGCTCTGCCAATAACCTACTGTGAGACTTTGGGAAGAACTTCAGCTTTCTTGCCTGTTTATTACCAGTCTTGTCTATTCTGCCAAGAAACTAGTGATGCAAAGACCTTCCTGTGTTTATGAAGACTTCTTGTTGTGTGCCGATATGAGACCCAGCAGTGCTGCCATGCTCTCAATTGCACCTCTGAGTGGTGCTGTTAAAAGAGAATAGGTGGAAAGTCATCCAATGAAAAGTGCCTGAGTTCATTGGCATCACTTGGAATAAAGGGATCTGTGGAAAAGAATGGTGGTTTCTAGCAGAGACTTATTTTACTACTATAGCTGCTGAATGAATTGCTTTGTCCACTTTCATAGGTTGCCTTTAGTTAAGGTGAAATACTTTCAAAAGTAATGACATTTGTAATAATTAATAATTTCTTCTATGGAATTAGCTTGCTGTCTTTTCTTCTTCAAGGGTGAAGCTCGATGTCTTTACTCATAAGAAACTCATATGAACATCCATATACATATTCATACATACACGTATGGATGCATGTATACATGCATATATACATCAGGGCAATGAGAAAAGAAAGAATGGGGAACAGAATTATATGACAGGTAATTAAAAAAAAAAAGATAAAAATGCTTTCAATATTTTCCTTTACTCTTTTCTTTATTCATTACACTTAGAGAAGAAACTCGACTTCCTGAACTGTCATCATTTCAAGAAATTTCCAAAAGGAAAGCTTTGGGTTTCGTTTGTGAGATTTTCTTCTTTTGTCTAGATTCTTCCTTTTGTCTACTCTGTGATGGTGCTCTCAGTTTACTGCCACTGGGGAAGCTTTCCCATCTCACAAAAGAAATAATTGTGACAGGAGGTTTTGTACTTGTGTGGGGCCATGCTCAGAGCCAGGGCCAACTTTTGAGGAAGCTGACATTTGGGCCAGGACCACGGCTCTGGTGACTCATCCCCAGCCATGAAGGGAGACTACAGCCTCCCACTCCACCCACTGTGACATGTAGTACTGGACCAGCCTCATCCCCAGTGAGCAACACCAGTTGGTGCTGTTTGAACACCTACGCAGCAGGAGATGGAAGCCAGGGGAAAGAGGTAAAAAGCTACTCTGGCCGTCCCCTCTCCTCCCCCTTAAATCTCTGCCTGCTGCCTTCCAGGGATGTAGAGAAAATTAATTTGGGATTCAAGCATCTGGAGACCAGTGGATAAAAGGTGCTCTAGAAGAACATATTGTTACAGATGTTCTTCTCCTTATTGCTGCAGCAAGTCAAGATGAAAACATACTGCATAAACTGTGACGTGCCTGAAATCTAATGCAAACTGTTCCCTTTCAAGCAAGCAGTAAAATCCTGGAAGCTCAAACTGTGTCTTGCAGGCAGCAGAGGAGGAGAAATGTTCTCTCCTTTTTTTTTTTTTTATTATTGTATTATTAAAGATAAAATTGTGCTTGGGGGCTTTCAAACAATGTGGTGCTGAGGAATGTGCATGAAGCAGATAACACTATTTCCCTCCACTAGGAGGGAAATATATATAATAACAGGAACTTTGTTCATTAACTTGGAGAAAATGATGATTACGTTAGTGAGGCTGAAGGATATTAAATACCTTCTGCCATCGGATAAAGGATGGTCCAGCCAATGCTGGGACCAGGCTTTGGAAGTTCCTACTGGAAGAAATACCAGATGGAGGCAAGAGTAAGAGGAGGGAAGCAATTCCCTGATGGTAACACTTTAATTTTTAATTTGGAAAAGTTAATATTATTCCAAGTTTTATACCCTGAAGAAGAAACCGCTTAAGGAAATGCCATATTCTTGGCTCCCTGATGGGTTAAATAAACTTGCAGTTGCAATGATTTTTATTTATTTAAGGGACAACTTGTGCCTTGGACTCAATGTTTGCTCAGGAGCAGTATAACAGTGATCCCCTTAGGCTGGCTATTTGATCTGGTACGTGATCTGGTATGTGCCTGCTACTTTCCCAATCCGGTTGCCTGTAGACATACAGGGAACAATCAATCAGAGTTGTCCCACATTCCTGCAATGTGGGAACCAGCAGGAGTTGACCAGAGCAGGCATATCATGGTAATATTCTGCGATAATTTTCCCATCTAAAACAGAGTTTTTCTTGGCAGGTGGGGGAAACAGGGCTAAGCTGCACCTCACCCAGGATTTCATAGGAGAATAAATCCTATCCGTACCACCAGTTCTGCCACCATTATGGCTGGAGTCAGAACACTGCCCTGTGTGGGATTCATTACACACTACGGTATTTCTTTCTTCATTTAAGTCTGGACCCTCTATTTCTTACTCAGGCTCCACTTGGCAGGCTGAAAGGAGCAGTGTGTTACATGGCATACCATTCAGGCTGGAAGAGGGGAAGGCTGGAAAGGAAGAAGAAAGCTCACAAATTGTCAGCTCTCATTTGGCTCTTATCAAAAGCACCTGGATTCATAGAAAAAAAGACTATCTGTGATGAGTGTCAAATGAGCAGAGGGAATGGATATTTACTCTGTAGAATTGAGTTGTATTTGGCTATTGAATGATTTTTCATTGGAGCAGTGGATAACAGATGATTACTCCTGCTTTCTACCAGGTTTACTCCAATGCAGATGGATAACAAGATAACAGAAGGCCTGAGAACTAAGCAAAGATGCACTGTTCGAGCAGTGGCCCAAAGCCTTGACATTTTCCTGGTATTTGCTTGACCATGGCTATGCCAGGCTTCCCACAAGTGCTGCTGGATGAAGTCTCCAGGCCTGGCTGGTATTCAGATGGAAGACCACATGCAAATCTCAAGTAACATGGAATAAGTCAAGGAACAGGCAAATACTAGACTTCAAACCCCAGTTGAGTTGAAAAACTATGTTCCAGCCCTATTGTGACTGCAGAGAAGGCATGAGGAGGTTACCTGCTCACACAGTTATGGAGGAAACTGGAAGTCAATCCCAGGTGTATTCACAAAAAAGATTCAGCTTCTCTATGCTGAAAAATGGGAACACTGGGTATTTTTTACTGTGCAGTTTTGGGATAAGGGGAGTTCCCAGGTTTCATACCTGATGTAAGGGATAAAGCAGCTGCCTGTGAAACCAGAGAGATCATAAGTCAAGATGCAGCCGAGCTATGATCCCTGAAAGAGAAGTCCTGCTGCCGGATGTGACATTTGAGCTAAGTTATTGCTCTGCCATTCACTGATCAAAATGGCTCTAGGAAAAAAAAAAAAAAAAAAAAAAAGGAGGAAAAAAACCCCACTTTTTTGAAGCAGGTTTTCTGGATAGTTTATTCAGAGAAATCTATGGTCTCTATTGTTGATACTGAGGTCCAAATAAGAGGACTACAGTCCTCAAACCTACCTGGGTCAAAAGCCTATCCCACCTGGAGTCACTCCAGCTCCCTGGGAACCTCAGCAGAACAGGGGAAAACAGGTCCTTTGTCAATAGGATTTTCTCTACTGCATTGCTTTCAGGCTGTAGTCATGCAGTAACATTTCTGTGACCAGTCTAATGTCCATATTTTGATTTTACTGAGACAAATTTCCTGTGATTTTAACTTTGACCACAACGTTCAAGACTCCAAGTACAGTTAAATTCTGCCTCCATATACTACTTCATATAGGTTGAATGCTCCATAAAGATATGGAGATCTTATCTCCTTGAACTGTATTTGAACCAAATACTTGTGTTGTGTCCTAAAGGTTCAAGTCAAGTGTTTACTTCGTTTTACTCCCAGCTAAGATGTGGAAACCATTCACTCCGTATCAGCAACCCTGTCACCTCTCCCTCCTGCAAAAAGCACAGTTTCTTTTATTCTTGCAGAGGTCTACGAGACTATACTTCTGTGCCATTGGACATTGCTGCTTTGTTATGTGACCCTGGGGCTGGTGACATGTGTCACACTGTAGTGGCTCCCAGTAGCAGGAATGACTGTGTGCTGAGCACTCTGGACTGGAAAGTACCTTCAAAGTCACCAAATCCAATCTGCCACTGTTGCAGAGAACTATAAACTTCCCATAAAACTGATCAAGCTCCTTCTTGAATAGCAGCTGCCTATTTTTACCTCAGCAATACCAAGACTTAACTATTCCACTGATTTGTTAGAAAGTTTCTTCTAGTTTCCATTATCCAAGGCTAATTTCTTCCCAGTCATCCTTGTGCCAGCAAAGACTTCTGATTGAAACAGTTTCCTCTCTTTCTGGTGTTCACAATTTTGTGTAAGTTATTAGCAATATTTATCCTATGGGCTGTCTCTGTACTGGCCAACATCCTGCTTCTGTGGCAACAGGGTAGGGAACTTAACGTTATTTAATATATCACTCCATTATGAGCTGTGCCAATGACACAACAGCTAGAGCAGGGAACACAACAACACATCAAGGGAAAGTTTTTATTTATGATGCCATAGAAATGCCATCCATGACTCATTGGGTGGAATTATCCTAGAACAGGAAACAAAAATATAGTGCATAGAAAACAGTGATAAACATCAAGCTGATAAATAATCCTAATTCCTTTAGAACAGCTTGCTTTTTTTTCCCATTAGCCTGCTCCCTAACCTTTTTGTACCAAAAATAATTTTCCATGAATCACAACCATATCATTATAATGAGTACAAGGAAACATCAGTTTATGTAAGATCAAGTTAAGTAACAGGAAACATCACATTAAGTATAATCTAATTATACTTTGTTCCACAACAGAAGGGACAGATTTATTTTTCAGATAAGAGTGAAAAGCAGTGTATAAACATGTGAAACTAAGGAAGAGAATCACAACATCTACCATTAGGCTCTGCAGAGTCAAGAAGCGAATTGAAACTACCTAAGACAACAGTTTCTCTGCTGACACTGCTTGGAGTGTAGTTCTTAACCAAACACCTACATCAAATGCCTAAAGCTATGCAGCTAGACACCTTCCTTTCCAATCAAAAGTAAAACCAGAAAATGCCTCTTTTCCGAAACTGGCCTTCCTAAAGCAGCAGACCCAAAGGTCCTATCATTTTAAAATGTCAATATGTTTGTACTCCTGGAACTCCACAAGGGGACGATGAGTCATAAAATTTATGCCAACAAAGACTATTATCAATGTCTTGTTCACCTTCATAACTGACACGGGTATAAAATTTAACTCAGTATTCCCTTCAGTGGACCACAACTTGCATGTGAGAGACAGGATTTCTTTTGCAAAGATATTTGATCTTCACCTGTATGAATTCTTATCGCTCCTCCAGCTTGTCTGTAAAGCTCAGGAAATGTTTGTGAAGTGCTTTGAGACTCCTTGGGGATGCAATGCAGAGAATTTACAGGCAAACAAATAAAAGGTCAATTTCTATCTAGTTACTCTCATGTTGTTTTTACTTGGAAATGTTGCTCTTAATACAGCTTGAATTCAAATAAGTGATTAACAAATCATAGTGCATATAGTACATTAGTACAATGTGATACTTTCTGTCTTTTGATAAACGCTATTTACACAGGATCAAATTCTGCCATGAATTACACCGGATTCAAACCAGAGCAAGCAGCTCTTCAAGTCAACAAGAGTCGCTCCGGATTAATGCAAAGAAGTGAAGGTTTTCCAAGACTACTGTCAACCCGTTTAAAGCTTTTTTAACCTCTAGGGATATGTGTATCAGTATCTCAGTAATGTGCTTGGAAAATCATGCAGCTGATTAACAGCAGAGCCCCCTGGGTGAGATATAATTGAACTGGAAAGAAAAGATGCTTATTCCCAGGGTAGCGAAATGTAGGCAGTACAAAGAGCTACATGTCCAACCAAGATCCTGTATCAGAGGAGTGACAGCTCTATTTATGGGCACAAGTGTGACTGTTAAGGACAGAAGTGAGCTAACTAATTTGGAAATCTCTGTGATATTGGCACAGGACCGTTGACTGCAGGGTTTCCTTACCATCAGTATTGATCTCAGTCTAATCCATGAAATACAACTCATCTCACTCCAAAGGAGAAAGGTCAGATTTACCCCACTCTAGTGCAGATGTAGATGACTTATTTTAGTCAACTAAGTCCCACTCCTGGTGCCCACATTGTTGAAATAAGAGCAAACCCCACTGTTTCACCTTCAGTTGAGCATGACTCATGCATCACAATACAGTTAATTCCCTTTGTGAGGAGGGACCTCCCAAGCATTTCACCAATTATTCTGTGGACAGGACACTGGTGTTGCCTTACAATAATAGGAAATACCTGTAAATTAAGTGATCTAGATAAAAACTGTTGCGGTTTAACCCTGGCCGGCAACTAAGCACCACATGGCTAATCTCTCACTCATCCCTGCTCCCCCCCCCCACTAGGGATGGGGGAGACAATGAGAAGGATAAAAGTGAGAAACTAACTGATGGGTTGAGATAAAAACAGTTTAATAATTAAAAAGAAAAGAAATCATAATAATTTTTTAAAAAATAAGGAAAAGAGGAAAAAAAAAAAAAAACAACAAAGTGAGAGGAAAATAAACCCCAAGAAAGAAAAGTGATGCAAATGAAAATTGCTCACCACAAACTGATGGATGCCCAGCCAGTCCTTGAGCAGTGGCCCCCTGCCAACCTCCTCCCTAGTTTTATTGCTGAGCATGATATCATGTGGTGTGCAATATCCCTTTGGTCAGTTGGGGTCAGCTGTCCCAGCTGTGTCCCCTCCCAACTTCTTGTGCATCTCCAACCTACTTACTGGCAGGGCAGTGTGAGGAGCAGGAAAGGCCTTGACACTGTGTAAGCACTGCTCAGCAATAACTAAAAAGTGAGTGTGTTATCAACACTATTTTCAGCACAAATCCAGAACATAGCCCCATACAAGCTACTATGAAAAAATTTAAGTCTATCCCAGCCAAAACCAGTACAAAAGCAATCAAAGGAATTGGAGCTGTTTTTTCTAGAAAACTTTAAATTTAAAGAGAAATTTTGATAGATAACTGCGGATATATTCTCCATGCCCAATGAGTTGAACAAATATTGTCTTAAATTGGAACAAAAAGGAATCTACTAGACTTTAAGAAAACCTGTCTAATGAGTAGGAAAGCTAAGCACTGGCAGAGGCTATGTGAGGGCCGGAGAGTCTAGCACATACTACCATCTGCAATCAATGCGTTGGGTATAGCTAACACAACAGTGAGCATGGACTGGACTTCTTCTCACAGTCCCTCCCAGCCCTGTTTTCTCTGATTCTGAATGGTTTTCACATTGTTTCAGAACCAGATGAGGCAGAGGCAGAGGCAGAGAAAAAAACAGTCTCCTAGCACCCTGCTCTGATTCCTAACAAATAGCTTCCCATTAAAAGTAACAACATTTTCAAACGCTTGCAGCGATCAGCAGGGTAAGTCATTGTCCCTCTTGCACTACACATAAATTCTCTTTGCTGTCTCATTTGTGGACATAATTGTTCTTTTTTTTTTTTCTTTTAACATTTCCCTGTCTTGTATAATTTCCCTTTAACTTGCTGATGATCTGAGATTAGTTTTGTTAGTTTTGTTTCATATTTGTTTCATATTTTGAGACCCCAGATGAAAAAGTTGTACACATATATAGACAGAGTATTGACATAACTGAATAGACCATCAAAAGAGCTTTCCAAGAAAGATCTTGATTTAAACAGGTAACAAATGGTAGGAGAGAAGAAATTTGCCTGAAATTACTTGGAAAATCATAGAACAGGTTGCCCAGAGAGGTGGTAGATGCCCCATCCCTGGAAACATTCAAGGTCAGGTTGGACTGGGCTCTGAGCAACCTGATCTAGTTGAAGATGTCCCTGCCCATTGTAAGGGGATTGGACTAGATGACCTTTAAAGGTCCCTTCCATCCCAAAGCATTCTATGATTCTATAATAATTTAAGTTGGAAGGTACCTCTTGAAATTATCTAGTCCATAATGCCTGCATCTTCTCCCCCAGCTCCTGCAGAATGAGCTAGAGCAGGTTGCACAGGACCATGTTCAGATAGCTTTTAAATATCTCCAGGAATGGAGACTCCACAACCTCTCTGGGCAGCCCGTCCCAGTGTTTGACTACCAGCACAGTAAAAAAGTGTTTTCTTGTGTTCAGATGGAATTTCATGTGTTCTAATTTGTACCCGCTCCCTCTTGCCCTCTCAGTGGGCACTATTTAGAAGAGTGTGGCTTCTGCTTCTGCTTCTTCTTTCTTCTTCTTCTTCTTCTTCTTCTTCTTCTTCTTCTTCTTCTTCTTCTTCTTCTTCTTCTTCTTCTTCTTCTTCTTCTTCTTCTTCTTCTTCTTCTTCTTCTTCTTCTTCTTCTTCTTCTTCTTCTTCTTCTTCTTTCTTCTTCTTTCTTCTTCTTCTTCTTCTTCTTCTTCTTCTTTCTTCTTCTTCTTTCTTCTTCTTCTTCTTCTTCTTCTTCTTCTTCTTCTTCTTCTTCTTCTTCTTCTTCATTCCCTCCCATCAGGTATTTATGCACATTGATAAGATCCCCTTGAGCTTTCTCTTCTCTGGACTGAAGAGTCCAAGCTCTCTCAGCCTCTTCTCATATTACAGGTACAAGCAAAACTAACAACTATGGCTCTTGAAACTTACCTCTGTGTCCCGTCACCAGAACCAAGGCTGCTGCACTTACTTATGGCTGCTGAGGATGCAATGGTGGTATGCTTCACAGACATGTCTGTGAATTAAAATTAGTGTGGAGAACTTGGATGTAGCATTAGCATGAAGGATGGAGGAAGGCCTGGCAGAAACATGCCACAGCTTATTCTATCTTATATAAGCTGTGAAGACTAGTCAATCTATTTTTAGTTACAGCTCAGTCTCCAAGCTAAGCAGTTGGTATGTTTCTCATGCTTCAATTGCATAGCAATGACAGTGAAGTATTTGAATCCTACCTAAAGAAGAGATAATGCACCTACTATCTGCATGCTTGACGCATTTTGCTGCCCCCTTTCCTCCACCCTTTAAAACAACGTCTTACGTGTGTGCTCCTGTGATGTATAATTCACAGTGTTGTGCAGCCCTGCCCTTCTCCTGCCCTCCATTTAAATCAGTTTTCAAATGCTGTGACTCCAGGCACTAATGTTTTCGACAAGCTTGAAGAAACTGAGACAAGGCTGTAAGCTGAAAATAATGTGCAGCAGCATAGTTGAGTGGCTAATCAATACATGAGCTGTCAGCTTTTCAGATCAAGGAATTAACAAACTTATTTTGCAGCAAATGAAATGAGTTTTGGGGGGAGAAAAATAGAGCTGCTAACAAGACAATGTCTAAGTTGTTTGGATTTTTTTTAAAGAACAAAAATAATGAAGAAAAGAACTCAAACATTAACATTTGAATCTTTCGGTACTCTTACTTGTGCTTGTTCTAACTAGTCTTGAAGAATTATGATGGGAAATTTACAACTGAAGTGTACTCACCATAGCTTGATGATGGGGAAGAACTAGGGATGACCCTGACGTCAGAACTCCACACGTATCTCTACAGCCATGAATGTTCTCTGACCCCAGCATAAACTGGAGAAGTTTGAAAACTACTATATCACACTCTCATTGTAGGGAATAGTTGATAAAAAAAAAAAAATTAAAGAGCATTCATAAACCTTCGTCCTTTCTCCCTTAAATGAAAGTGTGACTTTTTTTTTATGTCAAAAACTAATACTGCCTTTGTCGTTTCAAATTCCCAAAATCAAAGTAAGACTGGAGAAGTCAAAAACCATCAAAAGCCAGTTCAGGCAGCTGTCAGATGCTTATTTCACAACGATATCTCCTACCCGTGCAATCTTAGCTACAGCAGGCAACTAGTTAGTTAGGGCCACCTGTTGCAAATAATGTTTCTTCTCTATGAACACTGTCATAGAGAAACTGTGCTCTTCATGGCTGCATGACTGAGTGGGAAGAGAAATGTACTAGCAATGAGGTGCTATTTGAGCCCTGTGGCTGCTCTGCTGCGTCCCTGAAAAATTCAATGCCCTGCTTTGTGTTGCAGTGTCATCATCTGTAAAAATTATCTTCTCTTGTGTTCTGTCACACGTTCCACAGGGACTGGCTATTGTTGTTATTGTAAGCCTCAGTACCTTGACTGGGGAACCTCTGGTGATATCCATCATGAACTGAGCAAAGGCAGCCCCTAAAGCTTCCCAATCAAAGAAAAACCTCCCAGAGAGAGGATCCGTTGTCCCCAGTTGCTGGTGAACAAGGGAAATTGATTGAATGCTCCAGATCTCATCTGCATGTCTATAACATGGTGATGTGAGACATTTTTGTTGAAGTATCATGAAATTTTGAAGTTGAAGTGAATAACACATCATCATTCATGTCTGACAATGGATGGAAAAGAGATCTGTGTCTAGCTGTGTCTGGCATAAGGGTTCATCCTAACCTTTGGTGCAGCCTGTGGTGATGAGCATGTCTGGGCAGCTGGGAAAGAGACTAATCAAACAGTGGCTACCTGTGGGAAATGCTTATACATGTTTGTGTAGGCAATTGGTCCACTCTATAACGAGCTGAACCTCTGCAAGGATTGCATGAAGGTGACTGATAAAAAATGGTAATAGAAGCAGGGAAGATCTGGTCTTAAACTACTGTACGTAGTCGTGAATGATGAGTTCTGGGAAGAGCAGATCTACCCAAGCACCAGTTTAATGCTTAAAATACTGTTTGAATAGTTTGGTGAGAATCTCTAGATTTTTTTTTCCTGGTAAAGGCATCACTTAAAACTACCATAAATGGTACTTCCTCTTATTTGAACAAACCACTAACAACTTCTACAGACCACTTAGTTCCAATATATTGAATAAAAATGTAATCTGAGCAAGGCAACATTTACATCATTTTTATTACGCAGAGAAGAGGTTGACACTATACACACTTTCATCAAAAGCATCCTAGAACATTCTGGAGTGTCTGCAGCTTATTTGCAGGCTTATCCAAGTAATGGATGGAGAGTAAAAGAGTGACTTTGTCAGGCAGAGACAACCTCGAACAATTCTCTGCAGCTCAGTTGATGGCATAGCCTGGGGGATGCTGTTTGCAAGTGTAAAAGGCAAAAGTCCCATCACAGGAGCCCAGTGTGCGATATTAAACTTTCTGTAAAAGGCCATCCTCAAATTAGTCCCATTATCTCTGACATACAATCTCCACACAAGTGAAATATTTAGTGCTAAGCGTTTATGGCATTTCCCTAGGCAAAACTGTGTGCAGTTCACGGAGCCTTTGCTTGCAGAGCACATCTTGACAGCCTTTTTCAGCCAGTTTGACTAAGACCATGAAAAAAGTCTTGTGCATATAGTCTCCCTTGCAGGATCAGAGTGTTAACATACAGGGCTACAGACCTACTGAAAAAATATACCCTGGGCTTTATGGCACTTCACAGCTTTGGTGTGTGCCCAGGATAAAGGATGATGAATGATTGTGCTGCCCCAAGGGCACAGTGGGAACATTTCTCTAGAAAGCATTTCTTTTTATGGGACAGAAGGAGAGGCACAACAACCTCAGACTGAGGCTATAATAACCTCTACAATGAGATGTCCCCTGATATCCTCATGGATCATATCCCTGCAGCTAGGGAGGGTCTCCTGGTGCAGAGTAGAGTGAGGGGGCAGAGGAACTGGGAGTGCTCCTCTTCTCAGAGTTGGTGTCTGGAGAGGCTTTGTTTGTCCTATCAAGAAAGAACCTACAGGGCCAAAGATCTGTGGCTTTAGGTAATTTAAATGCATGCACTGAAAAACAGAGTCCCCGAAGACCCTTCTGCAGGATGAAAATCAAGGTAAGAGATGAATAGTGTCTTGTCCGTGGGACTGAATCAAGTGTTCCACTCTGCAGCTTATTCCTACTTGACTACTGGACTGACACATTGGTTGGTCTTTAACACAATATGGGCCCTCTGGCTGAAAGTTATGACTATAAATGTGTTAACATTAACATTAAGCAAGCCTTGAGAATTTACTGTGTTACTTTTAGTTCATACTTCTTTTGGAGAAAACAAAATAATCCTTTCTTTTACTCTTTCTGAATAAGAAAAAGCAGGGATCTCACATTTGCTTCTAATTACAATGCACTTTACTGTGCAGCCCCAGTGAGGGGAAAAGGTTTTTGAAGTCTACAACATTGAGTGAGAATTGATTGCTAAATTTGTCTCTGGGAAGTTAGCTCTAACTAAAATGTACTGAGTAAAAACAATCAGATCATTGTTTTGCTAGTGGTACATGTTAAATAAAACCTGCATAAATCAGGCGTTTGGCTGGGAAAGCCAAGCTCAGACATGGTTGAAGTCTATTTCAGGAGAGTACTGACTGTAGTGGGCCAGTGCAGCATCTATGTGTACTTGTGGTGATGATCAGCTTTCACGAAGGACTTACCACTCTGTCCTCCTTGCATGGGAAAGGCCAGTTATGGTGCCTCTGTCGTTCCACAGAGCCAAACATAGAACAGGGTCTTTTGGCTCTTTCTGGGTTACACTGTGGTTTTGGGACTGGGTTTCCAGTGTGTTTTGGGAGCTGGGACTGGAACTGAGTAGGAAACACAAGGTATGCTGTGCCTTCACTTTCACAGGACACCATTCCAAGGTTCATTAAAACACGACCCCAAAGGTAAATTAAGATCCAGTAGAACACAGCTGTAGCTAGTGATTTTATTTGATGACTTTTCATTTAATAGGTTTCAAAGGTGATCGTGATTTTTTTCTCTTTTATCTGGTTTATGAAAGAAGTGTCTATTTTTTGCCAGTTTTATTTACCTCTGCCTGTTAACAGAGTGGCAGATGGTACAGGCAGGTACGTGCTAAGGTGTATGTACAGATGGCTCACTCTGTCTTGTGGTGCCCCTGACAAGATAATGACATGAGGAACTGCAGGATGCTACAGATTACACAGGGAAGCAATGTATATGCAGATGGCCTACGCTGACCTGTGGTGCCACTAACAAGACAGCAAAATGAGAAATGGCAGGATACAAGAGATAGCAAAACAAGTAATAGCTTGACAAAATTGCTGTCAAAGTTAGAAATTACCAGGGCAACCATAGCATAAATACCAACTAAGGGTATAAAATCAGCAAAATCAGGTCTGATAGGGAAATGGTACACGGAAGTGAGCTGTTTATTTGGGAGGGGATGAGAATGGTAAAGGGGAAGATCTTGCGGGGGAAAAAGGGAATATAAGGTGAGCCAAATCATGTGTTTGCAGCTCCCTGTCAAGCAGTTCTGAGCCTGACCAGCATAGCTTGGAGCAAGACTGTAAACATGTTGTTGCTCCAACTGTGCTTGCATCTGACTCTCATGTGCACTCAGAAGGGATCTGGATGCTTTCCCCATTGCTAGGAGGGAGCACCTAGAGGAGGTGGCTGGAAATCTTTACTTCCTAATGGTATGAAAGTTGGAGTGTTTACAATCTTTTATAGAAAATCTTGCATTTGTGACTTTTGAGGGTGATTTTGATGTTGTGTAGACCTAGTCTGTTTTTGAATCCAGAAATGAATGTTCCTTCATTCAAAGAAACCCAAGCACCATGCTGCCTGAGTTCAGCTCCTGATGATATTATACACCACAACTGCCCAGAGGTGGTGGCACAGCATAAACAGGAAAGATAATGCCTTGGACAGTGATTTGAGGAACAGAAGTAGAAATTAATGGTGAGAATGCAATCCCTACTTTGCATAGGAAAATCCACAAAGGATATATCTGAGTTTGTCCTCAGAAGCCACCTTGAGATTACTGTCAAAATCAGACTTGTAAGCCAATATTGGACCTACAAAAAAGGTCAGATTACAAAGCAGTCTGGCAGGACTAGAGCTTACTGCACCCAAAAGTTTATTAATCGGAACACAGTTCAGTACAGGAGCCTTACTGCCAGGGAGAGGCTAAAGGGCTGCAGGAAGGTCAGAGCTGCCTATGGCCAGCTCCTTGCTCTGGTTGTGGTGTGGTGGGGTTCATTGCACAGCTCCTGTTGTGAGGCTCTCCCTCTTCCCAGGTCCCCTCTCCATGGAGCTCATTCCCCAGCTCTCTGTAGTCAAAGGCAGAAAAAAAACAGAGAGCAAACACACCATGTCTCCTTTGATCTCACCAAAGGCTACAAAACGTTTCTGATTGTTCTGGAACAGTTTCTGACTATAAGGAGGCCATGGGAAATGAACATGAAAGGTTAAGGAACCATCAGCATCGCATTTCCCTATCGAAGAGGGGAGGCAGTGAGAGACTGTGTCCAAGTAGACTGTATCCCAGTAGATAATACCCCAGGCTGCATCTAAAGGGAGGGTCACAGAAAAGTTTTCATGAGTATTCCAGCTGTCCTGGGACTCCTCATGTGCTGAAGATATGTGGATGTGCTAGAGTATAAATGTAAATGCACATTTATTTCAACATTTGCTGCCTTTATTTGTTGCAGAGTTCAGTGCTCAAGAGTCAAATGCTTCTGCAGGTAGTAATTACTGACTTCGTATTTGCAAAATGTAGTTTTAGTTTAACAACCAAATTGAGATTGACTTGTCTTGAAAAGAATTCCTTATTCCATCCCACCTCCTGTTTTCAGTGTCATTTACTGGTTGCGACCATGCTGCTCCCTTGGCTAAATAGGCTGATTTCAGGATGTAAGTCCAGTGACAATAGCTATAGTCCTACTGTACCAAATGGACTAAGACAGACAGTAGTTGTCTTTGTGCTCCACATGTTGTACTAGGACCTTCTAGCCAATGATCCAATGCTTCTCAGAAGACAAGACTCTAAGGAGATTATAAAAATAATCATATAGTGACTTTGTTGCAGGCAAAACAGTTGTGACTCAGGAATTAATTTAATTACTTGCAAATTAATACCAATTTCTGATCACAGATTCATGTACTGAGAAAAAAAAAGAAAAAAACACTTCAGTAAACAACATTCCCTCTCTTTCTCCAGGCTCCTCTTAAGTCAAAAATCTATTCTACGCATTCCCAGTCTCAACTTACCTTATTTTCATTGCAGGTTACATCCAATCTGTCCCAGTCCCTTCAGTGAGGATAAGAGGCACAGGAGGCTGGGGTCATGTCCATAACAGATTCTGTCTGTCCTTCTGTCCATATTAGTTTGTGTGTGCCATCCTTTGCTTCTGACTGGTTTCTTCCTGCCACAGCTTGCTTCTTACTGGGTTTCCTCCACCGTTCCCTGCCTCTTGCTGGTTTTTCACTGCTGTACTTTTCTTTGTGTCACTGCCTCAAGATGGGTTGCCCACAGGCTGCAGTCCTTCAGGGGTGTCCTTGCCTCTTTGGTCTGGCAGGGACCTTCTCTGATGTGTGGTTGCCTGCCTATGATGTCACAGGTGGGACAGAGATTTCAGTTCTGAAATAAAAAACATCTCTAAGGAGAGCATGAGCCTCTTTACCCCAGACCATGTTAGGCATGATTTATCATACTGACACTTGAATTCCTCACTAGAAAAGAACTGAGCTTCTCTAGCTGGGCTTCGCTGGGCTGAAGACTACCTAAATGAGATGCATGGGTTGTTGCAATGTGCCTCCTGATGAACTTCAACTCTTCTGGAGGTTGGTGCTTTTCTGCCCAAATGCCTATTGATTTTAGCACAGGCAAACAGACATGCAGTATTTAACTATCTAAATGGAGGAAGAAAGAGAAGGTGCACAAGGCAGATACCCAAATGTTTTTTGTATCTTTAAAGACTATCTGTTCTTACACATGAAGACATGAAGTCATTCCTCTTCTGTATACAATCATGCCTGGGTTTTTCTGTCATTGGTAGTTTTAATGGCAGGGCATGGTGTCTGTGTCTCCCTGCATTGGTCCTCCAAAGCCACAGGGAAATAAATAAAGGAAGGTAAAGGAATTATCAGTAAAAAAAGAAGTGAATGGCAACTTATAAAGGGAATATTTATAAAGGGTAGCCCCATGATCCAGCAAATGCATTCTGGTGAAATTTTACTTATTTGCTGTGTTCCAGACCAGTGGTTTTCCCAATTGCATATGGTTATTCCCAAGCACAGAACTGGCCTTACATATAGGGAATAGATATATGACAGCAACGTGGCCACCCATTCAGGCATGCTATTTTTAGATAATACTTTTTTGGTTTTTATTTCTTTGTTTGCTTTAGAAAATAAGGTGCCTGTAGACACAGAGGTTAGAGAGGTTAACAAGTATTAAACAGAAAGACACAAGATGGTTTCAGAGTTCCTCATTTGGGGCTTTAACTTCAGTATTTTCAAAGGAATTTCCAGCAGTACTAAATAATTAGTTGTTGTACCAGCCACAGCATCAGAGCTCATCTTCACAGCTGTAATTACTGTATGCTTCTGACACCATAGATATTACCATTAGCCCTGCATGTGAATCATCATCTAATTTATTGTCTGAGCTGAAAGCAATTCTGTCTTTCCAGTTGAAAATTTGCAGCAGTGCTTTGTCATGTTAATCTTCAGGTTATGTTGTCTCCTCCATATGCGTGCATTGCCTTTCCAGATGGAGGCTTACCGAAGCGCCTCCTGCTGTCAGCCTTCATGTGCAATCTTTGACAATTTTGGACTTTTTCCTAAAAGCACAGACAATCTTTATTTCCATGTATAATGAAGAAGTTCATTCAGCAAGCATTGGTATTTACAGCACACAAGGAAGGATATTCTGAGAGACTTGAGATGCTGAAAAGGTTAATTATTACAATCTCTCTCAAAAAAAAGGAGGTATGTATACTGTCCTGCCTGATACTGCAGAGCTGACAAGTGTGTGTATGCTGGTTTTGGCTGGGATAGAGTTAATTTTCTTCATAGTAGCTAGTATGGGGCTGTGTTTTGCATTTGTTACCAAACCAGTATTGATAATACAGGGATGTTTTATTTACTGCTGAGCAGTGCTTACACAGAGTCAAGGCCTTTTCTGCTTCTCACACCACCCCACCAGCGAGTAGGCTGGGGGTGCACAAGAAGTCGGGAGGGGACACAGCTGGGACAGCTGATGCCAACTGACCAACAGGATATTCCACACCACATAACGTCATGCTCAGCATGTAAAGCTGGGGAAAGAAGAAGGAAGGGGGGGCATTTGGAGTGATGGCATTTGTCTTCTCAAGTAACCATTACGTGTGATGAAGCCCTGCTTTCCTGGAGATGGCTGAACACCTGCCTGCCGATGGGAAGTACAGAATGAATTCCTTGCTTTGCTTTGCTTGCATGCGAGGCTTTTGCTTTCCCTATTAAACTGTCTTTATCTCAACCCATGTTTTTTTCTCACTTTTACTCTTCTGATTCTCTCCCCCATCCCACTGGGGTGGAGTGAGCAAGTGGCTGTGTGGGGCTTAGTTGCCGACTGGGGTTAAACCACAAGAGTACATGATGTTGACCTACTGTTGGTGAATCTGTAAAAGAATTCCCTTACACCACATCAAGTTCTGAAGCTCTCTGAAAAGATGGGGCATGGGCCTGTGCCACATGAAAGTACCACAGCAAACAATCCCAGCATCTGCTGAGGTGTAAGCACTTTTACTTGATAAAAAATTTCTACAGGGAATTTGTACAAAACAAACTTTTTCATTAAAAATGTCATGTCTACTAAATTGTGGGGTTTTTAATTGAAAATGTTAGCTATCAATTGAAGTTAGTTTCAACTGAAGTTGAATATTTAGTGCCAATATCCTCTGATATAAATTAATTTGTCTAATTGAATGAAAATATTTTGTTACAAGGAAGAAAAAATGCAGTGTCTCAGGGCTTGTTTCTCCTTTCTGTGTGGGTCTGTCTGGGTAAATTATGCTTTCTATGATGCTTCACTGGTTCTATCTGCACTGATAAATTAAACAGTACCAGAAAACATTTCCAAGCTGTGGACCTCAAACATCTTTTAAATGGTACTGTTTGCACCATTAAATTGTTAAACATATCTCTGGTCATGGTCCAGGCTCACTCACTCTCTCCCAAGCAATTCCCAGGCACAGGAAGGAATTAGAGTGGGCCAGGGACTGTTTCCTGGCAGGTGGCTTGGATATACACATCAGGATCTGGAGGTTAAGAGAGTTGAATAGTTATACAGGTGCAAACTGTTTTGTCACAGTTCAGTCCTGTACTTCCCACCGAAGTCTACTCACGGAGATTCATAGGAACTTTACAGCTATCTTTTCTGAAGTCCTCATGATCCTTAACACTTTCATCCTCACATTTGTCCAGAGATATAAATTAATTAAGTACCATCTAAGGTCATTTAGGAGATCTGTCAGGAGTGAGCCTGGTTTCAGGCAAGTCTTCTGGGTCATGGTCATTCCACCTCTCCAAGTCTATGCTAATCTCACCTTAGCTGCAGCAGAAGCAGAAACAGGCCTTTTGAAAACATCACCATACCTGACTATATCTGAAATTTTTGTTTGTAACACAGAAGAACTTTCTGATTCACCCAATCCATATCTCGCCAGTTAATAATCCTCATTTAACTGGAAAGAAATGGCAATATTGAACAGCACCAATGTGTCGTTCATTTCTCAGGCTCATCTGCTGGTTGAACTTGAAAGTTAATTCAAATACTGTGGCTTTTTGTCAAATTCCATTTCACACCTCGACCTCTAGTGCAAATCAAGCCACAAAGGCATCTTTATTTATCCATCTGGGCATGTTTTTTATGTTCTGGAACTCACATTTTTCACCTCTCTTTCTAGACATTGCTCTGACTTGGAAAAGTGACTCCAGAATCTCGTAACAGTAATAGAATAATGTCTGGGATTGAGGAAATTAATTTCTTCCAGTCATCCTGAACTCTGTTAACCGGTACGATGGTCTATGGGGGTCAGGGTTCCTTTGGGCCTCCCAATAGCAGGCCTAATGACCCTGTTCTTCATGTCCCCTCTCTATCACACCCACACCCTTCTATCTAGACTCTTCAAAGTGTATTCAGAGAGGACATAGATGATCTTTCACTCACAGCTGAGGAGCTGCTTGGTCTAACGGCCAGCAGCAAGGCCAACCCAGTATTGATATCATACAGATTGACAAGCCACTTACTCATCAAAGATTACTTTGCAGTTAACAGAGGTATGTGCAAAAATAGTTGTCCACTTTTTGAACAAGAGTAAACAAAATACTGGGGTCGTCAGACAGATATGCCTTTGGCAAAAGTCCACCATGGTGTTATAGCAAGCAACAGAAGAGAGAGACCAAAATGGCTTTCTTAGAAATCTTTCGATGTTCCCAGAGAGTTATGAAAAGAGGAAATTTATTCAGAAGCTGGTTAGGACACAATGTAATGGTGAAAGCAGGTGTTTGGTAGAATATCAGGCACCTGCTCTAAACAGACAAGATCTTCTTATGATGGTCACGATGAAGGTAGTCAACTGGCAGCAAGTATCAAATCCGGCTGCACTTCTCTTGTGCAAACAGCTTACAGTGCCTAACCAACATTCATAAAAACAGATCTTGAAAAAGAAACAGTTTCCAAAAGATTAATGCAATTATTAGCACAACTCACTGAGGATATTTAAGATCTTAATGAAGATTTTTCCTAGGTGTCCTACCCAACGCCCCAAAGTGACACTTCCCACAAATGAGCAAAACAAGTTCTTCTAGGTGAAATCCATCTAGTGTTACAACACTGTTAAAAAGCTTAAAAATATAGATGAGGTTGAAAATGAGAACATAAAGGGCAGTGAATATGAGCTTCAAATTAAAATCTGTCAGTGACTGATAGGAGAGGCAAATGAGTAGATGATAATATGGTTAAAGAAAATAGCAAGGTATTAAAAAAAGCCCATCCTGGGAAAAATGAACTGATGGGAATTAGAATTACAAATTAATTACAGATGAACTACAAATAGTGAAGCAGTATCCATGATCTAAAATAGTAAGGGTGGAATAGAACGCTTTTCCTCAGTAATAAAATAAAACATAGGATAGTAATAGTAATAAAACAAAGCATAAGCTCTTCAAATTAAACATTTTCCAAAAAGTAGACTCAGGTAACTTGCACCTATGAAATTTTCAAAAAATTAATTAAACTTTATAACTGAGTTTATCTGAACACATTTTTAGAAACAGGGAAATTCCCATAGTCTGGGGGATTATTTGTATATTATGAGTATTTGAGAGAGCCAGAGATCAGGCAGTCAGACCTAAATAACTACTGAAATAATGCCGGAAGTAATCAACAATGCTATTGTTTCCTTCTCCATCTCTATTGATATTATTCATCTCAGTTACCACCACTTCTTGTAAAACAGGCTTGATCAAACAAACCTCTTTTCCCTTTTTTTCCTTTTTAAAAATAAATTATTGATATGATTCATAAAGGTAGCTGGTGTGACTATCTTTCCCTATACCATTTGAATGGGTACCAGATAGTATTTTGTCAAAAATAATTTGTTTCGTGAGAACAGAATAGGGACATATTAGGTATTAAACACCAAGCACAGAAAGTTCAAAGTCCAGGTTTTCAAAGGAAAATATTCAGAGTATTTTTCTCTGGGTACCCCAGGAATTAATTGATGGCCTAATATTATTTGGGGGCAAGGGGGGACAAGAAAGAGAAAAGTGATGGTAGGGATCAACTAATTAATTTTGCCTGCAAAATTTGCAACTGAGGAAAGATTGGTGGAGTAGCAAATTACAAGAAAACATGATGCTGTTACTGTCCGACCTGGAGTGCCTGAAGAAATTACTGAAAAGCCACAAAACATGTTTTAACACAGTCTCTTTGAGGTCCTGCACATCATACACATTGTTTTAAGAGGATGAGAGCTTTGTGGAAAAAGTCACTGTAGCCTGAGACATTTACAATTAAGTACACTATTAAAGACAGTCATTTGGATCACTGGTGACAGATAGGCACATGAAGGGTGGCTTATTCCTGTCCCCCAGTCTTAGGTGCTTAATAAAAGATGAATGAATTATTTTCTGTAGGAACCTTTCTCTTTACTCTGACTGGAGAGAGCACTGGATGATCTGCTTAGACTAGACACCAATAGCTAATGTTAGGAGAAATTAATCCTGCATTTTGCCTTAGTAACTGGAAGAGGTACTTACAGGTTACTATAAGGCTAAGTGCAGGATGCAGTTGCCTAAGCATGGGCACTAGCATTATTCAAGCATCCTCCTCAGGCTTCACCTGAATGGAACCCCAAAAGTCCCATGGTATATTAGAAGTCAAACCGATAACTTAAATGATTGAACGACCTTTTCTAGATCTAACCTGCAGAAAATTCTGAAAATTCAGCACAATCAAACCTTGCAATCAAGGCCACACCACAGTAAAAGCAGAGCCCCTGTACATCTCCTCAGTGTATATTTTTAGAAGGCCTCTGTGTCTACTCTTTTGGTACTAGACTCTCACATTAATCTCCATATCTTTATTGTTATCCCTCTTTACACAGAAAATTTGCCTTACACATTTGCTGTTTCCTCTCAACCACTGCAGAGACCCCTGTCCCTCTTAAGCATCTCTATTTTTGGTGCTGGCATCTGTATGGGTTCAGAAAAAGGAAGTTTTCAAAAGAGATTTAATTCTTATTGGACACATTACAAATAAAAGAATAAATATCGATTTTGGGTTCTTACCCATTTTTAGAGGAAAATGACCTCATATGAGGTTAGCACATTTCTAAATAAAGTTGATTAGACCATTGTACAAAATCTTAATTACAAAGAAATTACAAACTAGCACATACACACAGTTTTCATTTAAGAAGAAATAGTTTTATATGCTTCTAAATAAAGTCTATCAAACAATTGTGCAAAGTCTGCAGCTACTAAGGAAAAATATATTAAGAGAGTTATCTGCATTGTTGTAACAGCTTCTAGAAATATGCTAGAAAATTGAAGAAAGAGAGGAAGAGTAAAATATGTTCCCTCCACAGGAAAAAAAACAGTTCTGGGGTCTTGCAATAAGCAGTTTCTCCTCATTTTATCAAATTAGAATAGCATTTTAACCTTGTCACCTTTGGCAGAATCCTATATCAATAAAATATGAAATTTAATTTTTCTGGGTTAATGGGAAGTTTTAAATAACAGTATAGCCTTTTGTAGAATTATTAATCGTGTCAAATTGAAAACCAAACACTTCACACACTTGTGGATTTCTTCAAAATTTATAAAGCTTTTTGCACACCCTATAAATTTAGCAATTAACGATTGGGCTAATTTTAATTCTTTTTAGTCCTATCCCAGACCAATCTATGCTAGAGAAAAATCTATGCTAGAGAAAATCCCAGACCAATCTATGCTAGAGAAAATATCTTAAGGATATTCTCCTTAAGTATTGAAATGCTATTGTCTCTCTGAAAAAAAACCTATCCCCTTCTAACAATATCTACTGGTGCTACTCAGCAGTACAGAACTAGTAATAAATTTACAGACAGACAGAATTCCTCTCGTAGCAGGACCCTCACTGACGCCAGCTGAACCCATGGTATTCAGGACAATAACAGCAGAATTTGGTCATTAGTTGAACGGATAAAGAAAGCAAACAAAAAAAACCCCAATGTATTTTACACAAATTATGACAAAGATTCTTTTCTAAATGCATGTGTTAAGAACAATTGAAAAATTAAATCCTTTATTAAACCAAATACAGCTTCATTTCTCATATTTACCTGAATTATCTTGACTTTCTTTTTCCAAAATATTATTTCTAATCAAGTTATGGCTTTCATGATAAGATATTCTTGTAGTCTCCAGGGCAGATTATTCTTTCAGTGACGCTGGTATAATTCAGCATAACTCAGTTGAAATCAGCAGTATTGTGCTGAAGCAATTCTAATCTGGCCAAGAAATTTAGAATCTAAACTTTGTCACCCTACAAAGACAACAGCAGGAATAATTTCACAGATTTCAGTTAATAACTCTAATTTTATATCTTTCACTTGCAGACCAAAAAGCCTTTTGTTAAGCAGAGATATACACAGACCTGATGCTCACAAATTGAGGTTTATTTGAAGGCTGTTGATTTACCTCATTGTCTCTGGACAAGAAAAAAATGTCAAAGCTTTCCATTATGAGGAGAAATAGCTCTTTTCAAAAAGAAGGGTCAAACACTTGGCACTTTTCCATTCTGATTTTTCTGCTCTGCATTAGCAACAGTCTTATATGCTTCTGCTCAAGGAGGATTGTGGCAAGATTTGTACATATAAGGCAGTCTTTGTAGCTTTGCTTTTATTCAGTCAGGCTCCAAGACAGTCCACAGGGAATAAAAACTGCAACGGTTTTGGTGTAAATAACAACCAGCCAACTTTGTATTTGCCTGTGAAGATCTATTCCAATCCTGAGGGAGGACTTGTTTACCAAAAAGTTTGTCTCCTGCTTTCCAACTATACCAGTTGGTCTAATAAAACAGATTACATCTGCCTATAAATCTTGTTTTGCCCATGTCCTTAGACCATCATGGCTATGACAGCCATGATATAGCCATGACGTAGCCATGACATAGTCTCTTTTCAGTGAGGCCCAGTGACAGCACAAAAAGCAGTGGCCACCAACGCAGAACGTTCCATCTGAACATCAGGAAACTGTTTTTTTTACTGTGAGGGTGACTGAGCACTAACACAGTTCATCCAGAGAGGTTGTGGAGTCTCCGTCCTAGGAGATGTTCCAAAGCCATCTGGACAGGGTCTTTAGCAACCGGCTCTATGTGGCCCTGCTTGAGCAGGGAGGTTGGACCAGAAGACCTCCAGAGGTCCCTTCCAACCTCAGCCACTCTATGAGTCTGTGATTCTGATAGCAACATACCTACAAACTTTACTTAACAAGTCTCTGACAGGGTTGATGTTTTAGGAGGCTAGGAAAATGAGAATGGAGGAAAGCTGTTACTGTCTCACAGTTTCATGTAAAACAGTCGGAGTCCTCTTCCAGTCTCCTGCTCTCAGCCAGTTTTCTCAACTCAAGTATATATAACTCAATAATGCTAAAGAAGGCATTTGCCTATACTTTGGATATTTCCTTACTGTAACTTGCATTATGTTTTTTATGGCCACAAGTTGTCATCACAAGTCTTTTACCAGAAGTATAAAGAGGCAAAGATATCAAGTCTCTCCTTTATACTAAAATCCTCTCACACATTTTATTTCCCACAAAATCTATATTGTATTTTTCTTCAGTGAATAAAATCAGACATGTAGGTCCAGACCTCCAAATGTCTGGAGCACTAGCAGAAGTCAGAGGGAAAAAAGAAAATTTGAATATTTCAATGGGATCTGAACACACGTTTTTTATTGGAAAGTTGAGGGATGTTCAGCTTGGGGTTGGATTTGGTCCATCTCTGGTTTTAAGCACAACGGAAGAAGTCTGTATCCCATGCTGCTTTCATCCCACTAGATAAAACAGTGCCACACACTGAGCTTTGACATCGTCATTGCTGCCTCCTTGTCAGCATAATCCCTGGCATGCCTTTGCTGCACATCAACAAGCACTCTTTTTGGGAGTATTACATTTCAGAGACCCATCCCAGAAGCACTGACAAGATTTGGCTCCCTCTACCCTAAACACTCCTCTAATCCTACTACACAGGCTATACCCGCTCTTTAATTTAGCTATATAGATGTAGCTTATAATAACTGAAACCTATAAGTAATGCAGTTAGTGTTGGCTGTTTTCACATGAACAACGCAGAGTATGGGTGTGAAGGCCTGACGCTACTGATGTCTACCTCAAAACTCTTACTGGTTTAAGCAAAGAATTTCATCTTGTGTATTTATCCAAACTGGCTAGAGATCTCAAGGGTGCATATTTCCTTATAGGGTAGAGAATTTGTCTAATGGGGATAGAAATTTATCTCTGCTGCGCAGGGACACTGTGAAGATTGATTAGGTAATAACTTGAAAGCACTATAGGAGTGAATAGTGCTGTGCTATATAAATGCTAAGTATTGTTATTTTTTCTAGCAAAAATATTTCGGGAGAATCTGACACGTTCACAACTACACTCTCAAACATAAATACTAAGATATGTCCATGTTTGATTTTGTAATATCACACATGGCACTTAGGAGAATATGATGATAGTATTACCTGAGATTGCTTGTTGTTTTTGATGAGGTAACAAAATACTGGGAGCAAATGAGATCTGGTGAAGTATTTTCAGCAGATCATTTTTAAAGTGTAACTCCTCCTTCTTTTTTTATTTCCTCTTATACAGAAAGGCTGTGTGGAGGGATGCATCTTCCAGAAACATGAGAGACCAGAGAGAGGTAAGACAATACCTCCTACCCATCCTCAACACAGCACTGCTTCGTTAGGCTGTTTGATTGTGTAGTTCTGCTCTGCAACAGTTACCCTTCCTCTTCAAAATATCAAGGAGATTGATGTATGTGTAAGGTGAAGGAGGTGGTTATTCCTCTCATCTGCTTCATGATCTTATCATCAGCTGTGTTCAGAGGACATAGTGGGATGATAAAGTTCCCTATGTAGTTGATAGAAAAAAAGAAGCACTTACAAAAGACTGATGTAAGTTAGGTGCCTGAAATGGACATTTTGAACATATCATTCTCACCAAGGTTTCAGATCTCTTCCAGCACTGAACTCTGCTATGAGAACACATACCCAAGGGCTGAGCTTTGTTCTAGGACAGATGTACACAGGGGCTTAGAAGTACACAATCATGCTTCTTAGGGGAAAATCTGTAAGACTCCAAAAGCACAGAAATGCCTGTGCCATGTAGAAATGCGTGGAGGATGCCTGGATTCATGTTACTCCATAGGTTCACTTAATGGAAGAGCCAAAAGATGTTAGACTCCCATAATGTATCTAGGAAGGATACCTCCATGTCTGTCCATCCTTTGTAAGACAGATGCCTTCAGTCCTTGGAAGAGAGAGCTGAACAACTCCTGAATTGACTGAGGAAATGCTGCAGACTGTAGCCCAGCATATTAAACAGAACAGGGTTAAGGTTTTTTTCATATGCTATGCTATAAACCATGTAAACCTAAACCATGTACCTATAAACCAGGAACTTAATTGGTACTAAAGCTGTTGCCAGCTGTGAGCCTCTGTACTTCAGTCAGATGAGCACAGGAGACTCAGCTGTGAGCTAAAACCTCTTCAGCTGTCCCAGTACAGTCCACCACCAAACACAAGTCATTGTGCTAAATATAAGGAACCAGAAAGAAAAAAAATAAGAAAAATAAAATTAAAAAAGAAGAAGAAGAAACTGGAAAATAAGGGTTCCAGGAGTGCTGACACCCAGTGTGCAATCTACATCTCATTCTGTCTTTCCCAATTGACTGTAGAGGGAATCTGGGACAATTCTGTTTTTAACTCAAGATGTATTTAAGATAAATCCACACATAAGTCATCTAAGTTAGTCAGACTCATGAGCAGAACCTGGAGTGTTTAGCTGTCTGTCTTTGTTTTAAACCCAAGAACAAGACTCGTCGGCTAATGACAGTGGCTACTACTGCAATTTGTATGCTATGCTGAGGAACATGCATTAATGACCCTCACTCTCAAATTCTGTACTTTTATATGCTCTGGTTGTAAAAAGTTCTGGCTAATAAAAGCAAATTCCTAGCATTTGTTTTAATAGTTTTTGTTTTCCTGTCTTATTTCTCAGATATTGCATAGAATATTTTATTCTTCCTGAAAACAGTTATGATTCCCCTGTGTGTGATATTGAACAATCATGCTTTAATCAATGCTACTAAATCTGAAGTATCTCTTGTGCCTCCAGGTATTGATTCTACTCTGTTCACTTATTTCATTTCTGTAAAACACTGCAGTATTTTCTATATATGGGATCAATCTTCAGGCTCAGATCTCTCTATGATTATCAACACCATTCAGATCATCTAGACAATCAGAAGAGACCTAGGCTCACAGAATATTTTTAAGTTTTTTCCATGCTGACAAAATTACATCTATGGTTGTAAAAAGTCCATCAAAACTCCCCCCATACACAAAACAACATATTTTTCGGTCCATATTTACATTGTTTTCCCAAGAGTTATTCCTCTCATGTTATTGAGACTGGAATTCAGCCCACGATATTCTAATCATGTACTTGGTTCAGCCATGCAGTTGGTTGCTCAGCTGTGTGATTGTTTCCAGTACAATGTCTAACATCAGAGAAATTCTGGTTAGTGGGTCCTGTGGTTAATTCCAGACCTCAGCGACAACCTTGTTATCACTGCTGCCCCAGGTGATCTAAAGCTCGACTCCATGACAAACACTCCAGGACAAATATAACCACAGATATATTTGCAGTTTCTGAAGAAGTGGGTGAGTCAGAGCTTTGAATGGTGAAGATCACAGCTATTGGGAAGAGCAGTATCATGGCACCGCACTTGCAAAATAAATTGTACTGCTGCGGCTATTACTTTGCAGTTCATTGTCTACAGTAGCAGTGCGACCAGGAAGAAAAGTACGTAGGTAGATAACAAGTTAATTAGGGAAATCTCAAGTTTCCTGTAACCCCAGTGAAGATATCAGCACAGCGATGAGAAGCTCTGATTCATTGTATACTTGTGGAACGGGATACCACTAAGAAACTGAAATGTTTTCAATATTACTACTGTCAGGTACAGAATCACATAATCACCTACGTCAGAAGGGATCTTCTTGAGACCATCTAGTCCAAACCTGCTGTTCAAGCAGGGTCAGCTAGAGGAGGTTGCCCAAGATCATGTCTGAGGAAATGCAAAGCAAAAGCTCAGTGATGGTGTGATGTGAAGATGTAGCAGGGACCTTGATAATAAACAGGAAAGAAATGTGGGCATGGTCATTGAAGTATATTTTAATTAAAATTCTCTGATAATCTCTGGTGAGACAAGTTATATAGGTACAGCTTTTCACTAAGACAGAAGTGGCAAAGACAGATAACAAGATATTTTATTAGTGTCACACATGTAACAGACAGATGACTTTCACCAGAAAGAGACTGTGATTCAGCCCAGATCTGCACAGAGTTGAATTAACAAAGTACTTAATTATTAGACAGTTTCAGGCTTGCTTAGTATGCAAGAATCAACTGTTATTCCTCTGGAAGGAGAAGAGACATTCATGAATTGAGGAAAGCTTGCTGTTATGGCTGCAAAACACTGAAAGACTGGAGTCCAACCATGTCATTACAGTCAAGAACATTCTTTTTTGGCTCAAATATGTTTCATATGGATCTTTAAGGTACTATGGACCACAATGTTCCTTCCTTAACCTAAAGATATGACAATTTATAAATTATTCTTTAAATTCATAAAACAAGTGAAGATCCAATTATATTGTAGGGAAAGCTGTAATAATTTAACATTGATGGAGTGGTTTGTCTTGGTTAGCAATGAGTTTCTTTCTTTGGAAAATTGAAAATATGCTTCCACAAAAGAATGTGGATTTTAAAACATGTTACGTTTTCTGTGATTAAATCTCAAGTTTAATTTTAATTGAAGATATTTACAGAAAATCTATAAATACTGAAATTCAGTCTTTATTATGTACTTTCCTATGTTAGTAATTTGCAGTTGTGCTCTGGTTTGACTCAAAGAGTGATTACGACTTAAACACAAACTGTTTTAAATATGAGACTGTGACATATCATTTATAAGCTAATTCTTAGAATAATTTAATAACAAAGATATTGTTCCCTGTGGAAAGTTTTATAATGCACATGAAGTACTTTGGTTTAAATTATGAAAACACCATATGCACTTTCAAAAATCCTGAAAAATTACTTGTCAGAATAAAATAAAACAGTCCGATTGTGCATTCACAGTGTGAACTTATTGTTTGGTCATATTCTGAGCAGGTGAGTTAAAGACGTGAGTTAAATACACCGTGTGTGTCTTTCTGTTTGTACATATTAGTACTTCATGTCATTCAAGAATTTGGCAAGACAATTTGCTAATGAACATGCGCAAGTTACTTTTCTGAAATATGTTTTCTGAAATTTTTCATAAACAATGTAAGAAGTGATAGAATAACATGACAAATGGACAATTAAGAAGCCAGTGCAAAAGCAACCTTTGAGATATGGTGGAAAGGATTATATGAACTCCTTATCTGTCCTCCCATATGAGCCAGTAGAAAACCTTAGCCAGTGAGAGTGCTGCCAAGCTGCTGATAGCTCAATACCACTTGGTTAATATTCCATTAACAAAGTCACCAACTGAAAATTGTATCTCTGTTCTTGTTTCCAAAGGGATGAGGCGATAGGATTAACAATTTTAAAACATCCCAGTATCTTTTTGTTAGTGAACAATGCCTGGAATGAAAACAAATTCATAAAGTTGCCTGTACTGGCACTGCCTTCTGTTTTGAGTGGAGTTTCCCTCTGAACAGTCTGCAAACCGTGTCAGTCTTCACAGGGAACATGTTTTTCACAGGCAGGGTACATAGCAGAAACAAGCTGCCTGTCAACAATACACTGCTGTGAGAAGATTTCCTTTCTCCTCCTTCCAGGACATCTTCTCGTGCCATGAAGCCTGACAATTCTTAATCTTGATTTTAGTCCTGGACATGCACTGTGAAACCAGCCACAAACAAACAAAAAAACCTCAAACCAAAACAAAACAAAACCAGTCTTAGTCTCTTAATTTGATATTCATGAGTGCCACTTGCTGAGGAGATCCCAAGAGCAGGCACTTGGAAGGGAAGGTGTGAAAGCTAAACTGACTCCACCTAAACCTCCAGAGACCTGCTAGCAGATGCCCAAGCTTATTAGCAGCCAGCATGCTCAGCTTTAGGTGTCCTTCCTGCCTCTGCAGAATTCAGTCATGCTCTAGACTTTCATAATGACTTCTTTTGAGAAGAGTGCAGGCACAACTGGGCAGGATTTAGCAAACCCTTTTAATAACTAAGCTTCAGCATTTATCTCAGAGACTTTCTCTAGATGGTGTGGCCACCAGCTACAGGAGGCCAGATTTCTTTATTCACTCTGCATTCCCTTGTCCTTACACTCTGCTTGTCCACTTACACTCCTGTATCATAGCAGAGAGGAAGGAACGCAATAAGGAAACAAAGCAAGGATGAAGGCGGGAAGGAAGGAAGGAAGGAAGGAAGGAAGGAAGGAAGGAAGGAAGGAAGGAAGGAAGGAAGGAAGGAAGGAAGTTAGTTAGTTCAAAGTTTTCATCATGCCTATAATTTCCAGCACCTCTGGGATGTTTCTGCTCACCCTTTTTCTGTCTTTTGCCTGATTCTGATTGTCAGTTTAATTTCTTTTCCACGGGGTCACCAGCCATGAATAATTTCATCCAAAAAGTTTTTGTTGTGTTTTCTCAGAGTTGCAGATCCTATTTCTTGCAAAGTGACTGATATTACTTCCAGCAAAGTTAACAGTAGTTTTACAACTGACCTCAGTGAGAGTGGAATGAAGCCCTTCATTACTGAAAACCTGTATCTGCTTTACAGAATGTGTTTTTGCTTTAAATTCCACATAAATGCATGTTTTTGCCAAGTATGTCTATGTACGTATATTAAAATGTGAGAAAGTTGCGTTCCAATGGGCATGCCTTGAACTTTATAGCGTTCCCATGATTTTTATTTATTCTCTGAATTTTTCTACATTTGGAAAAATTAGTAATAATAATAGCTGTTTTCCCTGAGAAAAGCTTACAGAAACAATATATAATTTCAGCATTTCCTAATTAAATGTGTTTTAAAGCTTCTGACTACAATGCCCTCTTATTCCCATTTGCAGATCTATTACTACATGAAATGAAATAACACTGTATTAAAAATGTACCCAGTTCTGTTATCCAGCTAATAACTTCATAACATTTTTTGCTTCCAGGAATAACTCTGGTAACTACCAACAATAAATGTAGTTTGCCACTTAATTCTACTTCCCCAAAAGGAAAGCTGATGAAAAAAAAATCCCTTAGACAATGACATCTGCAGCACAATCTGTCATGCAATTCCTTTGGAGTCAACAAACAACAAATGACATTATCCAGACTGAATCATCAAGCTAGATAAAGAGCAGCTTGCACCCAAGCACTTCTTTCTGCAGATTGCTCAGCTACTAATCCTCTTCCATTTTGAAGTGTCTTATTTTGCTGTCTATTTTCAGTCTGCCTTTTGCCTTGTGCTGTGCTTTTTCCATACCTTCCTGGTGACCTCTGATAATTCCTGGCAGACTACTTGTTTTCTGTTGAGGAATGGTTAGGGTGGTTGAAGCCATCCTGGTGCCCTTTGTGATGGAACTGTGCTGGTGTAATATCTAAATAGACACCTCCTCAGGTGCTCTATTGACTTCCCTGACAAGGGAAACAAGAGTAACAAGGAAAGTTGCTGCTAACACAGGAATACGGTGAAGAACTATTAGACAAAGGTAGGTAATGCTGGGTGTTCAATGGATGGGATGGTCCTGCCTCTCAGGGGGACCAGTGGTTTAGCCGCTGCATCAGGCCTCTATGGGTCTAAAATTGCTTCTGATATAGAAGCCAGTAAACCACAGAGTGATGCTCTGGAGTCAAAGCATTTCACAAGCAACATAGCCCAAACCATCTTCATCTTCTGAGTAGAGAGCAGCCCTTAACTCTCCTCATAGACCCGGTTGGAGAAGTGGTTTGAGGGTTTCTGTGGGGCTGCAATAGGGTGTTGAGAGCTGGTATTTGAGCAAGCCCTTCCTGTCCTGGCATGACTTAATAAATAGCTCTCTGAAGGACAGCAATAGGGGGTTTCGACCCAGGCATACATGAGCAAGAAAACTATTAACTTTGAGCTAAAAAATCTCACCTGTACCCCACACAGTTCCATATTGTACATGTGCTTTGGTCACTGGACGGGAACAGGCTGTCACACTATATATGTGTGGGCTAGACTCTCAGGAAAGTCCTTTGACACTTTAATGACCAGAAATTATGAGCTTTTAGCCTGTATTTTGTTAGTTTTATTTTATGCCTCATCCATGTCACAGTGCTTCCAGAAACTTACGCCAAATTGGTATATCAGGAATCTGAAGAAGACCTCAGGGCCTACAAAGACTTTGTAATAAGTCTGTTGATTTTCCTGACCTTGTATCTGCATACTTTCCTTTGACACCCAAAACTTTCCCCTAGCAGCATCGTCTCTGTACAATAATCAGGTTTAACATGCTGACCTTGGTAAAACCAGGGAGGTCACTTTCCTTCATGTGGCATTTGTGCACCTCTGCCTGAGTGAGGTGCACAAAACTAATTTCTCAGAGCACGCTTAGTGAATCAGTTACTTCAAGATCTGATAACATGTATCCACTTCTTTTTTTTTATGCTCAATTGCTCACTGCAATTAAGAATTAAAGCTGCCATGTTGATCTGGGCAGCTAAGGACTAAGTTTTGCTGAAATGTTTATAAAAGCTCAATACCCAATAGAATTTATGCAGCCACTACTGTTTGACTTAATGGGGGAGTGAGGCTCCTCAACACCTTTGAAACAGCTGAAATTTTGAGAATCTGGATCTTGGTGTGCTGGGACTCGGATTTTATAGAAATTTAGATTGACAGATGTTTGTGTGTCTTCCCAACAGGTAACACCAAATAACATATTTATCTTAAACTAATATATAGCCAATATTGTAGATTGCCAGCGAAACGGTCACGCTTTCAGTTTAATGTGATTGTCTTCAAAGCAGTCCTTATTTTACTCAAATAAATGATCGTGTTTCTGTTTGCACACTTTAAACTCATAATGTTTATGTACCAATTGCAATCCAATAAGATTGTTATTGTCAATTATAATTAGGAAATAGTTACTGTCTTAATGCCACCTTAATTGGCATTAATGTTGCATATAAATTATAGCTGCTCTTTCAAGTTCAGCTGGAGCTCTCCTGGAGTTCTAATATATCTGTCCTATAACTTATCAAAGGAACAAATCCAGAAGTATTATCAAACTATTTCTTCTAATTTGTCTGCAGCTACTTCTATTTGTAAACTTGGTTTTGCAGTGTGGTCCTTTGTATGTTATCCTCTGGACAGTGGCCATTAATTGTAGATAAAGCAACGAATAAGAATCAAATAGAAATTTCAATTTTTAGCATCAGTCTCAATGAGATCCTTCTAGAACCAATTTCTTGCCTTCCTTGACACTAATTAACATATTGACTTTCAGCTCTAGTAAATTAAGGAGTCATGCAATGGGACTGTATTCTAAAAATATTTCATTTATGAAAACTGGAGTATTTAGCTGAAGTTTTACTAAGTCTCAAATTACTTCAGCAAGATGGAAATCACCTCTGACCCCAGTTAGGTGCCTAGGAAAGGAGTATGCACCACTTAAATCTGAAAAGAAGGCCTAAACGCATCTGAAATGATGCACAGACTTTTCATTAGCCCTCTGAGGGCCAGAATAACTTCAGTAAATTAAGCACATTAAGGCCTCAGTGTTTTTCCAAATTGTTGCCAATTACTTATTTTCTCAAATTAATGAGTATACAAGTAAACACAATAACAAACCAAAACCGCCACATTTCTGATGCTCATTTGTTTTGACAATTGTTAGCCAGCAGTTAGAAGTGATATACTCAGATATACTCAGTTCTTCAAAGGGCATTTGTAATTATAGATGTATTTGCAAAAATAAAGGAAGAAAATGACCTCATAACTGATGCAGCAAGAAACAGTCTTTTGGGAGTTTTCTAACACCTATAGATTAGTGATGAGGAGATCAGCCTGGCCATTCTGTTCTGTTGTATTTGTCTCTATAACTATTTTTTGCATTTTCATGATAATGAAAACGTGTTTTTCAAAAATCAGTGAAATATAACATGTACTTGCTTTAGATGTCCCCATCAATATTATATACAGATTCAATTATTTTTTCACTGCTTCTTTCTTCCTTTTTCCCTGTCTTCCCTTCTCCCCTCTAATTCTGATTCCTGGCGAACCTAATAAAGTGAGGAAACAAAATTAAATTACCAAAAATTGTTGCAGAGAAGATGACCTGCCCACCATCTAATGTTGTGGATTAAGAAAAGAGAGAAAAGGGGAGGTTATGATTGCTGTGTATCTGTACAAGCTTCTGGTAGCAGTGAATCAAGCCGGTGAAGTACTGAAGCAAAAGCAGGGCATTTGTGTCCAGTATTTGGAAATGAGAGTGGGATCTTGAATGGCGATGGTTTCATGTTTTGTGGGATACATGAGATAAGGACTTTGAGGATTATGTAGGATTGAGGTTACCTGAAATTTAGAGGACATGGAGTCAGGTAAAGGAAAAGAAAAACAAGGATTTCAATAGCCTTTGATTCAAGGCAGTGTCAGCTTTTTGCAAGTTTAGAAAAAGACATTTGAAATCTGAAACAAAAAAGGGATCTGGAGGAGGTAATTTGTATTACATTAGCTCTGCTATTATAAATAATGAGGATCAGAGTTATTCAGGATACACAGAAGCAGATGGCAAAAGCCAATGTTTGCCCCAAATTGGAGCTTGCCAATACAAAAAGCATAAAGACAGGAAGGCTAGAGGAAGGACAAGCAGTAATCTAATGTATTTTCATAGTCTGGCTGTATGCACTGTGTATCTGTCTGTCCTGCTACCCTTGTTAGAAAGCCACCTTCCTGACCCACGGAAATGGTGACATGCTGGGACAAAGCATGTGTTTCCATGGCTAACATTGTACAGTGAGGACTCAGGGGCATGGTTGTTCCAGGCACTAGAAGATCTCACCAGTTTTGAAGCATATCTGCCCATAAAAAGAGGAAGTTATGGCCTAGGAGTACATATAAACTCCTGTGCTTTAAAGAGAAGTATTCTCTTAATCTCTGCTGGGCTCTGAACTGCTCACAATGAAAAACTGGCACCTAAACTGAAGGCAAGCAAAACACACAAAACTACCTATACTTCCACAGTGAAATAATGTACACTTGAATTATATTTACTGTTCTGATTTTATGTAGAGAATACACTTTCTCCATTTATAAAGAAAACTTAGTGACTAAAAGAAACTCCTGAAGTAAATAAAAGCTATAGACTTAAGTGCTTACAGTTCCTAAAGAATTACTCTTTTGAAGAGCAGCTAACAGCTTGAAAAGCCTCCTTGTGCTTTGTAGGCAGTTTGAAATGACCCTCCATGCTCCTAAGACTTTCTCCTCACTTTCTGATGTTTTCCAAAGTGTCTCTAACCAATATGTGCTGCAGGACACATTTATCCGCCATGAGTTACTCCTTTACTGTAGTCAAGTATGCAGGGAGATATTTGTCATTCATTTGTTGCTGAAGCCCTCAAAGCCCTCTACAAGGTTGTGTCATTCAGTAGTGTAAAGGACCAAGTTGCCAAAAACAGACTTCGTCAGGAGACACCAACGCTCTCATGTTTTCTGTTGTTCCAGCAAGCACATTTTTGGCCTTGATGCAATTCTCCATGGCTGAAGCTCTGCCTGTACCGGTAACATCATGAAGCAACATGCAGAATGTGCAAAGCAGAGGTTGAATGGTAGGTTGAATATGGCCTTTTCTTTTGAGTACACTGATGTAATCACACATGATGCATGAGATGGATAAGCCAGAGTAGTGAATGTGGCAGAAGGACCTGCCTCATTGAGGCAAAAGGGATGGTGGACTAGCTCCATCCAGTACACAGGATGGACATGACCTGTCTGCTCCAAAAATCTGCAGCTTGTCTAGTACAGAGGTGAGAAGATATGTGCCTGAGAGTCCAAGAAGTTATCTGGCCAGATTGCCAAAGTCAGGAAACATATTGGAAAAGACAGCTTTTGGGTTATCTTTGAAGTATGTATTTGCTGTACTTTAACTAGGTGTAAAAGTGTAAGACAAAACCCCACAGTTCTTAACTACGGTTGTCATCTGAAGTCCTCCTCAGCTGCTTTAGCTTCTCGGTTTATTTAGGAAGCTGGCACCTTAGTCTCTCGTCCTACCCAAGGATGGCATGACCTGGAGAGTTCTTGGTGAATTTTTGTCTTCGTGTCCCTCTCTGCCATGCAGGGTGGTTGCTCCTTCATCTGTTTGGGTACCTGGTCTATTCGGGCCTACATTGCTATCACAGCTTTCTGTTTATCTTCACCTTATCTCTATCCTGCCCTGTGTCTGCAGTGTCTGGACATTGGGGCATCACATTATCCTACAAGAGAATAAATCCCTGCCTCTCTTTTCTACCCCCTTCTCTTCAATATTTCCTCCTATTCCAATTAAAATATCTCTTACTGCCTGCCTGACTTCTCCCGTTAATCCTATTGGAAGACACAGTGATACATTTCCTCCCTTATAAGTCACGTATCTTAAGAAACAATAGTTTTTCAATTAAAATACATTAGTTCTCAGAACATTCACTGTGAATTTCAAAGAGCCACTGCATCTCTTGTAATATAAACTGAAATTAACATTGGCATGTGGATGTTGAGTAACATACCCATGTTAGCAACATACGTTGCTAACTTTGAGAGGACTCTTGTGGGGAACCTTCCCATGTGGATTAGCCAGGTGTTGAGTTTCATGAAGAGCTTGAATTTTATCTCCCACTCACCAAAACTCTTTGAAGCCTTATAGCGTATCAGCTGGCAGGCACCCTTTTAGTCTTCTCCTTTGATCAGGAAAGCTTTCATGCAGCATTGGGTAATGAAGGCAATCATGCACAGCATCTCTCTGTGACCAAACTGCTATGTGCAAAAGTGAACAACATCCCTCAGATGTGGGGGAGGCCTTCTCCCATCTTTGTTGTTCCTCAGGACATGAGGGATAGGAAGGAGAAGGTACCAGTGTCAACAAGCATGCACTCTCAGAGAAAAACCCTGCATGTTGAGATTTGTCTGTTGTTAGGCTGCAAGCACAGTGTCAGCTGGAGCTGCCTGTGCCCTTAGAGGGTGCAGATCCTGGCATATAGTGCCATTAACACCATTCAGCAGCATTGCCTAGGCAGTTTGCTTGTTTTCTTCAAGACTACCATATATTCAGAAAGTGGGCTTGCAGTGCAACAAAGCATGCTCTGCGCCGCTTTCAGGCTGTTCTTAAAAGATAGCAGAGTCCTCAGACTGACAGGTTTAATTGACTTAATTGCACTGGATCATCACATATCTCAGCCTCACACTAGAGATCTGGTATCCATGTGACCACAGAGGTTCAAATTCACTTCTTGGCCAAAAGGAGAAATCTCATTTGAAAGGAGAAATCAACAGATAAGGTTTATTTTGTTGACTGTGCAAAGCCCATCACTTTCGTACTACGTTAAGCTAGTGAAAGTGATCCTATATTTCCTGAGGAGGCTTTTCAGGGAGCGGATCGCCATCATAGCAAAACAGCTGTGTCTTTACAACACAATGAGCTTGTCATATACAAGGACAGGAAGCTTTCAAATCCTAATGAGTGTTCCCTGAAATGGTTGGCCTTTTTCAAAGTCTGAAAGATCAAAGAATACAATCATGGAACTACATTTTTCTCCTCCTTAGTCGAGCGTTTACAGAAAGTATTGTTATATTTCACATCTGTTAAAAAGAGCTCCAAATAGCTGTTCTAACAGAAGCTTTAATTTGGATTTTCAGCTTTCTTCAAGGAGCCTCTGTGCCTTCAGTTCCTGCACACACCTTCACAATTCTTAATGACATCAGTTCCCAAGATATAATTAGGAAATGTTGCTCCATTAATTAAGCATCACAGTCTAAACCTTAGGAGCCCTGATGATCCCAGTGCAGAGGACTTATGCATCGTGCAGCAAGTTTTGCTATATAACCTTTGGGTTGTCGTTTAGATGGTGGTCATCCAAGCTTAGACATTGCCAGTTCTAAAATTTTAGCAGAGTTCTTTCATACCTGACTGCCAGCAGAGATGGAGAAAAATATTTAATCTACATCATACTGGACACCCATATTTAAAGGGTAATCCTGGATTCTACATTAGAAGTATGTTGCTATGGAAACGCCAGTGAAATTGAGCTGTGGATTTTGCAAGAAAGGAAGTATGTATCTATGTTTACTTAATATTTCCTTTGGTCGAGTAATAGCCTCAGATCACATCCAAATCTGACAGACACACTGAAAAACAGTTAAACTAGAATGAAAATAATGATTTATATCTACCAGTTGAGGTTTATTAGGTGGTGTATCTATTTGAACTCTCCATCTTTAGATAACTTAGATCATTGTGTTGGATCCCAAAGACCTGAGCTCTTTGTCTCCAAACCTGCCACTGGTGGTCTAAAAACACCATTGTTATTTACTAAATAAAGCAAGCACAGGAAAGTACACACCATTTCAAAACCAGCAAATGTTCTGATTTTAATATCTCTCCTTCAAGTCCATTCTTTCCCTGAGGCCTATGTTCATGTACACTGAATTCTGTTCCCTCATCAGGCTTTTATTACTGAGTCTTACTTCATCTTAAGGGGATGAAAACCTTCCTCCTGCCTCCATTAGTAAAATATTTGCTTCCTCTTTGTATGACTTCTCAGCTCTCTCTCCTATCAGATTTCCTGACTGTCTGAAAATTATCACAGGCCCCTACAGCTGATAAACCCACTTTCCAGGAAAGGAGCCAACCTATTAGTGCTATTGCATTACTGTAGTTATGTGTTTATATCTTTTCTTAGCCTTTTTGTTACAAGCTTTCAAAGTTGCAGTCTAATATCATTGAAAAAGAAATAATGAGAAAAAGAAATAAGAGGAGAAAAGAGAAAGAGGAGAGAAATTAATATCTGAAATGAAGACTGTAGTCTAAAATAAAGAGAAGGAACTTGTCCCTGGTGCTAGACTTAATAACCAGTGGACAATCGATATGGTCAGAAGCTTCACTTGCCATGCTCACCAGTAGGAAAAACTCTTCCACAGTCTATAACTCAAGGAAGCAGATATGGGAGATCCTGGCTAGAAAGGTGACCATCTTGAGAAGATTCCCTGCTACCCATGATTGGCAGGTCTGGCATTGCCTCCAAACTGCGAACAAGTTGAATTTTCCACTGCAAACAGTCTGGGAAGGTTTATTTTTTAAAGACAAAAACCCTGCACATGAGTGCTGTCAGAAGCCTCCAAACCCCAGGCCAGGTCATGGTGTTGACTCTCAAGATCTGCAGGTCTCCACATCTCATCATGTTTCGATATGGCTCAGTGGAAATGTCACTTTGGATGAATGCAACCGTGCCTTGAATTCCTTTATTAAAGGAGTTATCACACATGGCACGACAAAGGCTGTGCTGTTTGAAGGGACAAGTCTAGGAGAGAGTACAGGGATGAAATGCTTTTACCCTTCTTCTTGTTTCCATTCTCATCCCACAGAATGAAGACACAGGGGTACTTATGTAGTGTTCCCTTTATGATCCTCTCAAGACCGGAACCTATGTGACACAAAACTGTTGAGCACGACAGGGTACCCACCTGTTCTCTCCCCTTTCTCCACTCAAATAAACCATTTGGCAGGGAGCAGTTTGCAGGAGGACTCCAGGTAGAAGACAAGGCAGATCCTACTGCAGGAGACCCCGTGATGCCTTCCAGAGCTTCTCAGGACAGATCCCTGCTGGGCACCTGATAGGAACTGGTTCTCACCCAAGGTTTTTGTCTTGTTCCACAGACCCCATCTCCTGGCTGGAGTAGCCCATGCAGTTCTGCCTCTGCTTCCAGTGTGAGTTAGTCTCTAGGGGTCCTTCTGCTTTTCTTGTGGACTCTGAAGGTCTGCAGGACCAGAGGGTTTATGGCGTGGAAGGCTCATAGTTATATATGTTTCCACTATGCTTCTCGTAGTCTGACTCAGAGACCTCCTTTAGGTCTTCATTCTTTATTCCACAATTTATGCTCTTAAACAAAAAAAGCTGTAACAAGAAGACAATACATGTCAAATATAAGTCTGGCAAACTGTTGGGAAGGCATCACAGCATATCTCTAAATCACTTCTAGCGTACAGTGTAACAAAGACAAAACCCCATGAAGCACTACATGTCTCTGACTTTCCATAGACTTCACCACTTTGAAGGATTAAGCCTGGAATGGGCACATAGCCCTGTGTAACTTATGCACCATTACTTATGATCTGAACTGGAGGTGGCAAGTGGAGACAATAGCAAGGCCCCATTTTGCTTTCAGACATAAAATGGAAAACACCATTCCAGTTCCAAATAACGTTCACTTTAAGTTTCACATAGTATTTGCTCATCAGAACTTTGCAGCTCATTAGCAGAAGCATTTTCTTTCAAACTTCATTGTATTGTTCTTTTTTCATGGAACTGTAATATACAATGTCATGGAGAAAATGGAAACAGAGACATGGTGTAGTTATATAGGGCCACACAACATAGAAAGTTTTTTTTCTGAGCATTACAACTATAATTAAGCCATCAACCCACCTAAGAGAAATAAAACTGAGTCTTTTAATTAGCTTCCTGAATAGGAATAAATGCTTCATTATTCTTGACCATATCAAGCTGAGAACATTATTAAAGTGTGAAGGAATAATGAACAACATGACAGGAAACACATTAGAGCGTATGCAGGAATACATTTGCCTACTAAGTGATCTGTATAAATATGCCTATCATTGCTATCTAGGAAGACAAAAATACCAAAGGAAAGAATGAAAGCAAAAGGACAATATAGGCAAAGTTGTAAAGAAAATTATATGAAGTCAGAGGTAGGGAATATATTTTTTGGCATTCATGCTGTTGAACACTCAAGAGTTCAGCTGCTCTGCCAAAACTTGTCTAAGCTGGCTGAGTGGATTGGCCTGTGTTTGCACTCAGTACATTTTTTTAAACTTTGTTTTGTCTGCTTTGGCTCCTAGGTTTTGCCTCTCTGAGGTATTTAGTGGGAGAACATGCCTCTCCAGAAGCTGTAGAACAAAACAGCTCAGAGAGCACTTTTGGACAAAATTTCTCTGCTCTGAGTCTGTAGGGAGGATGAGTAATCTTTACAGGCTTTCAGAAATCCCTTGGCTAAAGGGAGGTGTTATTTGCTCTCTTTAGAAATAATGCCAAGAGCACAGAAACGCTTTCACAGCAGGGAAAACTGAAGGTGTATATCTGATCATTCATAGCTGGCTATGTTATCCCACAATCCCAAACAAAGAAAGTTCTGAAACTCAGACCCAGCAAAGCCTGTATTCCTACCTTTGAATTAAAGCTCATCCATAAGCCATTTCTACTCACCACAGTTCATTAATTTCAACTGTATTCAAACACATGCTTAGAGAGCTGCGTTGCATGAACTAGAGCACCTGCTAGAAGGACTTCACTGGATCATAGAAGTGCCAGGAGATCCAGACTCTAAGGTCTCGACTGTGTTGCTGCTGTAGCAGGTTGACAGTGGGAACTCCACACAACTTTCCTTGTTCTGATATTGCTCTGAAACTGATGGACCCAACAGATGGATCCGCTGTCTGAGAGGAGAAGAGGGAAGGATGGTGGGTTTCTCTCCCCTCCTCTCCATCCTGTTCTCTGTCAAACTCCAGCACAGCAGTGCTCTCTGCCACGTGGGTGGACCTGAATTTGTCCCATGGACATCCAATTCCACTCCAGTGCCATAAAATCACATCTGTGCAAGCACCTAGGGACCTCTGCATTGGCACAAGCAGGAGCAGAGGCAGGAGAGAGGGTGTTAATTTGTCTCTCAGAGTGTGTCATAGGCCTCTTGCAAACTCCTCCTTTTAATGGAGGTGGTGTAATATTTTGAAACCGAAAGGACCGAGAACTAAAACTTTTAAAGGTATAGAGCTGTTCTATTTTCCATTCACAGAGCCATCGAATTCGGATAAAAACATCTCCCAGAAGAAACTCAATCAAAAATTGACTCCACAATGTGGTGTTTGTCAACCTTTGCTCTGGATTTGACACTACTCCTAATCAGACCAATAGCATACCCTACTTTCTAACGACAGGAAATTATATCAGCTCTTTCAAGTTGAAAAGGGGAGCATTTTGGTATTTACCCTTGGCATTTTTGCCTATAAGACAGAGACAATTTGAGACAATAATTTTAGAGTAATTATGTCTGCTCCAGTCATGATAAGTTGATTTCTAGCTTTCTCCGTTTCTCCTATGTGTTTATTTTTTGTTTGAGAAGCTCTGCAATTGTATATATTTAAAATGCAGTGATTTCAATAAATGCTTCATAAAGTTCAAGCAATTTCTCAAAACATGATCTTCATTCCTAATTAATGTAATGGGACAGAACAGCTAATGTATCAAATTTCATGCTTTTGATCCCAAAGGGGATCAGGAGATAAGGAGCTCTTGAAACAAAGATGTGCTTTATTATGTGAAGCAGAAAATGGAAATAATCAGATTCATGGAAATTAATTGTGAAGATGATATATGCTGAAAAACTAATAAGATGGGATGAAAAGCTTGAAATGTGCCTGTAATTAGCAGAAAGGAAGAGCTGAAGCCTGGAAAAATATCCTGTCTGGTTTTATTTATTAGGCTTCAGCAACTGCTATCCTGAGATGTGATGAGAAACTGGAAAAGAAAAAATACTCATCTAGCAATTCCATTTGAAATGAGCTGGGAAACACTTGTGTTACTGGTTTTTTTGTTGGTTTTTTTTTTCCTTGAACTCAAAATGTGTTGTCTTTCTCTTTTTGCCATCCTAAGATGAAACAAGCAGCCATGTTCTTATGTTCTACAGAAGAAACTTGCCATAAGGAAATTAACCTCTTCTGCATTCTCAGAATTTTGCATTCCTTTTACCAATGAATTTGTTGCATTTTCTCTTTTGCCATATGCTGGACCAACTTTAATATCTCTAGTTGAACTACAGCACTTCTTAGAAAGTCTGCATTTTCCAAGTCTTTTAATTGCTGCTCTTCTGCTCTTTGTTTCCTCATTCTTTATCAGCTGTCCTTGTTTACTGTCTTTAATTGTGGTGTAAAAAAATCCCAAAGTCAGAATTACACCTTTCTTGCAGGACATGGACAATAAATAGTGTGGTATTTCTTGACTCACAAAACATGGAGGCATGAATGTGTCTCAGTTACTTTCCCCTCACTGTCATTCAGAATGAGAGTGAAGTAGCCCCTTAGGAAGGGTTTTCCTCACACTTCCTAATAAGACTTCCTAGCTAAGCTTTTCAAGATAATTAGTGATTTTAAGGACAGAAATGAAATACCTTAAAGACAAGAAGAGAGAGGCAACTTCTAAAATGACATAGTATTTGCCTTTGTGAGTCATGGGCAATCAAAGCATCTAAAACTGGACACCAAAGATGAATGACCTTGACTCTTTGGATCCCTGAACTGGTAAAAGCCTTAACTGTTCAGATCTTTTTCTCTTTCCAGGCTTTTTACCCAGCTCTGATGGGCAAGTAAGGTTAATGGGATTCCTGCACAACACAACTTTTTGCTGTTGCAATCTTTCTTGCTGAAAGAATGACAATTCTGTCTCATTTCTGGACAGGGCAGTGACAAAGAGTTTGTGGTTGGATTCCAGTGTCCTGTATTTCCTTGTTCCCTCTCTCTCATGCCTCTTGAGGGAAGACTCAATACTTAACTCCTTGCCACAAAATTAATAAACACCATCTTAAACACATAAATTGGATTTGCTCTATTACTTCTTTAGGAAATTTGTCCGAGAACTCCATTCTGATGGTTGGAAAGTTTTTCCTCACCAAATATTCATGGCCTGTTTGAGAATATTTGTTACAGTGCCAGCACTAGTCTTTAGCTTAAATAGCTCATCTCCTTCCCTGGTGCTTGTCTCCTGATGCATTTATAGTCAGCAAACAGATGTCCTCCCAGTCTTAGTTTCCAAAACACTCAAGTTCATTATTCTCTTGCCTTTAGCTAGTTTTCCCATTTCCCTGATGACCCAGGAATGCTCTCTGCATTGCTTCCAGTCTGAGTTCACCTTTTTTGACCTGAATGTTGCATAGTATTGCAGATGAGGTTTCATTAGTGCCTTGGACTACAGTATTATTAACTCCCTTACACTATGAGAAATATCTCACCTGAAGTCATATATTCTTTTTCTACAGCAGCTTCAGTAAATGATCACTCAGATCGTGATCCACAGTTAGTTTTTGTTAACAACTTTTCTGTAAGGTCTTCGCTGCTGTGGTGGGGTGACCCTGCCTGGACACCAGGGTCCCACCAAAGCCGCTCCCCCTCCTCAGCTGGAAAGGGGAGAGAAAATATAACAAAAGGCTCCTGGGTTGAGATAAGGACAGGGAGAGATCATTCACCAATTACCGTCATGGGCAGAACAGACTCGACTTGGGGAAATTAGTTTAATATATTACCAATCAAATCAGAGTAGGATAATGAGAAACGAAACCAAATCTTAAAGCACCTTCCCCTCCACCCCTCCCTTCTTCCCAGGCTTAACTTTAGTCCTGAATTCTCTACCTCCTTCCCCCCAGTGGCGCAGGGGGACGGGGAAAGGGGGTTGTGGTCAGTACATCACACGTTGTTTGTGCCACTCCTTTCTCCTCAGGGGGAGGATTCCTCACACTCTTCCCCTGCTCCAGCATGGGGTCCATCCCACAGGAGACAGTCCTTCATGAACTTCTCCAATGTGAGTCTTTCCCATGGGCTGCAGTTCTTCATGAACTGCTCCAGCGTGGGTCCCTTCCATGGGGTACAGTCCTTCAGGAACAGACTGCTCCAGCACGGGTCCCCCACAGGATCACAAGTCCTGCCAGCAAACCTGCCTCTGCCTTGGCTCTTTACACACATGCAGAGGTCCTGCCAGGAGCCTGCTCCAGCGCAGGCTCTCCATGGGGTCACAGCCTACTTCGGGTGCTTCCACCTCTTCTGGCGGGGGGTCCTCCACAGGCTGCAGGTGGATATCTGCTCCACCATTAACCTCCATGGGCTGCAGGGGGACAGCCTGCCTCACCATGGTCTTCCCCACAGAAGAATCTCTACTCCAGTACCTGGGGCACCTCCTCCCCTTCCTTCTGCACTGACCTTGGTGCCTGCAGGGTTTTCTCTCTCACATATTCTCACTCCCTTGTCCAGCTACAGTTGCTGTTGCTCAGCAGGGTTTTTTTTTCCCCTTCTTAAATATGTTGTCACAGAGGTACTACCACCGTTGCTGATTGGGTCGGCCTTGGCCAGCGGCGGGTCCATCTTGGAGCTGGCTGGCATTGGCTCTATTGGAAATGGTGGAAGCTTCTAGCAGCTTCTCACAGAAACCACCCCTGTAACTCACCGTGAACAAAAACCTTGCCAGAAAAACCCAATACAGCTATATGTCAAAGGTGAGTTTGAAATGCCCTCTGGTTCCATGACTAAGCAGTGAAGAATTAATGCTGGTTATTGCACAAAGAAATATCTTCATAATAGTGTTGTTAGCAATACTTTTTCACCAAACCACAACTGAGAAGGAGCAGCTTCCCCTAGTGACATGAGGATTTCTCTCTCCAGTAACATCGCAGAAAACTCTGTAGCCCCGTAGCATTGTAGATCTTTAAAAACAGTTCTCCAGAATGATTTTGAATTATCTATGGCAATGTTCCTTCTTTATTCTCAGAATAATGTTGAATGCCGAATCTTTTGGTTAGGAACAGTATTGCAGTACCACATGGAAATGTTTAAATCTGTAGCTCATTCTGTGTCAGATGGCTGGAACTGTCTTCTTCAGTTGTGTTGAGATTATGTCACCTATGGAGAGGTAAGGAATGCTTAAATCTGAGTGCCACTTGATGGTCTTGTGAGCATAAGCCATAAGCATGTTGGCATGGTGGGACCCTTGCCGAGTGGAGGGACAACAGCCTCCTCAGTCACATCATCACAAACAAGATGCAGGCACTTTGACAGGCAAGGACCTATGGAGCTGATCAGAAAGACAGTAGGAGGTCATCTCCAGAAAGCTCACTCAGCTGAAACCACCTCCCTGAGCAAGGCTGCTGAAAAAGAGGGAAAGAAGGAGTGCACCAAATTCACACCAAAGTCAGTGGGTCAGGTGCTTTGATGTACATCTATATTAACTAATATTCCCACCATTTTGTTTAATTTTGTGCTTTTCTGGGGTAGCTCATAGCCTTCAATATCTGCAGTCCAGTTATAATTTCTATTCCACCCTCTCTGTTACCACAGACATATTTTTATACACCACCACCAGTAAATCTATATCTTTTGTTGCCTGGGCTTTGCATACAGCCGGCTTAGGCATTGCTGCTTCACTAACTCTGTCACTTTGTAATGAGTGCCTATATCAATATTAGTATTTTCTTTCTTCTTTCAGTCCCTCCACCCACTGAACTTTTTTCAGTCCGTCCACCTTTGTTCACTACTGTGTCCTTGTTCACCTGAGTTTCCTCTTCCTTATGCCTTAAAACGATGTATGATAATCTCTTTCATTGATTTCTTACTTTGAAACTTTTTGATTTAAGATTATTTCATCCTCAAAGCTTAGTCCTGCCAGTCGTCATCCCAGGATATTATTTTCTCTATTCCTTCTGCAGACTCCATCATCTGAGAAGATCCTTCTTTCTCTAAATACATCCCAGTGCTCTGACATCTTGAAATCTTTATTATTTTAATGTAACTTTGTTCTCCTTTTCTGGGAACTGGAAGAAATGCATTGAAGAATGCAAGAAGAGGAGAACTTGCACTTCTTAGATGGTCTTCCCCAGACAAACATCTTTGTTCTATTCTCATGAGTATTCAGCAGTAACATCTCAATGTTCCTGGAATTTTTCCAATGTCATGGGAATGTTTTTCTGCCTCAGGTCCTCATCCCATGCTGTGGGTTTGACAAATTCTGACTACCAGCCTCATTTGTGAAGAAGAAATTATATTATACTCCTCCTCTGTTGTATTTTTCAGCAATACAGCAGTGTGAAAAAAAAAGTCATGAGTAAAAAGTTCTCTAAAAGCCAGAGCAATACTTTTTTTGTAAGAGTCAATGGACTATAATGTAAGAATTAACACTGCAAAGAAACAGAAGTTGAAAGAAGAAACAGACAGAAACATTATGTTCAAACACTTTTTCAATTAGAATTGCACATTATCTGACTGAATGTGGCTGTGCAGTGTAGCAAGATGTGTTATCTGGTAGACTAGAGAGCTATCAGAGATTACTTGAGTCAGCACTGCATCCACCAGCAGTTCTTTGTTTCTGTCATTGATTTTTTTTAAAAACCCAACACATTATAAAAATGAGGGGAAAAGAGATTTGATGTTTGGATTGAAAAAGGAAATCTAATAGTCAGTGTGCATTTGAAATATGCAAACTGTTTTATAGCTTGAACTGTTATACAGTGCCCAGAGATTTAGATTTCTGGAGGCAGTTAGGGGGGAAAAAACCTGCACATTTTCTGGATGGATTTTTTTCCAGGCTGTTAAAATTTGACACGTGTATCTTTTCAAGCCCTTAACCTAATGAGTTAAAAACCAACCAAATGTCCTTATCCTCAAAGTAAAAGTACTGTTCTTACAAAATTTTAGGAACAAGTACTACAGCAAATCTCATGTGAAATGTTGATATTCATTAATTAATTATTAGGGGGATTCCTAGGAGCTCCCAAGGTCTTATTATCATATTTCCCAGCTGCACTCTACCACCTAGCATTTTAACGTGCCTTGTATTCCTCACACTGAATAGTGGTACCTGCTAGTGTGTCTAAACAGTATTTTGCAAGAACAGATATAGTGTTGTTTTCCATGCTTTGAGCTAGGTAGAAGCTGTGTGAATATGATTACTTAATCCCTGTGCCAGACTTACACATCTCATCCTTCCCCGAAAAAAGCAAGCAGTGGTATTGGCCACCAGTGCAGGTGATGATAATAAAATTCAGAAAAAAACCACCTTGTTGACTTCTGATTTAGTGAGTTTGGACATATTCCTGTGCTTGAAGATGTTGCATTAAAGCTTTTGCAGATGTAAAGCGAAAGAATTATTAAATTTCTTTACACATATTTGAGGGATACTGGTCTCACTCCAACAGGTATTGGCTTTACCCCATATAAAATCAGGGCAAACAAGAAGAACATCCAGTTTTAATGGTTTATCTCCAGAAGTACAATGTTACATACTTGTTATTCAGCTTCAAGCAGGAAATTTGTCCTCATAATTGTGGCCTCAGTGAAACTGTTGCATATTTTCAAGGAAAAAAATAAATCCTGTTCTCAGTGGTAACAATGTAAATCTTCTGGGAAATTTCACAGACTTGTCAGGTTTTATGGATGGATAATAGATAGGATCTTGTACTTTTCTCTAGAGGAATAAATGCCTAAAAAAATTCTTTAAAGAAAAATGTTCTCTCTTAGATAACTAAAAGCAGATGAAAAATTAAAACCCTGATGTGATCTTCTCCTCAGGAAAAAAAATATATTTGAGGATGTCTACATTTTATTGCCTTAGATGTATGATTTACTATACAACAAGCCCTGCGTGCCATCTTTGCATTCAGCTCCACTGATCAAGAAAATAAATTAGGTTCCAGAATCTTTGTGCCCATGATAATGGCTTAGTGCAAGGAGCCATTAATGCTGTAAATTACACTCACAGCTGTTAGTAACATGTAAGTATCTTGTTTTCCCTCTTTTGGTTCAGATGAACATCAATTAGCTCAGTGATATTTACACTAATATTTTATTTATTGGGTGCAATTGTCCATCTGTTTCAGTAACGATGGAAGTTACAATGATTCTGCTGGAAGTAAAGGAATTAGATTTACTTACTGTTAACCTTTCCCAGGAGGTAAGAGAAACCACGTTCATAGTTTTCCTACATACAGGCAATAGTAGAAAGGGAATGTAACATCTCTAAGAGGTATGAGAAATAATTCCAAGGGAGGGAAAAAAAAATAGTCCTGTGTTTTCCTTGTGAATGTGCCAGCTGAAAATAGCAGTAAAATAACAACAACAAATTAATGATAAAATGACCAACAGTAGAACTGAGTTAAGTGTACTGAGTAGTGCTGAGCTGAACTCAGTTTTGTGGCATCTAGTTTTATCTTGGGGAAAAAAAAAGAAAGAGAGAAAGAACATCTGAATTTTTTATCACCTTGACAGGATACTTGCCATCCTACTGGGCTTAAAGGTAACCTGGGCAAATCAGAACCTTTAGGTTTCCTGTCCTGCTCTTTCACTTTTTGATAATCCACCAACCTCCCATGACCTCAACGGTCAATTTGACACTTCCCATTTTGTCTCATATTTGTCTGCATATGTATGCCCATGTTTCTTCATCTGCTTTTCAGGTATGTTCTTTGTCCTGCACCTTCAACGCTAAAATAGCCCTGCAAAAGCATCAGTCTGTTCTGAAGACTCTCTTCCATTCTGATGCATACAGTGTTTATTCAAGTCAATGATATCTGATGTTTATGTTCTGCTCAAATTAATTGATTGTATATAAGCTACCCTTCAGACACAGATGGTGTCTTCCCTCGCTACTTTACAAACTCTTGGTGAAATCATCAGACATATCTCCAAGCCGTGAACTTCTCAACTCCAGGTGAACAGTTAAGGTAACAGAGTTCATTTCAAGTTACAGATTTATGGTTTAGCCCCATGTCGCTTTATATTTTGAAGCTTTTGTATATAGGATTTCTATACCTACAGGAGAATTCCATATTAAAAGAAGACTGATATGGGTCCCATCAGCATTTTACAAAACATGAATTTTCCCTTTTACAGTTGCTTTGAAGGGTTCTGGCCTTAGGAGTTCTGGAAAATATGAACTGACCTATAGTTTGAGAGGGTTTTGTACACAGCAGTCTGGTAAAGATCTCTCTAATAAAGGCTTAAAGCATGTGATCGCTCTGAATGTTTTACTGTTGATTAACTGAAATTAATGAGGTGTTCATGTTTGGCTCTTTCTTCAGGAGCTATAAATTAACTGAATGGTAATCAATAATGAGTAAATAATTTTTAAACGTGTATTGTTTCTAAAATGATACAATACAGAGGATCTTGAAAAACTGGAAATTTTTTGATGCAATGACTTCTTTATGGAACAAAGTCCAAGAAAACTTGATCTGCAGTACTCCATGGATGTGTCATTTACTGTTAAGCTAACATAATGTATTCTTTTTTCATGCAACTACATTGATCAGGAAAATAAATTGGGTCCAAGAGTTACAGGTTTTGTTCTCCCTTAGGATAATGGCTCACTATAAGATATCATTAACGTAATAAATCATAGTCAGAAATGTTGACACTATGAAAGCATCTTATGTGCTTCTTTTTGATGCAACTGAGCATCAATTAGTTCAGTGATATTTGCATAAATACTTCTATTTTGTGGGTGGAACTGTCCATCTGTTTCACTAAGAACTTAATTACAATGTTTTTTCTGGGAAAGAAGGAATTAATCTTTCTGAATGTTAACCTTTTCTACAAGACAAAGCAGTCATGTTCACTAGATAACAGCAACTGAATAGGATCCAATTAAATATTTTGTCTTGGAAAATAAGATGTTCATTAATGAAAACAAAAGCTATTTCCAAAATGTAACAAAGAATCAGCATTATATTTTTAGACCATAATTCTCATTATGTTGACTATCACAGCTTGGTACTGATGTCTTCTTTCTTAAGAATAATGCCAAGAGTTGTGGTTTTGTTTTGTTATTTAAAGCACATTTGGTGCTAACAGGTATCTTGCTGAGAGTCTCAGGGGAGACCAAGGGCAACAACTGGTCAGTCACCTGCAAAAGCAGCTCCACCACCTCATCAGAGATGAGGCACATTGATATGGTGACATATATTGCCTGTTCTGCCCTTGTCTGATCTGGATTCTCCTGAAAACTCACAGAAATAGCTGTTTGCACAAGTTTTCTTGTGATATTCCAAGGTTGCTTTTTCTTTGCAGCTTTCTGTCCTCCCTCTGACTTTCAGCATCACTCACAATTCCTCCTTTTCATATGAAACTTACTCATGAACAGCTGAGGAAATTTTGCTATTTTTCGAACTGATCCCTAGCTGATTCAGTTGCTGTAAAATACTAGCCCTGGAGGTATAAGCATCCACCTTCCAATAACTGACCTGTAATGATGAGAAGGGACCCGTGGCCAAGAATACTCATAAGATATCTCCTTTTATCTGGGAGATAAAGGCCTTTGTTCTTGGAACTGACAAGTCAGAGTTATAGTTTCATTTCCTTGTGTGTCATCCATTCTGTAACTGTGAAGCATTTGGCTTTCACGTGTGGATTTATTTCATCTCCAACCAAGCTTTGATCCATAATTTACCTCAAGAGCTTGAGTTGCCTCTTGCATTCAGAGCTATTAAATCAAGAGTAACTTTGTTAAAGTTGGTGGACACTCAGTGCGATTGTTTCAGTGCAAAACAAGTGTATGTGAAGAAGCAAGCAAGACATCTAATCCAGATCCAGTTCTGAAAAGCTCTTCCTTGAGTTTACTAGCTAATTTTTTTTTTATTTTTTTATAACTGACCTTGTGCTTTCCCTTTTTCCTCTGCCTCAATACAATGAGGTATTTTACACAATGATTTTGCTGATGGTCCTGTCTCTGGTCAAAATCCTCACTGGCAAAGTCTGTTCAGCCTGGAACACTGGTTTAACTACATGGCACATACCAGAATAAAGGAAATTTCCCCATAACGCTGCATTGGGAAAGGGAATATCAATTCAAAAGACCACAGATGCAGAATACTTGTGGGCAAAGTAACAAAAAGTCTTTAAGTTCCTCTTACCTTAATTGATACCAATAACAAATGTATTCGGGAAAAATAAAACAATAAAACCTCACCACATTTTCTTCTTGCATATTCCCATTCCTACATGCAAGTACAGACATGGGAGATTAATGGGGGAGGAGATTATTACACTAATGAAAGGACAGGATGAAATACTAGAGAATATCAAAAGCCCATACAGGACATAATTTATTTTTCAGTGTAAAATATTGACACTATTGCAGATAAAGAGTTTGTTCAGATTTCCATTATTATCTGTTTGCTAATATAATTCAGTTGTAAAAAGGGGAAAAAACATTTTTCAAATATTGCCAGAAGACCCAACTCAGGACACCACCTAAGAAAGTCCAAGTTTCACCAGTTTAAACCTGGCCCTATGGGCCTACTGGGCTCTTCTTGCTCCACACCAGAGTAACTCAAAGCAGAATTCCTTCCTCTGATATGAAATCAAATCAATTCCTTAGTATGGTAGCATAGATCCTTATCCTAGTTTTTTCTGCAATGTATATATACTCAATTCTAAATTAGCCTCTAAGGATGAAATTAAGGAAGGACTGGACCATTTCCAGTTGCCTCTGGACTTCTTGGCTCCAAGCAAGCACACTGTATGCCTTCTGTAACACCTTCTCTTTTTGCTTAGAGAAATGTTTCTGTTCCCAGAAGCCAAAGTTCTTCAAAATTATTCTGCTCTGAAGATTTTAAATTTACAAAATTAGGCTTTGATCTTTCTTCCTGGTGTTGCAGTGCTTGTATCCTGTCCTAATGCATCTGTTTCCATATGTGCTAGTCCCATGTACGTTTAGCAATCAACAAAAGTGCTCCAGAAATAAAGCAAAATGGGTTTCATGTGTCTTTGTTTCGTAGCCCTTAGTTTCTTGGAAGTGTTAGCACTTAACATACTTCTCCATATTCTTGCAATACCTTTATTTCTGCAGTCATTGGCCTTTAAAGTACCTTGTCATCTTCCCCTGGGAAGAGCACAGCCTGCCTTGCCCAGCAAGCAGCAAACTAAGAGGCAGTTAGCATTCAGATAGGCCAGGCACTATTATACTTCTGGTTACAGAAAGGTTTCTCTGAGTTGAGCGAAGATTTAATAGCATTTTTCTTCCCAGCCTTAAGGAAAAGACATTGAAATTACTCATAATATCAGTATGCCATTAGGAACGGAATTGATTAATTGGCTAGTGATGGTAAAGCACTATGAAAATGTGAAGTGCTATACACTTGGTGCTATTGTTATAATGAAGACTGATTCTTTTCACATTCTTTTCTCAAGGCTTAGACCCACTGTTAAATTATCTCAATTTAAGGAGTTACCAAGCATTAGTGGAGCTGCAGTAGCTGCCCTTATGTGTACCCTTATCCCATAGCAACAGTCTGATAATTACATTTCATGTAGCCTGTAGTAAAATTAGGTTTGCTACCTTGGTATTTGGGTTGTTACTGCAAGACATCAAGTGACACTGAAAGAAACCATCCTTGCTTCTCCCCATTGCTACTCAGTCTTTACACTCCCTGCTCTTTACTGGTTGAAACATGTATACAACTGTGTGGTAAAGCAAATTAGCGAATTGATCCAGTTGGAAAACAAATTATTATTATTATTATTATTATTATCATCATCATCATCATCATCATCATCATCATCATCATCATCATCATCATCATCATCATTAATTTGTGGTGGTGGTTTTGTTGTTGTTATCCTGAAGACCAGTTTGTTTTCAGCTCTATCTTTTCTCTAAGCTCATGTAAGGTTTGGATATGATCAGCCCAGAAAAGAGGAAAGGTAGCACTTCTTCTTTTAGTACTGGTAGCAGCTTAAAACATATGTTGAACCGCACTGTGGCTCACCTTAACCTGAATTTGCTGTAGGTGAGGAGAACACAAAGCACAGGACAGACACTTTCTGGAAGCTTGGTAGCCTTAGCGACTTCATAGTAATGTTGAGCCCTCATCATTCATGATATTTTGGAGGGAGCTGAACATAAGGTCTCTTATTTTATGCCATCATTTTCTTTAGTTATCAACTGAGAGCTTATGAACTCAAAATTTTACAGATCTTTATTTGAAAATACCAACATGCATGCATGTTCTATTTTTCTTATGGCATTTGGGAAGTGAAGGCAAAAAAGGATTTACATGAAACCAGTGCAACCTTTCCTTGGAGATAAAGCTGCTTATTTTGGCTTATCTTTCATCTCTTGAAAATCTATTTTAACTAACAAAAAAATAACCTTGCTTATTTTATATGTTTAAAAATAAAGGTTCTCTGGGTGAACATTTTGCATCTTCCATCTGAATTGTTTTAAAATCAAGATGCAACTTTTCATACCACAAAGCCTGTAGTCATGGGCTTTGTGGCTTAAATTATTTAAACCACAAAAAGTGGAATTGTATTTGTGGTTTGCCTGAGAAAACGTCAATGGCTTTTTAAAAGTTAGAACTCACTTTGGGGCTCTCTTCATTGATTTTAGCTTGATATGGCCTGAAAACTTTGAGCATCCATAAGTCTCAGACTTACAACCAAACTAATTGGTAGAGAGCAAGGTATCAGTAGATTTTATATACTTAAAAATATTTACCTACAGAATGCTTGCATGCTTCTCCCAGTCTCCAGCTTGCTAATTATGCTGATACAAAAGTCCAAGTCTCACCATCATCCTAGTGGACTGAATTTAATATATCCAGCTAAGCCACAAAGCAACCAGAATCCATAGAGTTTTGCTGTAAGTGCCATGGTTGTCTCCTGTGAATGAAGAAAAGGAGTAACTACAAAAAGGTTTAGAAAGAGGTTTTAAAAACAAAGAGCAATAACATACAAGAAAACGTAGGTGGAGGTTATAGATTGGTTTACGGTCCGCTTTTCATGAAGAAGGAATCTCAAAAACAGCCTTCCTGTGGTAACAGTAGTGACAGCAATCTAAAGTATCAGCAGATCCTTCCTATCATGAGGTTTCAAAAAGCTTCTGGGTAGATTATTGCACATATTGGTATCACCAGGACCTGACCAGCTGTATGCATGACACTGGCAGAAAATTATATGATTAGATAACTTTTACTGGTGGACACTTAAGTTGCACGAGGAATTTAGGTTCCTCAGCAACTGGCAACAGCTATTGAGTATTTAAATGTTGGCCATAAGGCCCAAAGCAGTAGGAATAAATCCCTTTGTTAATACACTGTCATGGTTTAACCCCAGCCATCAACTAAGCATCACACAGCCACTCACTCCCCCCGGTGCGACGGGGGAGAGAATCAGAAGGGTAAAAGTGAGAAAACTCATGGGTTGAGATAAAGACAGTTCAACAGGTAAAGCAAAAGCCGCGCACACAAACGAAGCAAAACAAGGAATTCATTCACTACTTCCCATCGGCAGGCAGGTGTCCAGCCATCTCCAGGAAAGCAGGGCTCCATCACACATAACGGTTACTTGGGAAGACAAATGCCATCACTCTGAATGTCCTCCCCTTCCTTCTTCTTCCCCCAGCTTTATATGACATCATATGGTATGGAATAGCCCTTTGGCCAGTTTGGGTCAGCTGTCCTGGCTGTGCCCCCTCCCAGCTTCTTGTGCACCTGGCAGAGCATGGGAAGCTGAAAAGTCCTTAACCACTGTAAGCACTGCCTAGCAACAACTAAAACATCAGTGTGTTATCACATTATTCTCATCCTAAATACAAAACACACCACTATACCAGCTACTAAGAAGAAAACTAACTCTATCCCAGCTGAAACCAGGATATACACCCTCTTTGTGCATTCATTTTCTGTTACATGAGGGTCCTTTTGAAACAAATCTCTGGTCACAGATGAGTTGTTCTTGATTGTGTGTGCAAGACTGCTGAATATTTTAAAGATTTCTTATCAATTTGCTCTGCACAGTGCTTATTTTATCATGAGTTCACTAGTGTCTCTTTTTTCCTGTGATCTATTGACAACTGAAATGGCTTTACACTTTGTAAAGTGCTGTGAATTAGTAAGTGTGAACAGGATGCTATAATTCTGCAGTGCTGAAATATGCAATATCTTCACTGTCTGGATCTTGTAGGGGAAAAAAAAAACCCATACTCTCTCATTAAAGGCTAAATATACTGAACTTTTAAATGCCATGCCCTACCCATAAAGTGACAGTATTCTGAAGTTCATAGATCTGTGGCAGCTTGTAATAGCCAGGGATCTGTTTTTTTGTATGGAGAGTTCATTGATATATACAGTTTTAGGCTCTTTATGTGTCACAACCTTGATTCTGTTATTTCTCTTTTGACTATCAGTGTTCATGCTTTAAACTTTCTTGAGTGAGAGGGATCTAGGCCCTTCCTCTGATTTTTTGTAAGTGTAACTCCAAAGATCTGAGAACTAGAAGCCTTTGGAGCAACTTCATAGGTCATGACTCACATCAATTCCTTTAGCCCTGGGCATTTCTTCTTTCTTCTGTCATGAAAGTCATTCCAACAAGGATCCAGAGGCAACTGCTGTATGTGTCTGAGCAGCATGTGCATTAAGACCCAAACTTTCCAAAAGGGCTGGATTTCTTTTTCAGGGGCGTGAACTCCCAAAGCACCTATAGAAAAGGCTGAGGCACTCTTAAGCAGTAAATGCACTACAGTGCTAATGCAAGTGCATATTGGACATTCAGTAAAATCCAACCAGCAGGTGACCCCATGGACCTGGTATCCAAACCATCCACTCAGGGCTAATATGACACAGAACACATGGTAGACTTGTGCCTTTCCAAAACTGCAGCTGGAGGCCAGGTGGGATACCTGAAGGTATCTCAAATGGTATTGGATGCCTGTGTACAGAAAACAGAAACAAGACTTAGGTGTGTAAGTTAGTGAATGCAAAACAGTTCAGCTCCCCCTGCAGTAGATATCCACTGACTGGCCAGATGAATAGCCCACTAGGCACCACTGCTTGTGTGGCCCAAGGACTCAGTTCAATTGCCCACATACAGACATCTGAGATGCCTTATCCCACTTGGCCTCCAGACACCCCTGAGAAGGGTGCAGGTCTCCCATTGCTCCTGTGCCATGTCTTCCAGCCCTTAGTGATGTCTTGGACATACTAAGGCACCTCAGACAACACCAAACATCTATGTATAGTGATTATGTGATGATAGTGAAAACTGAAATAGAATCATCCTTTTTTATGACTTTTGGCAAGTGAATCCAAGTCAGTTTTATCAGGTGTTTAAAGCCATTGTTTTCTTTGCAGGATTCACAGCTTAATTACCAAATTCCCCGAGGAAGAACCCTGTAGGCACGGGGTATCCATTGAGTTAGCCAGGTAGATTATGTCGATGAACATTAATAGCCCCTATCTGAACTGGATACAAGATGCTGTTTCCCTCATTGCTTACTACTGGAACTGTAAGAGGATGATACAGCTGGATCACATAAAATAAACAGACTGAACTCACACCCTTGCCACAGATGCAGAAAACTTCGAAGATCCTAGAAGAGAGGGATACAGTCCTGCCAGATCCCAGCACTGTACATACACCTGCTAACCATAGTTTTACAAAGAAAGACAAATGTTTTTCCATAGCTGTTATCCTTCATATGCTTACCAGGGCAGACTTGGTGACAGTGGGTTCTGCACCTTCCTCTTGCTTTTAGCTATAACCAAAAAAACCAAAACTATCTTCTTGGGTTAGATTTGCTTATTTTTGTCAGGTAGAATACTCAATTAGTTTTCTTGTGCTCTTTGGTACACAGGTGGTATAAAGAAGCTACATAGATGAAAATTAATGCAAAACCTGAGATGGATAAAATGCTTTTTATTCCCTACAATTTGCTGTAAAATATCACATTTCCCTTCAATTATTGCTCAGGCAAGGTAAGATATTTGCCCATCTTTAGTTCCTTTGATACGGTTTCTAAATGACTCTTTATAACCTCTACCTGTCTGTGGCTTTTGACTGAATTCCCAGACTTGTAATTGCTTATTTCTAGCATCACAGCACTCATGAATGGGACGGTGTGACCTGGGCAGTCTAGTCTATGCCAAACAGCTCTGAGGTTATATCTATACTACAAGCCTTAAGAATCAGCTCAAAGACAAAAAGTCCCATGTATTGTGCAATTTCCATCTGCCTTGCTGGCTATTTGCCTCATTGCTCATTGTGAAACATCCAGGGTCTGCTTAGGAAATGCTGACTTCAAAGATCAAGTGCTGGACGCAAGTTTTCCTGCCTCAAGGCATACAGGAGCTCAGTCTAAGTTTGCATTTGAGCATGAGATTGTGATGGTGTGATAGATGGGTCTGGACCTGAGCACTGTCTTGGAGCTTGGATCTCTATTGGTGTAATCTGAGCATCTTGTACAGAGCAGTTTGACATCTCTGTGTCTGAGATGATCATAGAATCACAGAATCATCAAGGTTGGAAAAGACCCTTAAGATCATCAAGTCCAACCGTCAACCTATCACTGCCAAGTCCATCTATTCCATGTCCTCGAGCACCACATCTATCCGTTCTTTAAATACCTCCAGGGATGGAGACTCAACCACTTCCCTGGGCAGCCTGTTCCAATGTTTGACCACCCTTTCAGTGAAGAAGTTTTTCCTAATGTCTAACCTAAACCTCCCCTGGCACAGCTTGAGGCCGTTTCCTCTTGTCCTATCACTTGTTACTTGGGAGAAGAGACCGACCCCCACCTCGCTACAACCTCCTTTCAGGCAGTTGTAGAGAGCAAGAAGGTCTCCCCTCAGCCTCCTCTTCTCCAGACTAAACAACCCCAGCTCCCTCACGCTCTTCATAAGACTTGTGCTCTAGACCCTTCACCAACTTCATTGCCCTTCTCTGGACACCCTCCAGCACCTCAATGTCCTTCTCGTAGTGAGGGGCCCAAAACTGAACACAGTACTCGAGGTGCGGCCTCACCAGTGCCCAGTACAGGGGCACTATCACCTCCCTGGTCCTGCTGGTCACACTATTCCTGATACAAGCCAGGATGCCATTGGCCCTCTTGGCCACCTGGGCACACTGCTGGCTCATGTTCAGGCAGCTGTCAACCAACACCCACAGGTCCTTTTCCGCCAGGCAGCTCTCCAGCCACTCTTCCCCAAGCCTGTAGAGTTGCATGGGGTTGGTGTGACCCAAGTGCAGGACCCGGCACTGAGCCTTGTTGAACCTCATACAGTTGGCCCCGGCCCATCAGTCCAGCCTGTCCAGATCCCTCTGTAGGGCCTTCCTACCCTCCAGCAGATCGACACTTCCACCCAGCTTGGTGTCATCTGCAAACTTACTGAGGGTGCACTCGATCCCCTCATCCAGATCATCAATGAAGATGTTGAACAGGACCGGCCCAAGTACTGAGCCCTGGGGAACACCACTCATGACCGGCCGCCAACTGGATTTGACTCCATTCACCACCACTCTCTGGGCTCGGCCGTCCAGCCAGTTTTTAACCCAGCGTAGAGTGCACCCATTCAAGCCGTGTGCAGGAAGTTTCTCCAGGAGAATGCTGTGGGAGACAGTGTCAAAGGCCTTACTAAAGTCCAAGTAGACTCATGATGCTCATGAGAGTCCCTAAAAAACAGTATCAACAGACAGACCTGGTCCAATGTAGCTGTGTGCACATATATATGTGACGTAGACTTATGTCCTACATTGAACAACATTTTGTCTAAAGGAAATTTTATAGTCCTAACCCTGCAGGCCTGAATCACCTGTCGTTTATGCCAGAGTGGGTTGACTGATTTCAGCAAACCTTGCTCGAAAATAAGGAGTGAATCAAACCCTCATTCTCTCACTGTAACTGGTAAATCTGTTGGCTGGGCAGTTAGTGAAGAGTTCGAAGCAAGAACTGGAACACATGATAGTATTAATATAAATTTATAATCTCTTTTATGGTGTTGGTGGATTTTCATGCTTTTTTTAATGCGATGTTATTACCTTTACACTTTTTGACACCTAAGTCAGGGAAAGTACATAATTAGGAGGCTTTTATATGCATTACCCATATCTAAAAATAACCAGCCGTGCATTATCAAAATTACCATTCTAAGACCTTCTTTGGAAGACTGAATATCTTAGGCCAACAGACACAATGAAGGGGAAAAGCATCTATTTTGCTATATTTTCTTACTATACCCAGGTTTGGTGCCATTTGAAAGAATTACCTCGGCTAAGAAAATGACATGAAATTTATATGATAAAGCAAAGCCTGGCATAATATTTGCACTTCCAGCATTTTCCTTCATCTTGATTTATTTCTAAAAAAGAATTCCAGCCACTGGGAGGGACCTCAAGCATCAGGCTGTGACAAGCTACTCAGATGCTCTCTTCAGAAAAACCCAGGACAATGTGGTAGCTCCCATTACCTCCAAAACTTCTCCAGTTACCCTCATTTACCCACTCCATACCCACCTGACTGAAGAAGAGCCTTCATGATGCAGCCCAGTATGTATACCACTGCAGAGAGATATCTGCTTTTATATATTTATGTTATATATATATAATTTTATATATTTATAGTATCTGGGGTTTTTATATTTATATTATCTTTATATAGCTTGTTTTCCAAAATCCCTCATTCTGACAGCACTGCTTATGAATGACAGAGATGAAGCCATGTCATCCAGTCAGGGTAAATATGCCACCTATGCCTCAGCTCCAAAAGTGATGACTTCAACTTGCTGTGTGACAGTTTATAGGGACACAACTCCTATTCGCTGAATTATGCCTAAGTCTTTCCCATTCAGCATTGTGTGCCATGAAATAAGGTGACTGGGGGGAACTGGAAAAACACAGGTTTGGCTGACTGCTCTGATGCATGAACCCGAAGAGCAGAGGTGGTGAGAATGGGATCACCCTTCAACAGCTATGAAACATTGGATTAGCTGAAGGTAACCATGGACCACTGCTAGAAACTGACTTCAAGTGCTTTTGCCTCTAAGAAATGGCAGTCTAGGGAGAGGGGAATTGGGGATGGGAGATGAAGGTTAGTGAGTCATTCTCAAACAGGGTTGTCATCAATTTGCAGCTATGTTTTGCCTTGACAGTAAGTATGCAGTGCACAGCCTTGCTTGTATTTCTGCTGTGCTTTTAAGATCAGGCATTTGATTAAAGTCATTACGAGGTACTACACTCTTTGTGTGGAAAAGCCTGAAGACCTCCCACAGGAATGAGCCTTTGCTCAGCTCCTCCTGGTGTCCCAGAGTGACAATTATTCCATTGTTGTGTCCTCTATAGAAGACAAATATTTAATGACTTTTGATAGACACTTCAGACTGTATCTCTCTGATGTGTGTTTGTGATTCAGACTCACTTTCTTCCTTTCATACTTTATTACCAAAGGGGAAAAAACGCTTCCTGGCAGGTTTGCAGGTTCTAATAAGCCCCTCAACTCCCCTGCACCAGAATTTGTGGCAGCAGCAACAAGAGTGATTTCTGTTTCTGATTTTTTTTTTCTTTTTCAGTACTTATGGCCCATCTGAGGCAGGGCTTCACAGGCAATTCAGGACATCTGGAAGTCTTAATAAGCCACAGTATGTAAGATAAATCAAATGCAAAAAACATTTTTTTAATTGCATGCTTGTTTTTGACATTCCTACTTCCCCCATTAGTGTCTCCATATACAAAGATTTCTTATGACCCCCCCAGGATCAGAGGGAAATAAACATCCTGTCACTAAGTGTCTTTACCCACGGCTCTGCTGTCACCAGATACTGTCTCATACCATCTTCTAAATTGGAAAAGAGTTAAATCCAGCCTCTTTTTGTGCAGCTGCCTAGCAAGAAGCAGTGGGCAGCAGAGATGCCATGCAGGGGATGGGAGAGAGCATCGGTCTCAGTAGAGGGGATTGCTGGTCTTCTGGGGACAAAGCTGTGAAGCATCTTCTCATAGATGGGATGCAGTCAGGCAGCAATTCCTTTTCTCTGCTCTGCAAGTGGCCTGGGATTAGAGCTGACGTGCAGTGGTTCAGTGGATTTCAGCTGTGCAGCATGTTCGGTACAATTTGCCATGATAAATCTGTAGCTTCCTTTGGCAATGAGATGCAGTGACTGGGTTTTGTCAGGGCGAAAGCATTTGAAATATACACAGTCACCTCTCTGCATTATATATTCTGTTAAGCAAGTATAAAATTTATGTGCTTGCTGGCATAGCCAGATGTGGAAATATGATTGATATTACTTATCTGAGGAAACGCGTTGGAACTGGAGGTGCAGCTGTGTTAGTAATCGCTCTAACAGCTCTACACTCCAGATCATTTTTCAGATAAGACTGGGGACTTTTCTTACTATTTTCCCTTAAGGAGTCTATTTCAATTTACTTATTCAGTCCATTCTTTTCAATTTGCCGTCTTCTTTCTGGCAGTTTCAAGAACCTGCAAGAACATTGTCACATGTACCATGGTGGGTTGACATCTGAGAGCTTTGACTCTACTCTTGACCCTTTGCCTGTCTCAGACAAACGGCTTAGGCTTTGCTCCTGTAAGTTATATGGATGACGTGACCTACACAATTCCATATGGCACTACCATACATGTAAAAATCCCTCCATGATTGAGAAGTGTTTGCATTCTTTGCTGCTGATGATATTTTGATCCATTCAGATCACTTTATTTAAGAATTAGAGCTGAGGTGCAAGATCTAGATCCAGATATACAAAATGTCTTCTCTCAGACATACCTCAATGATTGACATGTCTTCTTTGACATGAAAGAGCCTGTCTTCACAGCCTAGACCCGGTCCCACTCAGATTTTGAAGCCTTTTCACTGCCTTCCCCAGACTTTCTACCAGCAATTTACCTGAAAGGACTGGAGAGGCTGGGATTAAATGTTTATTAAAATCACTGTTCCCTGTCTCCAAACACATGAGTAAGGACAATTTTTATGTTGGCCACATTTAATCAAACAGTTCAGATTAGGTACACTGCCTTCCTGGGAGAGGCAGGACATTCCGTGAGCAGTAGCTCTTTTTTTACAATTTTTCCTACTCTGTTAGAGTTCACAGAAGATGCCAGCCCAGAAGCTTTAAAGTCATCTCTAAAGATCTGCAGAGCAAAGGTAGCAGCAACTTAATTGCCACATCATGCCCGTGTGCAAGCCACAAGCATCCACAGCACAGCAGCAAATCACACCTTCAGCACACCCTGGGGACAGGCTGACCTCAGGCTTAGGCAAAGGGACTTTCTGTACCATATTTCATCACAGCTGTAGCCAGAGCAAAGGGATTTTCCATTACAGCCTGTGTCTTGTTTGATGGCCCTGGCCCTGCTCCATCCCTGCTTCAGTTTGCTGGAAGAGAGCCTTTGCCTCAGTCCTCTCTGAGTATCCCTGCTCCCAGTGAGCTGAGACAGTGTGCCTCAACGTCCGTCTTCCTTTTAGGCAGAAAACCTGAAAAATCATTGGTTCCTATGATGGCTGTGTCTCATCTGTGCTACTGTATTCTCCCAGCACTCTAATTTTCTCCTCTTCATCCTTTTAGTTTTTGGCAGCTACAATACAGTCTTTTCTCATGGCTCTGGCTGCACTTTTGGCATCTTGCTCAGCTCTCTGTCCCACTTTTATGAGGTCCCTGCTGCTCTATCTCTCCTCAACCATTCTGCTCATCTCTTTCCTCTTCCTTGTCCTCTTTCTCATTTCTCTGCCATTTTTTTTTTTTTTGTCTGTCTCTTTCCTGGCACTGTTTTTGCCACTCCCTTGCACTGGAATAGCATCCTCACTTCAAACATCTCTATTCTCCTCTTTCAAGGCTCCTCCCACCTCATCACCCCTTCCTCCACCTCCTCATTTTCAGCCTTATACTAACTATTCCTCTCCTCCCTGACCTTCTGTCAGCTAAAAATTGGTGTTCCTGTCAGAGAAACAGCCTCCCTCTTGAAAATATGCAGGAATAAAGCAGCTTTATTGCATTAAAAAAAAAATCTACAATGCTTTGGAAGATCATGAGTTACACCTCCACTCCCAGCCACCTGTTTACCCCTTCTCTTTGGTACTGAAAATTGGAAGCATTTCAGTTTATCTGGCAACTTGGATTTACGTGGTTTTTAAAGGGTGGAAAAATGTAATGGTAGGTTTGTCATTGAAAAAACCCTACAAAAAGTCATCTGAACTGTATGTTTGTCATGACAGTTTCCATTTGGATAAAATACACACACACACACACACAAAGATGTATAGGTACATAAATGTACAGATATAATAATAATAAAAAGGAACAACCTTCAAATACCTTCTTTTGTTTAAGTTTTTACAAATAGGGCTCATTCTGACAGCAGTATGGCCCAAGTTATTTTTATGTGGTTTATCACTCCCTTCCTTAACTCCTCTTTGTTCATCATCTCAGATTTTATATTTGTCTCATTTAGACTGACATTAAAGGAGCATGAGCTGTCTTTCTCAGTCTCCATAAATTGAAAGATCTTATCTGGATGCTCAAGAATATATGATGAAAAACATATTTATCATGTTACTTATGTACATATACACACAAATGACAACTAATAGAGGAGGAGTTTGTTTGTAAATGACTCAGCCTGCCCATCCAGAACACCAGCAAGAGTCCAAATATTTCACATTACACGGATTATGAAGCCCTCTGGTGCAACCCTGCACTTGAACATGTGCTTAATCTTATGAGTATTACAGTGGCAGTCAAGGTACATAAAACGCAGTGGAAGTTAAACATGTGCTTAATTGCTTTCCTGAAATATGACGTCTACTTTAAAAACAGCAGACTAGAGCTGGAAAGCACCATAACCCCTATGCACACTCCTCAACCTTGTCATTTTAAAAAGTGTGCCTAAGGAGGAAAAAAGCAATTCATAAGAAATCGGTATTTTTTCACAGCTACTGGGTGAGCAAAGTGTAGGGAATTCCCAAACGTGTGACTGGGCTTGCAGGAAGTGATTATCCAAAGCAATAGTGAACTACCTCAAACGGATTAGGCACAGGCAACATGTATATTCATGTATCTGTTATGGATATGATGGAAATAGTATATCTAAGAAGGCACATCTAATATGTTTTCGAGTTGGCAGCTGAAGCTTTTCTTTAGCCTTGGGTATTTATTCAATAACAAGCTGTTGGGCTCAGACAAAAAGGGGATATGAAAATAAAGTGTCTCAAGAAAGGTCAGATGATCACTAAACAGCAGAGATAATACAATGTCAAAGTTACTTGGCTGGAGGCAAATCCACTGATCTACGGTTTCATTTGCTTGATTCTCAAGAGGTGTGACCTCTCCTTCCTTCCTCATCCTAATGATATGCAGTCGGGTTAATTTGTCAAAGTTCTGCCTTGTCTGATTCTTCAAGAATAAACTCTGCATTTAGAAAAGCAGTTTCTTCTTCCTCAAGGTTCTGAGCCTCTGGGTCAAAGTAAATATCAGCTTTCAGTGTTGTCTTAAACATTTTCATAAGAGCAGGACCAAAAGGGACCTGAGCAAAGACTTTGTGAACTACTTAGAAATGAAGTCAATTGATAACGCCCTAAAAAAGCATGTTTATTTGTGCACAATTCAATGTACTCATACTTCAGGCTGTGTACAGTGGTAAAGTCAAGTTTTCCAAAACATGACGACTGTGTAGCTTCATCTGCGTTGTCTTTCAGAGAGGGCACAGCCCAGCCCAGCCCAGAGCCAGGAGCTGCAGGGAGCTGTATGTTAGGGAGTGTTTTGACTGTCTAGAGCTTAATGACAGTAATGATAAGGTTGAGTGCTTATGGGTAAAGATCAGAGGGAAGGCTAACAAGGCAGATATCCTGGTGGGAGTCTGTTACAGACCACCCAACCAGGATGAAGAAACAGATGAAGTATTCTACAAGCAGTTGGCTGAAGTCTCACAATCTAGCCTAGCCCTTGTTCTCATGGGAGACTTCAACTTACCAGATATCTGCTGGAAATACAACACAGAGAAAGCAGAATCAGAGGTTCCTGGAGTGTTTGGGAGATAACTTCCTGACACAGCTGGTAAGCGAGCCAACCAGCAGAGGCGCCCCCCTGGACCTGCTGTTTACGAACAGAGTCTGGTGGGAGATGTGGTGGTCGAAGGCTGTCTTGGGCTCAGCGACCATGAAATGATAGAGTTTTCAATTCTAGGAGAAGTAAGGAAGGGGGTCAGCAAGACCGCTACCCTAAACTTTAGAAGGGCAGACTTTGGGCTGTTCAGGAGTCTGGTTAACAGAGTCCCTTGGGAGGCAGTCCTGAAGGGCAAAGGAGTCCAGGAAGGCTGGACGTTATTCAAGGAGGAAATCTCAAAGGCACAGGAGCAGGCCGTCCCCATGTGCCGCAAGTCGAGCAGGCAGGGGAGAAGACCGCCCTGGCTGAACAGGGAGCTTTGGCTAGAACTCAGGAAAAAGAGGAGAGTTTATGACCTTTGGAAGAAGGGGCAGGCGACTCAGGGGGACTACAAGGGTGTTGTGAGGTTATGCAGGGAGAAGATCAGAAAGGCGAAGGCGCAGCTGGAACTTAAACTGGTCACAGCCATTAAAGACAACAAAAAAAGTTTCTACAAATATATCAGCGACAAAAGGAGGGCCAGGGAGAATCTCCCTCCTTTGTTGGATGCAGAAGGTAACCTTGCCACGAAGGATGAGGAGAAGGCTGAGGTACTTAATGCCTTCTTTGCCTCAGTCTTTAATAGTCAAGCTAGTCATCCTCAGGTTTTTCAGGCCCCTGAGCTGGGAGATGGAGATAGGATGCAGAATGAAGCCCCGGTTGTTGAAGAGGTGGCAGTTACTGACCTGCTCCTCCACCTGGATGCGCACAAGTCCATGGGGCCAGATGGGACCCACCCAAGGATACTGAGGGAGCTGGCAGAGGAGCTGGCCAAGCCACTCTCCATCATTTATCAGCAGTCCTGGGTCAACCAGTGAGGTCCCAGATGACTGGAAGCTAGCAAACGTGACGCCCCTCTACAAGAAGGGTTAGAAGGAGGATCCCGGGAACTACAGGCCTGTCAGCCTGACCTCCATGCCCGGAAAGGTCATGGAGCAGATCATCTTGAGTGACATTATTCAGCAAGTGCGGGACAACCGAGGGATCAGGCCCAGCCAGCATGGGTTTATGAAAGGGAGGTCCTGCTTCACTAACCTGGTCTCCTTCTATGATAAGTTAACCTGCTTAGTGGATGAGGGGAAGGCTGTGGATGTTGTCTACTTGGACTTTAGTAAGGCCTTTGACACTGTCTCCCACAGCATTCTCCTGGAGAAACTTCCTGCACACGGCTTAGATGGGTGCACTCTATGCTGGGTTAAAAACTGGCTGGATGGCTGAGCCCAGAGAGTGGTGGTGAATGGAGTCAAATCCAGTTGGCGGCCAGTCACGAGTCGTGCTTCCCAGGGCTCACTACTGGGGCCGGTCCTGTTCAACGTCTTCATTGATGATCTGGATGAGGGGATTGAGTGCAGCCTCACTAGGTTTGCAGATGACACCAAGTTGGGTGGAAGTGTCGATCTGCTGGAGGGTAGGAAGGCCCTACAGAGGGACCTGGACAGGCTGGATCGTTGGGCCGGGGCCAACTGCATGAGATTCAACAAGGCTCAGTGCCGGGTCCTGCACTTGGGTCACAACATCCCCATGCAACGCTACAGGCTGGGGGAGGAGTGGCTGGAGAGCTGCCCAGTGGAAAATGACCTGTGGGTGTTGGTCAACAGCCGCCTCAACATGGCCAGCAGGACCAGTGAGGTGATAGTGCCCCTGTACTCGGCATTGGTGAGGCTGCACCTCAAGTACTGTGTTCAGTTTTGGGCCTCTCCCTACAAGAAGGACATCGAGGTGCTGGAGCATGTCCAAAGAAGGGCAACGAAGCTGGTGAAGGGTCTAGAGCACAAGTCATATGAGGAGCGGCAGAGGGAGCTGGGGCTGTTTAGTCGGGAGAAGAGGAGGCTGAGGGGAGACCTCATTGCTCTCTACAGCTACCTGAAAGGAGGTTGTAGCCAGGTGGGGGTCGGTCTCTTCTCCCAAGTAACAAGTGATAGGACGAGAGGAAACGGCCTCAAGCTGTGCCAGGGGAGGTTTAGGTTAGACATTAGGAAAAACTTCTTCACCGAAAGGGTGGTCAAGCATTGGAACAGGCTACTCAGGGAAGTGGTTGAGTCCCCATCCCTGGAGGTATTTAAAGAATGGATAGATGTGGTGCTTGAGGACAACGTATAGATGTACTTGGCAGTGTTAGGTTAACGGTTTGACTCGATGATCTTAAGGGTCTTTTCCAACCTTGACGGTTCTGTGATTCTATGATTTAAGCATTCTACACTAAGCTGGCTTTTACCATGTGAGACATTTTTTTCCCTCTGCTTCTTTCTCATTACATGCTCCTAATAAAAAGGAGAGAAAACTTTCTCATGGTGTTATGAAAAAATAAGATGATACTTATTTTTTCATGAGGAGGCAAAGGAGATGGCAAGAGGAAGAGATAGGTGACTCTTGTTTCATTTGAACCAAAAATAAACTTTGTTTGGGGTGTGGGTTTTCTTTGCTGGTTGCTTTATGAAACTATACAAACAAAATGATGGGTCATGGACTCCAGGCTGTTGGGAATGATAGTCCATGCTAATGGGAATAACACTATAGCATCGTAGATTGAGATGTCCTGTTACCAACCCAGCAGCATTAATAGTCCAAAGTGAAAGACCATTCACTTAAATTTGCTGATATGAGAAGGTAAAAAAAGAAATTCTTTTGATCTTGAACTGGCAAATGTTTGGTCTGAGTGCAAAGAGAATTTTTAACTGAAGTACATGAAATATATGATCTGTGCCATGATAACTGTGTATGTTTAAATAAAAGGAGAAAAAGGAATGTTTTGACTGTAAAAGAATCAACAGGATGGGTTAAGATCAAGGCAGAGGTTGTGAGGGGTGTGATCGGTGTCTGAAGTCTGTTAGGATATGCCTGCACTCCCTTTTTTTTCACTAGCTGAAGCAAACCACTGGGCTGAAACAGTAACTACCAAACTGCTTGCATCTCTCCAGAGAGTACCTGAGAGGCCTTATTCAGCATTAAATGCTGCATGATGAGAACCACCTGCCTCTGCCATGCCTTGCTGTCCACAAGCTCCTGTGTTTATATGCAGCCTTAACCTCTAACAGATACCAGTCTCCAGCTGTCTTTCCCCTGTAGATAGCATCACAAGGCAGAGAGTAATCCAGGCCCTGCTGGGCTGTTGATTAGTATGTAGACTCATATAATATCATAAAAAGTATTCATCAAAGCAGGTCTCACAGAAGCTGTGCCCAACAGATGAACTCTCTGTACATCGGACATGCTTACAAGGCCAAAAGAGAGGTGCAAAATGGACAGTCCTGTCAAATAAGAAAGAATTGAAAAAAAGATTAAGGGTAGCATATTTAGTGAGCATAATATTAATATTTACATAATAATGGAATAATATGCCCATGCCATATGAGAGGGTTTTGAACATCCAGCAAGATGCAAGCAAAACTAAATATGTTATCATTTTCAGTGCCTTATAAAAGTAGACATAGAAATCATGTCGACTTTTTATTGACTTACTGGTTATAGTGTTGTAGCAGTGCCTTATTACAGGCATCCATGCACATTAACACCTTATCAAAGCTCATTTTCAGGCCATCCTTCTGAGACAATAAACCTATCTGAATATTTGCCACCAAAGCATAGCTTCGGTCATGCTTTATGAGACAAGGGTTGGACAACAGATGTGCTAGCACTGACATCTCCAAAATTATAAACCAACAGCGCCTACCCATGAAAAGTAAACAGCTATCAAGAACAGCACAGGTGACCCACCTGAGGGACGGGATGCCATTCAGAGGGACCTGGACAAGGACAAGAAGTGGGCCCATGTGAACCTCATGAGGTTCAATGGGGCCAAGTGCAGAGTCCTGCACCTGGGTTGGGGCAACCCCCAGTATCAATGCAGGTTGGGGGATGAAGGGATTGAAAGCAGCCCTCCAGAGAAGGACTTGGGGGTACTGGTGGCTGAAAAGCTGGATATGAGCCGGCAATGTGCACTCACAGCCCAGAAAGCCAACCGTATCCCGGGTTTCATCAAAAGAAGCGTGGCCAGCAGGTCGAAGGACGTGATTCTGCCCCTCTACTCTGCTCTGGTGAGACCCCACCCAGAGTACTGCATCCAGCTCTGGGGTTCTCAGCACAGGAAAGACATGGACCTGTTGGAGTGGGTCCAGAGGAGGGCCACAAAAATAGTCAGAGGGCTGGAACACCTCTCCTATCAAGAAAGGCTGAGAGTTGGTGTTGTTTACTCTGGAGAAGAGAAGGCTCCAGGGAGACCTTATTGCAACCTTTCAGTTCTTTCTATAAGAAAGATGGGGACAAACTTTTCAGTAGGGCCTGTTGCAATAGGACAAAGGGTAATGATTTTAAACTAAAAGAGGGTAAATTTAGTCTAGATAGAAGGAAGATACTTTTTACAATGAGGGTGGTGAAACACTGGCACAGGTTGCCCATAGAGGTGGTAGATGCCCCATCCCTGGAAACATTCAAGGTCAGGTTGGACGGGGCTCTGAGCAACCTGATCTAGTTGAAGATGTCCCTGCCAATTGCAGGGAGGATGGACTAGATGACCTTTAAAGGTCCCTTTCAACCCAAACTATTCTATGATTATCTGATTCTATGACCCCAGGCAACAACAATCACCTATATAGTAAGGACAATGCCATAGAGGTACCATCCTCTTTTCCTTTCTTCTGGCATTTAGATTTGGAAGGATTCAACAGAACTGATTTTTTTTTTAATTAGTTCTGGCAAACCAGAGGCAGACTGGACCCTCTGCTAGAACTGCTGCATTGTCATACCTGTCATTATTACTGACTGATGACATGGTCAATTTCTACTGGTTTTTTTTTTTCAAAGTTTTCCAGCATCCCTTTCCCTCCAACTGGCAGACTCCCAGCAGGCTGTCAGAAGACTGATTCTTTGGAGCTTCTTGGGTTCAGCCCTGGTACAGGTGCACTACGAACCACTTTGGATTCCTTGTTCAGAGTCAGTAAACAATCCTTCAGAGTCAAGGTGGTTTAATAAAGCTTTTCATACTCTCAGCCTGCTCTCTTTTCTTTGTTTTGCAAGTTTCCAAGGGAAACTTGGATTCTTACAATATTTACAGTGGTATCTATTCTTGTTTTTTGTAGGAACAGTAACAGCCCTTAACATTTGCAGAAAGTATTCTTGCAAAAACTGATGTATATAACAGCTGAAAAAGACCTGGGTGGAAATTTCTTAATGAAACTTCTTTATTTAATTAAAAATGTGTGCATATATTTTAAATAAAACACCCTTTGAAAGGTAGCAGCTGAATAAAACTTCCCTTGATGGAAATTTCCTGATGTAGATGAGAATATTTGGTCAGAGATGACTGGTCTGTACCAAGACAGCCAGTTGCCCAGAAGCCAGGCCCGTTTAAACAGCATTTCTTATGGTTTTCATAAAACTTCTAAAGTTTCATCCAAATGCAGTATGGTTAAATTTCCAAACTAGCAAAGTCTTGTGTTGGGTCACGTGTTTCCAGACCAGTTTCATTCAGCCCAACCATAATATACTTGATCTCCCATGAAGGTGAAGATGCTTGATTACAGACTGTCAGAGCTGCAAGCAAATACCCAGTTGCTGGTCCCTGGCCTGAGATTAAACTAACTGAACAGGCCATGAGAAACCTATGAGCATGACAAAAAATTTTGGAAGCCGCTGATACCAGCAAGAGAAGCTGAAAAAGTTACAGATAGTGCCCTGAGGGATGTCTGGGCTTCACAGGCAGTTAAAGGGAGCAATGGCCAAACTCTATAGGTAACTGAAGAAAAGTGTTGTGAGTCTTTTGGGAAGCAAATCTTGCAAGGCCAACAACACCAAGGTAACCATATCAGTAATACCACGTAAGTATTACCTAAGTAACAGTATCAGAAGTACCAGATTTGGATATGGATGTATCACCCAAGGGTACTGAGGGAGCTGGTGGAAGTGCTCACAAAGACAATTTCCATCACCTATCAGCAGTCCTGGCTAACTAGGGAAGTCCCAGTTGACTGCAGGTTAGCAAATGTGATGCCCATCTACAAGAAGGGCCAGAAGGAGGATCCAGGAAACTACAGGCCTGTCAGCCTGACCTCCATGCCCGGGAAGGTCATGGAGCAGGTCATCCTGAGAGCCCTCATGTGGCACATACAGGAAAACTGGGGGATTGGGATCAGGCTCAGCCAGCATGGATTTATGAAAGGGAGGTCCTGCTTGACACACCTGATCTCCTTCTATGACAAGGTGAAACGCTTAGTAGATGAGGGGAAGGCTGTGGATGTTGTCTACCTAGACATTATTAAGGCCTTTGACACTGTCTCCCACAGCATTCTCCTGGAGAAGCTGGCTGCTCACAGCTCGGATGAGTGTACTCTTGCCTGGGTAAAAAACTGGCTGGATGGCTGAGCCCAGAGAGTGGTGGTGAATGGAGTCAAATCCAGTTGGTGACCGGTCATGAGTGGTGCTCCCCAGGGCTCAGTATTGGGGGCAGTTCTGTTTAATATCTTTATCAATGATGTGGATGAGGGGATCGAGTGCACCCTCAGTATGTTTGCAGATGACACCAAGTTGGGTGGAAGTGTCGATCTGCTGGAGGGCAGGAAGGCTCTACAGAGGGACCTGGACAGGCTGGATCGTTGGGCCGGGGCCAACTGCATGAGATTCAACAAGGCTCAGTGCCAAGTCCTGCACTTTGGTCACACCAACCCCATGCAACACTACAGGCTGGGGGAGGAGTGGCTGGAGAGCTGTCTGGCGGAAAAGGACCTGGGGGTGTTGGTCAACAGCCAGCTGAACATGAGCCAGCAGTGTGCTCAGGTGACCAAGAGGGCCAATGGCATCCTGGCTTGTATCAGAAACAACATGGCCAGCAGGACCAGGGAGGTGATAGTGCCCCTGTACTCGGCACTGGTGAGGCCGCACCTCAAGTACTGTGTTCAGTTTTGGGTCCATCACTACAAGAAGGACATCGAGGTGCTGGAGCGTGTCCAAAGAAGGGCAACAAAGCTGGTGAAGGGTCTAGAACACAAGTCTTATGAGGAGCGGCTGAGGGAGCTGGGATTGTTTAGTCTGGAGAAGAGGAGGCTGAGGGGAGACCTCATTGCTCTCTACAACTACCTGAAAGGAGATTGTAGCAAGGTGGGGGTCGGTCTCTTTTTCCAAGTAATGCATGATAGGACTAGACAAAATGGCCTCAAGTTGTGCCAGGGCAGGTTTAGGTTGGATATTAGGAAAAACCTCTTCACTGCAAGGGTGGTCTGGCACTGGAACGTGCTGCCCAGGGAAGTGGTTGAGTCTCCATCCCTGGAGGTATTTAAAAGACAGGTAGACGTGGTGCTTGAGGACATGGTTTAGTGGTGGACTTGGCAGTGCTAGGTTAATCGTTGGACTTGATTATCTTAAGGGTCTTTTCCAACCTAAATGATTCCATGATTCCATGATTCTAAACCTGGGACCATTGGGGCAGAAGTTATTAGTGGTAAAAGTTGTTTATTTGGGATGGGGCTGGGGCACAAGGATTCCCTGTCTGGTAGTCCTGCACCCAATCACTGTAGTTTTTAGTATGTGTGAACGATCTGCTTCTATGATCAGCAGGGAATTGGCATCTCTCCTGGCATTGGTGGGGGAAGCCTGGGAGCTTTCCTCCTGACACCCATGGGGGCCTCCTGCAACAAAGATACATGCATTTTCAGTTTACATTTGCAGGAGAAAATACGCACAACACCCATAAAATTACCTGGAGTGTGGGTGCTTTCTGTTTTCCCACATGTGGTGGATGGAAATTATATCTTTGAGAGTGCAGTGCTCTGTCAGATATAAGAGGCTTAAATGTGGTTCAAGTAGAACATGGTGTGTAAGAAATTGCAGTCTTTGTGTTGAAACTGTTCTGAAATAGCAATGGGAGACCATCATTCAGTTCTCCTGATCCCTTATATCAAAGGAGAGACGCTTCCACTGTCCCAGGCAGAGCACAACAGCCCTCCCACATGCAATGGATCCCTTTTGCTCTCTTTGAGCATGCTTTTAATAACACATGACCATGGCATCTGTAACATGGATGCCCTATTAAAACACTTGTCTGTAATGCACAATACATTGAGAAAACACTGCTTTGTCCTCCCTGAAAGTGTACACAACCTGCAATTCCACTTCAGAAAACATATTTGAGCTGATTGGTGCCATTCCCAGCCCTCAGACAGTTTCACTCTGTTTTTTTTCTGATTGCTCATGCAAGTTTTCAGGCCCTCTGTGGACACCCACAGTCATTAGGAGGGTGTTTTTCTTCCTAGCTGATTGATAAATATTTCTCAGGGTCTCCTGACAGCCGAATCCCCTTGTATTTGTGAAATCTCATTAACAGAGTGCTAAATTTCAACTATAATCAAATCAGCAACACGCAGTGCGAGATCTGCTTTCTCTTTACATCTGCATAAGTTAAACTTGATCTGTTGGTCTATTTTACTCCATGGTTTGTTCATTTGTTCCTTTTTTATGTATTTTTGCCTGTGCTAGTGACTTTAAAATGATAAATTGACTCCCCTGTCTCCCCACCCCCAATTTTTTCTTATCTTCTTGTCCTTTTAGAAATATAACTGCATGCATTTTCTTTATCTCTTCATGGGGCCAAATATCTTGTCATGTAATTTACATTCTTCAGGAGACAGCATTCGTAATACTGTAATAGTTTATCACCAGACTGATAGTTAATAGCTCTGGCTTTCTTGTCAGAATAAGCCTTTTTTGTCTCCATTGTGCCTTTTCTTTGGTTTCCTCTTGTCTATTTGCTTGCCTTATTAAATGCAGAGCACTCAATTTCTGTAATGTGTTATATTTTCTTCTGAAGAAATCTTTGCCTCCTACTGCTTTTTCTTCACTATGTGCTCAATCCCCTTCAATTGTTCTCCCAATTACTATCTCAAATATAGAAAGACCTGAAATGTCTTGGGGTACTTCCAAAACAGAAAACATTGTAGGAAAGAAAAGCAGCCAGTCCATTTGCTTCATCTTTAATAAATATACACACCTGTCTTTACAAGTGTATTTGTCAGGCTAAATGCCATAGCAAATCCTTCCCTTTTGTTGTCATTGATGGTAGAGACATTAGCCGAACCTTTAACTGACCTGTGAATGCTGACCCTATCCTGAAAAATTTAAATTTAATAAACCAGATGGACAAAAGGAAGAAGACGAAACAGGAAGAGAAAAAAATGCTGAAGTCTCTAGTGTAGTGGTAGACCAGGGAATATAAATTATCATAGAATCATAGAATCATAGAATCATAGAATCGTCAAGGTTGGAAAAGACCCTTAAGATCATCGAGTCCAGCCATTAACCTAGAGCTGCCAAGTCCATCTATACCATGTCTTCGAGCACCATATCTATCTGTTCTTTAAATACCTCCAGGGATGGAGACTCAACCACTTCCCTGGGCAGCACGTTCCAATGCTTGACCACCCTTGCAGTGAAGAAGTTTTTCCTAATATCCAACCTAAACCTGCCCTGGCACAACTTGAGGCCATTTTGTCTAGTCCTATCATGCATTACTTGGAAAAAGAGACCGACCCCCACCTCGCTACAACCTCCTTTCAGGTAGTTGTAGAGAGCAATGAGGTCTCCCCTCAGCCTCCTCTTCTCCAGACTAAACAATCCCAGCTCCCTCAGCCGCTCCTCATAAGACTTGTGCTCTAGACCCTTCACCAGCTTTGTTGCCCTTCTTTGGACATGCTCCAGCACCTCGATGTCCTTCTTGTAGTGATGGACCCAAAACTGAACACAGTACTTGAGGTGCGGCCTCACCAGTGCCGAGTACAGGGTCACTATCACCTCCCTGGTCCTGCTGGCCACACTATTCCTGATACAAGCCAGGATGCCATTGGCCCTCATGTTCAGGCGGCTGTTGACCAACACCCACAGGTCCTTTTCCGCCAGGCAGCTCTCCAGCCACTCCTCCCCCAGCCTGTAGCGTTGCACGGGGTTGTTGGGACCAAAGTGCAGGACTTGGCACTGAGCCTTGTTGAATCTCATGCAGTTGGCCCCGGCCCAACGATCCAGCCTGTCCAGGTCCCTCTGTAGGGCCTTCCTGCCCTACAGCAGATCGACACTTCTATCCAACTTGGTGTCATCTGCAAACTTACTGAGGGTGCACTCGATCCCCTCATCCAGATCATCAATGAAGACGTTGAACAGGACCGGCCCCAGTAGTGAGCCCTGGGGAACACCACTCGTGACCGGACGCCAACTGGATTTGACTCCATTCACCACCACTCTCTGGGCTCAGCCATCCAGCCAGTTTTTAACCCAGCGTAGAGTGCACCCATCTAAGCCGTGTGCAGGAAGTTTCTCCAGGAGAATGCTGTGGGAGACAGTGTCAAAGGCCTTACTAAAGTCCAAGTAGACAACATCCACAGCCTTCCCCTCATCCACTAAGCATGTCACCTTGTCATAGAAGGAGACCAGGTTAGTGAAACAGGATCTCCCTTTCATGAACCCATGCTGGCTGGGCCTGATCCCTCAGTTGTCCCGCACTTGCTACATAATGGCACTCAAGATGATTTGTTCCATGACCTTCCCCGGCACCGCGGTCAGGCTGACAGGCCTGTAGTTTCCTGGATTCTCCTTCTGACCCTTCTTGTCAGTTGTTTTATATATCTCAGTGGATGCAACCTGGGCTCCATTCCAGTGTTTGATCACCCCTCATGGTAACAATTATTTTTATTATATGTGAATGCAGTTTCCTAAGTCATAATTTGTTTCCAAATTGCAACTTGTGTGCATTCAGAAACTTCTTGTCCTCTCCCTGTGCACCTCCAAGATGAGTCTGGCTCTACCTTCTCTACTTCCTTCCACCAGGCAATTGAAGTCAACAAGAAGGATGTTGGCTTCCTCTTATCTTTGAATGGGCCCAGTTCTCTTACCGTGTCCTCAAATGTCATGTTGTTCAACCATCTGACCATCTTGGTGACCATCCCTTTGATTCACCACGGTTCCTCAATGTCTTTCTTGTACCAGGTATCCAAAAACCTGACACAGGACTCCAGATGTGGTCTCACAAGTGCCTCCTTCGGTGCAAGGCCATACTGGTGATTCTTGTTCAACTTGCCTTTCACTCTTCTGCAGCTCAGCTCAGTTTCATGAGTTCAGTGAGAACATTTGAAGTGTACCATGGCCTGCAAGAGTCAGAGTTTATGTCACTTGCCATTTGATAACCCCAAGCTATAAGATATAGCCTGTCCTCTCAGAGGCAGAATGCATGTGATCCCACCCAAAACCTGCCCCAGGGAATAGGCCATTATTTAAGCAGTTTGACTGATTGTGGCATCCAGAGGCCTCCAGGATTAGGCATCAGCTAAATGGAGGATTACAATTATACACAGGCTAGGTGGTAGGAAACCTCACCTGGGACTTTGAGTTTATTCTTCTGAACGTAGTCCTTATTTTCTATGTGTCTGAAAGTCTGGATATTGGAGGGAACAGGCAAAATGGACAGGAGAGAAGAAGGACAGTGGGAGGCAGGTGAGTAGGTGGGGATGAATCTTGTGGAAAAGGTCAAATTTAGATACATCAAAAGACCAAGATCCTGCACTGATCCTCCCATCCAGCTGAAGGTGTCCTCAGGCCATGCCTGTGCCTAAAACCTATTAATATAATACACTTTACACTCATCACATGTAAAATATACCACACTGGGAGTAGCAGAGAAATCTATACTCCTCAGGAGGTTATTGGACTCCAGCTGAGAAATCAAATGGAGTTGGGCTGAGCCTACTCAGCATGGGAAGAACCGAGATTATGATTGATGTGTTTTCCCCTTTTACTGGGGTCCATCTTCTCTCCAGTTGTTTACCTTATGAGTAATTACCTTGGACTGATTGACTGAGCACACTTTATATTAAAATGTTTCTTAAATGGAAAACCATGTCTGAGTCATATGTTTAACATTCCTTTCCCAAATTGGTTTTCATTGTAATTTACTACTCAAACCACATAAATCAACTCAACATAACAGAAGACATCCATAACTAGGAATTTTACTTGTCTAAGTTCTCTAAATCATTTCTGTATGACTTCACTGACTACAGCCAATAACCTTATCATTTTATGTCCTAAAGCAAATAACTTACAATTTTTGCTTCATGTTAAAATAACGATGTTGCTTGGGGTGGGGTCAGGGACCACTGGGATTTTTATTTTATTTTCTTTTCCTGGAAAAGATACCTGATTGCATACTGTGACTGCAAATGCTGTCAAGTGCAATAAGCCAGTGCAGGCAAGCCACTTAGGTAGAGCTTCTCAAAATCCTCAGTGAAGTTTAGCCTTCTATAAGTACAGGGCAGTGGAGTACGTGCATGATATCAGTGTGAAATATAAGCATCACAGGAATGAAAAATATGAGTAATGATGAGAAAGCACACAATGAAACTTTAAAGAGGGAGAAACACTTTTGTTAATATAAGCTTTACAGGATCTTAAACATTCTTAAAGAAAGCACTACTGTCTAAGCTGTCTTAAACACTGATGCATTTGGTAGAAATGCCATACATTTCTAGTGCTCCAAATGTCAAGTTATTACATTTCAATGTGGTGATTTCATGGCTATGTCTGGTGTCCAAGGTTTCCTCTATACTGTCTGGGTACAGCACTGCTGCTGACCAAGGGACTGTCTGGAGGGGATCTCTGTGCATGCAGGAGACATGGAGGCAGAGCTCAGGGTGACTGCTAGAAGAGCTGGCTGGGGATGTCTCACAAGCTTGTACAGAATTCAGAAAGACTGAGCCTGCTTGGACTGGCAGTGCCCAAGGGGTTTGCAGTGTGATGTGAGCAGGGTGCTCCAGCCCCTGGGAGTTACCTAGCAGAGCAGCACAGACATGGCCAAATAGTCTAAGTAACTCAGACTTGCTCTTCGAGGCTTTGAACAATCACACCCAGAAACAGGAAACTCAGAGTAAGAACTTGAACAGTTGCTCAAGGAAAAGTCTCCTGGGGGTCATTTAAGCCCCAGTGCCCAAGAACATTCCAAGGGGAGGAAAAAAGAGATTAAAACACTTAAATAAGGCAAGTGTAGCTTTACCAAAAGCATGCAGTAGAAGTTCCAATCAACCAGTTGATATATTCACTTGGGGAAACAACCTATTGTGAGCCTCCTATACAGGCAAACTATATTTTGACTTGATAATGAGATGATGGAGTAGCAGAGAGTGGTTTTTCAATTGACAGGGAGCATGACAGCTAATTGGTGCAGAAAAAGTCAGCAAAAGTAATGTTTCTGTATGATTTGGGATCACTTGGGAGCTACTAAATTAATATGTATTGCTCTTCCTAGAGTGCCTGAGTCGTATGCATCATGTACTTGGTCTTTACCATGAGAATTTTAGTGAATCTAGTAACTTCAGTCTTATAAATAAATATAATCCAATGCCTGAAGGTTATAAATAAGATATATCAGTATATGTATAAAATTCTATATTAAAATGGCAGACAGGAGAAAATAAGATATGCCTGGAAAAGAATGAGAGACTGAATTTGGGCCTAATGTGGAAGAGTACAAGAATAATTCATCCCTGCAGAAAGATATTACCTATGTAGTACTACAAAAGACAGAGAGACTGCCAGGTTCAGCTGCAAACAGTTACATGAAACTCCAACTGGGAATAGAGTTCAAATGAAATTCTGAAGGCAAGTGGATCATCCCAGCATTTTTACTCAGAGCCTGCTTTCCTGTTGATTTCAGCTGCATTTGGATCACACATTTAGAGAAGAATGAAGGAAATTCCAGTTCCTTGGGCCATCATGTTGGGTTTGAGTGTGTGACCTGGGGTCTGCTGTGCTACAGAGGTACTGCTCTCCACATCTATTATCCTGCTAATTGCAGAGAGGTTACAGTCCTATAAAATGGAGATCTTGGTGTATTCTTTAGAAAAAAAAAAAGGCATGATATAAGGCTTATCTCATTAGCAGCTGCAGTAGACTTGAACCCTTGTGACAGCATGTGGAACAGGGTGCAGTACTCACAGGAAGCCTACCGGCATTGTGCTACTGATATTCAATATAGAGAGAGTGTTTTGGGTTTCACACACACACACATTGTTATTTCCAAAGCCTTTTAGATGCAGCAGCTCACTTTTTTCCAAGCATTTCCTTGATTGGGGGTGGAATGAGGTGTCAAATGCACAGATTCTGTCACTGCTCCTCATCGTTGGTCCCTCTGGTAAAGCCAGGTCATTGCCTGGGATATCAGCTGGAAGTCCACTCACTAAGGCAACCGTGGGTAGACCCCTTCCTGGAAGAATTAATCAGCCTTGGATAACTCTGTCTTTATATGAACAGATCCATTGGATACTCACTGGTATCTAATATCCTGTGTTGACTTTATCATAACTTTAGACCCACATGCTGCATCTTCAGAAAAGGCCCAGTTTATCCTAAGAGGAAACCACCATGTGAGGGGTTACTCGTCCACAAGGAAAGCAGGCACCAGTGTGCCAAAGCCCTACGCCACATGTCAATCTGACACAGAGAGAGTCCAGGCCCCTGCTAGGTAGGATTTGAACAGCCCTTGCTCATCTGGACCAGGAGCTCATCAAGACATGTCCTAGGGAGACTGTCATCTGAGAACATCCTCCATGACAGGTGTGACTTGAGTGGCACCACAACCTCAGACACAGCACTGGGACTGTTCCTGATGTCTCCTCTGCTGGTCTGTGCATCTGAGTGGGTCAAAAAGAGTATCTATAACACATGGGCACTCAGAGACCTAAGCTCTACTCTCTGCTACCCTGCTTCTGGGTAACCACTGGCATCTCCCTCCCTTTTGGGCTTTCTGTTTGGTTTGTGAACTTCTTAGACTAGTGTCTGATAGACAAGGTCTGGTTTTCAGGGGCCTCAGTAAGTCCTGTTAGAAACCAAGAGCTTTAGCATTACAAACACAACACTTATACAACTCCTCCTTCAAAGGCTTTAAATCATTCAGGCTAATCTAATTATTTCACCAAGTAGTGGGCTTGTCTCTTTTTATGCAAAACCCCCCAACCATTGTAAAGACTCCAAGTTATCTGGCCACCTTCCAGTTAATTAACTTAACACTGAAGGAAGTACTGAAAAACAAAATTAAAAGCCATCCAATTTCTAACCATCCCAATTCCTCACAAAAAGTAATGGCATTACATCTGTCTTCACTCAGAATATGAAAGCTACTTTCATATGACCCTAACTCTGCTTTTTTATTCCACGTTCTCAATCACTACTTAAAAAAAAAACAAAACACAAACCCACACACAACTGATTTCAGTTAAAGAAATAATACAGGCATTTAATTTGTTGAAATTCAAAGAAAATCATCTGGCCCAGTAGATTCTATTGAAGCTCGCAGACAATAGAGTCCCTGAGCAGCCAAATGAAAGGTATGATCAGAAAAACAAGATGAGCATGTTTCATGAGTGGTTGCCCACATGCTTGAATCGCTGTTGGATCTAGGGACAGAGGGAATTCAGGCAGCCATGCAGGTACACGGCAGCTGCTTTCCCACATGGCTGCGAGGTAACTGGGTACAGATCAGGGGGTGGGCTGGGTGGTATCTATTTCTGTTGGCACCTTGATTACGCTTCTGTTCTTGTGGTGCTTGCAGTGGGTCTGGTCGTATGTGTAAAATTAAAAATGCATGAAAATCTTTGCAAGATAGCCATCTCAGATTTGTTCCTGTACACCTGGTAAGACTGCTAAACTTCATTTCTCAAACTATCCCTCTATTTTCAATAGGATCACGTTCTTTTTGGTAGCACATTTTTCCAGGATCAGGTTTAATAAACATGAGCTTAGTACAGATAACATAAGAATATAATATCTGAGCTGCCAGCATTATTTCTCCCACTGTACCATGGAGGTGGGAGAAAACTGGCATGTCAAAGACTAAAAAGAATTATACCTGCTAGAGCTGATGTAAGTCGGACTTCCCTTCTCCTATCCTGGGATTCTCACAGCTAAACTTGATAAAAAGCCAGGGGAATGAAAACCAGACTTAGACCAAGGAGAGTCTGTAACTGGCTGCTGAATCCCTCCCCCTCCAGCCACTGACCTCTGGGTCTTGCTCTGTTCAAGGAATGCAATATGACAAACTTGGATTTTAAAGGCAGTCACTCTCTTGTCTTTTAGAAATATCTGCTCCTTCCTGTCCTAATCCACATCCTTGGAGCAAAGCGGGACCCAAGTCTCGGTCAGAAAACCCTGTGCTTTGGACCCAGCTCTGCCACCAGTTTATTGCAGCTTGCTTTCTATATGTTGATCCACTCTCCTCAGCCTGTGAAGTGTGCACAGATCTTCCTTCTCTCCAGGGCTGGGACAGTGAAAATGGGAATATTTGTGCAGGCCCAGGGAGATGTGAAATGTAGCATGGGACAAGCCACATGGCGCCATGCCTGTGAGCAAGGCGCTGTTTTAGTTCTGGCTACACTTCAGTGCAGCTCTGTGCTATGCACACAGCAGTATGGGGGACAGTAAAGTGTTAATGCTAGTCAGCAGAAAAACTCTATTTTTCCATCGCGCTTGCTCATCTTAGAAGAGCTCACAAATAATGAAACTCACATAGGAAAAATCAGTATCACATTAAATTACATATGTAAAGAGCTCTCCACAGTCAACACCAAGTCAGGTTAATGAGCTACAGGACAGTCTTCCTGCACTGTTTGATGCAACCTGAAATGTTATTCTGTATGCACAGGTCTAGAATATGATGTCTTTTCAGTATTTCTTTTATGCTTTTAACTTTAATCTTCCTCATTTATTCCCTTTCGCACCTGAGTATTCTTTTCTGCAGGAAAAATAAGAACGTCTCTGGCTGTCCTTTCACATCTTCTCAAGGAGATAGGTGTAAGGATGTGATCTTGCACCATTGAAATCAGGGGAGTGCTGCTGTTGAATGAATGCACAGACACATCAAGCTCATGCTGCAGAAAGATATACGTGCATTTACCTCTCAGTGATCTTTGTGTTCAGTACCCTGAGGCACTCAGCACCCTCCATTGCTCCCAAGTTCAGCTACAGTTGAAGGAAAATGGCTTTTCACAGGTTATTCTTCAACATGGCATGCAACTGCAGACACACATACAGTGAAGGATGTGGCAACTTTCATTTTCACACAGTGCTTATGATCATTACACTAATAGACTCTAAAGATATGTTTTAAATATGGTAGGAGATGCCTGTTAAAGCACTAAATGTCCACCTCACATCTAAACCCTTCAAGCTTCCCAAAATGTTCCTACACCTCTCCCACTTCTGCGGCTCAGACTGAAAAGTACTCTCACAACAAGTTTATTATGTCAGGTCCCATGTGAAATTAAGACAGACCCACTGTCTCTTTCATCTGACCATTCATTACTTAGAGGCTTCATCAAAACATGAGAGATTCACATTCAAATCCTTTTCCTTCTCAAATCCATGTTCTAACCCCAGGTAACAGGAAGATCAGCATAGCCAGGAAATACATACAAGGTCATAGGACAGAGTAGCAATTTATGTGTAATCCTGGAAGGCAGATCAGCCTGTGCTTTCCTGGGGGGGGCGGGAACATGGCAGTCAGATTTAGTGGGCATCTAGTAAAGAGGGTTCTGAGGTGAGGATCTGCATGCATTTCTGGAAGTAACAAGGGAAGTCGAAGGAAGTCAGCTTGAACTAGACCAGATCAATGTGTGGGATTCCCCCAGCCCACTGGCGATTTTGTCTACTTAGCCTTGGTGAAAATGGCCTGGAAAATGCAAGCTATCCTTAAAGCCAAGAGTCTCTGGGCAGCCTCCAAATGAAAATGTGTCAGTGGATCTGAGCAAGGTAGAACAGTGTTAACTCATTTGCTCTACACTGATTCCTCTACCATAACATTTACCCACTGCTGAAACAGGTCTCAGGACTCCATATATTACTTTTGCCTAAGGCAAAACCTGCCTCCACAGCAGATGAGCTATTGCTGTACACAGTGATACCAAGCCTAAAGTGATTAGGGATTGTCTGTCCCACTAAAAAAATAAAATCAATGTTTAATGACTGGTTCAATGTTCCACCAAAGGAAGCCAGGTTCAGTCTGTATACAGCAGCTCATACGATGACCCCAGGGTGAAAGTAGTATTCTGCTTAGTCTTATTATTGTACCTCCCTGTGACGAACATCCTTCAGCTTAGCTCTCATCTGTCTTTTCTCACTAAATTTCTTAATGTCAGAGCATAAAGATATGATGACCTCAGGGACCTCTTTGGGGTGCACATGTGTTTCAAACGAGAGCTTTGTGGGTCCTAGAGGGAAACATTTATCTTTTTCTGTTCATGAGCAGATCTCTCTCTAGCCACTGCCCATATTACATTCCCTTTTATTCAGCATCACAGCTCAAAACCAGGTGGGGAACAACAGCGTCATTTCTTTATCAGTGCTGCAGAAAAGTCCTCAGAGACAGGTGGTTTTGCAACGGTATCCATTTCTGCTAAAAGGGCCCACAACCCTCCCCAGGGAGGCACCTTTTGCAGTGGATAAAGTGAACATTAATACTAAATCACACTTACACAGTGGCAGGCTTCTAAGATTACACCCTGTTCCTCATGGTACACTATAACTTCCCAGACCTTTTAAAGGATGATTTGCAGCTCTGATAATAGTGAGATGACTGGGTAGAGCACTTTTACAACACAACTAGCTGTTTTTCTGCTGGCATAATCATCTTTCTGTTGCAATTTTACCAGATTGCATTGATTTCTAGGAAACACCAATTAACACCCATTTGTACAGAAAAAGCCACAAACTGAAAAGTGCATTTACAAGTGTCTGCTATAAAACATGAGCATGATTTTCATATTCACTTCCAAAATGTAAGATAAGATGTATTGTCATTATGGAGTGGAATGTTCTTTAGTGTTAACTCATAATCCCTGCTGCTTGAATAGAAACAATAATGGAGAACTAAAGGACTTCATTTTCTGAACCGGCTTCTTTGACTCCTTAGGGTGTCTTCTTTACCTATATGGAGACAATGTGAAATACTACAGCCATGGTGAATGAACAGAGTTTGGATCTGATAGTCTTGAACACAGTGTGCATAGGTGTGAGGTGGTAAAAAGCCAACAGGTTCCATGGTTTTTTCCTCGTTTATTATTGTGATTCAGGTTACTTGTTTCTAAAATATGTGATCCATTTACAGAAACAGGAAATGTTGCCTGAGAAACCCAAAAATCATTTTCCCTGTTGATGTAGAACCCAGTAAGCCATCATAATTTACATCAGCTGAGGATATAACCCCAAATCTCCCATAATTTTCTGAGATGTCAGTTTATTACCCCAATTTTGTGAGGTGAAGGGAGAAATAAAGGAGTGGAAAATGAAGGAGAAAAGCAGGAGAAAAAACAATCTGTTATTTCCAATAAATTGACAGAGGACCTACATGTTTCAGTTTCTCCACAGATTTAGGTGTCATGTGTTGGACATAAATGCATCACAGATACGAAAATTTCAGATCAATTGATCCAATGAAATATTACAAGCAAACACAAGAGGGAGAGCATGCATGAGATCAGAAGACATCTGATCAGAGGTCAGAAGACTCCATAGACATCCAGGGACTGCAGACAAAGTCCATATGCTCTATGTAGAGATGTAGAGGAGCTGAAATGAAATGTAAGCCAATATAAAAAAAGTAATGTGGAATGATTTTACCACTGTGTTGTTTTTTTCTGACCTAGATGGTGCTTTGTTCACAACAGCTCTCACAAAAAAAAAAAAAAACAAAAAAAAAAATAGAAAAAAATGGCACTTGCTTGGTGTTTCTTCCCAGCTGGGCTCATGAAATGTCTCTGACTTGAGAGAGTTGGTTTTCATGTCTGCAATATGTTGCAAAGGGACAAATGGGAGGAAACAATATACATTTCAGTGGAAGAAACATCCCCTTTCAATGCAAAATCAACATTTCACAGCAACTAGGAAAAAAGCACCCTTCTCCCCAGCAAGATCAAAAGTGGATAATACAGAGAAAGGTACTGAGCTACCTGCTACTTTGGCACTAGGCAGCCATGAGACCTCAGTTAACCTCTCGACAGTGAGTTTGAGACTTCACAGCTGTAGTGATGATGGTGCAGCGAGAAAGACACTCATAGACAGCTGTGGAAGAAATATCTTGAAAAGAAATTGTGGTCTCTTTATAGGTATGTTTGTTGTTGTAGTAAGATTTGAGTGTAAGACTTTCAAAATCTGTAATAGCTGCTGTCGAGTGCTGGGTATTGTCTAGGATTTTGAAAGTTGTGGGACTTATGGCTATTTTAATTACTAACTATTAACATGTATTTATGTATTTTATTGTTATTTTCTGTGAAATTGTCACTTTACCTGGTAAATAAAAGTTGTTATCATGTACGTTACTCCTTGAAATGAAAGGTGTTGTTATCTATATAGTCAATGAATTTTAATATAAAAATGAAATATAGCTCTTCTAGTCTATCAAAAGCTTCCTACATCCACAGACTTAGAGATGGCAGAGAGAGGCAACATTTTCACCACATTGCTTGTCTAGAGGATATTTTTCTTGTTTAACATCGCCTCCAAATTAACATGCAACTGTATATATTTTTCCCCACTATCAGTACTAAAACGTCCAATGGATATCCATTTAGTGAGTTCCCGCTTTTCTCCTGAACTAGGGAATTCCTAACTCTGCTAAAATAAGATACAAGCATGCCCATTTTCCTCATTCTTCTTCCACAGCTCAGTTCGCTTAAGGACTAATGGATAACAATAGTCATGAATAAATGTGGCTATCAAACCTATCTTCCCTGTAGAGGTGGCCATTCTCACATGCTTTATTGTCACTATATGTTTCTTTGAATGTAAAAGGCTCCTTATACTAGAACCCAGCAATTCAGGTAAAGGGTTGTCTCTGTAGAAATAGTTTCAGTAGAGGATTGTGGGGGTTGTTATGCTCAAAAGTACTTAAAAAGTCATAAAATTGAGCAATACATTGACATACATAATTTAATAGTGATGCGTGGGGAAAATAAATTTGGAACTGATACTTTTCCTTGCCTTCAACTCCTCGTATGTTTTGCATTTCTAAAGAAAGAGGATTTCCTGGATGAGGTCAGAGATTGTCTTTACCCAGAGACCTATGTCTTGACACTACTGTGCTAAAAAAAAAAGGATTTCTGTTAACTAGATTTTCTATGCCTCCACAAAGAAGTGTATAGATGAATGGTACTTAGAGATTGCTTTATTCATTCTTTAATCTCTTACAGTGGAGTCCTATAACACATCTCAGTCAAGTCTCCGTATTGATTTCTTGGGTATATCACGTACCAAAGAAAGCACTATTAAAACCAAACAGTCTGTTAAACTTGTTGGTTCTCAGCACTCTTTTAATCAGATGCATGAGATAAAGGAAAAGTAAATAACAGCACAACAGGAAGGACAAGAAGGTGAACTTCAAAAGTGTTGTGAGATCAAATCCAACATGGTAGTGTCCTTCAACTGTTCAAGAAAACAGTTCAGTATCTAACAGAACATTTATCAGTGTTTCACAGGAGTTTAACCTGTTATTTGGCACAGGCAGTGCCCTGTGGGAACTCGCCATGGCTTCTCCTACCAACCAACAATACAATTCAGTCTCCAGCATGAGAGCTCACGTGGATGCTCTTTGCCCTGTGCAAGTTTAGAAACACTGGCCTGAAGTTGTGCCTGTTGTGGGCAAGTTCTCTCTATTTACTAGGATCCTCCTGTGGCAGACAGCAGAAGGTGTTTAGGCTTCTGGTTGCAACGTCCAAGGCCCTTACTGTACATAAAAAGCTACTGACCTCTTTCATACAGTAGATGTAGTCAATGCTGCAAAGCTGTTTCTGGAACATAAGACTGATTAACATGTCTCTATGTAAAAACATCAGCTATTATGTTCCCTACTGGTCCTCTTCTCAGCCCCCATTTCAAATGTTAACAGGAAGAGAAAAGTAACAAATGCATGGATAAAACGAAGATGTTGCATCTTCACCTAAGGATATACAGACTAAGCAATAAATTTTAGAAAAAAATCCATAGTATAAACACAAGAGCCAGGGTTTCTTGGCTTTTCTAGGAATCTTTATCAAGACATAAACTTGATCTAAATATTCAAAGCGACTTTGCCAGTAGGGTTCTTTCTGCCATTATGCTTGCCTTTAGCAAAATCAATTTGTACACTGTACACATTTTAATTTAAAATTGTTATTGTCCTCTAATTGCTTTGAGATTCATTTTGCATCTAGGCAATGAGAGTATTACCAATGTTTTTGTTATGCCTTAAAATGCAATGAATGCTTTTTGTAATATTTTCCTCCATCCTTAGGATGGTCTTAATGCAGTAAAGAAAAAGCAAACAAAGAAATGAAAAAAGTCTAACTGAAGTTGCAGAATCAACGTGCTGCTCGCATTTCTCATTCAGATACCTCTGTATTAATTCAGCCCTGAAAAGGTTGGGCTTATGGATAATATTGTGGTCTGTCACTGAGATAAATATAGAGCAATTCCTGGTTGTGCTACAGACATCTTATGAAATCTCAGGCATGTCTCTTAGTGTGACTGTCTGTTCCATGACGGAAGATATCACTCCCATTCCTGTATGTTGCAAATTCCTCATAGGAAGGCATGATGCTAACTGTGCACAGAGTGTGGATAGATGCTAAGTTGTTCTCACCGGGGATTCAGTTGCTACAGAAAATAGGAAGAATAAAAAGTTCTTTCTTTTTTTTGTGGAACTGCAGATGGGCCAGTTGCTGTGCCCAAGTGGATACCTGATGTATGCAAGTTATTCATGCAGTTCCATGCAATTTTATCGCTTTTTAGAGATAGTATTGCTGTAAATGTTATAGTTCAAGTCCACAAGTGAAGAAAGATTTGCAGGGAGATTATATTAGACAGCATGATACAGTTGGAAAAAATACCTGTGTTTCTGAGCATTTTAGGCTTCTCAGATGTGCAACAGAAACAGTGATCTCTAAAACTAGTTACAGGCTATGAATCTTGTATTTTTTTGTTGTTGTTCAAATAGTCATTGAAAAGGAAAGTGTTTTATTTTAACAGAGCAGCTGATCCCAGGTATATGTGTTGCTCTTCTTTTCTTTTGGAAACACAGTCTCCAGATGAAGCTCTTCCTTTTTGGGCTACAAATATTTTTTTACTAATAAAGATAGATTTCTGTCCTGGCCTCCCAGCTCACAGATTTTTTTCATCCTGCTCTGTGTAGTTTACTAAGCAATTTACCCTCCTTTAGTAGTTCACTTGTCACTGACATTTCAAAATATTATCAATTGCCTAAAAAATACGTGCTAAAAACTTAGGCATCATCAGATTTTGGACTGAAGTCTGATGTTCCCTGTACCAACAGCATTTTAGGATGCAGCGTCCCCTCACTCAAGAAAGGCAACACTTGCTTCATACATTAGGAGCATTACGGAGATACCTAAGGCAAGCAAACTTTGAAAGCAGAAAACACAGATCCAAGTCAGGGCAACTGTGCATCAGTAGGAAACTAGCGCAGGAGAGGACCTCATAATCTGCTATTTATAAATTTATATAAAATTCATATTATATATTTTAATTTGATGAATTATTGACTAAATATGAAAACCTTTACCTATTAGGCTAAGAGGAAGTGCTGTTCACAATGACATTCCTGATCTTGGGAAGAACGGATCTTAGCGAAGCTTAAGTGGCGATTGCTTTCTCTTGTAAAGCTCACTCATAAGAAAACACCTCCTTAGAATGCTAAACAGCCATCTTCAGTCATCACCCATATATAGGTGGTTGAAGGCAACTTTCTTAGCAAAAATTATCATTGCAGAAAAGTGGTGATAATTTCAAGGTAATGTTAAAGTTTGCTAGATGATTGACAACTAGATTAAATTTGCAAACATCTACTAAAATAAGTTATGTCTGTTGTTTGTTTTTAACTTGATGCTTAGTGTTATAGAATATTGCTATCTGTTGCAGCCTGGAGTTTCCTCTTCTTTTGGCAGGCTGACTAGAACTGAATAACAAACGATCCTTTGGAGTCTACCAAGAGACTTATGTGATGTTTAATGTCAAACGCCAAAACTATGGCCAAAGATGCATGCCCAAATTCACATAAATTTGTAGACACCTAAACACTGGCTAATTGGGTTCTATATAGTAGAAATCCTTTCCCTGCATCCTTTGACTAGGGAATTCAGTGATCTGTTTGGAGAATTCTTAATGTACATCAATAAGACAAAGCTCTTCACAAAATACTTCAGTATATTTTCACCAACAAACTGCAGAAAGAGGTTACTTAATGTCAAAACTCATGAGGAACAGATAGAACCTGAGAACTCATGAGGCCAGCTGTTTGGAAATGTCTTCCTTTTTTTTTAAATGCAACTACAATTCACCAGAAGACTTTGACCATCAAAGAGAAGTTTAACATTGGGCTATACCCAATGATTTTATCAGCTCTGAAGGAATCTTATCCAGATAAAATCCCTGTGTTAAGAATTGTTTTAAATCTCTTCAATTCTATTACTATTACTATTACTACTACTACTACTACTACTACTACTACTACTACTACTTTTTTTTTTTTTCTGTGCAGAAAATGAGTCCTATTTGAGTGTTCTTTGAGAAGTAGAATCAAATGATCACCATGAGTTATTCTGGGTTCGTGAAGGAAAAAACGTCCTCCACCCCATAGGAGTTTTCTTTCTTGCAAAAAAGAAAACTCCTGTGGGGTGGAGGACATTTTTTCCCAGCACTGTATTTTATATTTATAGGAAAAGGAGCCATTACTGTAGAAGAGGTGGTATCTGATGACACCATCAGCCAGAAGAAAATCTCAGGGAAACCAATTTCTGTTATGGTACGTCTGGGGACATTTGACTAGCAGAAAGTTGCTCAGTAAAGCAATTAAAGCTGAGCTTGGTTACTGATAGGTTCTGAACATTCATTTCTTAGGTGTATGTAGGTTGTACGTCACTGTCCAGTATTCCAGGCAAAGGGCTATATACCAATCTGTTTATAATTGGATTGAAGTGGATATTGCTTTGATGTGTCTGAACTCAACCATTAAACTCTGGGGTTTTTACTTTACTTTCATTTTTCTATTTGTCTACAGTTTGTTGCTACAGAAATATTTCCCTAAACAGGTCATTCTGCAAAAGGATCTGAACTGAGTTGACTAGATTATTTCATGATTGTTAGAGAGGGTCATAGATTAGGACTCCTCACTTGGGGTCCTTCCTCTGGGCCCCACAAACATCTCTCTAGACAGTGGCAGGTCAACCTCCAACAAGAGCCCTTGTCTCTCATTGTCACAGTGATGAGCAGCATCTCCGAGAGATGAGCCTACATTTACCCAAAGAGCACCTCAAAGATGATTCACTTATTGCATCCAGACTCGATTCAAGTCAATACTTTGAGATATGTGTGGATTGTGGTAGTGAGATCGTAAGTCTATTGAGTACTCCACACATCCTGAGCACAAGCATCCACTGCCAGCATCGCTCTTCCCACAAGCAGTTGCATGTAATAGTACTCTCTTGCATGACATGAGCTTAGGGTGTTACAGTTCCTGTACTATCTATTATGAACCAAATATTGAGTCAATCTAAAGAGGAATCGCTTGTGTGCTGTGATTTCTCTATAGTAGTTCTTCCGGGAAATCAGATTGGAGAACAGCTTGCAGGCTTGGTTTTGCTATTTTATACACATTTTTTTCTGGCAGATATTCATTATGGAACCCTGAACCCTATGGAGTTTTTTTCAAGTTCTCAGAGGTTAAGGTGTATTAAATACCAGGGCTTGAGTTTGTTAAGTAACAGAAAAATTAAACAGAATGTGTTTCCATGGAAAGAAGGTGCCAAGGAAGAGAGTGAAAACTCCATAAAAAGCAGTATGATTTACCTTGTGCTTTTTCCATCTCCCAGGGTCATCAGATATATCTTGGACTCAAAAAGAAAATTATATATTTTCAAAGGACCAAGAAAAGATTCCAAAAGTCCCAAATATAAGTTGGCTTCTTACAGCCTGCTTATCCCACAAGAAAGCTATAGATGCATAAGGAATAGCTGGTTAAGCTTAGCTCAGCTAATATGGAGAAGAGAGTGACAGCAAAAGACAAAAATTTCAACAAGGGAGAATTTAACCATTGCTTTTATATGGTCCTTTCTCATAAATGCAAGAATCCCACTTTTGTTTAAATTAGATTCTCATCCCTTTATTAGAAGTTGCATCAATGTCAGTAGGACCCTGCCAGTAAATAAAGCCACAAGGATAAGGACCTGGCCTTTAACACTCTGTTTCTTTTGAAATCAGCATTCAAGGATGGTTTATATTCCCCTCCATTTTCCTCTTTTTCTTGCTTCATTGCCAGGTATCACATAATCCACACCTAATACATGATCCAGTTTGAGGAGCGAGCATCTCTGACAAAATACAGTGTGGTCTGAAGATCAAAACCTGGTTTTGATTTTTTACAGACAGGAAAATCTGATGTTAATAGCGATAACAACAATCATCATATCAGCTTGGTTGCTACCCTAATTTAAGTAAGAAGTGAATGTGTTTGAGTTAATACCCAAATTTCATACAGAAGAAGAAAATATCTGAAGTATTGTGATCCTGCCCCTCTTCTGCCTCTGCATTTTAATATCCAAACAGAAAGGGGCATTGGAAAATACAGAAAAAGGGGATGATGCCATGGAAACATGGAAACTGTTCCTCACATATACCATCCAGAAGGGCCAGAGCTCCATGGAACCAGATGGTCTTTTATTTTTAAACATAAATAGTTGAATAGCTGGTTTGAAAGCCAAATGTCACATTCCAAAGATGGACAAGCAATGATTACTTGTCTCTCACACTCTCCATACCTTTGCATTTTACTCAGAATATATGATATTCTGTAGTCCTCTTGGCAACTGAAAAAACCCAAGCTGTTATTTCTATGTACCATCTATAAACTGTTTGGGGCTTATGCAGCGATCAATAGGAGCCTCTGGACCATCTTTGCACAAAGCATCAGACTATTAGTGCTCACCTTTAAAATCTGTGAAGTGAAGCAGGTGGCAGCAGAAAGGTCAGCAGCTGGGTGGCTTACAACACACTGCTAAACATCTGGTTGCAATAAGGGATATTCTGGCCTAAGACCATGTAGGCCTAAGTTCTACACTTATAAACACGTTCAGCCACAACTTTGTTTTGCCCCCTCCAGTACAAGAAGAACACAGACAAACTGGAGCAAGTTCAGTGGATGGCCGCTGGGATGGAACACTTACCCACTGAGCAGAAGCTGAGGAGCCAGGGCTTGTTCAACCTGGAGAAGGGATGGCTTCAGGGGGTTCTGACAGCAGCCCCCAGTATCTATGGGGAAGTCATCAACAAGATGGAGTCAGACTCTGCAGTGGTGCCTGGTGTGAGGATGAGAGACAATGGGTATAAATTGAAAGGAGAGACATGGATGGATATAAGGAATAAGTTTTCACTGTGAAGACAGCTGAGCAGTACAGCAGGTTGCTGAGAGAATTTTTGTTATCTCCATCCTGAAAGATTTTCAAGACTGGTCCAGATAAAGCTCCAAGTAACCTGGTCTGAGCCATAACTGACCCCACTGCGAGCAGGAGGTTAGACAAGAGAGCTCCTGAGGTTCCTTCCAACATGGATTATCCTACAACCCTATTATCCCTTATACATTGCTACACAGAAGTACCCAGTCCCCATACTGTAATTGTCATCAAGAACAGCAGACTGTTTGTTTGGGTTTTTTTCCTCCTTGTGAGATGATCTTGTAGTGTTTCCACTGCAAAAGGTAACTGCCCCTGCATCCCCTGGTGGGATGGCATCATACCGGTGTCCTATCACTGCCTGTCTCTAAGCCTCTCTCCTCACTCAGAGAGGCCCCTAAACTAGTTAGCAGCACAAGGGAGCTTTCCATCTCCCCTTAATGAGGGAAAGTTAAAGAGAAACTCTACTTTATACTGTTTCAAATCACGAAATAGTATTTACTATTGTTTTCCCACTTACTTTTGTAGGTTTTTTAAGGGATTCATTTATCATACACAGAATGGGCAATATTTAATATTTATGTCTCCAATAGAAGCAATTGAGAAGAAAAGCAAAAAATTAATTGGCTTCTATACAAGGTTTAATTCTCTCGATATGCCCATTATAGCTGTGCGGTCATTGTCCCGGAATGTTGTGATGCAGTTTAACATTGTCAGGAGGACAGCAAATGAAAATAGCATTAATTTTGCTCAATAAAGCAAAAATGTGTTGCCATCCATTCTGAGGCTGAGTGTGGCTAGTGATTACTGGCCTGAAATAAGGTTTCCCAAACCCTTACCTCCCTGATCATTGCAGGTTAATTAGAACCTGGAGACTGGTGCTTCATCACACTCAAAAAGATTGCAAAAGCCGGAGGAGTGTGTTTAATAAACTGCGCTGGAAGTTCATACATGTTTATTTCTATCAGCTTCTGTTTGTATGCAAGAATAACAAAATTTAGCTCTATTTAACCTAGTTGAGGCAAGGATTTTTCTGATGCTGGCACCATACACAATTAGCAAGGATGAAAATTGCTATTCCATTGATTACAGTATTATTTTTTTTTCTTTTCCTTAGTGAAGGCTGCAACCAGCTTTTATGTTGCCCCTGACTGGGCTCGATATAGGTCACGCTGTGCATGTAGCAGCACACTTCGCTGCTAGCCTTTCTGGTTCAATGGCGAAGATTTAAGTGTGGAGATAAAGCAACTCAGCTCAGGTGCTGTCTTCTACTGCAAAGCTTTGGAATGCAGAAAACCACGTTTGCATAAGTGGACAGTTAATAAATCCAAGCCCTTGACACTTATTGACTAAAACTCCAGAATAGGTAGATCCATTGCTGATGGCTTATTAAAATAATAAGCTGAAGGGAAATCCCTGTCTCAGTGCTGAAGATTTGTGATATATCAACTCTGAGATCTGGCAAGGAACTAGAAACAGGTTAGGTTAACATTTCCCATTGGAATATTTATTTTTAATAGGAAAAGGCATTTGCAGTGAACAAAACAAAATAAAAATATAAAAACTTCCTATGTTCTAGGGGAATAGCTCATCTCGTCAGAAAAATTCTATTGAAACATTTTTATTTTTTTTAATTGCTGGTTTTGTTGGTGGGAATAAAACCATATTCCAGCTGCTGTTCAGGACTCAGGAAAACAGCTTACAGTTCTGAACTGTGCCACCTATTCATAGGATGACATTGGAAAGGAAGTCTTAAAGGTGCAGGAGCAGGCCGTCCCCATGTGCCGCAAGTCGAGCAGGCAGGGAAGAAGACCGGCCTGGCTGAACAGGGAGCTTTGGCTGGAACTCAGGAAAAAAAGGAGAGCTTACCACCTTTGGAAGAAGGGGCAGGTGACTCAGGATCTACAAGGATGTTGTGAGGTTATGCAGGGAGAAGATCAGAAAGGCAAAGGCCCAGCTAGAACTTAAACTGGCCACCGCCATTAAAGATATAAAATGTTTCTACAAATATATCAGGGACAAAAGGAGGGCCAGGGACAATCTCCCTCCTTTGTTGGATGCAGAAGGTAACCTTGCCACGAAGGATGAGGAGAAGGCTGAGGTACTTAATGCTTTCTTTGCCTCAGTTTTTAATACTCAGACTGGTCATTCTCAAGGTTTTCAGGTCCCTGACCTGAGAGATGGAGATAGGAGGCAGAGTGAAGTCCCTCTTGTTGAAGGTAGCAGTCACCAACCTGCTCCTCCACATGAATGCCCACAAGTCCATGGGGCCAGATGGGATCCACCCAAGGATACTGAGGGAGCTGGCAGAGGAGCTGGCCAAGCCACTCTCCATCATTTATTAGCAGTCCTGGTCAACCGGGGAGGTCCCAGATGACTGGAAGTAGCAAATGTGACGCCCCTCTACAAGAAGGGTTAGAAGGAGGATCCGGGGAACTACAGGCCTGTCAGCCTGACCTCCATGCCCGGAAAGGTCATGGAGCAGATTATTTTGAGTACCATTACATGGCACATGCGGGACAACTGGGGGATCGGGATCAGGCTCAGCCAGCATGGGTTTATGAAAAGGAGATCCTGTTTCACTAACCTGGTCTCCTTCTATGACAAGGTGACACGCTTAGCGGATGAGGGGAAGGCTGTGGATGTTGTCTACTTGGACTTTAGTAAGGCCTTTGACACTGTCTCCCACAGCATTCTCCTGGAGAAACTTCCTGCACACAGCTTGGATAAGTGCACTCTACGCTGGGTTAAAAACTGGCTGGACGGCCGAGCCCAGAGAGTGGTGGTGAATGGAGTCAAATCCAGTTGGCGTCCGGTCACGAGTGGTGTTCCCCAGGGCTCAGTACTGGGGCCGGTTCTGTTCAACGTCTTCACTGATGATCTGGATGAGGGGATCGAGTGCACCCTCAGTAAGTTTGCAGATGACACCAAGTTGGGTGGAAGTGTCGATCTGCTGTAGGGTAGGAAGGCTCTACAGAGGGATCTGGACAGGCTGGATTGATGGGCCAAGGCCAACTGTGTGAGATTCAACAAGGCTCAGTGCCGGGTCCTGCACTTTGGTCCCAACAACCCCATGCAACGCTACAGGCTTGAGGAAGAGTGGCTGGAGAGCTGTCTGGTAGAAAAGGACCTGTGGGTGTTAGTCAACAGCCAGCTGAACATGAGCCAGCAGTGTGCCCAGGTGGCCAAGAGGGCCAATGGCATCCTGGCTTGTATCAGGAATAGTGTGACCAGCAGGACCAGGGAGGTGATAGTGCCCCTGTACTGGGCACTGGTGAGGCCGCACCTCGAGTACTGTGTTCAGTTTTGGGCCCCTCACTACAAGAAGGACATCGAGGTGCTGGAGCATGTCCAGAGAAGGGCAATGAAGCTGGTGAAGGGTGGAGAGCGCAAGTCTTATGAGGAGCAGCTGAGGGAGCTGGGGTTGTTTAGTCTGGAGAAGAGGAGGCTGAGGGGAGACTTTCTTGCTCTCTACAACTACCTGAAAGGATGCTGTAGCGAGGTGGGGATTGGTCTCTTCTCCCAAGTAATGAGTGATAGGATGAGAGGAAACAGCCTCAAGCTGCGCCAGGGGAGGTTTAGGTTGGGTATTAAGAAAAACTTCTTCACTGCAAGGGTAGTCAGGCACTGGAACGTGCTGCCTAGGGGAGTGGTAGACTTTCCATCCCTGGAGGTATTTAAAACATGGGTAGACATGGTGCCTGAGGACATGGTTTAGTGGTGGACTTGGCAGTGCTAGGTTAATGGTTGGACTCAACAGTCTTAAGCGTCTTTTTCAACCTTAACAATCCTATGATTCTATGATCTACAAACAGGACAGTTAAAACTCTTACCAGTCTTACGTGGTTGTGAAGGATGTTACTGGGGATTTTTTTGTAGATCAGCTATAAGGAGAGAAAAAAAAAAAAAAAAAAAAAGGGATTCCAGGTGAGCCAGGATGTCTAGATCTGTAGTCTGAAGACTTCTGAGTACTAGGGCCTCCCGTCTTCTCAGTTTTCAGGTTTACAGCCCTACAAGAGCAGCTACAAAAAGCTCAGACTTCATATTCCTGACATTTTATTGGTTCTTTTTCCAAAATGAGAAGCAGAAATCCCATCTGCCCTTTGGAAAGCCCTCCCAGAGAAGACAAGGATTTGCTTTATGGGTAGAGGAGGAGACAATCATGTCCATGCTGGCTCGTGGCCCACTGAGTTCTAGAATAGGAAGGATACCTTCCTTTGTATTAAAGAACATGACACTTTTTTATTTTGAAATTCAAGAAGAGATTAAACTTGAGTGATGACAGCAGGAGCCTCTCCAACTCCAACAACAGCAGAAAAGTCCATTTGCCTCTGATTTTAGGATTTCCCTAGGGCTGGGTAGTGCAGCTCACTTGCAGAGAAGAATACAGAAAGGAGGGGAAGCAGTTCTTTTTCATTTTCTACATTTATAAAGACACCATTCACTTGCCACCTCCCTTTCTAACATTTTTTTTTAAACACCTTGTCTCCCTGCTTCCTCCCTTGACCTACATTCCCTGTCCATTTTTGTGCATACCATGAGAGAGCTGCTGAAGGCTGCTGTCTGCAGGGCATTTCTTACGCTGCTGTGGATTGAAAATAATTTAAAAAAAATTTAATTTCTAAGTATCAAAGTGAAACAAATAAGTTGTGCTTATGTCATGCTAATACATTTTATTTTTCCTCCATCCTTGAAAAAAAATATAAACAGTTGATTAACTATAAATATAGGAGCATCTGGGAATGTGTCTGATCCATTTTGGGATAGCAAATCTAAGGCACAAATGTTACATAACAAGATCTTGCAGACAAAATGAACTGTCTGGTTATCTTGACTCCCCAAAGAGCCCCCGAGTTACAATGCTGAACTGCTCATCTTGAAAAGGCTGTTTCTATCACTGTTTGGGTACGTGCCTCATGTATTGCCCAATTTAAGTATTCTGTGAACAAGAAGCTGTCTGAAGAGTGATGGTGGGAAGTCTTGGAGCTCAGTCTCTCCCTTCATTGTGGGGGCAATTTATGAAAAGTTTCTTTTTCTTCATTATATTCCTTCTTTGGAATGGCAGAGGATATTATTATCCACACCTGCATCACACTCTCCTCCTCTCTGCAGGTTGCTTCATTTATAAAATGTCAGTATGGGTTTTTTTGACCTTTTTTTTTTTTAATTAAGACTTTTTGTTGTGTTTTGTTCAAAGCAGCATATTTGTTTAAAAATAACTTTCACTAAAATAGAAAGAGAGAGGAAGAGAGATAAATAAATTCTCAAGGTGTTTCTACAACCTCAAATTAAAATGAAAGTTTCTATCTGGAGTCAAATAAAATTTCACCAGTTTTGAAATTAATAGAATCTTAAAAAGAATATATAATCTAGCTTTAATTTGACCAGAAACAATTTTTCTATAGGATTTTTCAATGTCCCCAGTTGACTCAAGGGAATAAGTCTCTTCCTGTGAAGAATTACAGAACTTGAAAGAGGGGAATCACCTGGCATATGTCTCCTTTCCACTCACACAGATGGGACCCGCTGCTCACAAGTTCTTTTCGCCTTTCAGTCACATGTTGCTATGAAAATATGGACTATGTTTAAAACATTAGTGCATCTGATGGATACTTTAATGAAGGCTTTTTTAAAGCCTTGCCAAACTGCTTTTGAAGCAGTTGACTGAAATGTCAGAACTTCCTCTCATTAAAACTCCCACTTCAGCTACACCCCTTGTGTTTCAGAAAATCTTTTTTCACCACTTCCACTCAGATACCAAGAATAACTTACTGAAAAAAGTAATTTTCCCTCATGAAGACCTGACTTGTGATATATTCTACTGTGATGGATAGTATTTCAGATTTATGTTTATTTTTTGTTTCTGGGCAGTAATATCAAGTTACAAGCTGTGAGTCACTGTGTGGTTTTCTTTTTTCATTTTCAGCTGAAAATGAATTAACTTAGTGAAACATATATTTATTTTTTAAATCTTAAATTGCTTTCATTTCTACTCATGGGCTTGAAGACAAGGGCTGGTTGAGTGTTTTCTCAGCTGTATTAGTCCTGATTTTTTTCTGCCAGAGCTGGCTGCTGTGTGTTGAAGCCCATTGTACTCATTGTACGCATCTAATTCTGCTCTACTAGGGGTTGCAGGATGCTGCCAGCAACCTCTGGGAACAATCTCTGCATTCTTAAAGCTAGGCTGGTTGTCATAAAAAGCTCCATCAAAAAGCTCCATCACCACACAGATTCAGGGATGATGCCTCCTAAATTTATGCTCCTCTCTTACTCAGAAATTGTCCATTCCAGCAAAGCTTCACTGATATGGACTTGACACAGAAGGAAGGTTTATAATCTAGGTGTGTATGGACTGCATCTGAGACAGCTGTTATGCTATGGCTTTGGAGTTGCTGTTTCCTCCGACTCTCCATCAAATTTGGCATAAAAATGTTCCATCACTGCTTCTTGCCTTCTCTTTCATCAGTTGACTTTTAATCTCATTTTCAAACATAAACTCATCACTCTTTCCATCCTGGTGACTCATATCCCAAAGTTACCGGATCTTATATTTTAATTAAGACTCCAATCAATGACATATAAGCCAAAATGAAACCCATTTCCAGCTCCCATGATTGCTAGCATTACAGGACAAACAGATCAGTTTTCTGGCATTAAGCAAATGGGCCTCTGCATATACACAGGGAGAAAACACGCTGAGTAAGAAAGCCTCACTGCTACCTTCTCACTCTCTCAAGCAGAATTGCACTCTCAAGTCAGTGCCAAAAATTATTGAAAATACTTCAGAAATAAAAATAACTCCAGTGTATTTCTTCCATTGAGTGTTTTGATAGAAAACTACTCTTCCTGTCTTTGAAGACGCTCTTTGTTAACCTTTTCTCTTTTTCTCTTCTTTTTTTAATGCTGTAGAGAAAGAAATATTTATGTGGAGGCAAAGAGAAGACAAAAATCTCCTGTTTCTTTAAGACATGCTTTCCCAAACCTTTCTAGGGCAAATTTCCTTGGTTTGTCCATTTTTCATCCTGTCAATACATCCTTTGTGTTCTAATTGTGCCATCTGTAGTTTTAGGGTTTTACAGTTGTCGGTATTCCAAAGACTGGGTTTTGCAATTAATTTGGAGAAGGCAAGTACTCTTATGTAAATTTAGGACTAGCACAGCTGAAGGGAAGGGAATACTTGGAATAAATGATATTAAAGGATTTATTCTAAAAGAAAAACATCTTGCGGGTTCTCTTGTTTTTCTAAAAATCATGTTAATGGGCAGTGTTTGGCTTTTATGATGTCAAGATAAAATCAGCATAGTGAAGCACTTGAAGCTATGAGCCATGAGTGTAAATGATTCTTTCCATTGTAGATTCAAATGTGAATGCTGCTATAGATTTTGTAGTATATGCAAACAGTGAATCTAGTGCTTGCATACGTATGCACCCCAGTGTCCTTCTCACATAGGCTGTGGTGTGGCTGTTCTATTCCTTTCTGGTTTAGTCCAACTTTGGAAAATACTAGTGGATCCCCTTGGGAAATATGAAGACACTGCTTGGGTTTTGAAAGCTTAAAATGCTTATATGAGCTGCCAACAAGACAAGATGCAACTTATGATGCTAAGGACCACCATACAACCATTTCAAAGCTCAATGCACCCTGCTGATCTGCTTTTGCTTCTGGTTTCCCGGATTAACCATCCAAGGTAGATGGTTTCTCAAAACTGGTGTCCCTTCCTACCACCAAACCCCGTAACACAATTAGGGAGGTTTTGGGAACCTGCTCTGAGGTCAGAGGAGGGACTCCTTTGGTGGCAGAGCCAATTTAGGCATATCCCAGATCCAGACCATGGACCTAACTGTGATGGCAACTGGTCATTTGTTTTCACTTTCTGAATCTCGTATTTTGCAAATACTACACCTATTTTTGCACAAGAGACACTGTTCAATGTATGTTTGCCACATGCTCCTCTGCACATGGACAGTTGGGAAGTTATACTTTTTTTTACATATTTTCTAGTACCCAGGTTTTTTTACTCCAACTTCTGGTGACAAATAAAAGTTTATTTGTATGTGGAGTATTTCATTCCCCCTTTTCAGTCCCAAATCGAGACACTGGTAAACATCCAGGAAGGAGACATAAGTTACATCCATTATCCAGCCACTTCACCTCACACCCATTTTATCTGCTTAAAGGAAGAAGTTAGAAGAAACCTCACTCCTCTTATTTGTGACTTATTTGCGACTTATTTGCTTATTTGCTTGTCCCACCTAGAAGACAGGGCCTTCACTTGCATCAGAAATTCCATTCACTTGAGTTGTAGTATCTAGAGCTGTGGATTTAAAAGATTAAACTCTCCTGATGATCTACTAGGGCGCCCTGATATTGCATTATACATTTTCTGGGTTTTTTTTCCAAATATGAAATTATTTTTGTAAGCTGCTCTGGGGCTGAGAAGTGAAGATCTCAAAATTCAGGACATGTTGGAATAAACTCTTCATCTTTAATGCAAAGATCAGGTAATCCAGCATTTTGCCTGTAATTCAGTCCTTTCATTGTGTTTTGATGTGCTTAGAAATTTAGGACTGTTTTTCAGATGAAGCCAACTATTGGCAGGGTGCTGTTATTGAACCACTGTAGCCTGAGATGGAAAAGACTTCTTTGGTCATCTGTTCCTTCTCATTGCCAATTCTTCATTATTGCATATTTGGCTAATGTTTTGTTCTGTTTGGTTTTGTTCCTGCCAGGCCATGAGTTTTGAGAATTTTTCCTGGGAGATGATTATTCAGGCTAATAAAGCTGTAAAATTAAATTAAAACTGAAACTGTTAAATTGTGAAACATTATGTTTCTCATGGATGTTCATGTGCCTACTGGTTTAAGGTGTGGATGATTAGGTTTTCTTTTTTTCTTTTGTGAAGTGCATTTACATTTAAAAGATAGCAAGTAACCAGATGTCCCTCAGTGTGGGTGCTGCAGATCCTGCCTCAGCAATCTGGACATCATTTTGTGAGTTGAAATGAGAGCAGCACCAAGACCCCACAGGCTTGTGCTGATCTCACAGAATTATCGCCACCTGGAAGAACAGACCAATGGTTCGGAGCCAGCTCCCCAGGTCACCATTTCAAGCTCAGCCAGAGAAGCTGTAGGTATTATCACCTGACAGCTTTTTGGCAAGCAGATCCTCTACAAAATGAGCTGATGGACTCAGGCCACTCCAAAGAGGTGCTCACATTTTAGAAAAATGTCCCCAAATAGCCCGAACCAGCACAAAACCACACACAAACCTAACTCACTGCAGAATACATCTGGCCAGCTAGGCATGCCCAAGAAATGCTGTTTCCTTACTCAACAACTAAAGCCTAAAACATGCTGATCCTTTCTTTTTATAGACCAGCAAGCTCAGAGCATGATGTGAAGAAATGTGAAGACAGGACATCATCCAAGGAAGAGCATGAGCTTGGGAGATCAGATGAACTTGGGAGCTTGGACTCATTGCTGGAAAAGCCAGAAGAAACTGCTGCCACTGTTCATCCCAGTTGCTTCAGAATCCCAGTTTCTCCTAGAAATTGGAATAGAGCAGCCAAGGGTAAGTCTTGCAGATGGAGACAAACCAAGTAAATTTGGTTTTCATGGAATTTTTCTACAGTCTGTATTCATACTGTCAGGGACTCAGGGACAGATTGTAAGGAAGTAAAGAACCTCAGTCATCCTCTTCCATTTATTTCCCTGTTACAGCTTTGGGAAGAGCACTGCAGAGTCTCTCCAATCCCCCAGTGAATGCAGAGAATTGAGAAAAGCTGTGGCATGGCATGGTAGGAAGGGACAGCTCATGGTTCCCGCAGTTGAAATCCTGTGCCACTGACCCATGGGAACCGAAGGGACCCTTGCGTGCACATACCAGCACTGCTTCAGCTCCATGGCTGTATTATCCTAATGCTGGCATTTGATACGTAAATCCATAACAGGAACCTTGTAACAGCACCCACTGCATCCTCTCAGGACAGAGATTAATCTTGGCACATGTTTTGTGTTTCCAAAACTTTTAAAGACAAGACTCTCATTCAGTTCTTTAGCTTTGGGTATCACACATGTAACTTTGAGGCAAGATCCTAAGAGCTAGTAGTAGCTATGTCTCCTGATGAGTCTGCAGTCTTTTGGGGAAATTAAGCAGGAGATATATTTCAGTCATGGTGCCTAATAATGAAACCTCTTAACTTTGTCCTTTGATTAAACTGTAAAAGCGTCTTCCAGGAAGGGTCTGCCACGCTCTTGTCTTAACAGACCCTGTGGCAGATGGGACGTTGAGCCACTCCTGATAAGCGGAGGGTGAACTTTCTAACACCTACCTCTACAACAAATAACATCAGATGCCATTTCTCTATAACCTTGACAGGGAATGTAAAATTATAAAAGGTGAGTTATTTGAAGCAGTGTTGTCTAAGCTAAAATAAACCAACTATTTAAGTAACAGAAGGACCAAAGGATTAGAGCAAAGAAACTGGATGTTCTGTTATTGTGCAGAGCATGAACAGTGTTCCACAAAATGTCCCTGAGCTCACTGAACCAAGGGCACTCAGGACTTAAGTAGAGCACTCAACACACTGAAGGAGCAGGCTTTAAATATGCTCTTTATTAAGGCGATAGACTCCAAAGAAGGGAGCATATTTTTAAAAATGCAGAATTCTGAAAATGTGTGAATAGCTTCATCAACAAATCACATGAATATTAATATTCATATACTCATTTATAAAGCAATTGCTGGTTGATCAAATTGGTTATCTTCAGAGCAGGATGCAAGGATGCTTTGTTTAATCAAGTTTTTTTAACTGGTTTATTAATTAGGTTCCACCAAAGCAAAGAAGTTCAAACAGTGGCATTGAGATCTGAATGAGTCAGTTCTGAAAAGATCAAGTACGGTGATTTTTTTTTTACCTGATGATGGTGTTTTATGTGGTTGGCTAAGTTAGCCCCCTAACACTAGTGAAAAGAAGGGAATACCTGCAGGGTATACGGAATAGACTGCAGAGCCTTGTATGAAACTTTTGAGGTTTGCTTATTACTACCTGATAAGCCAAATTACACCAAAATTAATATTACTGCACTAGCTACATTTTCAGTGCAAAAAGATCAAGTGAATATTGAGCCAAATAGATCAAGTGCAAAGGAGAATAGTATATGAAAACCAAGAGGCACTGCATTTGGTACAAGTATTGCAGGCTCCTACAGGAACTTATCTCCATGTCTGTTTCAAATACATATATAAATAAAGCAAATCCTTGTGTTGGTATTTATACCTGATGATATCTTGACACTGGGAAGAATTCTGCTTTAAGCAATTTTCCTGGCCTTTTTCTTTCTCTTCTAAATCACTGAAATGGAAACTTTTGAGCCGTGTAAGCTTTACAACAAGGTTTTCAAAACTGGAGACTTAAAGAAAGATTCATGAATTTTTGCACAGGTGTATAAACAAATTGTCAGATGTAAAAGTACACGCTGAGTACATTTGAAAGCAATCTGCCCAAATAAAGCCTTTGGGACCTCATTTTTGGCTATGTACAAGAGGGAATTAAATGCCCAGAGCCAGATTCTGAACATGTGAACATCACATATGACTCAAACCAAGTGGAGTTCAGGTGTCTGAACTAGGAAAGGCTGCTTAGAGTTGCTGCTCTCAACCATCCTGGAAATCCCTAAGATCAAGCAGGACACATAAAATGTGCAAGAGGCAGGGTCACACTTGTAATCTGCCTGATCTGAACCCTTATGTCATGTAAATGTTTAACCCATGTAGTCCTTAGAGGTCTTGATGTTACCCCAGGCAAAATGATAGAAGTTTATCACCTAAGTACAACTGGAGGTGAGAGGTTTTTCTTTTCCATGTGTCTGGTTTTTTTGCTTTGCTTTTTCCCCAATAGTTTTGTCCCTGAATCCTGACAGGGGGATTAGGGAGCATTGCAAGGCGTGAATTCACAGAAGAAATTCCATTTAGGATTGCTAAGAGGGCAAAGAGTTTAAGCCTTCCCTTAAAGCATCCTATTGGCTAAGTTTAAGAGCTCTCTGCACAGCACTTGGACCTCTGTGACTCCTGTTCCTGGATGTTTAACAATACCCATGCCTTGTATGAAGCCTGAACACCAAGAAATGCACTAAGGAGGAAGGTGCCTTATAGATAGGTACCCAAAAATTCAGCACTGTGATAATCAGGTTCCTCTTTCTGAACCCAGCCACCTTTTCCATAATCTTAGCCAGAGCCAAGAACTAGCACTGCTTCCTTCAGTAAGATAAAATAACAGTTGTGACTGGAATAGGTCCCTAAGAAATGATGCTGTTCTCTTTTCAGACTGCCACAAAAACTATATTTAAATTCAGGCTGTGAAGATGGATAGAAAGCCATATGCATTTAACCACTTTCATTTATAAAAGTAAGAAAGAGGTAGAATAATTGCTCTTGATCACAGATTGTGTCCCAAGGTCTTGAGAGGTGAGATGTGTGTGCATTCACGACTCAAGAGGGTGCGAAGGTTTTGGTTTCACCGGAGTTATTTAGTGATATCCAGGAAGAAGAAGAAAAGCCAACTCTTGATTCTCAAATCAAGAGAGATTTCAGAGCGTGGGCTCTATGGCAAGGAGTAGGTTGATTTGGAGTGGGAGAGAAGCACAGTCTCCAGGTCTTTACCTCTGACCTACACAATTTTGAGTTTCTCTTCCTCTCTTCTGTCTCACTGAAAGATCTCTGTTCTGTAGCAGTCATGTAAAGAGCCTTTCTTTTGGCCCTTGCCCATGCTTAAGCTACTGAAGAGCAGAAGAAAGAGGAGGTCTTGATCTAAGAAGTTTGAGAACAACCGAGTTGGATGCATCAGGTTTAATCAAAAGATTTAATCAAAAATCACGAGGCATCATTCTATTGACTTCACTGGCCATGGGATCAGACATGATCTGAAATAATGAACTAGGGCTCCCAGGATAAATTGTCCTACTATTTTTTCCAGAATTTTTGCAGGATTTTAAGAGCATTAAGGGAAGGTGACCCAGAAAGCCTAGTAAAGAAAAGAATATCGTTGTGCAAGGAAAGATAAAACAGAAGCACATCCATCAGTTGCGTATGGTTTAATTAGATGAAACCCAAGATGCACTGGCAATCATTTAAAAAATATTCTGCGCACGAGGGGATGAGGAGGTGATTTACAGATCCTTTGTTTGCAAACGCAAATGCAAGAAAAAAAATGCATGTAAGCAAAGCTTTGTGCTGCATTCAGAAGCTTGCAAGTAATCCAAATTTGGGTTAGAAATCATGATACTGAGATAATCCTTATATTTGAAAAATGCAATACTCTTAGAAGAGGCTGAAATTTAAAGATGTATTATTTACTAATGAGAATGTAAGAGCTCTTGAATATTAAAGAGCTGAGAGAAGTTTGGGAACGAAACAGATCTTACTTGTATGAGAGGAGAAATATCTGTAAAACTAAATCAGTATTATTATACCTTACATTTCTGGTGATATGATACAGAAACTGGGAACTAATTTCCCTAAAGGAAGTGGCATATAATTAGTAGGATATGGTAGGAAGTTTAATTACATAGGGCTACAGTGACTTTCTTTCATGGAAGGTGAAATTACTGGTGTGTTTTGTGAAAAGAATATAGGAACTTTTCTTAATTTCCTGAGCTTATTAACAAAAAAGATTGGGGAATGATTAAAAAACCAGACTCTTCTCAGGAATTTATATTCAAGTTTTAGGATCTGTCTGTTCCTGACTTAGAAGAAAAAGATGTTCAGAAAAAGCAAGGGAAACTTATTAAAAAGGATTAAAGTTTATTTTTTAAACTGAGTGTATTAATGAAAGGTCACGACATCAGTATGAATAACTCACTCCTAAGAGATCTGCCATTTCATCTGGCATGAAAAGCCCCATTGCACAGCCAAGCCTCTCCCAAGTGTGCTCAACATATGGGACAACAGCTGAAAGTGTTCATAGAAAAAATTCTGCTGAAGAGATGCCCTTTTGGTAGAGCTATCTACCATCACCACTGTGATAGTGGGGTTTCATCGCTTGTCTTGCAGAGATCAAATAGCTAGAACTTATTAAGAAAAAGAATATTCTTCTAGGCTCAGATATCTCAGTGCAATTAACATCTGGGTTTCTATTTCAATAGAGCATTTCAATTACAGAGAAATTTTATATAGTGTGATATAAAGAGTTTCAACCCACATTCGGGAGGGCTAGAAGGTCAGGGCTGTATGATTAAAAAAAAAATTATGACAAAAACTGATGTGAAGTTTGCAGCCAAAGGCAGCTAAAATGGAGGTGTGCAGCCACCCTTGGGCCATCTCCCTCAACTTTCTGGTTACAGTGGAGAGCAATTTTTCATCCCTGGGTTTCCAGAGAAGAAAGGTTTCTGGCAGAGGCAGAAAAGGACTGAATGAAAGTAATTGAGAATGAGAGTGAACTGGAGCTCTGCAGGAAGACAGTTCAGCTGAAGGAAATTTCTACAGACAGAGATCTTTAGGCTCCCTGCCTCCATCGCATTGACGGTACATTACAGTGCCTCCTTTCTTCCCACTGCGATACAACGGCCGACTGTCAGCAGACAAATTTCCTTTTTGGCAGCATATGTTTTGCTTCAGTTGATTTTTCTGACTAGTAGCCTGCAAACACAGTGGATGCTTATGTTCACAGTAGGATTATAAGCTTCCTACTTCCAATCCATTAAGCATGGTCTGTGACAATGTGCGCACCACATCTTATTATACAAATACGTGTAATCCATCAAACAATTCAAAAAAGTAGAACTCTTCAAAGTTTGTATAACTGACTTATAAACTCTCTTCACTTTGTGGAATATGCATAGAAGGCAAGTTAACTGAACAGTTGAAAGCACACCATAAATTACGTATGAATCAAAGCAGACGTGGATGTATGAAACCAAACAACTCCTTCCTTCCCCCCAAAGCAGAGATGGGGATTATACTTGAAAGCAGTAGAGCATCCAACAGTATGCTGTGGGTTATGGCGTTGGATCTAAAATATTGGAATGAATGTTCTTTGGGATAAAGGGGATTCAACAATTTTTTATTATCATTAATGTCCCAAAAGCATGTCTAAGAGAAAAATACCAGTCAGCAGCTAATTAGACATCTGCTTTTTTTAAAAAAAAAACCAACCAAAATTCATGTTGTGTTTTTTTTCTGTAGAATTAATACATGTGAAATGTGCCAGACAGCAGGGGCTGGATATGGACACTCTCTATTTGCAGAGCAAATGCAGCCCCATGCATGCCTGTGCCAGGCTAGGACAGTTGCTTAGCCTTCCCCCGGTATGGCCCTTGCCAAAAAAAAAAAAAAAAAAAAAATTATTCATTTTAGGATCCTCTCCTAAAAATAAAGTATGGTCTTAAAATCCTTTTCAGAAGAGCAGCCACAACATGAGGTAGCACGTATGTGTACTACTGTTTTTATCTGCAAACGTAGAAGTAAACTGGCAGTGACATACTCTAGAGTCTGCTATTTCCCAAGCCTGCTAATTCCCATCCACATTATTTTCAAAAAGGCTGTTCCTTTTAAAGAAACTAGCTCTCCTCCCTCCCCAATGAATGATCTAATTCATAGGTTTGTGGTCCCAAAGGTTTCAGACCAAAATATCTGAAATCTCAAAATGTCTGGCAGATCAATGTGCACATCAGCATGTTTTTACCTGCAGATGCTGTGAAGTCAATACTGTTTCATGGAGCAGGTTGTAGAGGTCTCCCTTATCACAGCCACCACTGCTGGAAACCTCTGTAGCACCAAAAGCACTGATCCTAGATGGACTCTTTCCAGGCCTCTGCATTCACAGGCAACCACTATATACCCACCACATTTCTTGGGAATGGGACACCCCACCCTATCTCTGCCTATCCTACACATCAAAAGCCTTCCATCCAACCAAACACACGTGTAAGCGTTACTATGAAAGACAAAAAGCCTTACTTCTATTCCTCTTTCATACAAACATAAGCACAAAATGGAACAGCTCTGTAAAGGCAGCTTTTTCTGCTATATAGCAATAGCACAGATGTTGCCTGTCCCAAGGAGTTTACTGATCTAAGGGTGACACCTCTGATGTAAGGGTGAGATATACACATCTAAGTAATGTGGGTTTTTAAGGCTGTACTACACCAACATAAGAATTATCATAGAATCATAGAATCATTAAGGGTGGAAACGACCCTTAAGATCGTTGAGTCCAACCATTAACCTATCACTGCCAAGTCCACCACTAAACCATGTCCTCGAGCACCATGTCTAACCTTCTTTTAAATACCTCCAGGGATGGAGACTCAACCACTTCCCTGGGCAGCCTGTTCCAATGCCTGACTACCCTTTCGGTGAAGAAGTTTTTTCTAATATCCAACCTAAACTTCCCCTGGCGCAGCTTGAGGCCATTTCATCTCGTCCTATCACTTGTTACTAGGGAGAAGAGACCAACTCCCACCTCGCTACAACCTCCTTTCAGGTAGCTGTAGAGAGCAATGAGGTCTCCCCTCAGCCTCCTCTTTGTCTCACTATGTAAAAATCTCTGTATTGGGAGGCAGTCCTGAACGGCAAAGGAATCCAGGAAGGCTGGACGTTATTCAAGGAGGAAATCTCAAAGGCACAGGAGCAGGCCATCCCCATGTGCCGCAAGTCGAGCAGGCAGGGGAGAAGACCGCCCTGGCTGAACAGGGAGCTTTGGCTAGAACTCAGGAAAAAAAGGAGAGTTTATGACCTTTGGAAGAAGGGGCAGGCGACTCAGGGGGACTACAAGGGTGTTGTGAGGTTATGCAGGGAGAAGATCAGAAAGGCGAAGGCGCAGCTGGAACTTAAACTGGTCACAGCCATTAAAGACAACAAAAAAAGTTTTTATAAATATGTCAGTGACAAAAGGAGGGCCAGGGAGAATCTCCCTCCTTTGTTGGATGCAGAAGGTAACCTTGCCACGAAGGATGAGGAGAAGGCTGAGGTACTTAATGCCTTCTTTGCCTCAGTCTTTAATAGTCAAGCTAGTCATCCTCAGGTTTTTCAGGCCCCTGAGCTGGGAGATGGAGATAGGATGCAGAATGAAGCCCCGGTTGTTGAAGAGGTGGCAGTTACTGACCTGCTCCTCCACCTGGATGTGCACAAGTCCATGGGGCCAGATGGGATCCACCCGAAGATACTGAGGGAGCTGGCAGGGGAGCTGGCAGAGGAGCTGGCCAAGCCACTCTCCATCATTTATCAGCAGTCCTGGGTCAACCAGTGAGGTCCCAGATGACTGGAAGTTAGCAAACATGACGCCCCTCTACAAGAAGGGTCGGAAGGAGTGGCTGGAGAGCTGCCCAGTGGAAAAGGACCTGGGGGTGTTGGTCGACAGGCGGCTGAATATGAGCCAGCAGTGTGCCCAGGTGGCCAAGAAGGCCAATAGCATCCCGGCTTGTGTCAGAAACAGCATGGCCAGCAGGACCAGGGAGGTGATAGTGCCCCTGTACTCGGCACTGGTGAGGCCGCACCTCAAGTACTGTGTTCAGTTTTGGGCCCCTCACTACAAGAAGGACATCGAGGTGCTGGAGCATGTCCAAAGAAGGGCAACAAAGCTGGTGAAGGGTCTAGAGCACAAGTCTTATGAGGAGCAGCTGAAGGAGCTGGGGTTGTTTAGCTTGGAGAAGAGGAGGCTGAGGAGAGACCTCATTGCTCTCTACAACTACTTGAAAGGAGGTTGTAGCGAGGTGGGGGTTGGTCTCTTCTCCCTAGTAACAAGTGATAGGATGAGAGGTAACGGCCTCAAGTTGCACCAGGGGAGGTTTAGGTTAGATATTAGGAAAAACTTCTTCACTGAGAGGGTGGTCAAGCATTGGAATGTGCTGCCCAGGGAAGTGGTTGAGTCTCCATCCCTGGAGGTATTTAAAGAACGGATAGATGTGGTGCTTGAGGACAAGGTATAGATGGACTTGGCAGTGCTGATTGAAATGATTCATAGAATCTTAGAATCATAGAATCGTCAAGGTTGGAAAAGACCCTTAAGATCATCGAGTCAAACCGTTAACCTAGCACTGTCAAATTCATCACTAAACCATGTCCCTAAGCACCACACCTACATATCTTTTTTACCACCAGGGATGGAGACTCAACCACTTCCCTGGGCAGCCTGTTCCAATGCTTGGCAACCCTTTCGGTGAAGAAATTTTTCCTAGTATCCAATCTAAACCTCCCCTGTTTTAACTTGAGGCCATTTCCTCTTGTCCTATCACTTGTTACCTGGGAGAAGAGACTGACCCCCTCCTCATTTATTTATATATGTATTTAAACAAGTTGGGAAATGTATCTGAAAATTAGGGGGTTTTATTTGCTCGTTCATGGACAATGTAAAAGAATCATTGAGTTAATTAGTATGCCCCAAAAATCATTAGTATCACCTCCAATAAACTGTGAGGCATTCATATTATTTGTATGCCGAAGTTATTTGGTGACTTTATTTCAAGAAGCTGCAATGAGGTAAAGTTAGAGAAATTACTTATGAGATCAAAACTTGAAATATAAGCTGCATACCCAGGAGGTAAAACTAATCAAAGCCTGATAATTATCAGTTTGATTCTGCAAAGTCTTAACTGTCCCCAAGTACATGTCAGTTCTGCAGGATCTGCTGAGCGTCTTGCAGAACTGAAATCCTCTTGAAAAGTATGACTACCCAGGGACTGATTTTGCCATCCTTGTTGCTGATTTCAGTGGCACTGTTTGTGAAGTAAGGTGGTGGTGTGAATGAGCTACCTTTGCTGCTTGTTTTAGATAAAGGAACAGCTGAAAGAGACTTGGGCCCAATTTTGCATTAAGGTTGTTTGCACGTACCATGGAAACTGCTCTAAAGATCATCTCTAGTAGGCAATCTCATCTTTATAGAAACTGCTCAAAGGTATCTTTCTGCAATTCACATTGTAATTTTCTTTGATCTTTATTTTCTTTTTCCCTAGAGTGGATTGCCAAAGTCAGATATACCTGTTAAAATATGCTAAGAAAAATGCAACTTGAATGAGGACACTTATCTCTCTGAATGCAACGCTGGTAGGACAACGCATTGAAAACCACTGACTGCCCTATTTTCCCAATTCTTGAAAGTGACTAAAAGCCTTGTCAATGACAAACTACTGAGCTTGACCTTAAAATTTGTTAGACGAAAATAAGAAACCACCTTACAAACCTTGCTCCATGATATTATTTTTCAAGCAATGAAAGGAACAATTTTGCTACAAGTAGCATAAATATGATTGGATAATTTGCTGTCCTGGGGTTAAAATTAAGATGAAGTTTCCTTTAAAACCTTGGCACCAATTATCTTTAGCTATTAATCTTGAAATTAAAAAAAGTAAATCCAGCATTCCATCACAAATTTAGTGGCTGCAAAAAGGTTTTGCACCAATGATTCATAGATACTCACAGATGAGGACTGGACAGGACTGTTTGATAAGTTTGACCTTATAGAATCATAGAATAATAGAATCGATAAGGTTGAAAAAGACCCTTAAGATTGTCGAGTTCAACCATTAACCTATCACTGCCAAGTCCACCACTAAACCATGTCCCTAAGCACCACGTCTACCCATCTTTTAAACACCTCCAGGGATGAAGACTCAACCGCTTCCTCAGGCAGCCTGTTCCAGTGCCTGACTAACCTCTTCCATGAAGAAATTTTTCCTAAGATCCAACCTAAACCTCCCCTGGCACAATTTAAGGCCATTGCTTCTCATCCTATCACTTGTTACTTGGGAGAAGAGACCGACCCCCACCTCGCTACAACCTCCTTTCAAGTAGTTGTAGAGAGCAAGAAGGTCTCCCCTCAGCCTCCTCTTCTCCAGACTAAACAACCCCAGCTCCCTCAGCCGCTCCTCATAAGACTTGTGCTCTAGACCCTTCACCAGCTTTGTTGCCCTTCTTTGGACACGCTCCAGCACCTCGATGTCCTTCTTGTAGTGAGGGGCCCAACACTGAACACAGTACTTGAGGTGCGGCCTCACCAGTGCCGAGTACAGGGGCACTATCACCTCCCTGGTCCTGCTGGCCATGCTGTTTCTGACACAAGCCGGGATGCTATTGGCCTTCTTGGCCACCTGGGCACACTGCTGGCTCATATTCAGCCGGCTGTTGACCAGCAACCCCAGGTCCTTTTCTGCCAGGCAGCTCTCCAGCCACTCCTCCCCAAGCCTGTAGCGTTGCATGGGGTTGTTGTGACCAAAGTGCAGGACCCAGCCCTTGTCCTTGTTGAACCTTATACAACTGGCCTCAGCCCATCAATCCAGCCTGTCCAGGTCCCTCTGTAGAGCCTTCCTACTTCCAGGAGATCGACACTTCCACCCAACTTGGTGTCGCCTGCAAACTTACTGAGGGTGCACTCGATCCCCTCATTCACATCATTGATAAAGATATTAAACAGAACCGGCCCCTATACTGAGCCCTGGGGAACACCACTCATGACCGGTCACCAACTGGCTTTATCTCCATTCACCACAACTCTTTGGGCTTGGCCATCCAGCCAGTTTTTTACCCAGCCAAGAGTACACTCATCCGAGCTGTGAGCAGCCAGCTTCTCCAGGAGAATGCTGTGGGAGACAGTGTCAAAGGCCTTACTAAAGTCTAGGTAGACAACATCCACAGCCTTCCCCTCATCTACTAAGCGTTTCACCTTGTCATAGAAGGAGATCAGGTTTTTCAAGCAGGACCTCCCTTTCATAAACCCATGCTGGCTGGGCCTGATCCCCTGGTTGTGGTTGTCCTGTATGTGCCATGTGATGGCATTCAGAACGATCTGCTCCATGACCTTTCTGGGCATGGAGGTCAGGCTGACAGGCCTGTAGTTTCCTGGATCCTCCTTCTGGCCCTTCTTGTATATGGGCATCACATTTGCTAACCTCCCGTCAACTGGGATCTCCCTGGTCAGCCAGGACAGCTGATAGATGATGGAAAGTGGCTTGGTGAGCACTTCCGCCAGCTCCCTCAGTACCGTTGGGTGGATCCCATCTGGCCCCAAAGACCTGTGTGTGTCTACATGGTGTAGCAGGTCGGTAACCATTTCCCCTTGGATTATGGGGGCTTCATTCTGCTCCCTGTCCCTGTCTTCCAGCTCAGGGGGCTGGGTACCCCAAGAACAACTGGTCTGACTATTAAAGACTGAGGCAAAGGCGGCATTATCCTACTATCAGGTGCCTTTCACTCTTTTATTTCTATACTGCCCTCAGTAAGTTGCCTAACCAGTAACTTCCAGAAAATTCCCATTCTTGGTTTGAAGACACCGCAGCTGGAAAACCTTTGCAATCTGCTCCAGTGGCCAACATGCCTTGCTGATCAAAGTTTAGTTTCACTATGGATTTCCTTGATATCAGTTCCCAGCTATTAGGCTACCTGAAGGGAACCAAAATTAAATTATCCTCTGTAGATGATGGAAACAGAAATATTACCATCATGCCCCCACTCTGTCACATTAAAAATGGGGACATGAACCCAATATTCCTATTGTGTAGGAAAATGCCTTACCCAGAAGGCAGTATCCGGAGAAGGTGATGCAATGCTCCCTGTTCACCCTTTGTTACAGGTACATCCACGAAGAAGGCACAAAAATTGCTTCAATTAGTATAGCATAATTTAGACCAAGTGTGCTAGTTTCTAAGCCACAAGTACTGGGCTGAGACCATATCAAGCATTCTCTGTGGCCCTTATAAGGTCCCCTTATCTATATAATCAGCTCAGAGCCACATAAGGACTGAAGTGCAGAGGTGCCAAAGAGAGCATCGTTGCTGCCCCTTGCTGGGGAGCATGCAGAAAAGTGCTCAAGAACCACTTAAGATCAGGGACAATCTGTTCAGGGACAGGAGTAAGTCCTTTCTCTGGGAGTGGGTCTCCATCATTAGAAACAGTGGTCCCTCTCTTTTCTGCTTGGGAAAGTTTAAAGATTTTTTAGAGTAGCTGTGCTTTGGCTGATGCTGTGGAGAACAGCAGCATTTCAAGGGAAATATCATTGCAAAATCCTCCCCAAGGTAGCACCGTGGTCATTTCAACAGAGATGATGGAGAAGCAACCCAAGGTGCAGGCACAGAGTGCCGGAAAACATCTCTCCGAACGAACATAGAATGAGAGCAAACCACACTCAGCTCCCTGAGATCGACTGGGCCTCACTTTAAGTCCACTGATTTCAATTAGTACCCTGGAACTAATTTCTCCTCTGATCTCCAGCGCACCTGGGCTGCCTTGCTGGTTTATTGGCCCCCTCTCTTTTGACCGTAATTTTTGCTGGCTGCAGGCCAGAGGGAACATTAAGCACCTGAATTTCCAAATTTAATTATAGTGTTTAAATAATGATACAGAGCATTGATTCCATTTACTCACAATGGCACAAACCAGCTTTAAGTATTTAACACCTAGGGCACTTCCTGTCTCGCCGCTCTCCATTTAATCACCCTCTGTCAATTAGAAAAATCCCTAAGAGGCTGGTCTGCTTTATTCCATTAGAGAAACTGAATACCCCAGGCATTACAGCAGCTTTTATTTAGTGTTTTATGTCCTGGAGAGAAAGATTTTCTTGAAATGAAGTAGATGGTGTATTTGAATCTTTATATCGCACACCTACAACTCACCCTGAAACTGCTTGGGTACAGGCATGGTCTGATCTGAGTTTATAACCAGTGCATTTATAAACTTTTTTTGCTGGTCTGGCTGCACAAAAGGACTCTGATACAGGGATACATGGGTCTTTGCAGATAAATTAATGTTTAGAGGGCTCAGAGCATGTCAGATGCAGGACAGTCATGTGTTTCACCATACCAGGGGAGAGCCCCATCCGGAGTGCCAGTTCCCGAGTGCATGGCACCCTCGCAGCCCCAGGATACTGCCTGCAGATGTCTGCCATGGGCAGGTGGTGAGGTGCTCTTGGTCCCCAGGTCCTGTGAGGCCACAGGAGTGCTGCATCCTGGGAAGCTGCTCTGGGAGCTGAACTACCCTGGGAGAGCTGCCCACTCTCTGCTTTCCAAGCATTTCCATCTAACTCCAGCAAAAAGCCATCCCAGAGCTATAGACAACAGCAATGCTACAGCACACCTATGCCACAGAGCTCGGAGCTTTCTGGTTTAATGAGGCTAAGTAGGATGTTTGCTACTGCGCTCACGCTTTCCCCTAAGGCTCCAGCCGGCTGAAATTCACTTGTCCTTGTCATGTTTCTTCACAACATCAGCAAATCCATCCCTCTCTACCCTGGGACCAAATCACACTGCGTGCAGCAGCAGGTCCTCTACTCATTCTTCCTCCTCATCTCTGCCTGATGTTTGTATAAAAGTCATCCACATAGAGGGTCTTTCTCTGCCGTACCTTTCCCCTTGCTGCTGTTGGCATCTTGCTTTCTGTGCCTTGCCAGTGCTCACGCACCCAGGGAAGCAGAAGGACCCTGCCTCAGGTCTGGCCATGTGGATAGCATACGGGAAAGTTTGGTTTGACTATTCTGCCCCTGAAGTCTATGGCAAAGGTCTCTTTGTTATGGACACAGCAGGGCTGTACTTGCATTTTCTCCACGTGTCAGTGCTGCCAATGACAGGCTGGGAAGAAAGGGAAGCACGGGGAATAGAAGAGGAAGGCAGATACAAATATATTTAAATTTATGACTTCCCCTTCTTGGGACTGAAATCGCAGGATTTCTAGCCCAAGTTTCCCATACTGAATTGACCAAACAATCCTCCTCTTGTTCTCTGTGCCACATTTGTTCAGCTGCTCTCCTAGGGGAGGCTAATTTTGCAGCTTCCTTGAACTGATTAAGAGCAGCTTTACATTAATAACAGTGCCCTCTTGACAGATCTTAATGCTGTTTTGCTATGCTGCTGCAGCAGCAGTCCCAACACCTTATCCAGCAGCCATAAGCAGCAAAGCTGCAAATCCCCACTGCTGACTGCAGCTGAGAAACATCCCATCCCTGCTGCCCTGGCTGGTCGCACCAGCCCAGCAGAAGACAGGTCTCTTCCCTCATCCTTTATGGTTGCTAATAATGTCACAGCCAGGCTGATGCTGTCCTGACAGCCCAGCTCAGGGCTCATTGCACTCACCTGGGAGATGGTTTTCCTCCCTGCTTACTATTCCATCCACCACCTGTGAGCGTTTGCTGCCATAGAGCTTCACAGTCGATCTGATTTGCTCATTTGCCCCCCAGGGAGAGATTTCTTTACTGCAAACATCTCTTCTTTCTGCCCTTACTTCCTCCAAGATCCATTAGTGTCTCCTGTCACTCAGGGAATGTGCCGTCAAGCTGCAGACTGCTTAAGATCTCGTTTGGCTTTCCTTGCAACCACCCTCATGCTTTTATTTAATCCTTTCGAACACCTGCAATTTTGCTCTTAGCCTTAATGGTTCCTAATGGTTTCCTCTACCTAGCGAGTGCCCTGTGCTCCCTTTGACTCGGTGGCAGGAGCAGAGAAGGCTGCAGAGCTGCTTGAATGTGGTTGTGTCCCCTTTATTGGAAGTTTCGCTCTCCGCATGAGGGCAAGGAAATTCCTATCAGATCCAACTTCTCATTTTTCTGTGGAAAATGCCTGAGTAGACCCTCTCTGAAATATGTTCAGTTATATCAGTCTGGTGTAGGTTCTTCAACTGCTCCTATCCTTTTTCCTGAGTTTCTCTGTTATCTAAGGCACCATTTACTGAAATTACAGTTTTATTTCTAAGATGAAACAGGGCTTCCTACATCTGCCTTTTTTGGGCCATCACATCTTCATCACAGCTCTGGAACAAGCCATGGAGTCTAAGTGCTGAAATCATGTCTAAACTCCATACACCACAGTATATCTTAGGCGCCAAAAATACTTTCTTATTGATGTGGCATTTTCCTCCTCTGAACCTGAACTCCCATCTTCCTTTTTGCTAGTTGGTTGCTGGTTTTCACACCAGAAATATTTGGAGGCAGTAAAGTGGTTAGAGAGATGATTTTTTCTATGTAATTGTTTGCATTTGCAAAGAGATTTTTAATTCTCAAAAATAAAATATTAATAGAAAGGTGGTGGGGAAAGCCATAATCTCAGCCTGTTTGGTAGCCTTATTCACCTCCTTACACATCTCCTTCCTAAGAATAACAACTCTTTTTTTTTTTTTTTTTACTTCTTTTTATTTAAACTATAACTTCATATTGGTGCTGTCATTCTTCTTACGCAATTACTTTCAGAACAAAGAAGGTGTAAAATGTTCTCCCATTTCACTTGAGGGCATTTTAAATTCACTTACCGCTCAGATGTGAATGGCCACACCAGGAGGGGGAGTCTGGAGAATCAAGGGGAAATGCCCACTCCTCCTCTTGCTTCCCAGGGCAGCTTTCCAACCTGAATTCGTGGAGTGCTGTCACAGGGAGCCTGAGGTGGGAACAAGCCCTTCATCTCAATGGAGCCTTTAATCTTAAGATTAATGTAGGAGAAGGAAAAAAACTTTTCCCAAAAGGCTGAGGCATGCTCACATCGTTTGTAAATGCAATTACTGTAATGGTATGCTCCACTCGGAATAATGTAATTTGCATGAGCAAGTGGTCTATATTTAGTTTAACTACAGACCATGGCTAAAAGTTGTAATTGTCCTTTTTCTCTGAGTGCATATAACATCTCTGCCTTACATGGAGTATATTCTGCTTGAGCAAATGAAGAAAATCACAGGGCTCCAATTCCATGGGGTAACCTGCAGCGTGTGAGTTAAAGCTGTATACAGCAATTTTTCACAAGGTTTTTGCTGAAAAACTTCTCCAGAATATAAAATAGTAGAAAACATCAGACTCGTCTATTAGCTTTGAAAAATAGAAGGCACAGACACAGCAAATGAAAACTGGAATATGTGCATATGTGCAAGGCCTCCAGAGGAAAAGGCATGGAGTACTGCTGGGAATCAAATGAGGTTCAGGAAAGATCTGATAGAAATTTGTGCTCTTGGGAGGAGGAGAGGGAGACATATATTGAGGAAACTTGTATTTTATTCAGGTAAAATTATATTTTTCTCCTTCGTCCCTCTTCTTTCCTCCCAATCCCATGTGCATTCATTCCCCCTGGCCTGTGAGATTATATGTTGAATAGGTATTGGCATAAAAGGTCAGTTCCCCAGCTCTTTTCTCTTGCAGTGTCCTCCTTACATTGAAGGGGTGTTTTTGGTTGGAGCAGAAGCTTGTACACGTGGTCTCACTATGGGCTTTTTCTGCTGGAGAAATTTGCTTCTTTGGCTGGTTAGAGAGAGGGCTTGCAACTGAGACAAAGGTGAGATTTTATCTTCTTTCATTTTTAAGATTTCTTTTTTTTTTTTACATTACAAAAAGGGCAAACTGATTTGTTTCTAAATGCATGAAGATCATTATTATTGTTGTTGTTACTTCAAATTCATTTTGTGGAGGTTCAGAGATTACCTATGAGGTTATTTTTATGTCCAGATAGAGCCCCTGGGTTTTACAGTGTAAATGATGACACAACTAGCTAGGGTAGCAGGCACAGCAACATGGAAAGCCAGAATAAAAACCAAAGACTATGGAGGCTGCATTCATAAAACAAAATGAGGCAATAAACCAAAAGGAAGCATTCTCAGAAGTTGGTTACTTCATTTCTGATGGCACCAGCTCCCACAAAACAGCTAAAAAATATAGACAGAGGTAATCTTTTGCTACATAAGGTTTGTCAGATAATAAATATAAGTACTGCCACCATCTCTGGAATTGTTGGCTTTATTTGAGGGACCTGGAAAAAAAATGTCCTTCCTGGGAAATACTTAAAACAGAAGCAATTTGCTATTGAAGAGAAACTCATCATAATCACTTTGATTCTCAGTTTTTCAGGGCACTCTAGTGACTAGAGAATTTTGCTTTAATTCAGTAACAGAAAAATCCCTCACCTGGAAGGAGATGAGACCTGAGACCAGAGATGAAAGGTGTTCCAGTGCATGGTTTTGATGTGGACCACTGCAGTTTGTGCAAACACAAAGTTCAAAACTAGATGCCCAGTTTTAACTGATCATTTGTTAGTGACATAGATCCCAATCTTTGGATCTAGATCTAATGCTCCTCAAATTCTGAATTGTTCAGAACAGTGGGTAAAAAATAGCCCATTTTTGCTCCTGTACCACAAAAAAAAAAAAAAAAATCCCTTTTTGAACTGGTTACTTCAATGTCTGTCAGACCAACAAGATTGGAGGCAGTCACTTGCAATGATCCCACAATATTCTGCTATGTTTTGTTTTTTTCTTTTATAATACTTAGCCCACAGAAAAAGAAACTCGCTAGAGATATTGCACATATAATGAAAAAAGTATCCTTTATGTGAATTTATGTTCTGTATTAACCCAGATTGTTTACAATAGTGAATAGGCTTCACAGAGCAGCTTGAAGATAAATGGACAGTCAGGCACTTAGGTAAAAAGATGTAGTGGGTGGCAACGTTAGAAGCCACTGGGACTGTGCGGTCACCAGCCTTTGCCTGCTTAACCAGAAGAATTGTAAAGCTCATGAAGAAAGAAGAGGACCCCACAAGCTGCTAGGGCTGAAAGCTTTTCTGGTTTAATTACTTAAAGCCAGAACAGTGAATTGTTAATGGAATTTCAGTTTTGTTCTCTTCTGTGGAGGTGTCTAATTCTGCCCATACCACCATATCACTGAGCACCTCCTCACCTCCCGGCACTGCACTGATGTGGCTAGTCTTTCTCACGCATGGCTCATTTTTCTCTTGGTTTCCAGAGAAGGTCGGTATCAGTCTCAGTGCTATGTTTGCATGTTTTTAATGTCTGTTGCTCTTATAAAGAGTTATGAAAACAGAATAAGTTAGAAAAATGGAAGGAATAGGTGTTGGAAATGTCCCCTTGAGTCTTGGGGGAATTAGCTGCTTTTTGGGCTCTGTTATGCCTGAGAGGCAGAACTGTTGATCACATTTCGAGAATGGCAGTGATTTAAGACTCTAAGGGCAGCACTCAGAAATGCTTGTGCCAGGCTGTTGATGTTCTTGATGCAGATCCTTGATGATGAGGACCAAGACTTAGGCCTCAGAGAGGCTAGAACAGGTCTGAGGATGCCAAGGTAACCCACCTCACCACAGGGACCACTGTGATGTCCCATACTAACGGGAGTTACCACAGGTTGGCAAGCAGACAGTGGTCATCTAGGTGGAAAGTAATGTAAGTGTGGTTAACCCATTTCATATCATCGTAGGTTAAGAAGGGATGGGGTCTTCTAGCCAACCAAGATAATAGGGAAACTAAGATCAGTGATGGTCCTGAGCGTAACATACTCTGCAAGCTGTAATATGCTCCTTCAGACACAGGTTGCTGACTTCTGCTATTGTTTTCTAATTGCCATGTAGGGATCCCCCACATAAAGCACAGATTGTCACACTCTGGAAGGCTGAATGTTTTGATATATGTCTGAAAAGAGCATCCAAGTCATGGATGCATCTGGATTCTCTGACTACATGGAGAAAGAGGATTTGACAGTAAAGAGTTTGGAAAGGACAACCTGCCAAATGTTAGCTTAATCTGTGTAAACCCCTACTGTAGACTGGCAAAGTCATCATTCGTTCCAGGGGAAAACTTGCTTTGTTTGGCATTAAAAAGAAAAAAATAAAAATAAAAATGCTTTCTAAGTTACTGAAGTTCATAATTGCTGAACTGAGAGTTCAGATGTCATCTGTGATTGTTACACCGTCTCTGTTCATTCTGATTATGAGAAATATCTTCTTCTGATTAAAGTTACCATCACCTGGTGCCCAGAAAAGTTATTATGATAAAAAGTGCACTACCATCTAGGAGGTCTTCATGCACTGATTCTGCAACCACAAGCCATCCAGACCTTCATTTCAGCAGATTAAACCTGAGAACACAGTAGGGCTAGAACACACTAAAGGGCTAATTAGCAGGGTAAAATTTAGGTATTTCACATTCAATCCAGTAAACAGATATGATATACAGGCAAGTTAGCAAGCACATACAGCATTGTAATAGGAGAATGAGTGCAATGGAAGGTGTCTACGCTATTCCAATCATGTCTTTATCTTGCAACCTCTCTGACATAATTAAAATTTGTTGGACAATTTATAGGTAATATTAGGTCTGGATGAACACAAGGCTATTAATCAGGTTTTCCCATCAGATAAGCTGTCCTCTGTGGTTTTTACTACGTTAACATCACAACATTGTTCCCTAGCCTAGGCTGCAGGATGTAGACGTTCAACCACTACCCTTATCTGAAACAATTACTTCACATACCAGAGAGTAATGAAGGAATTGTGAAGTGTTTTCCCCTTTAGCTGTAACCAACAATACCAAGAAAGATCAAAGGAAGGCTTTTCCCCAAATGTCACACTCCATTTCCACTTCATTTCCCCTTGCTTGGTTTGATTGATGCTCCAAGTTAAGGAAAACAGCCTTGTTTTTTTCTGAGCTGATTTTCTTTCTCAAGTGTAAACAAGCAGAGATGTGTAGACTGGGTAGCACAGGAAGGCAGCAAGCTAAAATCAAATTACGGATATCAGAATTGAGTACACCCTGACGTCCTGCGGGAATGAGAAAAGCATCACTGTCTCCAAGGTTGGCCATCCACACTGGTGGCCTGATAAATACCCACAGAGATGGGCTACATGTGACAACCCTATAGCATGTTGCAGGTATAAACACCATATCGTGTGCTCCCTCCTGGTCACGATTTGGAGTACAGCAGTGCTCGAGTCCACTCCTAACCCTGAGGCACCTGCCCTGTAAGCAGGGTGAGAGGAGGGTGCCTTGGAGCAGAGCCCAAAAGAGGAGAGCACTAAAGAGTCACCAAGTACTGACATTTCTCTTTGGCCTGGGGATTTGAGGTATGCAGTATGCAAGTCCATGCATCCTAAGGTGCCACTAACCCCATTTGCACAGGACATCATGTGAAACTATAATGACATTTGAGATTTTTGAGGCAACATATCCCTTCTACCTTGAAGCTCAGCTCCAACTACACATCTGATGGCAAACACCAGCAGCTGTTTTTGTCAAATATCCTATTGCGTACTTTTAAATTATGGCTGGAGGAGGCAGTGGGCCTGCTGTTAACTGAGTGATTAGTGCACGCCTCCAGGGACTGCAAATTTGGGTTCACGCTTCCCCCCAGCTGAGAAGATTCTGTCCTATGCTCCTCACAGTCCTGTTGCTACTCCACCATAGCCCTCTTGCAGCTCCTGCTTGGGTCCAGCTCAGGACACTGAGGCTTGTGGCTGCTCCACCGAAGAACAGACAGAGCTGAGTCTGTGTCTCTTGCGGAGCCCATTGCATGGCTCTTGTTGAGGTAACAGTGCAGGACGCTAATACCTCTCGAAAAAAGTGATTCTCCCTTATTGACAGCACCTAGTGTAGATGCAAGAGCAACCACTAAATAATGTAGAATATAATATTAATATCAGTTAACTAGGAAAAAAACCATTAATATACAGGAATCCAATTTACCTTATGTCCTACCTGGTGTCTGAAGGGCAAGAAAAGGGTAAATGTGCATTAGATCATAAAAATGATGATAGTTTTCCCTAATAAAATGCATTACTGTCATCAGAACCACTTGATATATTTACAACCAAGTCTCCATCGTCCCTTTGCATCTGCTGTGATTTAATTATGATGGTAGCACCAGTCTGTTAATATTGTTTTGAGCTGGCTTAATTTGCCTTCCGTAATTTAGGCAAATTACAGGAGGTGAGAAGGGCTGAATGAGTAACCTTATTAGCAGAGAGACCTTCTTCAGAATGCAGACTGAATGAAGGTTAAAGAAAAAAATTACAAGGAAAAAAAATAAATCTAAATAGTTCAGGATGAAACTCCCCCTTTTAGATGGCTGCTCTTATAAAAAAAAGTTAATTTACTTGACCCCATGTTAGAATCGATATTTTTATTAGGGAATTTTTTTTCCTTTTTCTTTTTTTGGTATTCAGGTCAGTATTTTGTTGACAGTACAATATATGAACCTTGCTCAAAGGCCATTATTTATATTTATGCTATTGTAGATCATCCTTCCACAAAGGAAAAGAATCATGTTTCTGAAAATTACTATGTCCAAATTATAGCTTTTCCCCCTATTTTAAAAAAAAAGAGACTGTATTTGTGGAAGCTTTTTCTTGTGTCTCTCTCACTGGTGTAAATGCAAAGTGATCTCATTAAAATGTATGAAATTACCCTGGCATAAAATTAATATGGGAGGAGATTTAGGCGCATGGTTTTTGTATAGATTCTGAAGTATCAAAACTGCCTCTGCTATATCAAGACCTGTATTCATGTAATTCAGGAAAGGATGGGGTCTAATGCACTCTGATTATTCCTTTATCAATTTTCACTGGCAGTACTAGTCTATACTATTGAATAAGTTATTATGCTTTGATTGATTTTTCTTTCTTTAGGCATGAATTTTATATTTGAGGCAATTCCTGTAAAAGAAAGAAAAGTGATGCCACAAAACATGAACCCCAACTTTTCAAAGCAAAAAGTTATTTGGGTAATTCCAAATTTCACACTTAAATAAAGACCAGGGGATTTTCCAGTAGAGGGCTGGATTTTTATTCCAATTGTCTTTGGGTTTTTTCTCTGTCCTCCTCACAGCAGGGATTGATGATGGCTGCTCTCAAGGAGAACTGATTCAAAACACACTGAAGACTGTGACAATCTCTCCATTCATCTCCATGAGTTTTGGATCAGGTCAAGCTGAGGTTTGCTTGGCTTCTGACTGCTGTTTTCTGTTTTCCTAGATTTCAGCATGAGGTAGCCAAATGTGCTTAAAAATGAACAGACACTCCCCTCTCATATATGTTCAATTTGAGGCAGGCAATTGAATATGAGCATTTTAACTAAAAAACAAGACCAAAAATTTTTAAAACTGCACGTTTCAACTTGTATTTGACAGTCCTCCAATGCTACCTCAGAATTCCTCAGTCTGTTCTGTACTTTCTCTCTACCTCTGTCTTATCTCTGATTTTAGCAGATGTGGGCAACATTTAACTCTGCCACCTCTATAGAAAATTGACTTGTTGGCCTAGCAAAATGAAAGCTTGGAAGAGACAAGGCAGCTCACCCACAAGGAGGCAATTACTAGGGAGGAAAAGGAGATGGAGAGCAATATTGTCATGAGAATAAATTAATCAAAGGGGAAAAAAAATGGTCAAAACTGCCCTGAACTTAGCAATCATGGCAGCTGCTCTTTTCTGCTATTACTATGGAGGAATTCAAAGTACAGAGGCTGTTATACTGAAGGGGACCCCTGGTCCAAGCACATGGTAGTAGAAGAACAGCATAAAAATAATCAAAGTATCTATGAACATCTAGAAGAGAATGAAGTGGCAGGTAACTACAGACTTGGATTTGCCATGTCACTTCAGAGAAATCTAATAACCATTTGTGAATGACCAAGAGATCTGGGTTGGGGAAGGAGCAGCAGGCACCGTATATCCAGTCTTTACAAGGCTTCTTTTTCTTTTTTGATTCTGCTTGTACAACATCCTCAAAAGTTAGTTAGGGAAGCGTGGGCATGAATGAGCCCTTCTAGTGCGGGCCTCGGAAGAGCTACCCAACCAGCATTCAACAGTAGCTCAGTGTTTAACTGGGAGAAAGTATCTTGTTCCCACCACTCCATGCCTTTCACTGGAATCCCCTCATTTTCCTCTCACGTCCCTGTGTTACAGGGTGTTTCTGGTTAGTCAAAGAGAGCATTTGTCAATTTAAAGACAAGAAATAGTAGACTTCTGTCATCCTTCCCCTCTCCACACATAACACGTGCATCCCCAGGAGATTAGATTTGCTACATGCTCTCTCAATGGAAAGCAGTCAACCCAAACAGGTCTTACAAAACTTCTGGTTACCAGACTGCAGTCAAAGTGCCCAGCCTCATTCATTCCCAGACATAAGCAAGAAGAAACATAGGGCAATTACGGTTGACAGCCTTTATCAATTTGGGGAGAAATAAAGAAGAAAGCTTCAAGTCTTTCAAAAACACAGTGTTATTGAGGAAGTTAATTATTACACATCAAGATGTTAATACATAGATAAGGATAAACCATAATACTGCCCTTCATGCAATCCACATAAAAATCCTTGACACTGTTAGACTAGAATAGACTACATACGATTATTTGTTTCTGCTTTTCTGACATCATGTCATGGTGCTTGTATCAATTTTTATATTGTGGAAATAAGAGGATAAGTTTCCTTTAGTTTTATTTTTCAAATCCTTATTCTGTTTCAGAGAGGTATTTCACCGTAAGATTTTAGAGTCCGTTTATTTGGGTTGGGTTGCACACACTCGTAATGGACACGTGTAATTTACTCAATACCAGAGAGACAAACACAGACGTGCTCTATTTATTCAGGAATAAGACTTTTTTTTTTTTTTAATGATTCTATGTTGTCCTGAATAAATAATCTTGCATATATCATTTGCTTTAAGATGGATGAGCTATTGCACCAATATTAAAGATAGTTAAGAATAATTACCCTCCGCAATATAAATCACCCTGTTGCTGTGAGGGATGTCACCTTGTATGGCAAAAACGGGAGCGTAGGAAATTAGAAAGGAGATTAATGTCATGTTCTGATGCTCTTGCATAGAAGTTATATATAGTTTGCATCTCTACTGCTTGATCTTTCCATACCTAAGGTAAATTGGTTTATGAAACATCCAGATGCACATAATGAAAGATTAGATACAGTAAACATTTAAATTAAACTGTCTACTAAGTGTGCCCAGAATCGATACCAGGATGTAGATTTTTAGTGTCTTGAGCTAAATTTCTCACTAATGAGAGGTTTATTTTTTCATTTAATGGAGCTCTTCCGAAAGGGAAGTGTCTGCCCTCTCATCTGATCACATCAAATGACCTTCCTCTTTGAAGATAACTTTTGCTTATTGGATTTAAACTCAAAATTCTCTCCTAACAAGGATCACTGATAAGCACTGCAGTTGCCTGGAAGAGGAGATCCCAGTATGGCAGCCAGTGACTCCACTCAATGTATGGCTACACTATATGCTACGTGAAGACATGAACACACTCTGCCTGTGCTTTGAGCTGGCCAAAACCCCTTGACCGTGTTAGGGTGGCACCAGGCAGAAGGAGGTCAGGCCTAGCATTGTGCTGATGGAGTCACACAGCTTTTGCATGGCACCTGGGCTGGATCCTGGGGCTCAGACCACAGGCAGTTCATTGCTCTGAGGTAGTCACCGTCTTGTAAGCATGGTCACTTTCTGGGTGCATTATACAACTACTGGGAATGTTCTACGGTTCCTTATCTCAAGTGCTAAAGCCAAGGAGGGACAAGAAATCTGGTTGGTGTTTGGGACTAAAATGCTATATCAAAAGAAAACATTCTCTAAGCTTTTCCTTCGTAATTACAGCTTGCTTCTTAAATACATATGAGCTGCATTCCAACACAACGTATTGTACCATCTGCCAGATGCTGCCCTTGGGAGAGAGAAGAATCTGTAACATAAAGGAAAGAGTACATTTTCCATAATAGTTTTGCTTTTTAGTCCTTAGATACATTTAAATTAAAATAAATTCAGCAAATCCCCATAAAGAACATACTGAGTCAAAAGCTTGCAAGTTCTCTCTCTCAGTTCCTTCACATTGAACTGGACTGGTCTGCTGAATAAGTCCAATTGTAATGGGACATGGTTTGATGTGGCAGCCAATGCCTAGAAGGCTGCTTTAAATTGGGAATTATTTCAGAATTAGGATGCTGTGGCCTTATCAGATCTGCTTGGATCTGTAGTTTAAAATAAATTGGGTTATTAGAATATGTAGTATGGTCAATGCTAATGAGCTGATTGGCTTAATTACATAAGAAAACAGCTCTAATCATTGGCGGGTGGGTTTTTTGATGGTTTTTTTGTTTTGGTTTTTTTTTTTTTGTTAACTAGTAGCAGTGATGATGCTAATGTTCTCTGTGCTAAATGTCTTCTAATAGCACATTTACTGTTTATCATGTCTGGTGATACAACCTTGAAAGTGTAAAAGGGGAAAAAAAAAAATAAAACCACACTGAAAAGCTGTGCCTGATGCTGATTTTCTGAAAGGAGACATGTTTTCTTACCTCTCTTCCTTGTCAGATGGAAAGTAATACCCAAAGACTTCCCAAGCTCAGAAAAGACGTAGAGATATGAACTAACACCCCTCGTCTATTTTTGAACGGAGAGAGTGTTAAATGTCATCTGGGAGGACGAAGTCTACTTACAGCAGCAAGCCTAAGCTGTTCACTGTTCGCCTTTTTCACTGCATATCCTGTGTAGTGAAGGTTCTTCGAGTTATAACTTACTGTCATATGATTACTAGAAAAGTAAATAAGTAGAAATGATAACATATTTTAAAACTTTAATAATGGGCTACCTGATCCCCAGAAGACACCTTTGTCAGCCACCTGGTATCTTTCTGATGAGGTTCATCGATAAGTACATATGCACTGACCCTGATGAAATTTGGAAACCACATCCAGGACAATTAAATACCAGTTATTGATGAGCCAGATCAGTCACACAGAGTCACCTGCTCCACTTAATAAATCAGGCCCATGTGAGAAAACACATGGAAGCACCTAACACAAGCCATATGTTGGGAATGGATCGGGAAAGAGCAACTGACTATATGAGCCCTGCTGAGTCAAAATCAACCTGTGGGCAGATGGGAGATGACTAGTGAATGCGAGCAGAGAGGTGATCTTACCTGGAAACAGGAAACCAGCACTAGGGATTTTCATCTAACACTGGTGTTCCCTGCAGAAGTCAAACTATTTAACCTGATTGATAGTCTAATGTTCCTTTAAAAAAGTGTATTAATCTATTAAAATATCTTAGAAAAAGTAATCTACTAAAATACCATAGCAAAACCAGCTGCGGTTTGCAGGATCAGTCCACCTGGTTCTTCTGTGAGGGTGAGCTCCAGCTTGCAGTGCCTGGTCTCAGGTCTAAATGGTCTCTTACTGGTCTCATCTCTAAATGTAGCATCTTGAAAGTTGTTAAATGCTGCAGACTTCACAAATTAAAAATATGAAGTATAAATAGTAATGTGCCAAGCAGAATATAAATGGCTATACTTATGCTGTATGGGAAGTGTTGGCCATATATGTCCCATATGGCAGAAGGGCATTAGGTGAATACTAAATACCTCAAGAGCAGAGTTAAAGGTTGACCCTCATTTACGCTTATTAGACCATATGCTTGCTGTCAGGGAGCATGAATGCTGCATGCTGCAGAGCTGAGAGCAACAGTCCTATCTGTTAATGCAGCTCCACAACTACCGTCTTGTATTTTTGATGTGGACCCATTACTGAATGTCAACAAGATCTCCAGGGCCTTATCAACTTCACAACTGAACTATCGGTGAGAGTGTCATTGTCTTCCAGGATGTACGCTTTGATATCTATATAAAATACATTTAAAGCATTCCAACTTTTTAGTAGATCAAGATGCATAACAGAATAGATGCAATATTTTATGAGGTGTTTTGGTTTTAATACTTTGGAGCCAAGAGTGAGGGTTAGGAGCTGATCACTGGAGGAATTATATGTTTTGAAAAATGTTTTCTATATATCACATTTGCTGCATGCAGGATAGATGTATGTATATTTTCATTGAAATAGAATGTGCAGTGATATATTTCTTCATTTCAGTCAAATGTAGATGTCTAGCCTGCCATTATAGATGATTAGATAGCTATATTTACTGCTCTGAAATTATTCTTAATAACACCATTGCTCTCAACCTGCTTCTTAAGCTCCAGAAGGGAAATTGGTATTGTGGTTAATTATTTTCAGCAATTTTGAATACAATAAAACTGCACACACTGGAATTACACGTATGTCTGTTCACAAAAACACACACCCCACTGCTATAGAACAACAGGCATTTAAGAAAAAATGAAAATCCCTCCTGTTTTATCCATATATCATAAATAATAGGTATATCTGTGATGGATGGTGTACGGAATAATGTCTTACTTTTCTCAGCAATTGCTTCACTCACTTATCTTTCAAATACAGCTCTTGCTAACAGCAAAGAAAGGGACACCTATTTTCCCCCATGGCCATTTAAAAGTAATAGGCTCACACTATTTGTCATTTTCATTGCGGTGTGGTTAGTAAAGGAACAGATACTGAAGGCTTATTTCTCACTTGGCATTTGACCATGAAACTCCAAAATTGCAGGTGTAATGTTTGAAGTATCCAGCAGAATACGCCTCATATGCTTCCTCTGCAAAGGGACCTGGTTTGCAAAATCCAGTGGGCTACATCCGAGGATGAATGAGTCACCTGAAGTCAGACTTAATAGTCTTGTTCATTGTTTGGGTCTTGCAAGTCTCCAATTTAGATTCTCCTTAGCTTGTTGCAGATGTCCCAGAGGTGCAGACCAAAATCAGCTTCTGGAACATAGCACTTTTCTTTCCCTAACCTCCTACATGGGAGCCACACACACACTGGCCCCTCATTATCCGCTCAAAGAAATGGCTAAAGGGGCTTGGTAAAGCATAACCTGCACTTCTATATTCATTCTGCTCTGTGCTAAGCCAAGAGGAGGATGCTAGGGCGTGCCAAAGTCCCTCATTTTTTACCACGAAAAGGAAAAACAGAAACTAAGAGGTACAGCCTGAAAAACTAAATGAAAAAAAAACCCAAAACAAAACAAAAAACAAAACACCACCACCAACAACAAAACAATAAATAAGTTTATTTTACCTGAATCTGACATGTTTCTGTTAATCAGGTAAAGCTTATTAATGGGTGGGTTCAAAAAATGGGCCTATTTGGCCTGAATTCACCCTTTCTGACATTAGGTGCCTCACAGTTAGCTGATTTGTCTCAAGCTGGTTTTGGAGCTCTTTCAGTAATCAAAGGCGTTTCACCTCCTAAGACAGATTTCCCTGAAGGGCAGCTTGTTCCCTTAATTATTTTACACTGAATGTAGCTAAGTAGATGACAGATTTTCAGAGAGAAAGACAGATGAGATGAATCCCACCTTTGGGGCCCTGACCCACTGAAAATGAATGAGCAATGGACAAACCAACACTATTAAAATAATTTGAATTTCCAGTCTTAATAACTCTTGAAGGTGAGAGAGAAGAGCTGCATAAACTTAGAAAGAACATTTCTACTTGAAATGATGAAGATGCAAAAATGACATTTCATGTAAGGCACCTGTTCTTATGGAGTGACTTGTTTCCTGTACTTTCCTAACAAAAATATTTCAAGATCCTGTCTCTCCTAAACATTAAATGACAAGCTTGATAGTAGATATACTCTTATTTTGCATGAGTAGATGCTGCATTCATTTATAAGGCTTTAAAATAATTCTGTTTAGCAGCTTGATCTAAGATGAAGGCATGTGCCCATTACTTATTCCTAGTCAACAAATACAAGGTACATAATTTACACAAAGAGAGCAACATCTGGCACAATCCTTGCTGCTGGGAATAGTGGAAACTGCACAAGGTATCCCCATTATCCTATCAGCCTAATTTTGCTAAGCTCATTTTAATGAAGTGCAGAAATGTGACTGCCTATTCAGCCTCTCATCCTGGGAACATATTGTAATTAACTGCCTGAGCAGCTGTACGGTGGTAGGAGAAGGCTTTAAATGATGTGACTCTGTTGATATTACTTGTGTGAAATGACTCTGGAGATTGGAAAGGAAGATCTGATTGCCTTTTATGGCAGCATCTAAAGCCTAAATGAGTTCTGACACCTGAAGGAAGAAGAAATAACCTTCAGACTTCACGTCAGCAGTCTGTAAAATGCATTTGGAAGCTTGATCACCGTGACCTAACCTTTGCAATTATTTCAGCCCCTCCAGTTATTGTCATATATTTGATCTTCAAATGTTGTTTAATTGATACTGTGAATGTTAACATAAACTCAATTGCAAAGGAACAGCTATTCATTGTGTAAGTCAATATCTTCATTATCACAAGGAACCAAGATACCACCAATGACTTTTCTCATGAGTAAACAGCAATAGTTCATTGAAAGCCTGCAAAAAAATGAACTTAGAGAAACTATTACAACACTTTATTAAATGGGAGCAAATGGAGTTAGTCTGGCAGACAGCTACAGTCTGTAAGGCAAGGATGGTGCAAGCCTTGAGTAATACATTTAAGGCATTAATAGCAATGGTTAAAATACTGTCTTCTGTAGGATGACATAATAGTTCTGCAAAGCTGATTGCTATCTTTGTTTCTAAGAAGTAGACTGAGAGATTAAGACAAATTATAGTATAGACTCCATCATGGTGAATTATCATTAAATGCAGCTGTGAGCCAAAAGGCTACTTAAAGACTTCTGCACCTCCGAGTCCTGTTCAAGTCACTTATGTCAACAAAATGAGATTTGAACAGAGGAAGCCTTCTAGGTTACGCTCCAACCAACTGACAATCCACCACTACTGAAATTTCGCTGCAAAACAGTGACAGCAAATCACCATGCAAATCCAAGACCTAGCAAGAAAATATATCCTAGATTTTACAATATGTTTCTGATCCCAGAGTCCTAATCCTCCACCAGCTGCCACCTTCAACAGTCTGCACCACTCTTTTAACAAAGCCCTCAGGAACATACGTTAAGTTTTGAAGTTGGGCTTCAGTTTAGTTTTGTGGGAAAGCTTTATGTGTCCAGGCTCAGGCTTCCCCTAGGAGGCCATGAGACGTGCTCCTTCATGTTACTGGAGACGCATGCTTTGCTTGCCTGTTTGTCTTGCTAGAAGCAGGGAGGGTGAGTTGAGGGTGTCAAGAATGTGCTTAGAATTGCATGATCAAGGGGAAGCTGTGGGAGGTCCAAGAAAGAGGATGGGAGAGAGCAATCTGGTTAAACATCTCATCCACCTTTAAGAACCTCTGCAGATGTAAGTCTGCATCTGTTTGGGAGGGCTAATCCAGTGCAAAGGCTGTCAAGAGGACGTGTGTCTCTGAGTGATCCTGGAGCAGAAGCGAGCAAGGCTGTTCCTTAGAAATGTCTGTGATCTCATGAACATTTTTTTGTTTGCTTCCGTCTGTAAAAACAAGACATTCTCACAACTCACATTTATAGATAGCCTTCATAACCACATATCTTGGCTGGCAAAGATTTTCCTCCATAACTGCTTGTTTACAAAAATCACTTGATGCATCTTGCTTAAGAACATAAGGTCCCCTGTGACGAAAACATTTCTCACAAGCTAGTTGTAGTTCAGTGCAGAAGCTTCTGGGCCTTCTAAGTGTTATTATTTGTATTTCAGAGAGCACCATAGAGATTTGAGAACAGTTGTTCTTTGGCTGGAAGAATGGGTTTCCCCATGAAGAGTTGCTCCAGGGACATTAAAATCAAAAGTGGAAATGCCACAGCACAAAGCACACAAAGTGGCATTCTGACATGATTATGGGGGAATATAAATTACAGCCACATTAGTACTAAGTACTAAACATCAGCATAAATATTTGTCTATTCCAGCTGTAGATTCTAACAGAGATTTAGACACATAAGTGCCTAATAGTAGCAAAGCATTTGTTCTAAGAATATGGATTTTCATATTTGTGCTGTTATGAGCAGTATTAATTCTTCATTTGAAGTACATTTGTCTTCATTATTCAGAGTATCCCTTTTCATTAGCACTGGAAATTCAGTCAGAAACATGCTGTATTCATTCCACTGATTATGAGCTAAACTACCCTCTTGGGTGAGAAATGCAAAATACATTTATTCTGCTTTAATTAGACCTCTAGCAAATCCTTGGCAAACGGCAATTTCGAGCAGAAGACGAGAGAGCTATTTCCTTTAGTATCTCGCTGCCATGATAGCAGGATGACAGAAGGAGCTAGGAATTAATAGGAAACATTAACCAAAATTTGCCCTTGTAGCAGCTAGCAGTTCAGCTGTTGTTTCATATTTCTTCCATGACATCACACGCACTTCCAGACTTTAACATTTGTCCATGGCCTTCAGGGAGTGCACACCATGGTAATAAGATAAACTGCTTTTAAAAGATTGTGCTAATACCGTCAGGGCTGACACAGCACTGATGTCAATTGAAGTAAGGGAGAGTGCTGAACTCCTCACCTCCATTCCTATCACAGGGAGGATGAGAAATGTATACCCTGATGCTGCCAGCATTGCAAGCTGTTTCCAGCTGCCCACAACCAGCAATCAGGATCAAAGGGTGGGCAGTGCCAACATCCACAGTGCTCAAGGTTTGAGTGCCGTGATGGAGGAATAGCAATGGGGTCTATTGGGGTGGGGGGAAGAAAGGGCACTGAAATCTCTCCCTTGCTTTTTCCCAGGAAACCTAGATCTGACCATCAGCTTAAAAATGCAGTTGTGCTCTCCAGGGATATAGGTATACTGAAAGATTATTAAGCTGCATTGGACCACCCCAGTCTTTCTTTATAGACTGGCTGGCCATTGACAGGTTAGAGAACCACCCAATTTCTCAGCAACAATATTCTTTGTCCTAAAAAAAGGACACTAGCTCATGGGAAAAGCAGTGACTAAGGCATCAGTGAGATATAAATTCTTTCCCAGGCCTGACCTTTGCCTGCCCGCTGACTTGGGATGAGTCACTGGCATTTAACTTCTTTCGCTTAGATGCTTCATCTATTCAGTGAAAATCTTTTAGGGCGGGAGCACCTTCTTAAATCGGTTTGTCCAGCACCAAAGATGACTGAGTTCCCCAAGTGCAAATGCAGTGTATAAATAGTAAGAAGGAGGCCAGCTGGCTGCAGAGTGTAAAAGGCTTATGCGCTCCATTTTTTGGCCTTTCCAAATTGTGTAAACTTACAAATATCAAAAGGAAAGAATCCATAGGCAAAGGAGGGGGGCATGAGGAGGAGGAGGAAGGGAGGGAAACCATGTACTAATGGCTTATGATAAATCACTTGGCAATTCGTCATCTGGCTTCTTTGAGATAAAAAGCCAACATAAAGAAATTAGGAGCAATTATGTCCCAGCCTATGAAATGTCTTGGGCTATGCTCAAGCCTTCACTTTTGATTCTATATGTTTTGCACTTTGTGTGTTTTGTCTCTTCTGCAAATAATGGATTCTATCATCATTATTAGTTATTATTTTCATTATGGTATTTATTATACTCTTGAAGATACAGGATATGGCTGAAAAGTGACCAGACTGCAATTGTAGAATATATTGGGTTTTAAGGAGTTCTTTCATGTGCCTAATGAAGACATAATTGGGATAAGAGGGCTGAACGCTGAAACTTAAAGATCCAGCCTGGAAATTTTTTTAAAACAACAGCTGCAGAAATTCCTGCTGGAGCCAAGAGAAATAGTTGATAACTCTTTCTCTGGGCTTTTCGGACCAATCTGACTGTGTTTCCCAACAGCCCAGTGGACTTGCTGACATTCAGCATAGCGGGGTGGAATACTGCTATCTTGACGTGGGTTGCAGCAAAGGTCAGGCTAACAGGGACCCTTTCTGGGCTTAAAAATAAGATACACACAGCAAAAGAGGTGCCAAGTCTGGAGAGCCGGGAGTCTGAGAGAGCTGCTGTAAAAATGCAGGCCTCTTTTACGGGTTAGGGTGAAGAAAAGTACATGCCATATAGTAATAAGGAGAGTATTCTGTTCATAGGAGTGAGCATGACAAATAACATGGAGAGGCAATGGAAGAAAATGGATTCTGCCTTAGCAAAAAGAGCAAATGGCTGCCTGTAAGGTATTAATTTAGTTGGACAGTACCTCTGTACCAGTCCTCCTCATGGAGTTAAACACTCTGCAAACAGGGCAAAGGGGAGCTCTCTGTCTTGCAGAGCTCACGTGGTAAATGTGAGATGAGAGGCAATAGGCAAGCAAGGAAAATACAAGGAAACGAGCACATACTGTTGGTCAAAGTGGTAAGGTTTCAGGATAGAAAGGACCTAAGCCCTGCTCACATAGCAAACAGGTTTTTTAGGGAGGGATTTCAGAGGATAATCATAAGAGAGCAGTTTCAGAGCTGTCTGTGGGGTTTTCCTGCCATTAGGCGGGAAAGGGAAGGGGAAGGGGAAAGGCAAGGGGAAACTTCAGAGAAGGCACAGAGGAGCTCACTTGAAAGCACAAAGCAAGCAACCAAGCTGATGCCAAGGCCTGACTGAGGACTGGAAGATGAAGAAGGAGAGAAAAAGAGAGCAAAAATGTAGGCGGTGAAATATTTTCTACTAGTTTTTCCTGGATATACTGTAGGTGTCCTAGTTTCAGCTGGGATAGAGTTAATTTTCTTCTTAGTAGCTGGTATAGTGCTGTGTTTTGGGTTTAGGATGAGAATAATGTTGATACACTGATGTAGTGCTAAGCTGTTGCTAAATAGTTGCTAAGCAGTGCTTACACTGGTCAAGGACTTTTCAGCTTCTCCTGCTCTGCTGGGTGCACGGGGGAGGGGAGAGGGAGGGCTGGGAGGGAGCACAGCTGGGACAGCCAACCCAGACTGGCCAAAGGGCCATTCCATGCCATGTGACATCATGCTCAGTATATAAGCTGGGGGAAGAAGAACGAAGGGGGGACACTCAGCGCAATGGCGTTTGTCTTCCCAAGTAACCGTTACGTGTGATGGAGCCCTGCTTTCCTGGGGATGGCTGAACACCTGCCTACCAATGGGAAGTAGTGAATGAATTCCTTGCTTTGCTTTGTTTGCGTGCATGGCTTTTGCTTTACCTATTTAACTGTTCTATTTTATTTTACTTTAATTATTAAACTGTTCTTATCTCAACCCATGAGATTTTTACCCTTCCGATTCTCTCCCCCATCCCACCAAGGGGGGAGTGAGCGAGCGGCTGCGTGGTGCTTAGTTGCCGGCTGGGGTTAAAACACGACAGGCAGGAAGATGTCACCACAGTGATGAAGCCAAGAGATGGGGCAGGCAATAGTACAGCATCAGGGCCAGATTCAGGGCCATGGTGAGACTACACATGCACAAAACAGATACAAGAGACAGGCTGAGGTGTTAGGTAGGAGACTGATTGTGGTGCAGTCTTCATGTACTGCCCAGCACAGGATTTATCCACAAAACAGCTGACAGGACAGATTTGCTCTTTTTGATGTTTTTATAATACATGCTTCAGGAGTCCTGCAGCCAGCCCCCTGATCTAGCCTCTGCCAGCCATAGGTGGGCCGTTGGCTCATCACAGTAAGCAAATGCAACTCTATTGATTTAAAGATGTATGAGTCTCCTGCTAGAAAATCATTGTATTCAATGGTTTCTTCGTTGCATTTAATCACGGGAGTAGGTTTTCCATTATATTCAAATTACATTTTTTCCTTTTCTAGGAGACAGATGGAAAAGCACATAACAAATGCATGGAGAGAGGCATTTTTAAACAAGTCTGCACAATGCAAGTAAACTTTAATGACAAGAAAGGTCAGTCTGACAGGTCCTTTTCACACACAGGTGTGCAGTGCAGAACTTTCCAACTGCTAAACTGTTACTAAAATAGTGCACAGGACCAAACGAAACCTTTCTTTGCTCTCTCTTTCAACAAGGTTCATCAGCCCAGACAGAAACCTAACCTATTTTTCTCAGAGTAGAGTCAGGTTGTTGTTTCTCTGTTCCTCTCCTGGTCTCACAAATCTTGAACTCCTAGTTGTGCATCCGGAGGAATGGAGTGCATGCCCTTGGAGCACGATGGCTAGGGACATGAGAGACAGAGACTTGAAACCGCTCACATCAGGGAAGGTTAAATTCTTGCTTTCTAGGTACTGACTACTTCACTGTCATGGGTTTGAACATCTGTGGTTTGTCAGCCATGTGGATGCGTGCACGGCAGAGGGCTTCTGCAAATATAGCACCATGGGCCAGAAGCTCTCCAGGCTCTTGGATAGAATTAGGCATTAGTGCCCAAAGCTGAATGTCAAGGGATCTTGAAGGCGACATGGGCACCAACCTGATCTGAATGGGTGACAGCAGAGATGTGCAATGTTTGCATTTATATGGATAGGAAACTTCAGGGCTGACCCAAGAGACATGTTAGCAATGGACAATAAGGAGAATATCAGGACAACTACTGTTTTCAAGCAGTGGTCTGAGCTGTGGTATCCAAATTCTGCAGAACATTAGTCTAAATTCAGTCTTAATTTAGGTGACTTTAATCTTGCCTTCACTGCAATTACGTGGAATTGAATTGTGTCCTGCACTTACTTCTGCAGTAAGCTCTTCAGGGACACCTAGATCTTAGGGTGGTATCAAAACACATTTATCATCCCCTTACATTTTCATTAGTTTTGTGACTGTGTCTTCCTAACCTGATACACTGTTTCCATTACTCCTGACACAGAAACAGTTGATCTGACAGAAGGGCTCTTGCCTACCTTCTTCAATATTTTTTCTACATTTCTAGATCTTGTACTTATTCTAAGTTTAGAAGAAAGTTATTTGAATCCATTCTTTCTTAGCCTATCATTATTATTTTTTATATTTAGGTCTCAGTGCAATCGTGGCAAAGAACCTCAGTCTTGATCAAATCTATTTGCTCTTTTCCCTCTGGTCCTCCAAAACAGTAATTGGATTGTTGCATAAGTCTAGTGAAAATAACATTTTCCATTTTCAAGCATCAAAGGTCTTCACAAGTATTTATCGATTGCCGTCTCTTATGAATCCTCTTTGAAGCAAGTAAGGTCTGTTACATCTGTTTAACCAATGGATAAACAAGCCTTGAGGTTCTTCATAGAGCTTGAATGACATACTAGCATCCATATTTTTATTAAATTCCTTCTTTCACGTTAAACTCTGATAGAAAATTTCATCCTTCCCTTGCAAGCCTGGGTTTGGACTCCACAGCCCATGAGTTTTACTACCACTCAGTGTTAGTTGAGTGCATTGCAGTGGAGTGAGGCACTGCAGAAGCTGGGGCAGAGTACTGTGGTCTTCCTCTGATCTGCCCACGCTGTCACAGAGATGTCAGGAAACTACTACTGGGAAGGTTTTCTGGGCCCTGCTGGCACTCAGGCTGTGCCTGGGATAATCTGCAGAAGGTGGCACAGGCCAGAAAATGCACAAGAAAACCTCAACCAAAGTAAGTCGAAGCATTCACATCCCTCTGCGCTCCCATGCAGTGAGAGACCAAGGAGCTGAGATTCCACCTCTCCATTTGATCTCCCTCACCTCCTCCAGTTTAATAGTTTTCATATGCCACATGCTTGTTCAGGAACTTTCAAAGGGCAATGAAACATTTTGGCCTTTACACAACTGAAATACTTTTTCAGAATGGCTTGAAATGCTTTCTTTTGAACCATTTTGGCACCAAACTCTGTTTCCCTACCAGGCATGCAGCAATGAAGGGGACCCACCAGTCTTATCCACCAGAAACCGTGTTACCTGGATGGAGGCCCACACCTACCCTGGATGTATTCTGATATCATTTTTCCATGTGAAATAAATTAAGCTCTTTTGGTTTTCTCCAATAAAAGAAACTGCTGGATTATCCTTTTCTCTACCTGCTTCAGATCATATTTCTTTTTCCCAGGCATGAGAGACCAGAATTCCTATGCTATTCCAGACAAAGTCTCATGACAGTCTTGTATTTCCTAATCTCCATTAAAAGCATCTTGCCTGGTAATCCTAATCTCGGAAATATGTTTGAATGTATAGTCAGGTATGTCTCCTCTATTTTACATCATGATCTCCCATGCTGCAGCCAAAATTCCTGTTCTTAAGGCCTGCATGACTTGCATTTCATTCTGATACGTTTTAGGCCACCTCCATCCTGTGGTCATCTAACGCTTCCTAAATTATATCCCTAGCCTGCTCTGAGATGAAACTGCTGCTTAATTTTTATCATAAGTTTACCCCTGCTTTTTCTGTAGCAGTTGTTAATATTTTTTAAATATTAGTTTCCAAAGCCAGAGGCCTTTATTCCCCTGTGGTAATTTAATCCTCATCACAACCTCTTGTAAATTTTCTTTTAATTTCATCCCTACTCAGTTCACAGTTCTTTACTGATACCCAGTTTATTCATCTTAAGTAGTAATTTCTTACATGTCAAGAGAAAAATGCATTGTTGCCTAATTTAGAGAATCTCATATCTTATCAAAGAAGACTGCAGATTATTCTAGGAAACCTGTTTTTGACAGTCTTGTAGCATATTAATTCATTTCTCTGTACATCTATATTTTCCCTAAAAATTTCTTCCAAAGGCTTAGATATAACTGGATTCAAATTAATTGGCTTTTAATCAGTCAGTTCTTTTTTTTTCTTCACCCACTTCAATAAACCTACTCTAGCCATCTGATTTGACAAGATCTCTGATGAGATCAAGAGATATGCAGAGAAACTGTGCGGAGGAAAAATACTTATCACAATACCACAGGTCAGTTATTTTTCATTAGTCCACTGAAATCTGCAGGGCTGATGAACACGGGCTTGTGCATTCAGAGTCAGATATTACAGTCCTGTCCTTAAAGCCACCTTTTTCACAGGATTTGGCACTTCAGGCCAGGGTGATTTAAAAGCCTGCCATCCCCAAATGACCCTGCCAGATTACTGATTAGGTGTGGTGCTGATTTCGCTGTTGCCAGTAAATGTAAACCACTATCAATCTCAGTTGACTTTAAAACTTCAACCTGTAAACTGTGCAGGCTGACAACTCAGATTCACAATTGTCTCTGATGTAGCTGCAACAGTTGAAGAGAGTTTATCTTACAGGCTGGTAACCTCTTCAGCCACTGTGGGTAAATCCAGTGTGAATCAGAGTCAGAATTGCTCGTTTTCCCAATTATCCAGCTATCAATGCACAAAGAGTCATGAGAGTCATGCTGCAAATCTCTGCTTTCTACTCCAGAGGTCTAAATCTTATCAGAAAAGACATGATTCAAAATATTATGGGTAGACTTCAGCTATTCCAATTGTCTCATCAAGCAGTGACAATATATTAGTATTAATAAGAATTTCATCAGATTATTGTATTCCAAGGCCTGGGAAAGAAATATGCCAGGAAATAGATCCCTCCTGTTCATATTCTAGGGAAAATTCTGACTATTCATTGCTGCAGTTAATGTTTCAGTTGGCAGCTACATCAATGACAGGCTGAGAGATGTGAGAGCTGTTGCTCTACAATTAGACTGTGCCTTGTGGAATAAGCCTCGATAGGAGCAGAGAGCTTTGTGCCTGTTGCCGAGTGATGGGATTAGCTCACATCTGAGCACAGACATGATCTTGACATGCAGGAGGTTTTTGAAAATTATTTGGACTGAGAGCTAATAAGAGTTTATTGCAGTAGTTGAGATTTGAAATGGCAGGTGCCACAGGGTAGCTGACAAGCATAGAGAAAAGGATGTGGTGGGACATGCTGGCTGCGTACGATGGCAAATAAAAGTTCCTGCACCTTGAAGTCAAGTGGTACACATCAGCCTGCACCTACGCTAGTAAACCACTGTAGTCCCCAAAACAAGGTGGCTGCACACAAAGCACTTTGGGGAATGATCCCTGGACCATGCCAGCTGTTGAATTATATCCAGGGACTGCACAAGTCGGAACAGGACAAATTCTTGACAGGGAACAGTCTAGGGATTTACCAGTACATCAAGCCACATTCCTGTGCCCAGAAGTACGCTGGAAATTACAGAGGCAGCCTTGGTAAGCAAATGATGGAGAACTGGTACTTCACTGGTAGGGCAGGAATGGTGATGGAAAGGTCTGTGGTAGGGCTTGTTAGCAACTAACCCTCATGATATGGTTAAGAAAGTCACCGATAGGGCTGGCTACTCTACACACATGAATTAGAGCATCTGGTCCATCATGTAATAGAGATGTCACGGCACAGACAAGACTAGAAAGCATGGACTAGTGATGTGCCTTTCTCCCTCCTCAGTGCCGACACTTCCAGGCTGGATGAGGCAGACCCACAGCTCCCGGTGCTGGCTGTAGGGCACTGGCTCACGCTTGCTGACTGCAGAGGACCAGGCAAATTCACTGGCCTTGGAGCCTGAAGTTTGCAAAGTGCATCCCGAATGGGTCTATACACCCACATCAACCCACTCTGCTGGGATGGAGCAAAATCTTTGGGGTGCACATCCCATATTCATGTATATGGGGAAATATTTATAGCATTTTGACTGAATTTCACTCAAAATGTGCTGTTTATCCACTGAGCTTTCTCACCTTTGTATTAGGTTGGCCCATTTATTAAATTCCTCCTGAGAAAAACAAAAGGCAATGTTTCATCATTCATGTGTCATATGTGACTTTTGAAAATGACTTTGCGTGCAGAGATTTTTAATTTCACCTGGATAAAGAAGCCTTTAAACAGGAGTTAACAGGACCTCTGCCATGCACAGTCCTTGTATACCTAAGAGCAACCTCTATGAAAAGTAATGGAAGAAAAGGAGAATCACCTACATGAGTGCAAGTGGATTTTTACAAAAGGCCAAAATAAGTGCATTTATAGATGCAAAAAACGTATTCATATAGATATATGGCAAATATTTTTTGGCTGACAGTAAAAATAAACAATTTCATCTTTCAAGTGACAAATGACTTCTTATTTGGCAGAGTTGATTAAATTTGTTTTGTGGCTAGAAAAAAAAATGTGCTGTAGTTCACTGATACAGAAACAATTAAAATAGATTGGTTTTGCTGATGCAATTCCAGGCATGAACTAATTATCCCTTTATGAAATCACAACTGTAAAAGGATAATTGATTTGAATGAGTACAATATATCATAGAGACATGAGTGAGTACAGCACCTATTTTACCTCCACAGTATTTTCTTATAATCTTTAAAAACTTAATTCTTAATAGTGGCTGGTCTACTATTTGCTTGTTTTTATTTTATACGTACACATGCATTAATGCGTACATTCCCCTCACAGATATATATTTAGACATAAAAATGTTGGGCTTCAGAAAAGCAACAAATTAGCTTGGAGCGCTGTGGAGGAGCCATGGTTTACTTAAATGACACAATGGTTTCTAAACCTTCTGTTAAATTTTATTGCTTTCACAGGCCGTCCCAAAGAGTTCATACAACATGAAGCAACTCTTACTTTTTTGGATGTTATGTAAAGTAGTAGAAATGTCTCCTGTTTCTTTTGCCTAACGGATGCTCTGCCTAGAGTAGAACTCTGTACAATGGCACGTTTCCTGCTGACCCTTGCAAATGCTTTGACATGCAGAAACAGGATATATATTGGCATCCAAAAGTCTGAGATCAAGTGGAATAACACCAGATGAGGGCCACAAGTCCAACAGAAGAATTTCAAGGTGTGACATGAGAAAAACAGCTAAAGGAATTTACATCATACAGTGTGGAGAACAAACACCTGACAGATATGGTGGTAAACCATATTTGAAGAATGTGTTAAAATAATGTCAGTAAGAGTGGAAATTTAAGTATGCTATTTGGAAGTGATCAGTGACATTCAGTTGTCAGGTCAATTAGCTAGTGGAATAGTTTATGTAGTGCAGTAATAACTTGGAACCACTGAGGAGGAAGGCTCGTTGGTACTTGCCCATCACGAGCGACTGAGTCACCACTGCTGCATCTGTGAGAAAGGCAAAGGTGTTCCTTGGACATATGAGATGAGACTTTTCCCAGTATATACAGTGAAATACAAATCTCACTGTATCTCACAGCACCTTGGTGTCCTTATTCTTGGAGAAACATCACCTGTTGTAATCTGAGCCAGTGAGGTCCCACACTTGAATACCCAAACTGGGCATGGTGAAGAAAAGGCCTGTAATGCGACTGGGCTGCTGTGCAAAACGAAACTGAACACACAGGGCTTGCTCAAGCTGTCAGGACAAAAGGAGGAAAAAATTTATTAAAAATTACTTATTTCCCTCCATTTTTTCAATTCCAGAGGGGCAGAACTAGCTTAATGCAGGACAAATAAACTGGGCATGAATACATTTCAATAGAAACTAGGAGAAAGTTTCCAACTCTCTGAGCACTGAAAGCCTGGATCATGGCCAGTAAACATCAATAACAAGAACAAAGCAGTTTTGAGACAGATCCTGATCAGCAGATGGCAGGGATAAGAAACTGTGTGTACCTGTAATAGCAGGAGGCAGAGTCTGATGACCCTTCCAGCCTAGTATTCTAGACAAAGTAAAATAGCACAGCTTGATCTTCCAAGGTACCAAAGAACAGTGACCCATGACTCAGGAAATTGTCCTTATTTGTGACTGACCTGAAAAATACACAGGAATTTAACATCTATTTAACTACTGGACTGAATTAGATCTTTAACAAGCACTGCAGGCTAATGTATTTAATTAACAGGAACTAATTTTCATGATACAGCACTGCATTGTTAATATAAAAAAAAATCATCATAAAGCAAACTGAAAATACAGCATAAAATAAACTGTATTTAAGATGAAAACAATAGGAAAATACTGCAGTACTGATTTTATTGTTCATAGCAGAAAGTTGGTGGTGGCTTCTCTTAACTAACAGAAAAACAGTTCTTACGTCATCCAAATGTGAAACTTAAAAATGGGCACAATATATCATGTTCTGTGTGTTTATTCTGGTTGAAAGTTGCATTGATTTTGTGTTATCCCCTGCTTTAAGTGTATACTATTAAAGATGTATGCCACTTCCATGCTGTCAAAATGCTGTGTTATTAACACAGAGGAAGGAGGCTTTGCCCAGTACCTTAGTACCAGCCATTAATACCTACTTGCCAAGGATTTTGGTGGAACTAGAATCATCAGTGCCTTCTATTGGAAATATCTTACCAAAACAGTAACAAAAAGAGAGAAGAAAAAGGAAAAGTTTGGATGTAATTAAATGGGAAGATCATTCTTTCCATTCTCAAAGCACAGATTCCAGTAACCTAAAGAGTTATTAATGGAGCCAGTGTGCTGATGATCAAAAGAGAAGCTTGAAAGAAGTAAAGATTTTCAATACCATGCTGTTTTCACGCCTGCAGGCCTACAGCCAATGTAGTTATTTCTTCTGAGTAAGTGCAAAGCCAGGTTAAACCAATTAATTTTTTATGGAGAATGTGCTTTCAATTTTGGAGATATAACGAAAACCAGTTTGTATTTGGCATTACTTAACAGGAGGGAGCAGAGAACTTGGTTTAGTTTAATTATTGGGACTGTTTAGATGTTCTTTTATGATGAAGTCATTTAAGTCAGTCTAAACAGCTACATGCCGATAATCTTCAACACTTCATTTCCATGATTTACTTGAAAAATTTGATTTATAACTGCCCCACAGCCCTGTGTTGTCTATATTGGGTGTACTGGATTGAAAATACAAATTCCCTTAATGCTGCCATTTTTCAGCAGAGAAGCCCTAGAAGAGTTTAGATAGAGATGGAAAGAATTGCTAGAAACTTTGTATTTTGACAGCAAATGAAGCAAATGAGAAAAATGAAAGAAGGAAATGAAAACTCAGTCGCTGAGGCGACCTGCTCCAGTGCCAGCATGATCGGCAGCGGAGCGCTCTAGCGTGGTGCACAGCGGGGTTTCCTGAACCAGGGAACCTCAGGGGAGTGGAGAGACCCACCAGGAGCCCACAGCTTGTGTGACAGCGGCTGACAAGACCTGGGCTGTGCCAGGAGCAATGGCAGCCAAGCCACACCGTGTATAAAAGAAAACCCTGGGGAGCACCACAAACGGTGCAAGCAAACAGGGCGTAGTGCGGCAGTTTGCATGGGAGTTTGCATGGAAGGGTGCACAAGAAGGGTTCTGTAACTCTGCCAGCTCGGCCAGGGAGCAATGGTATCTACCATTGAGTTAGCAGGGCTCATTGAAAGAGCTTTAAACTAGATTTGAAGGGGAGGAGGGATAAAACCAGGCACACTAGAGATAAGCTCTATAATATAGTTGCAATCACAGAAACATCGTGGGATGACTCACACAACTGGAGTGCTGCCATGGGTGGCTACAAGCTCTTCAGAAGGGATAGGCAAGGAAGGAGAGGTGGTGGGGTAGCCGTGTATGTTACGGAGGGTTTTAGCTGTCTAGAGCTTGACGATGATGATGAAAAGGTCAAGTGTTTATGAGTAAGAATCAAGGGGAAGGTCAACAAGGGAGATATCATGGTGGGAGTCTGTTATAGACCACCCAACCAGGACAAAGAGGCAGATGAAATATTCTATGAGCAGCTGGGAGAAGTCTCACAATCGCTAGCCCTTGTTCTCATGGGGGACTTCAACTTACCAGATATCTGCTGGAAATACAATACAGGAGACAGGAAACAGTCTAGGTGGTTCCTGGAGTGTGTGGAAGATGGTAACTTCCTGACACAGCTGGTGAGGGAGCTAACTAGGGAAGGTGCCCCGCTGGACCTGCTGTTTGTGAACAGAGAGGGACTTGTGAGCAATGTGATGGTTGGAGGCTGTCTTGGGCGTAGCGATCACGAAATGGTGGAGTTTTCAATTCTTGGAGAAGTAAGGAGCGGGGTCAGCAGAACTGCTGCCTTGGACTTTCAGAGGGCAGGCTTTGGCCTGTTTAGGAGCCTGGTTGACAGAGTCCCTTGTGAGGCAGTCCTGAAGGGCAAAGGAGTCCAGGAAGGCTGGATGTTATTCAAGACAGAAAACTTAAAGGTGCAGGAGCAGGCCGTCCCCATGTGCTGAAAGACAAGCCAGCAGGGAAGAAGACCGGCCTGGCTGAACAGAGAGCTTTGGCTGCAGCTCAAGAAAAAAAGGAGTTTATGACCTTTGGAAGAAGGCGCAGGCAACTCAAGAGGAATACAAAAATGTAATGAGGACACATGGGGATAAAATCAGAAGGGCCAAAGCCCAACTAGAACTTAATTTGACTACTGCAGTAAAAGACAATAAAAAAATGTTTCTATAAATACATTCACAACAAAAGGAGGGCTAAGGAGGATGTCCATCATTTATTGGATGCGGAGGGAAACACACTGACAAAGGATGAAGAAAAGGCTGAGGTATTCAATGCCTTCTTTGCCTCAGTCTTTAACAGTCAGACCAGTTGTTCTCGGGGTACCCAGCCCCCTGAGCTGGAAGGCAGGGACAGGGAGCAGAATGAAGCCCCGATAATACAAGGGCAAATGGTAATGACTGTTCATGGCTTGGACAGGCGTACTCTTTGCTGGGTAAAAAACTGGCTGGATGGCCAGGCCCAAAGAGTTTTGGTGAATGGAGTCAAATCCAGTTGGCGGCTGGTCACAAGTGGTGTTCCCCAGGGCTCAGTATTGGGGGCAGTTCTGTTTAATATCTTTATCAATGATCTGGATGAGGGGATCGAGTGCACCCTCAGTAAGTTTGCAGATAACACCAAGTTGGGTGGAAGTGTCGATCTGCTGGAGGGTAGGAAGGTTCTACAGAGGGACCTGGACAGGCTGGATCGTTGGGCCGGGGTCAATTGTATGACGTTCAACAAGGCTCAGTGCCGAGTCCTGCGCTTGGGTCACAACAACCCCATGCAACGCTACAGGCTGGGGGAGGAGTGGCTGGAGAACTGCCTGGCGGAAAAGGACCTGGGGGTGTTGGTTGACAGCCACCTGAACATGAGCCAGCAGTGTGCTCAGGTGGCCAAGAGGGCCAATGGCATCCTGGCTTGTATCAGGAATAGTGTGACCAGCAGGACCAGGGAGGTGATAGTGCCCCTGTACTTGGCACTGGTGAGGCCGCACCTCGAGTACTGTGTTCAGTTTTGGACCCCTCACTACAAGAAGGACATCGAGCGTGTCCAAAGAAGGGCAACGAAGCCGCTGAGGGGTCTAGAGCACAGGTAACATGAGGAGTGGCTGAGGGAACTGGGGTTGTTTAGTCTGGAGAAGAGGAGGCTGAGGGGAGACCTTCTTGCTCTCTACAACTACCTGAAAGGAGGCTGTAGCGAGGTGGGGGTCGGTCTCTTCTCCTTAGTAACAAGCGATAGGACAAGAGGAAATGGCCTCAAGTTATACCAGGGGAGGTTTAGATTAGATATTAGGAAAAATCTCTTCACCAAAAGGGTTGGCAAGCACTGGAACAGGCTGCCCAGGGACGTGGTTGAGTCTCCATCCCTGGAGGTATTTAAAAGACATGTAGACGTGGCTCTTAGGGACTTGGTTTAGGGGTGGACTTGGTTTATGCTGGACTTGATGATCCTAAAGGTCTTTTCCAATGTAAATGATTCTATGATTCTATGAGTGGTGGGAGTCCTCTAACTTCCAAAATCTGTTCTCAGAAGAGCAGCTTGATGATATTCAGTGCAATCAGAGGTCCAGAATTTTCACTCGCTCCATAGACACCTTTAGCATTCGATCTTCAACAAATCTTAGGGACATAGCCAGTAGTATCTCACAGGAGGTCAGTCTGCTGAGAAAATTTGTAAAGGGTGGGTGAACTGCCAAAAGACTGTGAAGGTCAAAAGTATTCCCAGTCCTGAAAAGGGGGAATAGAGAGGATCTAGGGTAAATACAGACCTTTCAGCTTGGCTTAAAACCACAATGAAGTTGTGGATCAAATCATCAGACCAGCCATGTGTAAGAATCCGGAAGATAAGGAGTTAGATAAGAAAAATACCGATGTGCCAAGAATTAAATCATGACTGAACCTATTTAATTTCCTTCCAAAACTAGATACATGTTCACATGGCAGCGAAGACGTTCTGGATTTCATACAGTTTAATTGGCACAATTTTGGACACTATTTTCCAAGATATTATATTATAAACAAGAAAGAGCAGTCTAAACAAAATCACATATAGTAGGTGTGAAAATAGTAGGACACTGTACCTGCGTTTCACACTAGTATTGTTCATAGTGTTGGTTGGGACTTTTATCAGTACTTCTTTGCCAATTTGAGAAAAATGCATCGGGTGGGGTGCCATCCTTTTGCACAGTGTTTAACGGTGAGTCTTAATAAATTTTCAAATGGCGTGAAGGCACTGCTGAGCCTCTTTGAGAACAAGGTCAAATTCCCATATGATCCTGACATCTGAAACATGCAGGGTGAAATTCAATATGAAAGCATGCAAGGCAGGAAGAATCCAATGTACAAACACACGATATGGACTAACTCCCCAGGCAGTAGCTATTCAGAAAAGGAGATGAAGGATATAGTGAGTCACAAGTTGGAGCTGAGTCAACAGTGTCCTGGTGTGTGAAAAAGCAAAAATGATCCTGGGATGTGTGAAAAGCAGCATGCAGCCTGCAGAAGATGTGAAGCTGCAGACCCTGCTGTAGACATTGATTAGTATTTGTAATCATAGAAAGGTTTTGCTGACACAATAGTGAGAGCAGGTCTCACAGAAGATGTAATCATAGATGAACTGTTTGCCTAAGATAATGCTAAGGAAGCCAGGAGGATGTCACAAGTGAACAGTCCTGTAAAAATGGGGTAAGGAAGACAAATTTATTAAACACAGGGTGTGTGGCATCCTTTGCCAGGAATGGAATGTGCACTTTTACACATTATACAAAATAACACGGGATTGTTTTGACTGGTGTATAATATTACGTTATATGATAAAAGGCTCATTTGCATATGCACAGAGGAGCCCAGGGGCACTAGGGCACTGGGAGAACCCCGATACCCCAGTCAGAGACGCGAGCTGCTGCCCCAGCCCCTGCCCTGGGAGCGACTGACTGGCTGAGTGGCAGTTTGGTGGCTGTCCAAGGTTAACCCACCTGTATTGAGTTTGCGTGGCAAGGTTTTGGTAGCAAGGGGGCTACAGGGGTGGCTTCTGTGAGAAGATGCTAGAAGTTTCCCCCGTATCTGATAAAGGCAATGCCAGCTGGCTCCAAGACGGACCCACTGCTGGCCAAAGCCGAGCCAATCAGCGATGGTGGTAGCATCTCTGTGATAACATATTTAAGAAGGGGGAAAAAAACCTGTTGCGCAACTGCAGCTGGAGAGAGGTGTGAGAATATGTGAGAGAAACAGAACGTAGTGAGCCACGAATGAGATGAGAAACATCAACTTCTTCAGTAGGATTTTAGTCTTATCATTTATAAGGGCATGTGGAAGGTAAGAGCCTGCTTCATTAGGGCTATCTGATCAAGGATAGTTTCAGTGCAAAGGAGGTCAATAAATTAATGGGACAAATGATGAACAAGAACACACGGAGACACAAACCTGGCAGACAAGAGATAAAAGACAATGCCAAGGACCAAAAGTCTCCACTTACTAATTGAAGGGACACCAAGAAACTGCAGGCACAGCTTTGCAGAAGGCCACCTGCACTTTGTAATTGGTAAGAAAAGGGAAACAAGAGGAACAGGAAGATTTGGGATACTTTAGGAGTGTCCATGGGACGATGGTTTACATGACAAGGTTTTGGTAACGGAGGGGAGGCTGCAGGGGTGGCTTCTGTGAAAAGACACCAGGAGCTGCCCTGTGTCAGACAGGGCCAGCTCCAGCTGGCTCCAAGATGGACCCACCACTGCCCAAAGCTGAGTCCATCAGCAATGTTGGTAGTGTCTCTGTGATTACATATTCAAGAAAGGGTCAAAAACGTTGTGCAGCAGATGGGAGAAAGGAGTGAGAAAATGTGAGAGAACCAGCCGTGCAGGCACCAAGGTCAGTGCAGAAGGAGGGGGAGGAGGCGCTCCAGGCACTGGAGCAGAGATTCCCCTGCAGCCCATGGTGAAGACCATGGTGAGGCAGGCCGTCCCATGGAGGTTAATGGTGGAGCAGATATCCACCTGCAGCCCGTGGAGGACCCCACGCCAGAACAGGTGGAAGCGCCCAAAGGAGGCTGTGACCCCATGGGAAGTCCACGCTGCAGCAGGCTCCTGGCAGGACCTGTGGATGTGTGGAGAGAGAAGCCCACGCTGGAGCAGGTTTGCTGGCAGGACTTGTGACCCTGTGGGGGACCCACGCTGGAGCAGTCTGTTCCTGAAGGATTGCACACCATGGGAAGGATGCACATTGGAGAAGTTCGTGGAGAACTGCAGCCTGTGGGAAGGATTGCGTGCTGGAGCAGGGGAAGAGTGTGAGGAGAAAGGACTGGCAGAGACAACGTGTGATGAACTGACCGCAACCCCCATTCGCCGTCCCACTGTGCCACTTCGGAGGGAGGAGGTAGAGAATTTGGGAGTGAAGTTCAGCCTGGGAAGAAGGGAGGGGTGGAGGGGAAGGTGCTTTAAGATTTGGTTTCGTTTCTCATTATCCTACTCTGATTTGACTGGTAATAAATTAAATTAATTTCCCCAAGTTAAGTCTGTTCTGCCTGTGATGGTAACCCGTGAGTGATCTCTCCCTGTCCTTATCTTGACCCATGAGCCTTTTGTTATATTTTCTCTCCCCTGTCCAGCTGAGGAGGGGGAGTGAGAGCACGGCTCGGTGGGCACCTGACATCCAGCCAAGGTCAACACACCAGACCCATAAACCTGGATGAATTTTTTGCCACCAAAGCAAGCCTGTGGTCATGCTGTGAAAAGCAAGACCATGGATCAATGGACGCAGTGCACTGACAGTAAAAGATGACAACAGCCACAAGAGTACTTCTTTCCTTCTCATGCAGCCCTTGTAAGACCTCAGCTGGAGACTAGTTTGGGTCATTTAGGAAAGAAATAGGTCAAATGGGGGATGGACAAAGAATGCTGGACTTCTAATTTCAGCATGATCAGTTCAGGCAAGAACACTGCCTGTGAGAATTGTGAAGTCCATACTGCTCAGAGCTGTCTACAAGCAGGTTAGATCATCATGCTGATGATGACCTAAAGCTGATCTTGTCTTTGGTGAGTCAAAATTCACTAAAAAACTTATAAGATGTCCCAGTCACTGACAGATTGCAGTGAAGACAGACACCAATTCCCTGCAACAGCTTTCACAGAAAACGATGATACAAAAACAATCATGTAAAGAGCCAGGACAGACTCCTCCTGATGGGAAACATTCCTAATTACATCTGTTTTCAGACCTACATGAGGCAGGCTGCTTCCTTTGCCAAAAGCATTTGAGAGCTGTAGTAAATTAAAGCAGAAGTCTCCAAAGTTTTAACCACACAATCTACAAAGCCATATTTCATGTACATCAAGCACATTTCAAAATCAATGACAATCATCTAAAGCAGACAAGAGATCATTCTAAAAATTCACGAACAACTGCAATGTATTTATTAGCTCAAAAGCACACTGATATGGAAATGTTTGATGTAGCAGAATATATTGTATCAATTTCATTTGTGAAGAAATATATATTTTTAAGCTCCAATTTCTAAATACAAAAGAACAAAATATGTGATAATAGATGTGGGCCAGCAAAAAATACATATAAGTAAATCTAGCTTTTTGTCTAGGACTGGAAAGGTCTGTCAGAAGATATAGTAAATGCTAGGGCAGCAGATCTTAATCCCAATAAAGAATGGTCCTTTCTTTAAAGAGTATTTTATGCATTTAAAAAATAGAGACCTACTTCTGTCTCTTTTTTAAGCTTGTATATCAGAAGGAGAAACTGTTCTGTACCAGCCTCAAGTGAAGTTATAGATGCAGTTCTAGAGACAGAAGTATTACTAAAATAGAATTACTGGGGTAACACATAGAGTAGTTTTTACATACTGAGTTCATGATTTCCTTACAAACTGACCAGGGTCCGAGTTGTGGAGAGGACTCTCTAGCCCTGTATAAAAACCAAAAGGTTGTAAGAGGTCAGACAGATCATTAAGGGTTGTCAAGGGGTGCCTGTGAAATGGGCTGAAGTGTCCTGTCTGATATCAGACACTGACAAGGTCTCTGTAGCAGGGACCAGGACCCAGTAATCTGACCACTCCACAAAGCAAGGCCTCCTGCTGTTTGCTCTCCCGTGTGACTCGGTGGCTTTAGCTGTGAACCAAGTGACTTTTACAGAAAATGCCACATCCAGGTGATGGGGAAGCAAGGTTGAGTCCTCTCATACTGGGGAAAGAATTGAATGGACGTTTCCCAGACTCTGAACATGCTATGGAAAAGGTAGTCAACATACAACGTTGACTCATTTCAACAGAGATGATACAACATAGGTATCATCTCTGCAAGAAGACCAAATGCTCTGACCACACAGCAGACCAACAAGCATAGCATGCAACACCGCATCAAGCACCTGGATTTCCTTTGTTTGCCTCCAGGCTGCTCCCAGTTAATGTGAAAAACACCCCTCATCTGCTACCAGAATATCGTTTCACCCCCCCGAGAGGGAGCCTGCTCCCAGGGAAGGTATTTTGTGGAGGCACCAGAGCGATCCCTGCCCCCCCGGCCATACAGATCTTAATGGATCTCAAACAAACTATTCTAAAAGAGATTAATCACTGCAGATGGGGAAAAAACTAGTAGACAGTTACTGAGACTGGGGATGGACCAGAAACCTGGAGTCAAAGGAGAGGCATGCCAATCCAGCGGTACAGACACATCCTGAATTACTCTACGGAAATACCCGCTTTTGAATTAAGGATCCTACAGCCATGTGACCATGGGTGGTTTTTACCAAAAAGTGGTTTACTCAAGGCAATGTAGGAAGAGTGTGGCAGAGCAAGGACCAGCATGGCAGAGCAGAGACCCTCTAAAAAATCTGTGTTAAACTAGGTCCTTCTTAATTTTGCTCACGAGTTCCTTACATGTTAATATTCTGCTGCAGCCAGGCGAAGCCAGACACAACACACAGGGTACCGAGTTGCAGGGAATAAACCTTTTTAGCAATGCCTGGCAGCAAGTTAGGATAAGTCAAAGTTCCTCCTCTGTTCTCACCCTCCCAGCAGAGAGGAACAGTGGCAATACCAAACAAGACACATAAGCGCTAAAAAGTGAGATTTTTAAAGCATCAGTACACTTTTAGTAATCCCCGGTGTTATTAATAGCATCAGTATGGGCATTTATTTTCCCTGCACTGAAAGTCGAGTTTTAATCCCCTATTGATTGAAGCTGAAGTGCAGGACATACTGCAATTTATGTGATTGATTCACGTACCTTGAGGGAATCAAGTCATCTGTAAACCGAATTTTTTCTTCCCTTACAGGTCCCTGTTAGATAAATGTCCCTGTAAGCAAAATATCTTCTTTAAATTAAGGGCAAGAGGTCAAATACAATGCTAGCAAAAGCAGGCAGAACTTCAGTGAAGCCAGAGTAGAAAATTGGACCTGATAAACACATTTCCTTATGTTATGAGAAGGTAACTTGGATTCAAGGAAAATAACTTTTTTAAGACTGAGAAGTTACATGATTCCATACAGAAGATACACTTGGCAGCACCCAGAAAGTGATATTCTCCTCTTTATATATATATTAAGAATGCATTTTTTTACCGAAATAGCAGGTTATTGCAAGAGCCCAAGCTAGTGTCCAATTCAAACACCTGGGATGTGCTCTGTTTTTCAGAAGGTGCTAAGCATTCCCTCTACTAAAACTACGAGTCTTCACTCAGGCATAAAATGAGAAGCTTAAATATCCCAGTCGCTTCATGAAAGGAAGACTGGAAATCTGTTCAGAAACTGCACATAAATCACCTTAGGAATAAAGCCAGAAGGAGGAGACAGCCCTGGGTGCCTCTGGCGTGTGTGCTCATGATCGACGTCTCCTTAAGCATTCTCTTTAAAAGCTTCATGTCTAAGTTTCTCCAGTCTCTTGACAGAGTTTTTGCTACATTCAGCTCAGCAGGGGAAAGTGTGATAACTTAGGATGAAACTCAAAAGTATTTCTGGTTCATTTGAAATAGGAGCAGCCATGACTAGGTAATAGAAAACAAAGTTCTTTTCATTGCTGTGAATCTCAATGATGCCGTCTCAGGCAGGAACGATAACATTTGGTTTTTCTTCTACATTTGTCATGCAGGGACTAAGTGCCTTGGGGGAGGGAAAGAAACAACAGCTCACAGCATTCATACATGTATATATTTATTTATATGCTGAATGGCGAGGCTAAGGAGTTGGCAATATAATACAGGTGAGCTTTCTGATCTACAGCACTCAAAGCCAAGAGCAGAGTAATTCAGTAATGTAAAGTTTTGATCTGGTTTGTGTAGAAATCTAATTTATATTTTCTGATTTAAGTGCAAGTGGGCAACCGTTGCCTGCCCCAAGAGTGGACGGCAGCCTTTCCAGTCCCTGGCCTGTTTCTGTCCTGCTACACATATACCACCTCAAACTGATGAAGCATGCTGTCATATTATAGAGACACCTCTTTGCAAGCTGCACATGAAAGTTGTTGTGAGTAAAAGATTTGTTATTATAGGCTTTTTTCGCCCCCTTTCCTTTTTTATGTATTATTATTGACGACACAGGTAAAGAGATTCAAGACTCTCCTGTGCACAGTATCTTCCCAACAGGGTAAGTTGTACGGAAATCATTATTGGAAGACACCTCTATGAAACAAGGTAAATGAATCACTACTTCATCTTCCCCACAGAGAATGACTTTTACTTATTACACTGTTACAAAGCTCTCTTGTTAAATTTAGCTACGGAGATGATGATCTCTCTTTCTAGTCACACCAATGCCCTGACCACTGGGCCGGTGGTTGGAGGTGGGTGAGGCAACATTTGTAAAACTACCTGTGCTTCCGAAGCCATGCTGTGTCGTTGGAATGAGCCTGGATATTTAGTTCAATTCCCTTCTTCCTAAGTAAGTCTTCATTTTCATGCATTCCTGCGCAGCCGCATCTCAGCTGGATGTAATAGTGCCAACATTTTGAAAGGAAAATTGCTTTCTGTTTCTCACAGTATTTCATGCATAAAGTATCCCTAAAATGCAACCGCTCAGCCTGTGTGGAGCAGGGCAGCTACTGAGGCCTCAGGAAACGAGCGGGCTGAGGTCTCTTCTGCTTTTCCAGTCTTAAACAGGCTAGATCCATGATCCTTACTGTCATGAGCCAGGGACTCAGGACTACATTGGCACAGGGCAGGACTGAGAAAAGAAGGACGACATTAATGGATGCCTTCTTCAGACTGAGGAGGACTCATTTAATTTTAAAATTATTTGGAAAACCAAATGGTATCTGAAAATTTAGTGCAATGAAACTAAACTGAAAAAAAATGAAAAAATGACTTTTTTTTCCATAGTTGGGTGCAGTGCATGTTCATTTCTGCTTGTTTGTCAGTCAGAATCATGCAAAGAAAAGTTTATGATCTACTACCAAGAATAGTTTATCATGTCTGTTTAAATGGCTGTGAAAGAGCTTTTGGAGGAGCGTGAAGCTCTATTTATGTTATAGGCAGAATTGCAGTAGCAGAAGACGTATTTCTATTCACTTCTTGTGGGAAGTGAGGATTTTATCTTTCATTTTAAAACGTGTTTGTACATAGCGCTGTCAGATGGTGCCAGACAACACCATAGACACAAACCCTCTGTTCATCTGCCCATAAAAGAGCCCGGGCAGTGCCCCAAGCCCAAGGGACCGCTCCTCCTCAACTTCCAGTCCTGGGGACCAGTGGCGGGAGGGCTGCAGGGCATCATCTCCTCCCGCACGGAGAGCCCATGCTGCCGCCGGACCACGCATATCTCACTCCCTTCATCTCACCCTGTGAGATAGAGCCGCTGCCAGCTGCTCTTTTGTTAACAAGATATTTATATCAGATTTAACATCACTCAGATTTATCACAGCCTTTCCTTAAACCAGTGTGAAGTTTATCCCTGCTGCTCCTAAGGGAAAGTATTCGGAGCCCAGTAAACCAACTCCTCGGAATGACTATCGAGTATGAACTTAATAACAAAACATCGCATCCAGGGATTAACTGCGATATCCGATAGTGCTGCCAATGCCCTTTTCTGTTTTCTCACATTTTGTTACTGCCGATGGGCTCAGCTGCCTTCCTGCAGCTGTACAGCGCAGTAGTGAGGAGGAGATGGAATATGCAAGTTATTTTGTAAGCTGAGGATTAGAGAGGGCCAGGAACAAACAAATGCTCAACAGAAAACCAGCATGACCTGGAAGACAGACACACAGAGCATTTCCCTCGACCCAGCGGAGCACAAAACCATTCACACCCCAGAAGGTTCCCCATGGTGTCCTACAAACCACATTTATGGAAATGATGACTCAGAACTTCCATTTCCCCATGCTTTGCTGGCAGCGCGATTACAAATCATCTCCAGCATTACAAGTGCACCTCAGACACAAAGGAGGTGAAAAAAGGGGCTAATTTTAACCCTTCAATAACGTTTTCAGGCTGTCAGACCCAAGTTGTGTGTCTTTGTGAGAGCGAAACAGAAGGAAGGACCTAAGAGCACTTGAGAAAAAATTAAAGGCTAGCACAAGCACATCACTAATTCAAAGAAATCTTGCAGCCAGGATTTAGAAGAGCACCGGTACAAAGTAATAGGTTATAAATCCTTGATTCCTTTAAAAACACTAAGGCAAATCATCACAAGTTTGTTATTTACTGCCTGCCTTCACAGCTGCCTTTCAGTTTGAGCACTCAAGGAGAAATTTCTCTGGACAACAGACCAGCAGTGATTAAACTTTAAAATCCAATTCATGACTTTAACCCCACAATCTCTTATATTTTGTGAAGAGAAAAATTGGTGTTCCACTTAAAATTTAACAACAGAGCAGACCCGATCTTGCCAGTTTGCACAAGGTGACAAACTTGTCAGGAAAAAAAAAAAAAAAAAGAAAAAAGAGAGCTTATGTTATTGGAAGGTGCTGGAGGGGAGAGACTCTACTGTTCCCATTCGGGGTTTTATGTAGAGGGTTTTGTAAAGGGAGAAAGAGATCCAAAATATTTATTGGGGAAAAAACATGCAGAATCTGTTCAGAACCCAGGCTGTGTCACTCCAACCCTGCTCGCTTATTAAATGGAAATGGAAGCAACCAACCCAGAATGCTCCATCTACTGATTAAAAAGAGAAAGGAAGAGGGGAGGGAATTGTCATCACTGTATTTGCAGCATAGCATGCTGACTTTTTTTCTTCTCTTTTTTTTTTTTTTTATTTTGGTAACTTACTTTTACAAGTGCTCCATTAATAATTCATGCTGCTTCTAAACGGCAGGGCAGCCGCTGTGTCTTTGTTGCATTTCACAATGGCTGAGTGACAACGGTGGCTCTGACTCCAGGCTACTGTCTTCGACTATCTGCCGGGAGAGACACATTGCTGTCCTTCCTTTGTCATTCACTCCCTGACACAGTTGTGACAAACGCCGGCATGCCCTGTCATTCCCTTCACCCTCCGATAACAGAAATCTGCCACTTTTCAATGTGCGGTCTGCTCTCTTGTCCCCCAAAGAAGAAGCTGTATGTTAATGATGCCTGGTGATGCACAGGTCTGCTTCTGCTGGTTGCTTTCCCTCCGGTTACATATTTGGATTGACCACGCTTCAAAAAGCACAGACTTTAAATGCTGCTTTGGGATCAGCGCCCTGCTAAAGCTTGTATGATAATGGTGTCTCCAGGGGGTTGAGGAGGGACAAAAAGGCTCTCTTTTTTAGCAAAAGCGATAGGAGAAAATGTCATATTTTAGGACAGATAATAAAAGACCACAGATGGAAAGAACTATATGTTTCCCAGCAGTGCTAAGGAGCATTTGGGCCTGAGCTGGCAGGGTGCAGCATAACCCCCAGCACTGCTGGAGGCTTTCCAAAACCTGTGCAGGAGAGCGCGTGCAGGACACGCCGCTTACCTTCCCTATGTGCTGAAGCATCACAAACTGCTTTGCAGAGGTTCGTAAAGAAAACAATCCTGCTTCCTTCCTCAGATGCTTGGAAGCGGTGGGTTTGTTTTCGACGGGCAGCGCAAAGTGTTCTGGGGCTCCCTCTGACTGACAGCAACTTGCAGCCCCCCTCCCTCCCTCCCTGCCTGCAACAGGGGGCACGTGCTTGCTGCGTTCAGACAAAATTGCTCCATTCCCTTAATGTGCAATATCCATTACAGAGCATCTAAGCACCTGTTCAGGATTCCAGGAAGGGGCTGGGAACCTTAATGAGTTTCCTAATTTCCAGCACTTTGATCTTCTCACATAAGTGGATGCAGGCAAGTGCAAAACAAGGATTAAGTCATCATAGCTAGAGATGCCAATACCAGTCTATTGAATCCACCATGCACTGGGAGCAGGCTGCAGTGCCTTAATGGAGCATATCCAGCATTCAACCATCATACCCTCGGCGAACGTTCACTACATGTTGCTATTATAAACACGGGGGACAAGATGTTACAAGGGCATTCTTTTTCCCATGGAGACACTGAATGCTGCTCCCTTTACCCTTAGCTACAGCAGCGCTGTTACCATTTACAATCACTAAAGGAGAACAGCTGGCACTTGTTCGAACAGAGCGTTCCCTCCAAAGCCCGCTGAAGCCAATGGCAAAAGGATCGCCTTTCTTTCATTGGATTTTGGATCAGACTCAGAGAAACCTGATGGTTTAGAAAGCAGGTGTTTTTTTTTTTTCCATTCCTTTGTTAATTCTCCATCTCATGTTTGTGACTAGAAACCATTTTTTCCAATACCCTCAGTGACAGAGGCTGGGGCAGCATTACTCCCACCATTTTTATAAAATAAGAGATGTTAATTAAAAAGCTGCACAGCAGGGCTAGAATATTAGAAACTAGAAAGGGAGAAAGAATGAGGCAGAACAGCAAACAGGGGCAGACTTTTGATGTCCTTTGCACATGATGTTTTTTCCCATTAGAGTACTTTCATGGCTGTTCCATGCATTTCTCAAAGCTCAATTCGTCTTGCACACAGACTTTACTGAAAGGTAATAAGCAACTCCTAGCTAGAGAGTCAATTAACATGTAATCTTTGACATTTTGAATCATCAGCAGCTGCCAGATGGGCTTCTCCTTTATACAGAATGAAACCTATTGCTTGAGTGTTTGAGAATTGATTTGATGTTACATTTTTTCCATATTCATCTAGACTGCTATGTTTTCCAGTCCCATGGTGGGAAAGCGCACCCAGTTTTGCCTCCGAAATTATCAACAGAACTCTTCTTTATCTCAGGGAGTGACAAACTGATCCAACAGCGACTGTGTTGGGAGATCAAAATTTCTTTTCCTCCTGCCATTGCCTTGACCATTTGGGGCCAAATTTTCATTTTCGTACGTGTAGGGCTCTGCCCAGTGAGCAGAGGCGGCCTGCTGGGATGGCTGCAGCAGCTGCTGGCACCGCCCTCCACTAAGGGTTCCCTCTCTCGCTGTATGAGCAGCTCAGCTGCTCCTGAAGCAAGTACTGAGCCTGATGCACAATGGTAATGTGATCTGAGATTACCTTGTATTATCAGAATGCAAATCCGGAGAAGCTCAGCAGTTGCTTCACAAGGCAAAAACCATGGGGAGAGTGTGAAAGGGTGGGCAGGTGAGGATCATCCTCTCCACCTCATTCCCAAGTTGCCCAGACACTAGGCCCTTTATTTGCAGTGCAATAACAGTTTGATCAGTTTTGGCAGAATACGTTACAGGTGATAAGATAATTTACTGGATGATGCAAGTACCTCAGAATTCAACTTGCAGACTGGTTGGACAGGGACTGTAATTTCTCAGGTGCATAGGAAGCACCTACTGTGAAGGACCCTAACTGAGCTTTCAGTTGCTACAGCTACAGAAATATTTAATAACGGTAAGTAAATTATTATCATTGCTCTGTAATTTCATTCTGTATAATAAAATGGTATCTGTTAGTTAATAATATGGGCATATCTAAATATAGCAGTTGCAATAAGCTCCATCTTGCTCACCTTTCTGCATTACTGTTGGATCCCCACCGGTCTCAACATGGCTGAGATTCCACGTCAGTTCAAACAATTGTAATTAGCTGTCCTTGAAGGATTAACAAGGAAGCAGGATTATATAGAAGGATTAAACATACACATGAAAATAACATACTAAGTTATCTAAGAAAAATTGCTGGTGGACTAATCTCTGGATAACCTGTGAAGGCTGAAAAGTTGTGAAATTGCTCTGTATTATAGAGCTGCGCATTTTCTACATCTTGTCTAGCTATGGAGAATGATTGCAATAAACTGTCACCTGTACCCAGAAGAAAGGCTACAAGACTGCTGCAATGATAACTTCAGTTATTCTGGGACACTTGCTAGAAACAGTCACAGCTTGCAAGGCGTTCAGTTCATCTGAATGTCATGCAAATATATATATATGTTTGACATCAAGTGGTCTTTTTGCTGTTTTCTCTTAACACTTCTGAAAACCAGGCAAGATAATAGCAACACTCATGAAAGAGTGATTACCATCATTGTGTTAATGATGGTCAGAGAAGAAAGGCTCAGGCTCAATGAGCTCTGAATTGGAAATGAATTTTGCAAAAGAGGTAAGGAATAAAGAGGAGTATCTGAAACCCAAATCCATGAGGAAGTGATTTACTGCAATTTTCTGTGGACTATTTAATCCTAAAGTAGAATGGAATTCAAGCCTTTTAAGGGACATCTCTGCCACATTAATACATTTGCTGGATCACCACCACAAAGTGGCTCTGCCCACTGCAGTACACTGCCCCCCAGTCAGATGAAGTGGCTCGCATCTCAGGTTCACTAGATGGTCAATTAAATCAAGCTGATAAAGCAGACGAATTCAGCCAAAAGAAAAATTAAGCGGCACAGAACGTATCGTTGCCAAGGCAGGAATGTAACACGGAGCAGATGCAGAGAAGCTGCTGTACTCCCAGAGAGTGCTGTGCAGGCCAAAGCAAGGAAACACTACCAGAAATGAACGGCAATATGGTCTACATGATGAACAAGAAAGCCATGCCGTGAAATGCATGACCCAAACATTGTGGTGGATTGCTAAAAGTAAAAATGAGAAAGAGAGCGACACTATTCAAAGGGTAATCCAGCAGGTAAGAGCTTACCATCTTTTATGAAGAGTAGATCAATGTAAGAAGGTTCCTAAGGAGCGAAGAAATTAATTGCAGTCAGTGTCGCTGGTGTATGAGCAGAAAGGTCACTAAGGGCCTGAAGCAGGAGCTGAACAGATTGAAGTTCCTGTTACACAGTGTTAGATAGAAATGCAGAATAATTACTTTTGCAAGCTTGCAAAGGATTAAACTGATTTAAATGGGAATCTAGCTGCAGCCCACTGCATCGGCTGTGTGATAGTAATTAATATGCAGATTAGAAAAAAAAATAGAGTAGTTTACTTTGCATTAAAGCAACATTTTGCTTTCAAACTTTCAGCAACATCTCAGGCCTTAGCATAGATAGATAGTGTGGAAGATGTCTTCCAATGCTCAAAGTTCTTAATGTACAGATAAATTAATTTTCCGGGCTTATTTTTAAAGCTGAACAACTTAATTTGGGATTTAGAACTGAAGTTCTAGTTTTACATTACCAATTTAAAAAGTGTTTAGGAAAACAATGTTCAAATTAATTACAAATATACATAATGAAGTTGGGATAGATGTACTTGCTTTGGCTTTTATTTGTGGTTTGCAGATATGTAAAGGCCACAGAAAGCATTAGACATGCTTAAATGGTCAAGGTAATTATTCCCAAATACTCATATTGCAGTAGCACTCACAAGCCCGTCACGCGCTAGGGTCCAACTGCTTTATTCAGTCTGTCAATCAGACCTAAAACTGCATGGGCAGAGCCGAGCGGCTGTAACAGGGTCCATCAGCCGTCCCAGACAAGGCAAAGTGATAAATCGGGTCCAGGGTTCACCTAGGGAACGCAGTGAGGAACGGCAGGAGACTGGGCAGGAGGCACGGCTGCAGACAAAGCTACGGTGTAGGTCTGACGTCCATCCAGGAGACAGGGGCAGAGGGAGGACTGGAGACAAGCTACCTACAACCAAGGCTGGTTTTGTTTTTTTTTTCCTTTTAGGAAACAAAGCCAGACGTGTCTCCAAAATATCCATGATATTTTCAATGATGTTGATCCCAGCTTCTAAAATACTTCTGTTATCTGTTGGTTTTCTGTTATGCAGACTTAATAAGCATACTGTTATACTGGTCATGATGTAGGCAAGTACTCTTGATACCCATGTTAAGAAAAGAGAAACTAAGACTGGAAGCCCAGGTTGTGTTACATACTGCTTGATTTTCAAAAACTTTATGATACTCAAACACTTCAGAGGCATGCAAAGTACTCCTCACCTCTGATCACCAGACCTGGACATCTAGCTCTGTGCAATCTTCAAGATCATCATCCTATGAATTTCCTTTTTAAGGTTACTAAAAATTAGTTTTCAATCAAAAAAGGAATTGCATCCTTATTTAAGCTGTAGCTACCTGTCACTAACTAAAGGATGATACTGCTTTAACCTCTACTATTTTTATCTTACGAAGAAGGATGGCAAGAATAACTCAGAAGGATTGTGACACTATTTGCAGTCAGCAGACAACCTTATTACAGACAGCCTCACAAGTTTTGTGTAACTGAATGTAAGAAGGAGTTACATCTAGGAAGAAATGCTTTATTATTAGTTGTGCTTTTCTGCTAGGATAATGTACGTGTTACTGGTGAAAGTTTTAAACTACCACTTTCACTGGACTGACTTCTTAGAAGCTCATCCCTTGCCTACAACACCATGAAAACAAAAATCATCACAAGGGCGCTTAGCTCAAAACACACCGCAGCACGCTGGGATCTTTGCAGGCCGTTACCTGCGTGGAGAGCTGTTGCAATGCTGTTTAACGCAAGACTTGACCTTTGGATGCTGAGAAACCAGTGGTGCAGCTCTTCAGCAGGTCCTGAGCAACTCTTTTCCATCTATTTTTACAGCAGCTGTATCTCATATTCCAGATATTGCAAGAGTCCCCCAGCCACCTGTGTGTCCAAGGCGCAGCAGTTACCACCCAGCTCCTACCTCAACCCACCGTGCAGTTGGATGCTCGCTTAGTGGCGATGAGCTCCCAAGCTCATTGGCATTGGAGCATTAGTTCTGTTGTTTCTGTGCTGATGCTTTATAATCTCTACATATGCATAGCTAATTTTGTTTTTAACCACACTAGCTGTTCCTCTCAATCTCTAAAACCTCCTGAGAAGTGGTATAATCCCATTGGTTCCCATTTTCATGATACATGCTCCTAAGACATGCAATTACTGCATGCATAATTGCAGCTCACATAGGCTCGATTATTAGTTTGTAAATCAGGTATTTAACTAGTCTTTCTAAATCACTGGGAGGGTGATTTAAACACAATTTCATATACACTTGGGGTGTCAGCCTCAGTGAAATGGTTTGGGTTCACAGTAAATCACACAGTATCCAAGCCTTAGTGCCTTCTGTTTTATAAGCAGGATGTATCGTCTCAGAACAAGTAAAATCCTTTAATACACAGAATCCTTTTAAATTTCCGAGTATGTGGATAAAGCAAACTGCCTTGAACAAAGGTTGAAAAATGGTCCAAGCTAAGCATTCAGCATAACAAAAGAGCATCAAGTGATCTAAAAGCAGAGCGAAAGTGGCAAGGCATATTCTTCTGAATATATAGCACAAGGGAATAAGCATGACTGTCCAATTCAGGTGGATCTTGGCTCAGCTGGGAAATATGCAATTAAATGACAATCTGGCTTTACGCTGAGCTGTGATGTAGGACATCTAGTGTAGAAACCTTATTGATGCCTCACAGCACTCAGTGCCCTGAAGTCTTTGTGAAACAACTTAAGCATAAAGTACAGAGGCTAGCAGCTAGTGAACTAGGCAGTGAAAAGAGAAAAGAAAGTAAAAAACAAAGTTTGTAGCTTAAGACAACACACTTTCATTGCTTCGAGGGGTCAGCAGAGGGAAAGAAGTTCTGGTGGCTTACCTATAGAATAGTATAAATAGAGAATTTTGCTGCTAAACACATTAATACTGTTAAATCAAGACAGACATACTTGTTTCTTGCAACACTACAAAATTGGGCTTTTCAGGCTTGTCCCTTACATATGGTTTTGCAAGCTGTGTTTATGCTTGCCTTGTGTTACACTCCTACCTTGGTATCTACTAACATCTACCACTAGAGGCTAGACAGCAGCTATATGACAAAATATACTCATTTTATGCACCTACAGATGTTGAAAGCTAGTTCCACCCAGATTCCCATGCTGAGAACCCTACCCAAAAACGTAACTGTTTGAAAAACAGGATAACAACTGAAAACATGCTGCCATCGTTCAGCCAGTATCTGTCCTTTTGCGTTTCCACTCCCTCTGCCTCAGAAATATCACTTACCAGAATTCAAGAAGCTCCAGGCTGTCACTTGTTCACAGAGCTACAGACCCATACAACTATGTGTGGCACTGTCTCCATGCGGCGTTGCATAAAGACACTGCACCATACAAAGACAGGAGAGAGGAATGCCAGTAAGACCCCTTTCAGCTGTGAGAAAAGCTTTCTTCCAGGAGAGGTTCCACATATTCGGCACTGGTGAAGCCACACCTTGAGTACTGTGTTCAGTTTTGGACCCCTCACTACAAGAAGGAAAGAAGGACATTGAGGTGCTGGAGCGTGTCCAGAGGAGGGCAACGAAGCTGGTGAAGGGTCTGGAGCACAAGTCTTATGAGGAGCAGCTGAGGGGACTGGGGTTGTTTAGTCTGGAGAAGAGGAGGCTGAGGGGAGACCTTATCACTCTCTACAACTACCTGAAAGGAGGTTGTAGCAAGGTGGGGGTCGGTCTCTTCTCCCTAGTAACAAGGGATAGGATGAGAGGAAACAGCCTCAAGCTGCGCCAGGGGAGGTTTAGGTTGGATATTAGGAAAAACTTCTTCACCGAAAGGGTAGTCAGGCACTGGAACAGGCTGCCCAGGGAAGTGGTCGAGTCCCCATCCCTGGAGGTATTTAAAACACAGGTAAGTGTGGTGCTCAGGGACATGGTTTAGTGATGGACTTGGCAGTGCTGGGTTAACGGTTGGACTCGATGATCTTAAGGGTCTTTTCCAACCGTAACGATTCTATGATTATATGATTCTCTATGCTTCCCTCCACCTGCCCGTAGGCTTTTCTGCAACTTCTTTATGTTTTGTGTCTCAAGAGGAAAGACAACACAAGGATACCTGGCTTCTCTTGGCTCTGCCCCAGATTGACACCTACCCTCTACTCTAGTTCTTCTTTTACAGATAAGGAGTAATTGTATTTTAAGAACTCATATCAATCCTGTCCACTTAAAGAGTAAGATGTTTAGGGCAAGGATTTTTGGTGTGATTTTAAAGCATGTACAACAAGATAAACCAGTGACTAAATTCTGCTCTGGTACAAACTAATAGCAAAATAAATAGGCCTATATTAACTCCAGAATATAAGACATAGTAACATATTTCCATTTTATGAATTCTTGCCAGATCTTGTGTTGCCCTTTGCTTCCTGGTGTAACAGTTTTTAAGGTGATGGTTAAAAAAAAAGGCCAAACAAACCAAAACCAAACAAAAAAACCCTAGTAAACTTTGCACATAGTACATCTTGTTTAGTACAGAATATCAGGAATAGATTTCACCCTGACTCCCTGTTTTAAGTATAACTAAATAAATCTTAGGCTTAACATCTTGCATCTTTACACGAAAGTCTAATAGCATTGCCCTTGTTTTCCTCACTCAGACAAGGCTCCAGAGAGGCTCTATAGTTAAATGCATCGCATGGAAAGTTGGAAATTCTGGTGTAGCTTCAGGAAAAGTAAAATTAAAATAGTATTAAACTGATCACTAAAAAGTATAACACAATCACTGTGGCAGGCCCTCTGTTATTTATTTTCTGCTAAACTACATATAAATTTAAATTTTCTGTCAGCTAGTTGGTTTGGTGGGGTTTTTTGTGTGTGTGTGGTGTCCCCCCCTGCCTTCTTAACCCAGGAAAATTAAAGCACTGAGACGTGCTAAAGCTTTGCCCATGTTTTTGTTTTTTGTGTTGTTTTTTTTTTTTTTAAAATCACACCTTAAAAAGAGAGAGAGAACAATAGTGGGTCACGTTTCTAATGCATATGACATTATGTTAGCAAAGACCTTTTGCCAGGAAAAAATACTCTATTCAGGCAAATGGGAAAAAAAAAATATTCTAAATAAGAAACACATTCAAGTATTACAAAACTAAAACTTCTTATTATGATATTCCCAGCCTTAGCTATAGCAGTGTAAGGAGTTTTATCTGGTCACCATTGCACCCTTTTCCACAGTTAACCACGCTGGTTGATAACAGCGAAGTCCCCAGGCGCTCATGATCAGCCGCCTCCTTGAGGCTGCCCGCTTTGAGCAGAGGGTTCAGGTGAAACTCTCTGATATACTTCAAGGGAAGCGTATGGGAACAAGTTAACGCCCCAGTTTCCTTGGAGTAAATTAGAGCACTCCTAAATGACCTTTTCTGCTGTCAAAGCTATTGAGTAGCCTCTAGCAAATGGAAGAGAACAGCACCTGAGGACCACACTGTCTTCAGTGAACACCTCTAGCTTCAAAAGTGGGTATCTGTCTAGCACTTCAGTAAATAATTTTGGTAGTTTCAAGTGTTACTGTCCCCCAGCTGTTTTCTGACCTCACAGAACAGCACTGTTATGTCAGAAGAACTTGCAAGTACTATGATTTGTAGTAAAAAGTTCTTGCACCGTGGCAGGGCCCAGGAGTTCAGGTCAACACCCAAGGTACCTGAATCACCCAGACAGAAATGGAAGGATCTCCACACTAGCAGGACTGCACTCTAAATAGACAAGGCCTCACATACACTTCATTATTTAAAGATTTAAAATGCAACCTGAATAGCTAAAACCAAACTTTAAATAGAATGTTGCTGTCTAGGCTAACTTTGTGGTAAGTGAAGGATGGCTGTTTCTGCTCGATAAACTGGCAGACCTTTGATCAAGGGGTAAGAGGTATGCACAAAACAACTGCAGAGTTAAAGACAGGGGATAAATCATCCAGGCTTTTTTACATCAGTTACAGAATTATAATATACTGGTGTTCCTGAGCATCACTCATGTACCCTATTTCTGTTGAGACATGAACAGGCACTTGCTGTAAAGAGGCAACACAAGCCACAAGGTAAAATAAGCAAGGATTTTTTTTTTTTTTTTTTTTAAATTTAGGTGAGTATTCCAAGTCCTGCGCTTGTTACATGATGAAAACTGATAACATGATCACAAAAAAAAGTTTCTTAATTTGTCTTCCATTCTTTTTCTAGTCTGAAGTTCTTACAGTTGCCCCGGGATTATTTACTTCCCACTCTGACTCCAGTCCCACTCGTGAAGCGTGCTCTCATCAGCAACATGTTCTCTTTAAATATTTTTTTTTTTTTTATTCCAATTCTGGCAGTTTGGACTGGATTGTTCTAACACAAAATATCTCTGGTACTAGGTGTTAGCTTTCAGACAGAATAAACTAAAAAGCCAACTACCCGACACCTGTCATCACCAAAACTGTAGATCATATTTTCAGAGAAGAAAAGGTGTGTCACAGAATTCGCATCACAACAGCCACAGAAACTTTCCCACTGATCTACTAACGTGTTTTTCAACTACTCTGAGGATGACCTAAATTCAGGCTCCATGTGTCTGCTTGAAGTTTTGTTGTTTCAGTACGAACTGACATGAATGACGTGAATGAAGTACATTCCCAATTACATGGAGATTTTTTGACTTGGACCTTTTCTATCATATCTTGGATTTGAACTCTTTAACTCATTCAGTTACCATTAGATGAAGGAAATACTTGACTTCTACCATTTGAATATGGATTCGAACAAGCTACCTAGCACCAAAAGAGTCTGTACTCTATTTTTAATACTCCAAGCCCATTCAGCTTTCAGCTCCCAGAAAGTATTTTCACTCCTAATGGTAGTAGCAAAATAAATGCTACCAAGGCTAATCAAAAAGGGGAACCATTTCCAAAACAAATTGTAAAAACATTGACTAGCTCTGTCATACACTTTGATATTTTGTCATTTATTTCATTGCTAGCTCATAAAGAATATTACAAATGAGGTAGCTCCTATGGTCTCATTTTCATATATCTTGTGTGTCCCTGTAAAATACACTTACAGTGTATTTCATTGGGGTGCACGACAGAAATGATCCCTTACTTTCCAGAAGATAACATTCCTTGAACTGAAGAAAAAACGTAACAAAGCTTGTTCTATAAATTCCTACTAATTGTTTGATTTCATTCCAAAACACTGAAGACCTTTTCATCCCTTTTAATTACCTAGGCTGATAGTTATTTCCAGCTTTTCAGAGAACTTCATAGCATTTAAAAAAATCAGGCAGAGCTCTGGGCAATGTATTGACTGTAATTTCCCTCTTCATCCACTTTCAGCAAACAAGACTGTAAAAAATATTTTTATAGAGAATAAAAAGGTCATTTGTAGCACTGATATGTTTATTTTCTGGTTTTGTATTTTACTGGCAACCACTACGCACTTCAAGTCTTGCATTGGACTTTTCATGAAGAATAAGTGACACAAGAGTAAGAAAATATAAGTGAGAATTTTGCTCTTATTTAACATCCCATCAATGCCCATCCCATCAATTCCTTCAGAGTAAGCTGACAAGCATCCTTGTTAGGCGTGGCTCTGAATATAAAACAGGTCTTATGTAATTTTGTTCTCCTTTGTTGTTATTAAATGCCCAGAAATCTGAGGTGTAAGAGAATCCTTTGAGGTCAGCTGCCCTGTTCGTCCCACCAGGCTCAGTCCTAATGTCTGGCTGTATTTTACTCAGTGCAGTAACAGAACAACTGAAGAAGAGGAGCTTCTGTTTCAGGCACTATCTTTCAAGCTAACAGTTCTCCCCAACAGGATGTTAATACTGTTATTTGGCCTAATATTTCTTTTGCTCAATGACATCCCATCATTTCATGTTCTTCTATCACACTAAGCCCTGCCTATTATCCTCTGGTTGAATCCTTAAATACTGTTGACCACCGTACACATGGGCACTTGGCATCAATCACCTGGTCAACTTACATAAACCCAATTCAAGAGAGAGGGGAAAGGACAAAGAACATTTTCAGTAATCCTTAGCTCCAACTTCTTCCTGTCTTGGCTTCTGAGGAGTTGTAGGCTGATATGGAACCAGCTGAACTCAGCAGAAAAAGACCCACTGAGTTAAAAACAAACAAACAAACAAACAAAAAAAAGCCAGTCCAGTTACACCGAGCTCTACTAAGTGTAGCCTTCCTTTGAAGAAACTATGGCCAGTGGAGAGCCCAGGCGGGAGCAGGTTGTCCCTGAAGGACTGCAGCCCGGGGAAGGGCCCTCGCTGGAGCAGGGAGAGGTGTGAGGAGGGAGGAGCGGCCGAGAGGGGCTGGGATGGACTGACCGCAACCCTCATCCCCACCCCTGCGCCCCTCGGGGCAGAGGAGTCGGGAGTGCGGGAGCAATGTGTGCATGTAAGATTTTTTTTTTGTTTTTTTTTTAAAACTAGGACAACTATTGCCATCCCTTTCCTTCATCCAAAGGGCTTACAAATTAATTTAAGTTTTATTAGGCACCTTAAACTTCATTTAGAGAGCAGAGAGAAGAAAGTAGGTAGCTGCAATAAAACAAGCAAGCAACTCTTGAACTCTTCAGTTGAAGTCCCCTCCTGCACACAGTGCTGTCAGATCAGGAACACACCGCCCAGCTGGAGCCACTTGCCAACCAGATGTTGCTGCAGCTGCAGCAGTCTCTTTCTAGCACTCTTATGTTGAACTTTAGCTCCGTGACAACGGAGGGCTGAGTCTGTACCCCTTGACAAATATCTGTCATAGTTGATGGCTTTTTATCAACATGGCAAGCCATTCCCATAAGCATCAACGTGTTCTGTACTCTAAAACGTTTTTTTGGTTAATCTGAGAAAAAGGGATCAAGGTGTTCACTGGCAACTTGTTCTGAGAAAGTCATTCTGGGATGGTGAGTTTGCACTGTGATCTGCTTTGTATAGGACTGAAAGGAATTATGTTTACATATCAGCAGAGTATTTTTATCCATTAGTATTTACCAAGAAAGACGTGATGGCTTCCCTTCTCCGCCTCAACCATCTCAAAGATTGACAGAGGGGAACACAACAGACCTGAACAGAATTTTTTGTTAGCAACATACGACAAGAGCTCTATAATTTGCACCGCCCTTTGAAATGTGTGGTGCTGCTTTTAATCACTTAAAGCCCAATACAGGCAAGTTGAGAACTGGAACACATGAAAGATCACCTAACCAATTACCTGTACCTTGTGGAATTATAGCAGAGATGAATATGATACTGCACATTTATGTGATAATATCAAGCCCGATACTCTCAGGATGCGCCAAAATACATCTTTGTGACTGAGTGAACATGAAAGTCTTCCAAGATGAAAAGTAGTCCTCATTTCAAGGAAGAAAAAAAAAGAGAAATGGAGTAGCGCTGCTATTGATGGAAATGATGTCCGCTAATGATGGGAAAAAGCTGGAAATGCAAATTGAGAGGCTGTCAAGCCATGTGCAGTACAACTCAGTAACCTCACTGCCATCATATTACAAAAGGGAAAAGAACATCTGCAGTTTATCACATTATGAGCAAAGACTGTATTATTAGCACTACCTAAAGAGATCAGTTTTGCTAATGATGCTGTCTGCAAATGAGCTCATGTCTTTCCCTGTTTAAACTTTCAGATACAGCTCAAACATACCTACAAAAAGCAGAATTTGTAATCTGGTGTAAAAAAAAACCCAGAAACCACAAACCACAAAACAAACTATAACAACCCATATACTATGATTTTGTGAACACCATCTGTTTCACTCAGCTCTATATGCACTCTGATAAGTCATCATTTTCAGATCAAAAGAATTAAAAAATAAAAATCAATATTCTTTTCAATTCAATACTAGTTGCACAGTCCTCAGTTGAACCTCACTGTTCTTACAGAAATACAACTCCATATTTAAGCAAGACAAGAAAAGACAGCCTTGCAGTCTTTTAAGGCATAAAACTGGTTGATAATTCTCCTGCCTCCATAAAAGATCAGGTGTGACTTTGGAAAAAAGTTTTCCCAAAGTGGTCAGTCTCAAGTATTCAGTCTGCTTTTATCCCAAGAGTTTGATTTTCAGAAGGGCCAGGTACTTAAAACTTCCTCACTGGGTGAATTTTCACGCCTCCATTGACTTTGCTGAAGCTTCAGCAATCTGGAGCATCCTCTATAGGCACGCACGAAGAGTTCAATCCAAAAATCAAGTCCTGATCCTGTCGAACACAGCTCCAAAAAGTTCCCTCACAGGCCAAACTCTCAAACTCTCTGCCTGCTTGGATCTTAAAACTTCTATTTGAACATTTGAATACCTTGCAATAATATTTCTGCTGCTTTCTTCCTTTCTCTACTGTGCTAACAGTACTTGCTCATTCTTGAGATGCAGTTTTTTTTTTTAATGTGTCTTTTTTGTTTGGTTGGTTGGTTTTTTTAAGTTTGTAAAGGCCATGTCCATGTTGTGAGCAAATTTATTGGAATGTGAAAGCGTTTTTCTTTTCCTTTATTAAGACTGAATGGATTAAATGCCATATTCTATATGGCAGCGCTAGGATGCTGTGTGGACTCAGAACTTTATAACTTTAGAAGAAATTTATTAAAACATTTTGAAAATCTCAGACTTGCAGCAACGTCACTTCCATAATCTTGTTTGAAAACATGCCATTAAAAGCATTCATTTCAAGTATATATACTCAAGGAGGGTAATTCCTTATTACAGTAGGAACAACTGGTCTAACACTGTCATCTCTGTAGTACTTTTGTCTCTAGCTGTGATTTCATACAACACAAAATTTGAGGTAAAACAGCAAAGTAGAAGTATGCAGTTCCTTACCTGCAAAATCCATGGGATTAAAAGAGAAAGTGATACAGATCCAGTACAAAGCCTCTATTAGTGCAGTTTCATGTAAGTTAGGATGCTACAACAGCTGGTTAAAACCACTAATATCAAGAAACAGTGCTGAGATCGAGAGGAACCACAACCAGCCACAGAAACTAAACCACATCAGAAAGCAAGGCAGATCCCATCTTCTTTTCTACTCAGGAAAGAGAAATTACCTTCTGTGGATATAAAAAATTAGGGATGTAAAAAATTTTGGAACCGCCATTTCCCATACCCTCTCCTGTGCCTTTTGCCCTGTGAGGTCCAAATTTTCGCCTGTGTACAGACGTTTACACCATTCCGTAAGGAGGTCCTCCCAGAACTAGTGTTCCTAGTTAATTTCTGTAAGACCTTTTGAAGAAGTCAGCTTCAAGCATCATAATCTTACCTTCCATTAAGTAAGACTCTGGTGCTGCTAAAATTATTTGCAGCTTCCTTCTTCAACTTCTTAAAATCTTTGCACGATCCCAAGACCTCTCTCCCCTCTGTGCTCCACACATTCCCAGAAGCATCTGATGTGTTCTTAACTGTGCAGATCAGTTAGCCCATCAGTTACTCCATGTATGCATGCATAAGCTTTTAAAGAGTAATATTTGCCAAGCGTTAGCCTAAAGCCAGGATGCTCCTCAGGTGTCAAAGAGGAAAAAACAGAAGATCATATAGTGTAGTAAATGCTAATGAAAATTGCTAGTGTGTGGGAAGAATGTATCACCTTCAGAAACAGGAGCTACTTGACTAACTTAAAACTATAACTGCTTGTCTCCCCTGAACTGAAAGGTCACTTAACCCTCAGAAAAGATCAACTGAATAAAAGGAGTTGAATCTACACTAAAAACAATCTGTGCTGTTTAGGTAATAACAGAAGCAGAGCTTGCCAAGCAAAACTTTAATTCTTACCTTTTCGATCATTCCAGATCCAGACAAAAGACAACTGGAACAGCCGTGGCCTCTCAAAACAAACGCCTGGTATAAACAAAGCTCTCTGTTTTCTTTATGCTTCTGAAAAAATGCAAATCTTTGGACATTCACTTTGTAAAGTACAACGGCTTACATCAAAGAGGACGTACTTATCTCCTCATAGCATTACAGATGTTGCATATTCTAGAAAGAAGAAAATGTATTAATTACGGAGGCAAGAAATCAGTGTGCAGTACTCAACACAGCTGAAAGTCCTTCCTGACTTACACCTCGTGAGTTTCCAACCATTGCATTTCCAAGCAGAGTTGGGAAAAGAAATGGAACTTAAGAAAAGACCTGAATTGAAAAGTATTTTTAAAATTAAAAAAAAGGATACAGAAAATTCACAAAAGTGTTTATGCTTTAGTGCAGGAAAATGTGCTATAACTCATCAATTATAAATCAAACTTTAAATTACAGTAGGTATGCATGGCCATGATATATTGGAATTAAAATAAATGAAAAACCCAAACCCTTCCTCCAAATACAGACACACCTCTCACAGACAGAAGTACTGCGTCTATCTGGAAATAATTTACTTAAGAATTCTCGAGTGATGCATAGCAAAATATTTTTCTGTTCCCCCCCCCCAGTCAGATAATAATACAATACATTGTTGAACTGATTCAGAAAGGTTTTACTTTCAGAACATAGCTGTTACCACCCACGATCATGACGCTCTTCCAAATGTGGTTTTGACAGCAGACGGGCTGTAAATATTTCAATAAATTCTAAGAAAACTTTGAGACTGCTTTCTTCTCTTTCAGATAATAGAAAACATTATTCTTGCAAATCAACACTAAATTTTAACCAGTAATTACACAACCAAAGTTTCTTATGCAGATTAATCAAGTTGATACATTTGATGCAGCAGCTTCTATCACACTGCAAGTGTCATTAAACACTTCGTGGCTCATTCTAGTCAACTTTACGGAAGATGTAAGAAATCAACACTGACATTTGTGACCGGCTCCAGCCAGTTACACCAAATGGCAAAAAGGTCTCCATTCTACACATGTAACATCCCTGGGGCTTCTTGTGCATTTTCAAGATTAAATCAGAGGAAACATAGCTACCACCAAAGTCGAATGATTTTCAGTTCTTTTCCATTAACAAATGTAAATTCCCTATCACCACAGTTAAGGGAGAAGCTACCACTAAATGTTTGCACTCTGATTTTGTATAGCATAAATAGAACGCAGCAGACTTAGAAGAGGCAGACAACCAACTCGCTACATTACATCAACATAGTCAAAAGCTTTTTTCCACTTTTCTACCCAGAACGCCCATAAATAAGTTCAATCACACAGAAGATCCCCCTAGATTTCATTATGCTACTTTCTTGATTAGAGACTACTAACTGGGGGAATGATTTGTCAGAGTCAATGCAAAACAGCATTTTTTACTTAGCTGTGAAAGGGAAGCCAACACTTAAGAAATGAGAGCATGAGAAGAAAACATGACAATTTTGTTATTAATTAATAACTTTATAGCTCAAATTTAAAAATATTAAATCAGAAACAATTCAAGATTCATGGAGAAAAATCTGGAACTATATACATGCATAATTAAGACTATCTAGATTCTTGTCAATATTTACTTAAGCTTTTTGTACAAGTTCTTTCACACAATCATATTTACAAGCACGTCAGTTTAAAACATATGAACATACATCTTTTATAGCATTTACAAATCATTTGAATATAATTTTTTTCTTAAAAACAAAAGAATATTTCATTGATTTGACAGATTTGGTTTCATCATATGGTACCGGACAGGTATTTATCCAGTGGGATGGAAAGAGTTATCATTATTCAATTATCTAAGTAACAGTCATCCTACTGGTACCCAGAATTATCATATATGGCTTTAAATACCTCCCAGACTCAAAGGATCATCTCACAAGTACAAACTACAGTCCATCTGTGGTATGGTTCTAATTAAAGTCCTGAGCCTTTGTTTGGGTTAGATCCCCAACTTGGCAAACACATTCTAAGCATGCACTCAGAAATAAGCCCTTCTAATTTAAACAAAAACCAACTCTGCTTCCAGTCAGGTCAAACACATATTAAGTATGTATAAAATGGGATGTATAGACTTTTCTAGACATTCTAGCTACCTTTATAGATGTTTATTATTGTGGGATAACACAGTTTTGAACAGACAATATTTGTGGGGATTTACAGGAATCAAGTGAGAGATCTTCTGAGAAGGGGAAGTATACTTCTTCCTCAAAATACAAACATTTTTTAGAAAAAAAAAAAGTCTGAGGAGGTTTGGTACATAATGTCTAAGTTACTGGTACCATCCAACCAGTCAGATCACTATCTAATACCAAGGTCTCGCTTCACAAGTTAAGTGAAAATTTGTCAGCTTGCTTGCTTTTGGCTAGGAAAAAAACCCCGAACTTTTGGCTTTGGCAAATCTAGTAGCCATCTCCTTTGAACACTGTTCTCTAGAGCTCCTGCACCGACTGTTCCACCGTTTGTTCTTCTACAGGCTGCATAGCTTCCTGAACATAAACTATGAATTCTGAAGCCTCTCCACCCTGTGTATAGACAGTCACTGTCTCAATTCCCTCCACTTCATCTGATGAGACTACCAGGTGATGCTGTTCAGACAGCTCCACTGAAGCCTGCTGCAGCGTCTCTTGAATCATCAAAGTGTGATTGGCTGATTGCTCCTCTTCTTTTACCTACGGAGAAATTGAAGAGGTTACCCAAACTTCACCTTTCCAATAAGTACCTGGTATTGTGATGATTAATGGAAATACAGCACGGAAATTAGAAATCAAATAGTTTTGAAAGAAAATGTCAGTTTTACACAAAATGTGTAGTGAGCACTTTTGATTAATAAGTGTATAGCTAGACAGAATACTGAACGCAGTAACACAGCATCTCAGTTATATGCACGGAGAGCTGCAAAGTTCCAGGAACACAGGTCTTTGGAGACAGCTTTAATCTCTCAGCAGCCATTCATTCAAAACCGCTCTTATTTGAATAAATCTGAAGTCAAACAATTCCTCTCGTAGCACTGAGATGAGAATCCATCGAAAACCACATGAAAAAACATCTACTGTACCCATCTCTTTCTTTTTCTTTTTTTTTCCCCTGGCCAACTGATTGAAGTAAAAAATTCATTGTAAACCTTAATGGACTTTTATTAGAAAACTGCAAAATGCAAATATTACTGAAATAGATCCCTAAGGCCTACTGTTTTTGTGGCAGCAATTTTTACATTATTGAAAAGATAGTGACAATTGAAAATAACAATTTTTACTGAACATTTTGCTTCTTGGCAAAAAGAAAAAAAAAAACACAACACAATTTGGTATTGAATTTCAAGAGTTCAAACAGCTCTCAATTATTAAAATAAACTATTTACTAGAATTCAAGAACAAATCTTAATTCTTTACCAGATCCATACAAAATTCCTATGCACAGTACTCCAGGCCAGTAACAACACATCAGAAAACTAAGTCACATGAAGGAAATGCATTCTCTCAAGTGTTAGTGATAAAATGATGTAGTACTTTTGAGGAGAGAATGGAATAGCAAATTTTTTGATACGCAAAAGCATTTGTTAGATGTTTTCAGTACAATACCACTCCCCGTGTTCATTGAAGAGAGCTGTTTTATTTGCTGGATCATAAATGCCAACCCACCAGCAACTGCAACATGCAGTTAATCAAATCCTCTCTTCCTTCTCTTTCAGAAAATGGGTTGTTTTTGTTAAGGCCTATTTCTCTTTCATTTAGGCTTAGCAAATGTTTTATGAAGTAAGCTTGCAGAGATAAATCATGTTTACTCCTCACTGTAAGAAAAGTAGCTGACTGAATTTGTAGGAGGTCACATTCTCTACAAGAAATACTTTTTTCATGTCATCAAGTGCATCTATAAATTGTCCACTTACACAAACAACAGGGAACGAAGACAGAATTGCTGGCTCACCTACATCTCATGATGGAAAGCAAAACTCCCTGGTATTTCCAATAACCATACAAAGTGTAATAAGAAGAGAACAAAGGATTGATAGCTATCAGTTTACTGGATCTCAGTGTACCCTTGTATCTCAGCGCAGTATATGGTGTGCTCTTAGCAGCACTGAACTCGTAAGCAATTTTGAAAAGAATAGGTCAAACACGGTAGATTCCACAAAGTGTGGAATCTAAATTACATAAATTAGAAAGGGGCTATTTTTTTAATTAGAAGCTGATTCAAAAGTTCTTCTCCAATTCTCATTTATACAACATTGTTTTGTAAACAGCAGTATGAGAACAATTAAGTTCAAGAAAATATAACTAAGTCCAGTATTGTTGCTTAAGAGGGGTGTGGGAACAGAAGGGAAGAATTATAGCAGAGCTTCCAAGCACGTGTTTGACTCCTTAAAGACCAGCAAGGAGAAAAAGAAGTTCTATATGTTTGTTTTCCTGATACTCTTCTAATTTCATTTTTTTTTCCCTAAGCAACCATTGCCATTGTTGTACACTGACTTTTAACTTTTTTATTCTGTGTTTAAATTATCTGTCAGATGAAGATTTCAGAGATGCACAAACCCCTTAGGACTTCATATCACTTTGAACTTTCACTCAATTCATCAGGCTATACAAAGCTGTTATTTGAACAATAACAAGTATGTTCAGGCATTAAATTATTCAGAGGTCCCAGAGTCAGTATGCCTGTAATATATTGATGAAATATAGGTGGACTTTATCTGGTGAAAGATTTAACATCTAAAGAGAATCTTGCCATTGTCATTGACCTTAATGCAACAGCACAATCGTACCTACTGATGCTGACTCTGGCTTTGTTGCATGGGATTCAGATTATAGGATAAAACTACAGGAATGGGCTGAAGTCCTTTCCATGTTCTGTTTCTTTTACCAAGCATATCTGAACATTTTAACCAAAAGTTACTTTAAACAGCTCCTGCTGAAATTCAAGCTCAACATCCTATAAAAGTGGGTGATTCTGGATGCTTGTCTTGAGACAATAAAATTTGCAACCACCCTCAGAAAAACTAATTTATGTTGTCACAACATATGGGTATCACCAAAGTACCCTTTACTAATAGAAGCTTGAGCCTCTCTTTGAAAAGCAAGGAGCTAAATCATGAAAAGAAACATAGCACTGTTAGCTTTCTTCTCTCGTTCCTCCCCACGCACCCCCCCATTTTTTTTTTTTTTTAATTCTTAAAGAAACTCTAAGTTCTACTGAAAGCAATAGGAATTTTGTGAATTCATACACAGAACTCCCTCTTCATCACTGTCCTCTCCTCTTTCCTGAGGCTACCTGCTCCAGTGTCAGCCCCTGTGCAAAAGGGAAGGACATACACAGGATCTCCTAATGAAGATCATAACAGCCAGACAGAAGTCTAATCACTAGCGAATTCAGATAGGAAGCTGCAGTTAAAAATGTTAGATAATTAATATCTCACAGCTTGTAATGAATCAGCTCACAATTACAGCCCTTGATGCTAGAGATCCTCAAATACAGAAACAGGGGTATCTAAAATTTGGCCCTTTAATTATGTAATATACACTAACTTCTCCTGTGTTAGCGCACTATACGTAATCCTCTGACAACATGCCTCAGGCCAGAAAAATTACACTACATTTGCTAAGAGCTGCAAGAATGCACAACACAGTCTGACAAGAATCTCGTACAGTCTCACTTTAGTCACTCCAAATCAAAACCCATAAATAATTTTAAATATGGTTTTGTGAGTGTACATAAATAACGAAGAAAGGAAAATAAATAAAGCACAGTTGACATGAAAATGAAGTGAAACCAGAATCTCATTCAATTCAATAGCAGCAATCTAATACTTATTCAGTTTTATACGCTTTTGAAATTAAAATGGCCAATAAAGAAAGTTAATTTAACCTCCCTACCTGACTTTATCGATGTGGTTTTATTACCCTTGTCATGCAGGGTAAAGAAGACTAATGCCCTTATTTCTGTTGTTTCTAGCTTCCAGTATCTTTTTTGGACAGCTATCTGTAATCCTTTTAGTTTGACAAATCACCACGTTATTTTGGATATTTACATTTCAAATCAGTTCAATGTTTACATGCTTCTGCTTGGTTCCTATTAGATTGTTCCACAGGGAATAATCTCAAAACGTTAATTTACATCCCTCAAATTGATGAAACAGTGGGACAGCTGCCATCAGAATGAATGAACTCACTACACTCAATTCTTTTTATTGGCATCTGAAATCTTTTGAAGAGTAGCATCCCAGACCTCTTTTCTGTTTGAGAGCCAGCTGAAAAGCATCTGGCTGCTTATCCTTCGCTAAAGAATGACAGTAAGAAGCTGAAGCCACACGCAGCTGGCATATTAAATCAATTCAGTACCTGCATAAATATTCTTTACTAGCTAAATGTGTCTCTCACAAAAGCCAATGGGACTTTCACTCCCATGTCTTCATAAGAAGGTCGACATTTCTAAATTATAAATATTCTTAACTTAAATATCCAAGCACCATCCAAATACATGTAAGTGACACTGAAAATGGGTGTCTCTTAGAGGAATCTCTTCCTCTCAAAACAAGCGAGTCTTTTTTAATTTGAGAGAAATTAATTCAAGCCATTAAGGAAAATATACTCCTTCCCGTTCCTGAAAAGGAGTAAAAATAATATTTGCAGTAAGATGCTGAAGTTGCTTTCTTATTCTAGACCTCGTCTTGAGAAATAATGAATATCTTCAATTTTCTTTGAAGTCAGCAGGAGTTGCAGGTCCATAGTGTTTAAAACAGTCTTGCCAGGCTTGACCTAAAATCCTCTACAGGATCTCTCCCTTGATTTCAGATTGAATGCTGCCTTTCAGTTCACCATGAAGAAGAAAAATTAATCACAGAGATCTTGCAGGATTTCAAAACCTTACACTAGGTCACAGATGCTCCTATTTATATCATAAGACACCACAGCAAGAAAATACACAAAATGTCTACAGAAAGGATTAAAAGGAAAAGTGAATATAAGCATTCTAGATCACAGAGCGCACCTGGATATGTGATGTGCCAGCTTATGTTGGTGCCTACAGGACTGTCTCTACCATTTTGTTCAGTGCCATTTGAATAATTTGAACTCTCTCTCTCTCTCTCTGTTCTAGTTTACATATAGATATATTGTGTGAAAAACACACACAGACACACAGAGAAAATGCTGTAATTTGATCATATGAACCTCTATAATGAGCTACGAAACAAAGACAATCTGGCACACAATAGTTTCACAATAATAAGACACTTGAATATGAAAGAATTGCTTTGCATAAAATAAAATGCAAGGTGGCAAACAAATCTTCATACTGGGGATGCAGATTTTTAAAAAGTTTTAGCAATTGGCTGGTTGAATATATCCTGACAGAGAGACTGTGACTGGCAACCTCACTCATCTGGCAAAACGCTGTATCACCAGATTTCCTTCTGAGAAAGTATGGCAACATTGCCATCATTTCAAGAGCTCTAACAGGACAGTAATCTCGATATGAGATTTTATCTATATGTTACACAGATGACAAGAACTCCACAGAGGCTGAGAAAACAGGGTCATCTGCCCCACTTAGAACTTTCCTTTGCTGGTACCATCATGTTAAGCATTAAATTGCTTCATATTCTAAAGCAATCACAAAGTTGACAATCAACCTATATATAACGCCATGTATTGGCAAATTTTATAGATGAACACCAGCACCCAGTATCATGTAGGTACAAATCAGACCCAGACTGAAATATAAGGTGTGTTGCTGAAGTACAACGTGCAGGAGCCTTTGACACGACAGCCATGCTAATATTATTAGATATTTATTTTTGAAGATGTGTTACGCTATAAAATTCTGTTCTGTGATCAGCTTCAAGCGGATGTGTAATCTCTGCTGTGCATTGCTATCGCTGTCACTTTGAAGAAAGTGACTGTTACCACGGTAGGATTTTACTGGAGCCTGAGGAGATCACAGAATAAAAGGATGAAAGGAACTAAAATAAAGGGTGACATGCATGGAAATCCAGTGTTTTCTTAAGCTTGATAAAGATCTGCTTAGTGCAACAGTTGATATACTTACTCTTCAGAGCAAATTATGTAGAAGTCTAGGTTGAAAATAGGTTACTATTCTTTTCACGAATAGAGTTAACGCTACACTCCAAGCTACAGAGGTAGTAAGAACATCAGTCCTGTCTCTTATTTCTGAATGGGAGAAAAAGAGAAAGAATTCAGCAGCCAATTACTGCTCTTTATTGTTAATATTAGTGTAGCGCTTTGGATCAGGACCTGGATTGTATCAGGTATGCTACAGGCAAAAAGTATTTCATGCCCCAAAGGCCTTATAATTTCAATATAAAACAAGAGACAGTAAGCAGACACAGAAAAAGGGAGGTGGAGGAGTACAACATAAATGAGACAGTGATAGTTTTGTGTGACAGGCATTAGTATCAAAATACCAATAGCCTAACCACAGATAATTACTGTCATCATATTTTTGAAGAGTAATTGAGAGAAGACAATGAGGTACAAATTGCTCTTCATTAAAAATCCACATAACTAAGCACAATATGGAAGGAGGCATTAAGAAACTTGTTTGAAAAAAGTAATGAGCAATTAAATCTTCATGGACTGAGCAAAGGTAGGAGTCAAAATCTTTACAGCTAATGAGAAATGGGACACTAAGTCAGAAAGGAGTAAAAAGCCTTGGAAATTAAAACAAGGTTTTGTTTGATGTGGCAAAAAAGGAACATCAAGTGAATGGAATAAGAGAGGGTGATGTAAAGAGGAGCAGAGAAAAGTAATCTTTGAATTCTTCTGAAAGAATACAAAAAGAGCAAAGCATAATCTGTGAATGTCAGAAAAAAGACTATCAGAGTTAACTGTAGCATAAAATAATGATGGCTTGGACAACCATTCTACCTAAGTGGTTGAAATAAAAGACCATATAAAAGTCACCATGCAGAACAAGTCAGCACCGTTTAGCTAATCATCTGCATGCAAGGCCCAAGAATCCTACCTGAAGAGGACATCAGCTTTCTGGCTTGAATAAAAGGAAAGACTTAACATCCCATAGGGTTGAAAAAGAAAGTGGACTACTGATGAACAGTTGTGCAGAAAGACTGATATAATCATCTTAGTGATTAATAATAATTAGTGATTAATACAATCATCTTAGCCATCTTCAGAGTGAGCTTGAAGTGATGGCTCTAGAGCAACAGGAAAGTTTTAGAGGATAGATGCAATCTTTACTTGGGACAGGAGAAGATTGTCTAGAGTGGCAATGTCATTTTGCAAACAAAGATAATGCAAGACAAATGTCTGTGTATTACCTAGCATGTGAAGCTCTGGATTTTTGACTAGTTTTTGGATTTCTGACTAAAAAATTCTACGATTCATTCTATTCTACTGCTCTGCTCTCTAGCAGTTCTCTGTATATGAGGCAGTCAGGATTTGCTCTGAATAAAAAGGGATCTCCATGGCTTGTTCAGACAGGAAGAATAATATTGAGGAAAAGATTTAAAGCTTTACACAATCATCTGCTGATGAGTTTCTCACATCAGGACAATAACCTCTGGTCTGCTATGACACATAAAACATATTACAGGTCCAAACATGGCAAATTAGCAGCACATTTGTCTATCAGTATCTAAATGAAAAAAGTCTGAAAAACGGATAACATGCAACCAAATTTAACTGGTTACTATAGCATACTGATTTAAAACTTTGGTTGAGACTAGGAATCCAAAAATCTACTGGTTCAGTAATTAGAGGCAAAAAGAAAAATTTCAACTTGGACAAAGAACGGTACATAGTTTCTACTTTTTGTTTCAAAGAGATTTGGTACACGTAATATACTGCATTTATGAAAAATAAATGAGTTAAACCAGAAAGTATCTTGCTACCATTACACATTCCTGCTAACAAGCACTGGAAATGGAAGAAGAACAACTATAACAAACACTAGAGCTGATGGACACAGGCCAAGAAGGGGCAAGTCTTCTCATGTTCTGGTCAATGCAGGGAGGGATTCAGGAAATAAGCTTTCAAGGATGTTCATGTTGTGAAACCAAGAAAATGCACTTTGAATCTTGTCTCGCTGGAGAACAACTTACAGACACTACACACTGAAAGAGTCCCCTCTGCAAAAAATAACAGGAGTGCTCATTTCTGAGGGAAATGCTTCTTCACAAGAAACTCTATTTAAATCAAAAAAATGTTTAACTTGGAACAAACTTCTTCTTCAGGATCCTTTAATATTCGTATTTGATGTATATGCTAACTGAAAGAAATAACTATACATCAAGGTAGTTTGTAGTTAAAACACTCTCTCTGTTGTAGTCTACATACAGATATATTGTGTGAAAAAACAGGTCTTTGAGCACAGACCTGCAGACACTGTAAATCAAGGGTGGCTGTGATACTGGGATGACTGCTCATCCTCCAATCCTGCCTTTATATTCAGCACGTGAGCTAGGAAAATAGTCCACCGATACAAATAACAGAATGAACAGCCTCTGCTAGCAAAATAAACAAAAAGCCAAATGAATCACTCTCCACCCTAAGGCATGAGGGCAAAAGTATATCTGTAACAGGACACAGAAAGTCAAATACGCAAAAAGTACAGTGACTTGTTTTACATTTCCAGTCCCTCCACCTTGCTATGTGCTCTGTTCTCATAAAACTGCTTTCTCCCCATTTTCTTGTCTGTGTTTACCATCCACTGTGAACAATATTTCCTGCCTTTTCTAAGCATTTATTAGCCTCTTTCCTAGTTATTCTTCAAACTTAGCACTCTTTGCTCTCACCTTTTCCCCACCTTGTTCCTTTTTCTGGTCTTTAAGCAGTGCAGAACAATTCAAATACCATGCCATAAAGAAGTATCTTCATTAGCTCTGTCAGAAAGAGATTCAGACTGGATCACTAGCAACTGAAAAGGACTCAAACTGACAAGGATACACTTCTCCTGCCATGCTGTGATCAAAGCTTCAGTGTGGATTTTTGCCAATCTCAGATCATACGGGTAGAACTCCGCATTATTAACTTTTTCTCCTGGGCATTTGGTGTGTATTACATTCCTTAGCAGCAGTATGTTTTCATAGCTGTCATGCTACAAGATTTCTCCCAAATTAGATACCAGGAGAAGTTTAACTTTGATAACAGGTTAGTATACTGACTCTCAGGCAAGAATGAGCTAAACTCATTTTGGGCTCTAGACACAGCCTTTGAAAGGGCTCATACACGACACTATCAGAGCCAACAATGATTTCTATTTCCCAATCATAACCCAAGCTAAATAGGGCTGATTTTGCATTTTTGGGGGTTTAAAATTGTAAGATGAATCCCGATTCAGGTTGGGATTGGTTATTGCTATGTTATCAAAGTGTCGTCTTTTATAAAACCAGTCATATGAACAAAAAATACGAAGTTTCCAAAGTCAGAACTGTTTTTTTTTTTTTCCTCAACACCCAATTCAGGAGCTGGGGGCTTCAAACAGACAATGTCATCTTGATTTCACCTCCATTATAATGTGTACTCATGATTTAAGATACTTGCAATAAGACTACATGCAACCCAGAATAATAATTTAATAGAACACCTCAAACATGGTATCCTTTCTGTCTTGGGACTTAGTAGAAACCAATTTTAGAAATATACCAGTCAGATCTAGCTAATACACTAGACATCTCGCAATAGGCTGAAAAGGACTTATGGATAAACACAGAGTTTGTTTCTGCAGGCAAAAGTCTTGCATTAACCTGGAACACTACAAGCACTGCACACCGAAGGTATCTGAGCACACAGGCTAGGGGAAGTGCTAAAGCATGAAGATGGCAGCATTACTGAGGGATACATCTGGATTCACAGACCATTTTAAGGATCAAGTGTAAATGGCACTTTTATGGGTGAAAAGTAAGTAAGAGGACAATGGGAGAAAGTTCCAGGAAGGAAATGGGAGACAAAAGATAGCGACAATATCGTGTGACATTTACAGCAAAAAATACTTTTAAAGCGTTCTAATAATTTAGGATTCAGAAGAAATTTCTTGGTGCAAACACAGAAACATGAAGGCAACTTGCAAGGGCTAGCTAAAAATGAGATATGAAGGTAAGAACTGATGGAAAAAAACGGGTAATGTATGTCTTTAGACAAAAAGAAAAAAAACCCAACAACATAACAGCATAAAAATCAGAACAACTACAATAAATGTTGTTAAGAAAAAAAATGGAACCAAGCTGCTAAGCAAGGACTCGGTGAGGCCATTAAAGAACAAGAGTGGAAATTCAGTGACAGAGGATGCTGATATATTGCTGACACCCTGAATGAATTTTTTGTCTCCCAGTCCACAAGAGCAGCTGAAGGTCACGGAAGAAAGTGTGGAATACATCTTCCAGTAGGAAAGTGAAATATGAACATGTCTTAAGATCCCTTCAAGGTTAACAATTAGGAACTCAGCATAATTAGAACCTGACAAAGTCGTAGGTACAAATGAGTGATATCCCACAGAAAGCAAGTCAGTATTGAAGAAAAAAGAAACGTCAATATTCTGAATCAGAGAGGATTACAGTCACGTTAATAACATTTAAAGACTTCTTTCCCTCAAATTAAAAATAGGTGTGGCTATAATTCTGAAGCAGGTGGGAAGACAAGAACTGGAAACTAACTAAAGCTGTATAACAGATCAAACAGACTTTGATAAAACATAGATTTATACAGAAAATCAAAAGAGAAGAAATTAAAAGAGAAATCATCATCATCATCTACAGACCTCCCTTGGTCCTTGCTCTACTTCCATAAAGCCCACTAAAGGTAACCAAGCAGTCAGCTGTCAGTAGGCGTACTGCCACTTGATCCTCCCCTGGGAAATCACAGATCTGCACACTTCTGCACACACGAACTGAAAAGTCACGGAGGTTACCAGAGAAAGAAATGAGTAGGCATTCCAGTACACGCAAGAAACATGTTAATAGAGGAATGGTGCTTTGAGCATCGAAGTAAGGCATTAGTAAAATCCAGCATAAACTCAGCTTGAGATGTACTTAAATTCCTCACTGATTTTGCTTCTGTGTGACTTCAAGTTAGGGGAAAAAAGGTGTTTTATATTAACAAGACTCTACAGGGACGGAAAGAAAACAAAACCAAAAAGCAACAAAAAGACTCTGCACTCTGAGAATTCAATATTTGATTTGATATAGGAGTGGAGCTTGTACCAGTTTGACATCAGGCCACTGAGAGTCATTGATGTATACAAGGCAAGGGAAAAATAAGTGATCAATGCTTAGCAGCTTGTAAACTCAAAGGCTAGAAATATGGATTAAAAAGTGAGGAAGAGAATTAATTTGGAATATAAACATTTACTTACAAAAAGCTGTCAGCAAATTCAGATGGTTTAACAAGGAAGACGATAGGTTTTACGATGAATCAGACATTGATCAGATTTAATACTTGGAGGAGGAAAAATCACTCAATTTTTTAAATTATGTTTTTTTTTATATTTAATGTTCAAATATCAAAACTCAGTTTGTCCTTGGCAGCTGCTTTTTTAACAGTCACCTTTTCCTAGGCTTTTAGTAGAAAGGCCTCAAAAGATGCATTTTTAAGGGAAGAACAGGTTTCAGTAATATTGACAGGCAGCATAGAAAAACACCAATGGCTAATACTGTATTCAGCCTTTAAATAGATCATATGTATAGCACAGCGTGCACACTGGCAGTGACTCTACCATTAAGGCTGTTTTGAAACTTGCACCTAAAGAGAACTAAAATGTCTCTCCTCTTTAATGACTGAATTTAGTTTCCAAATTTGATTCTGTTATTCTTCAAAAAAAAAAAAAAAAATCAAAAGACTCTTACATGGTTTCTAATCAAAATACCTGTGAAGTATTGCAAAGGAACATCTCAAAATGCTTTGTCTTGAAATTCTGCCTTATCTCCCTGGCATTTGGATGGCAGGTTTAGGAATTATCCAAATACTGCCTTCACAGACTACGGACTTCTCACTTTTGTGGAGCTCTCATGAATTCAACATCCACAACACTACAAAAAATACCGAACTCAAAAGTTAGTTCTAGCTCTCAGAATACTAAGAGTTTTGGTTCAAATAAAAAGAGTTACTTAAACTCTTCAGGAATTAAAGACTTCTCATGTACTTTCCTTCTCTCACCTATCAACTACATTGAGTGCAGAGACCCCAATGAATCAATGAACAGAATGGGAAAAGGGATAAGCAGAGAGGTATGATGAAACAGGACGAACAAGTGGAGCTTGGAGAACACTGTAGGGAAAAACATAAAATGTCAGCAACAAAGTTAGCAGACACCTGTGAGGAAGAAATACTGAGCAAATGTCTTGACGTTTGCACTCAATAGCCACCTCAAATTGAAAATTATTCCTTTTTACTTGCTGATTTTGTGTATCTTATCATTCTTAATTTCTGAAGTGCTTTAGGAATACCGCACATTGCGAATATTTTTAGCAAAAACTGTGCAGTATCAAACTTCAAGAAAAATATACATACATTGAAGTTACTTCTAGCAATATTTTATAAGGTTTGTCTCATTTTAAGAGGAACTATATTGCCTACCACAAATTATGTCACTTAATTATCAGTAGAATCCACCATTTTTCTGGAAAGAGAATTCATGCAAAAGCCTGAAATTAACAATCAATCTTATACTTCTTTTTTTTTTAATATTGATCTGTATCTTCTGGTCTAGCACAACTTCCCCGGTAACAACAAAATTAACTACAGATCTTTTCAACCGACTACAACTCAATTGAATTTTTCTTTATTTATCTCAAATGTGGGTGGCCACGCCGACCTTTGTCTCACAAAAGCAACTGCTGTAAGGAACATCTGCAATATTCTTCTGGGAGCTGTTACGCGCCTCCAAATCACTTGTGTTGCAACCCTCATTAGAAAGGCAGTGTGAACTCAAACTGAGGAGAAGTCTCATTTGTCCCCAGGGTACGTGATTTTAGGACCCCACAAGTCTGTCAAATTTCAGCCACAGGACAGTACTGCAAAGACTAACGACCATGGTTCACCTCTGGGTATGGTCCTACAGCACTACGGTTGCAGAGCACGCACAGTTCTGCACAAGCAACACCCTTCCGTGCTCTTCTCTATCTGGATGAACGCTGTGCCAAGGACCTCCTGATTCTTTTAGATGACAATGGAACCTAGTGCCCACGCACAATGCAGGTATGTTGTTTTAAAAAGCCTGAAAACACCTGCGAAAAAAAAGCTGTATTTTCACACACACAGGTACATATATATGTATATTTGTTCATTCATATTTTATACACATGCAAAAATGTATGCCTTTTTATCTGTATAAACATATATGTGTATATATGTATAAATGTGTGTGGGCATATAAACACACATACACACGACGTAGTAAAAAATTAGTTTAGGAAAAATGCTATATGTGTCTTGCATGGTCATTCAAAATTTAGCCCATGCAAAATAACACTTATTTCACAATAAATATATGAAAATTAAATATAGCTGGTTTAGAGAAGAAAAGAGCTCTTACCTGCTTTACCACTGTCACAGTGCCAGGTGCCATGGTAACTACAGAAGCAACTGCAGTAGCATCATGGGTTTCCGAACCCAACTCAATGATTTGCTGCAGGATGTTTACAGCTGTTGGATCAAGTCTTTCACCTTATCAGAAAGACAGTAAGCATAAGATCATTACAGTAAAACAGCTCTAAGGGTATGTGAATTTAAGTCCTACAGGCACTCCTTCCCCTCCTGCTTTAACCCTGACTCACAGCACTGTTTATAAATTTCAAATAGCTCAATAACATGACACTTTAATAATAGATCTATGGCAGGAAAGTATTCACAAAACAAATTTGCCCAAGGAATGCATGAATCAGCAAGTGAAGCTACACTGATCAGTTCTATGCTTATTTGAGAGAGATCTAAAAGAATACATTGAATAAACAAACAATAGGTACAACTCATAGTAGCAACTGTAAATTAGGAAGCTGCAAGAATTTACCAATCCAAATGTTTATTTGCCAGACATTCAGCTTAAACAGAACCTGAACTCTGTATCTATAACCACAACAGCTATTTGGTATATTACAAACCTGTGTTTACCATCTGTCTGGCCATCTGCAATACCCCTCAACCTAAAGGAAGTACTGTTATCACTAATGTGCTGAAGGGAACAGTTAATTGCTTGAGAGAGCATATGCTTATCATTTTATAAGCATGGGATCAGAACATGTTTGCCCTTTTTTTTTTTTTTTTAAATCCTCTTGATGTATGTAGCCCTGCCAAAGGAAAGGCAAGTTTACAACAAAAAAAAAAAACAACCAACAAACAACAAACCCATACATAGTTGTATTCTCACTTCACACAAAGTATGAAAAGGAAAGAGGCTTGGGCTTGGGGAGGAGTGGCTGGAGAGCTGCCCAGTGGAAAAGGACCTGGGGGTGTTGGTTGACAGCCACCTGAACATGAGCCAGCAGTGTGCTCAGGTGGCCAAGAGGGCCAATGGCATCCTGGCTTGTATCAGGAATAGTGTGACCAGCAGGACCAGGGAGGTGATAGTGCCCCTGTACTTGGCACTGGTGAGGCCGCACCTCGAGTACTGTGTTCAGTTTTGGACCCCTCACTACGAGAAGGACATCGAGGTGCTGGAGGGTGTCCAAAGAAGGGCAACAAAGCTGGTGAAGGGTCTGGAGCACAGGTCTTATGAGGAGCGGCTGAGGGAGCTGGGGCTGTTTAGTCTGGAGGAGAGGAGGCTGAGGGGAGACCTTCTTGCTCTCACAACTACTTGAAAGGAGGTTGTAGCGAGGTGGGGGTCGGTCTCTTCTCCCAAGTAACAAGCGACAGGATGAAAGGAAACGGCCTCAAGCTGGGCCAGGGAAGGTTTAGATCGGACATTAGGAAGAACTTCTTCACCGAAAGGGCAGTCAGGTATTGGAACAGGCTGCCTGAGGAAGTGGTTGAGTCTCCATCCCTGGAGGCATTCAAAAAGACAGGTAGACGTGGTGCTTGAGGACATGTTAGTGGTGGACTTGGCAGTGCTGGGTTAACGGTTGGACTCGATGATCTTAAGGGTCTTTTCCAACCTTAACGATTCTATGATTCTATATATAAAAACAAAACATATGAACACCTACTCTAGTCTCTCATGATTTAACACTCTCAGAGACCTGGACATTTTTTTTTTCTTCCAGTTTTTGTTATTTCCTACTTAGCAATCATTATCTAATCCCACTCTTGCTCTTTTTCAATCTGATACAGAATAGCTTACTTAGTTTTGTGTACCATCAGAATTAAGTTTGTTAGTACTGTCTTGGGAGCATGGTAAATGAGCTATTCCACCATGTCACTTCTGCAGTCTGGCTGACTTAAGCAGGGAGAAAAATAATAGCTAGAGAATTGCCATTAGATACACACCATCTACTCCACCAAGATAGCTGATTTCACAATATATTTAATAACATAGGCAGGAAATTTCACATACCTAATAATAAAGTGCAAAACAGAGTGTGATAAGTATTAATGACTTAAGGATACAGAAATTCATAAAGAATGGTCATTTCTCAGTATTTATTCTCAAAGAAAAATGTAACCCCCGCAGAAATAAGTTCCGGATGACAAATTTCATCATTTCTAATAGTTTCACAGGACATCATATATTGCCCAGTACACTCAAAAGAATTAGATACTTATGAAAAAACATATATTTTGTGTTCCAACCTAAAAAGGTAACTTACCATTCTCAGGAGTATATCTAAGGTTCTGTAATGCAGCTACGGCAGCTTGAGTGCCTTGAACATCTTCTCCAGCCTCTGTGATATGGAGATACTGAGTGGATGCTTCTTCAGAAACTTCAGCAGTTAACTTGAAAACAAAACCCAGCCAAGGCATAAATAATCTCACTCTCATTTTAATAATTTAGAGAACAATGAAAGTTCTGAGTTTAAAGGAATGAGTTTTGGACAACAAATATTGTAACAAGAGTTATAAAAATACCGGGTGAAACAGAATTCAAGAAGAATATTACATGGGAGTTGGGATATCATCCCATAGTTTTCTTCTAGATTCTACTTCAAAAGTTGTTTTAAGCATGCTAAATTATCTTGACTTCGTTTGTGTTGCACAGTTATTTTGTAAAATAACAGCAGATCTCTATTCTATCAGGATCTAGTAAAGACCTTTTGGGCAAAATTAGTTTATAATGCATGTTCTTGCAGATCTGGTAAAATGGCTCTCAAGTTTGAAAATGGCATTTTGTTTTAGAAAAATTGTCCTTTCCACAACTATGTTTTTTCAAGACAAGCTGTCAATATGTATTCCTGCTCTGATTGGATTTCTCTATTTGTAGCTGTTTCAGCAAGAGACATGCTTGCATCCTGGATGTCCTCTGATTTTTTCAGGTTTGGGCAGCTACTGGGAGAGTGTACAGAGAATGGTTTATGAAATGCACGTGGACACAAGACTTTGAAGGACTACATTTTAAAATGCCTGCCTTGTCTTCTTTGACTAACTGTCTATATAGAACGTACTCCGATATTTTTCAAGGACTTAACATTCTATCTGTGGATACTCAAAAACTGTTAAACAAGAACTGCAGGACAGCTCTTCCCAATCAGGCATTCGATTTACAACAGGGGCTAGACTGCCTGAAATTTAGCAGAACAGGTCTTAAACTATGGAGGTCAGCCAACTGCAGTTGACTTCTGGCTTTTTCGTCTCATTGGACACCAACAATAGCCTGCCCAAGCAGTGGAAAAGACTCAACTTGCCAACTGTAATTTTTTAAATAAAAGTGTCTAGATAGTTCTGTGGTTTTCCCATAGCTTCTGCATCTACAGCCAGCTCTGCTCTATAAGAGTAACAGTTTTCATTTTAAAACAAATAGCAACACATATGACAGCAGTGGAAAAAGCTTGAAAGGGTAAGCCCTCTCAAGGTAGCTGCCCTACCCCACCCCAAACTGAGAAAATTCAGGTTGTTGGTTTGGTTTTTTCTAATGCAGCTTCTTAGGTCTAACTTAAATTTTTTAAGGTCTGATCTTAGTGATACTGTGACTTCCTACATACTTTGGATTGAAGCTGGAAACACAGAACAAATGACAGAAGACTTACGCTGTATAACAGTACCATTTTTTTAGCTGATCAATTTAGAAATTCAGTTTTCCAGATTCTAACCTTTTCTAGACCAAGACATAAGCTTCCTTCATTAATTCAGTATAGGATTGCAGCTTTGCACATCTTGCAGTTAACACCACTGAATATTTAGCATATAACAAAATGCACTAAGTTTTTCAATTTCACTTTTTTTTGCTAAAACTTTCACCATTTCTGCTGCAAATAGAAGACTAGAGCCCTAAAATACAGAAATAAGCACTTACAGTGTTGTCAATCCTACCAGATATTAAAGTAGTCAAGCTTAAAAGTCATAGCAATGCATGCATTCAAAATGGAGATGAGATCACAGGACCTCCTGATCTTATATAAAGTCAAGAACACATTTTTGAATACTACTTCTTCTTATCCTCACTTTTCTCCCTAAAATTTTTTAAAATCTTAGGACCAAAACCACGGCAACTTTGCTTTACCTCCCACTTGGTCTCCCCATCATGTTCCACTAGCTTCATGCCATGCTTGTTTTTAAGATGTCTGTTGAACTCCCATTTTGTACCGTACACAAAGCTGCAAACAGGACACTTAATGCCACCTATAAGGAAACACAAATAAATCCTTGAGTTATTTTCATATAAATTCTTTTTCAAAGCAGTAAGGACCCATTTAATTTGACCCCATCTCAATCAAGTCACATAACTGTAATGTGGGTTTCCTTTAGCCGTGTGTCCAACATGGAAAAAAAAGGGAAAAAAAATAAAGTAGGTGAACTCCCATAATGCTTAAAGGGCAATTTTGGATAATGGTAATGGAAGGAGTCTGGAACAACTCATATATCTGGGAAGGTATAGCAATCCTGCTTCCCTGCCTGCATGCCTCCCTTTGGTGGATGTGAAGTTGCAGGAATGCTGTTCCCATCTTTCCCGCCTTCTTGCACCTCTATCCCTAGGGAACCCCTACCACAGAACAATTAGAAAGAAAGAGCAGGAACAGACAACTATTTGCATTCGTCTCACATACAGCATAATTTCTGCAATTAGGTCCACATAAGAAGTATTGGTTTCATCTCTCAGGAGCTAGATGTTAAGGGAGATACCCAAACTGTAACAGAGAGAACATTAACTGCAAAGTAAATAATAACTTATCTCTGGCTGAGAACTTGTGCTTGCCTTGCTAACAAAAGCCATTCTAGAAGCGGCATGTACATCAGAGAGGGGAAAGTTTTTTCAAGGAATGGCACCATGCTAAGTTTGACCAACCCCACCCCATTTTTTCCTCCGCCTGCAAAAAATGCTGCAAACCTAGGGGATGCCTCAGCCTGTGCAGAATCATTCCCACAGTCATGACTCTTGCTGAAATTCAAGTTTAGCAGCACCAATGAAGACTAGTCATAGTTTCCAAGTGAAATGTTTTTCAAGTCTGCAGGTGTCTATGACTTATGTTCTGCTTTAGGCCCACGAAAACAAAGCCTAGCACATGCTTTAAATAATTCCGAACTAATCATTTTGCCCTGTAAATACTCTTTTATTTCAAATCACAGAGTTCCTTAGAAACTAGTTTTAATGCCTACTGCATTACATATCACTGCGGCTTCAAATGTAAATTGTATGTATAGTCCAAAAATCTACAAGATGGGTCTCGGACAACCTTTGGCTTCAAATATCGGTCCCCTGTTGTCTTACAAAGCCCTGGTGTGCTGGCCTTCAGGACACAACGCAAAACCATAGCGCACTGTCCTCTTTCAGTAAGTGCTGGGATTTTTTCTGAGTGCTGATAAACAACACTGAAGCCTTAATATTTAACATACACAGTAGTGGCATACTTCAATAATTTTTAAAAAAATATATCTTCTCTAAGACAGCTGTTCTAGTTTTCTCAAGGTTCAAACAAACATTAATAAGTTTTTTGGCACATTATGAAAGCAAACCAGGAAGAGTTAACAATGTAATGTCATCTTCAACCAGCTATCTTTGCTTTTGAGAGTTTCTAGTGTTTATGCTAACACATAAAAATGTAAACCTAAGTTTTCTGACTATCTTCAAAATGATGCATAGCATGAATTTAGCACAATGTTTACTGTCTGAAAATGCAGCATTACAGGCAAAAAACTAAGTATGACGAAATCATAAGCATCCAGTTTTCCACACTAGATTAAACAGCTTTTACTTCTTTTTCTTACGAAAGTCATTTGGTCAAATGTCAGATCTCAGTTGCTTGTAATTATGCAAATAAGTAGTTCTCTGTTTTCCCTCTATTGACTAAAGCAGAACAGAAATAATCTGTAGGTGATAAATTGTTGCATTAGGTGACCAGAACTCACTCTAACAAAGCTAACGGCAAGGGAAGGGCGTTATGCCACTTTAGGAACTATGCCACCAGATGGCTGTCTCCTCATTACCATGGCAAATAATGACTCTTACCCATCATGTCCAAATACTTCAAATATACTCTCATAAGACGGTTATAAGCCAAGTTCTCATTGCACATAGTCTTTTATGAATAAGGTGATTACAAAAAGCATTCAGTTTTACAGTAATGGAAACCTACCATATGGTATTCTACCAGGTGAATAGAAACAGACTTTTTATTTTGATAAAACAAAATATAACTACGCTTAGTCACTAGAGTCTTTCACTGACACTTATTACTTATTATCCCTCTACAACTTCCCCTTTTTGCTCTCAATGTATTTTAAGTCTTCACCGTTACATACAAAACCAAAAGTTTCCCTATCAAGGAGCTTTACATTCAACACTTCACAAAAGCAAAATACCTTCGTTCAGATTAGGACAAAGATAATATCAGTTACAGAAAATGAAATTAAATATTAATTTCAGACCAATCTGCAGTATTAGGAAAAAACTGCTGTCATGAAAGAGAGGACACTTTTCTGCATTACTTTGATATTAAAACCATTATAACAATACACGAGATAAGTTAAAGCTGTAACTTTTGTCATCATGACTTTAATTAAAGAACAAATAATGGAAGCATAGAATTAAACTGGTAATATGTAACTCCACGTCAGTGACTTGATATGAAAGCTCAGGAAAATTAATTTCTAGATGATTCTTTAAAGCAATGAGTAACATACACAGAAAGTCAACGAATTACACACCTTATCTATTTTCAATACCAAAACTGACGTTTGCAACAAAATAATGCACACAAGTATTATACAGCTCCACAACTTTCTTCTGTCATGGCACTGACATGTGCTCTCCAAACAATTTATTTATTGGCCTAAAGTCTCCCTAAGACAATTATTATTTTATGTTAAAAGAAAGCATGTGATGATAGTGGTATAATAGATCCTAGAGGCCACAACTGGATCATCACGTACGTACTGCACAAGTTGCTGCACAAACACAAATCGAAAATCCGTCTCCCAGAGAGTGCAGAAATACAGAAACAAAACATTGGATGGCAGGGAATATCAGTGAAAAGAAACAATTTCGGGAAAAAATTTATGTGACTTGCCCAGCAAAAAGCAAATGAAACTAAAAAAGGAAACTATCAAATGAGCAACTATCTTGTCCCCTATGCAGAATACATCAAATTCTTGGAGTATTTATTTTCCTTTATTACTTTAAAATACTAAAATAAATGTCAGATCATAGACTTCTGTTTAAATAAGAAGAATCAAAAGACCCCCAAGCATTTCTCTGATCCTGGCTGATCCTAATTTCTAATATAAGCCCAGAAATTAAATACTGCTGTCTATCCCTGGCAATGCAGTTGCTCAAATGATCATGTCCCCTCTTCTATTCTATGAATCATTCATTTATTTATAAACTCATTCTAGGAATCTTGAGTGGAGTCCAGCAGTCTACATTCATATAAATATTTCCAGTTAAGATTATTTTCAATGTCTGCAATGTAGTCAAAAACCAGTTGAGAGTAGAGAAGAAAAGATGAACAAGTGTGAAGCAATTCACTCTGGGCTCAGTGGGTAACTTAGAACAAGCAGAATACAATACAACTAGATATAGACAGCTTTTATGAGATGTTAATCTCTGTTAGTTTCCCTTCTCACTTTTTTTCCCCCAAACACTTTCACTTGCTGGCTCTCTCACCTTTTCCTTTTCCTCTGTAGTCCTTTAATTTCAAAGGACTTGTTTAACATCAGGTCTGAAGGGTCTTCTTCCCTTATATGAATACATGAATAATTTTCCAAAATTGCTTTTCACATCTATGAATATGGTAAATTGAAACTTGACAGAGGCTAGTCAAGTAGCTAGTTGCAACTGCTGGCCCAAGCAGGTCAGAAACAAATACCGTCATACTGCATAACATGTCCACAATGACCTGTCTGTGCTGTGCGACGCAGATACAGATCTTCTGATTCCAAAATTAGGAAAATTTTAAACTTCAATAGGACTCATGTTTATCAACTCCAAATGCAAATCCTAATTAACTCAAGTTTTCCACAAGGAACTTTTTTTTTTTCCCCAGTGAGATACCAAAACATTGAGAAAAACCAATGTTTCTACAGTATGATAAGAAATCTGCAGGTGTCCTGTTTTTATTTTGAGCCTATGTGCAAGATCCATGGGATGTGTCATAGAGCAGAAGATGAAGCTGGCAAAGGAGGTTGCATGTGGGAAAAGTGCACCTACTAACATGGCTTGCTTCATGGCAGAGTCCTGGTAAGAGGCACTGGCTTCATAGCTACTATATTGATGAAGGCCCTTTAAAACTCAACACAGCAGGTGAACACCTGGAAAGCAGGCACAGCACTAGTGGTAGCACAGGAAATACAAATGCTGTGTAAGGAAAGGAAGACAGAGAAGGATGCAAAGTCAGAGACGGAAAGAATACAACACGATATTTCCATTGGAAGGGACCCGCAACGATCACCTAGTCCAACTGCCTGACCAATTCAGGGCTGACCAAAAGCTAAAGCATGTTGTTAAGGGCATTGTCCAAATGCCTCTTAAACACTGACAGGCTTGGGGCATTGACCACCTCTCTAGGAAGCCTGTTCCAGTGTTTCACCACCCTCTCGGTAAAGAAATGCCTCCTCATGTCCAGTCTGAACCTCCCCTGGCACAGCTTTGAATCATTCCCACGTGTCCTGTCACTGGATACCAGGGAGAAGAGATCAACACCTCCCTCTCCCCTTCCCCTCCTCAGGAAGCTGTAGAGAGTGATGAGGTGGCCCCTCAGCCTCCTTTTCTCCAAACTAGACAAGCCCAAAGTCCTTAGCTGCTCCTCACAGGACATGCCTTCCAGCCCTGTCACCAGCTCTGTTGCCCTCTGCACACATTCAAGGACCTTCACATCCTTCATAAGCTGTGGGGCCCAGAACCACACACAGTACTCAAGGTGAGGCTGCACCAATGCTGAATACAGTGGGATCATCACCTCTTTTGACCGGCTGGTCCTGCTGTGTTTGATGCCCCCCAGGATGCGGTTTGCCCTCTTGACTGCCAGGGCGCACTGCTGACTCCTACTGAGCCTGCTGTCGACCAGCACCCCCAGATCCCTTTCTGCAGGGCTGCTCCCCAGCCACTCCTCTCTCAATTTCAACTTGTGCCTGGCGTTACTCCATCCCAGGTGCAGAATCCGGCATTTGGACTTGTTAAATTTCATCCCATTAATCACTGCCCAGTGCCCCAATGTGGTGGACAAAGCACATCCACCACAGAAAAAAATTAAAGGCTGTTCTCTCTCATCTCACTCTAATGTCTTCATTATAAGACTACTCCTGCATTCTCAACTACTTTACACGTTTTTTGTTTCAGTGGAAAAGAATTATTTTCAGAAGTGCATTTATCTGGCTCCCAAAGGGGAAGGAAAACCTAACTAGCATATCATTAATTTTATTTGTTCAAAACATTATAAATGTGATCCTTAATTTCACATTAACAAAATTAAATCTCAGGTACCTGTTCTTAAGAGTGGCCATGGACAAAGAATTCCTCGCAGTGCTCAGATATTTGGAAGGTTAAACAAAGCTCCCCACAGTGCACAGTTCTTCCTTCACCAGCACGACTACAGAATAGAGGCTTTGAGTACTGACCAAGTCAATATTACCTCTTTAAAACAACTGCAGGTTCCCTGACAACTTTCACTGTCTGTGAAAATAATCTTAAAATTCTACTATACACTCCTGCGCTGAAATTTATAGACAAAGATCTACTTTTTAAATTATTCCAGTTTTTTTTTTTTTTGACAAAAAGGAAAAAAAGAAATGTCATATAAAAATAACACAGGCTCAAACTCCTTAATGTAGGTATACATTTCTCCATTATAGTGCAAGTATAGAGGGAGAGTCTCAGACTTTGAGTGCCTTTCTGTGTCATAATTTCAGTATTATTTTAACATGGATCAATGCCTTCAACAGATAAGTGTTCTGTGTTAGATGAATAATTTGGAAATACTATTTAGAAATAGTGTCATCTTAGAAGAATTATATTCAATTCATTATCTAATACAACAGCATTATTTTGGTCTCTATTCTTCTTCAACAAAACCAGAAATTTTGAAGATCCCAAAAGATATTACAAAAAGGCTGGCAGTTTCTATTAAAAAAAAAAAATAGGGAAAACACTTTCTAAAATTATCAGAAACAAAGTAAGAAACTCAACTTTACCAAGCATTAAAATATTTTCAACACAATTTAATATTTAATTTGCCTTACTCCTTTTCTTCCCCACTTCCCCCCACACCAGGCACTAGAACTGAAGGCGCTTTACACCCACAAAGGTATCTGACTGCATAGTCAACTGTTTGCTTCGGTTCACCTGCTCGGCGTGCAACAGCAAAACTACTTATGCGAGTCAGACAACCTGTACACGTCTCCTTTGCTATCACCCAGACGCTGCAAGGAATGAGGTCCAACTTGTAATACCTGTATCAAGCAGAAATATAGCAACTAGTGGCATTGACCATCTTTTCAGAAGGATATTAAATTTCAGCACAGATGAAATTCTTAAACAAAAACAACAGCCAGGAATATAACTTTTCATGCTAGTATATAAATGTGGTAAAAACTACGGCAATCTTATTTTCTCTTCTCCCTGGCATTCCATTAGCTCTTACACTTAATCCTGAATTTTTGATCCTCCCCAAAATCCTTGTTGCCTTTACTTAGCTTATCCGTGACAGCAATTTCTCTAATTGACCAGGTCGCTATATCTAATTAGTTTTATTCGTCTTTATCTTTGTGTGCTACAACTATAAGTTTTACACAGACAGCAGTAACAAGCAGTTGTTCTAGGCAGCATGAGATATTTAGGACTCTTAACACAGAAATGTGACGTAGAGAAATGCAGGCCTGGTGTGACAGCCTTGAGAAGTAGAGACCCAGGATGCAACACGGGGGGGGCAGGCATGGAGTGATAAGAAGTGGGGCACAAGCTTGGCACTGAAGAACCCACAGCTATAAACAACTCAGAAACGATCAGTTAAAAATACGTAAATTGGGAGCTGGATAAAACTGGTTATAGGGACAACAAAAATAGTATTTAACATACATGAAGAATACCATAAACAGTAAATTTGGATTTCATCTGCAGCTACAGACCAATGGAAAAGAAAAGCGAACATGTAACAATGGCCCCAACTGGAAGGGGAGAGGAAGATCATAGAATCATAGGATCGTTTAGGTTGGAAAAGACCTTTGAGATCATCAAGTCCAACCGTTAACCTGACACTGCCAAGTCCACCACTAAACCATGTCCCTAAGCACCACATCTACATGTTTTTTGAATACCTCCAGGGATGGCAACTCAACCACTTCCCTGGGCAGCCTGTTCCAACCCTTGACAACCCTTTCGGTGAAGAAATTTTTTCCTAATATCCAATCTAAACCTCCCCTGGCACAACTTGAGGCCATTACCTCTCATTTTATCACTCATTACTTGGGAGAAGAGACTGACCCCCACCTTGCTACAACCTCCTTTCAGGTAGCTGTAGAGAGTGAGAAGGTCTCTCCTGAGCTTCCTTTTCTCCAGACTAAACAACCCCAGTCCCCTCAGCTGCTGCTCATAAGACTTGTGCTCTAGACTCTTCACCAGCTTCTTTGCTCTTCTTTGGACATCAAGATGAACATCATACTCCTCCCAGCAAAGAACTCCAGATGCTGACAACTTACTGAAACCCCCATCCCAAAGCCAACACCAGGGGAAACCAACCATCTTACAACTCAGAAAAACAGTGGAAGGGTGACCATAACACCAGGAAAAGGAGTAGAAACTAAGAAGTGTGTGTGTTACCATTTTAATTGTAATAGTAACACTATTAAGACTTCTTCTGTATATAAGTACTCTAACTACATTTTATTATTTTTTAAAAATAATAATTAGATCTAGACTAATGGTGATTCTTGAACTAGACTGTTAAGATTTCCATTGTACTAACAGTAAGTTCTTGGCTTTACTTACACAGATAAGGTGTGCTTCCTTTGCCCATAACCAAGATTCTGAGCATAACAATTTGTAACCTGTTTTACCTGTACTCTCTTTTTTCCCCTCATTTTTCTAATGAGGGAAAAATTTGCTGCCATTTACTCTTCAGTCTCTTTCCTTACATTTACTCAACCTTACCTTTAGTTCAACCTTGCAAAATTGTCATAGAAATTTATCAGTAGAACGACAGATATTTATCATTCATTTTAACACATAGTGACACTTAGAAAAGGAGACAAGGGAAAATGGTAAATGCATGCAACAATGAATAGCACAGGCAAGGTAAATCAAAACTTTGGTTTATTCACCCTTAGAAACCAAGAACAAAGGATGCTGAATAAAAGGTAAAAGGTGACCATTTCAGAATTACTAAAAAGTAGTAATGAGTTATCACATAACGCTCAATAAACTGAAGAACGCATATCACACACAAGTTTACCTTTACACCAAGTTTGCTTCAGGAAAACAAAACAAAACAAAACAAACAAGTCTTATATCATAGAGATGTACCTTGTTGGATAAGGGCTTCTGCTGCAGGCTCCCCAGAACCTACATTTACATACTCTTCATTAGGATGCTTTCTGTTGTAATGCCTCTTCAGAGAACCAGATATGTTGCAGGAATAGTGGCAATGTGCACAACGGAAAGGCTAGGAGCAATAAGGGAAACGTTAGAACATATTTCCTGAACTCTTCGGGATACAGGTCTAAGCTGCAATGTTTTGATCCCAAGAAACCATGTTCATTTCTGGTTTAGGCATCTTCCAAGGAGACCTTCCAAAATTCAATATAAATGGAAATTGTAACTAAACGTTACCTAAAATTTGGTACTTTTTATTATGGGCAAGACATCAAGTATTCTCAACATTATAAGATTATTACCTACTTTTCGTAATTCAGTAAACTGTGTGTTTTCATAATTGATGATCACAGGTCTGACCACGTGGAGACTTTCTACTACAAGGAAATGACTCAGCTGCCGTAAGCTTTGGTCTGAAAAGGGGGAGTAAGAGAGCTAAAATAACTGAAGGTACAATATGATTGTACAGCCAACCTAATTTAACAGATAACCATACCTGACAGGGTTGATCTCTTCCCTTTCCTTTCCTTCTCTCTCCAACATGCTCCCAACTGCTTCCCTTTCACTGGCACTTGCATTCATCTGACCATTTAGTGAGCTAAGTTTTGGAAACTAAATTAATTAATTTTTAAGAACACACGTCTCCTTTCAACGGACAGGGAGAGACATTTCTAAAGAAAAAAGTTTAGGAAAACAAGCGTTTGTGCCTAAAGTTAGCCTTTGAGAATAACCTTCTGACTGAGATATGTCACAGTTATAGGAAGCTTGATACAACCATTAGAGTCCTGGAAAAGAATACAGACATTGACCAAAGTCCTTGGGCAAAAGTCAAGTACCTCAGAATGGGATGTAAAATGTTTCAGGCACAGCAACCAGGCCCACCTAAAGCTAGTCAGCAGAAAATGGTTGGTACAGAAATCTTTATTAAGAAGCTGAATTTAAAGCAGGGAAATGTCTGCAGTCAGGGTCCATTGACCAGTACATTCCCCTAAGCTTGTTGCTCATGTCCTTCTTTCAGGCTCCAAACAGCAAAAATAAGGAAGAAAAGTGGTGTTTAGATTGCCTTAACCTTACACTTCAGAAGGTACTGTAACATTCAGCTATCAATTTTTCAGAGATAGTTACTCTACTTTTCTATTGCTGAAACACTTTTTTTTTTTTTAAGAAAGTAATCCAGACAGACTGCTGTGTTCTTGTACCACTCTCTAAATACTTGCATGTCTTGTATGTTCTCTGCGATCGGATAGCAGGATTCCAAATTCATGGAGCTTGGAAGTATGATGGATTAAATTATCATTAGGTCGCATAACTGCTGACATTCCTCTGAGTTTGATATGCATGCAAACAACCGTCCCAGAAGGAGGCAACGCGTTACTCACAGACAGTTTTTTAACTCCTTTTGACAAATACTCCTGATTGACCTATTTCAGTGTTTTGCAGTTCTCTTGATAATGCATTGAATAGCCACACTGACATGCACGCTGACAGAGGACTGAAAAGAGGTGCTGAGTCAACAGTTCTAAAGCTGATCCTGAGGTCAGAATCAGCTATTTCAAGAACTGCATTATGAGTACATTCATCCCGTTAGCCATTTAAAAAGGAAAATGATGTATTTTCATTTACAAAAAATCCTTTTAAAAAGATAAGTCCATAGCAAAACTACATACTTAAGAAAGAAAAATTATCTGTGCAAAATGTATCACCTCTTTAGACAACTTGCTTAATTTTCTTATGTGTCTTGTCTTCCAAAATTTAAACCATGAATCAAAAGACTGTCTTCCTTTCTGCTTTACGGAGGTATGTAACATTGGTACTTATTAAGAATGGCTGAAGTGTACTCTTTATAGGAGCAAAATGATTTGTTAGATAATGAAAGATGTTGCATAGGAAAATAGTACGATCTTTTCAATAAGAAATATGCTCATTGCCAAGATAAAGCGTTACATTAAAATGAACACTTTCATACATACAAAATACTGGATTTTTCTGGAAAACAAACTAGTACCATTTCTATTTCCTGAATATAACATTTCACAATTCATTACATCAAGACCTATCATGCTGAGAGCCAATGTGAAATTTAGGAATAAAACCATACTACAATTTATTAAAATAAACCATATCTCTAATCTAAACACTTCATAGAAACATTAACAATCTTCAAAACTCTTTCCAAGACATGTTTCAGACAAATGGGGTGTTTTAAAATTAATTCTCTTCAATTTTCTTCAAGTATACGAATTCATCCATAGTACATTAGACTGGCAAATTTTCAGAGCAAATTAAGGTGGGCAATGAACAGTGATGTATGGGATTCGCTTTCCTGCTTCCCTAGGACATTTTAAGGTACATATTAGATCAGTTCTCTCGAGGTCTGAGAGTCAAAAAAAACAATAATGTTTGTTTTATATTGCAACAGACACATATTTTTGGCAAGTAAAGATACTAATTACGAATTGTCCACAAACAAAATAGCCCTATCTCAAAAGTCTGACTATAAAGTCAAAATTCTCAAAATATTAACATATTAAGATGCTATAATTGCTACCAAATAGGAAAATGTGCCAGTTTTAAAACTGTTGTCTGAAGTTCCATGTATTTCTAAATGACTTATCAATAAGCATGATTTATATGTTTTCTTACCTTGAAAGACACATGTTGTTCCATATGACGTAGGAGCTGTGGTTTCTGGGCAGCTGTGTAGTCACACACTGTACATTTAAACTGCTTTCCTGAAATGGGAATAGAAAGTGGAATAACTTTTTGCTATTTAAGTTCAAAAAACTACTGATTATATTTCCTCATAAAGATGATTTCCAAGATTCTAAGAATGAACAATGAACAATACTAGAAGTCTGGCACTTGCTCTGCAAAATTTTGGTTAAATAGAACTAAGAGCGGAGTAAGGAAGAAAACAGGCTCGAGTGCCATTTTCAAATTATAAGCATTAAATAGTCTAGATGCTCCTGGGATAGTCACTTGGGAAAGAAGAAAAAGAGTCATTAGAGTGCAGCCTAAATGGAAGAAAGAAATCGATTATTTACAATTGCAGGCACAGTTATTTTGCTATTTGTAAAGCAGATCTGGAAATCCTTAGAACACGGATGTTTGGTCATGTTCACATGTTTTTACCTACTTCTGTTCCAAGCACTGAATTGTTATGACTCAAATACATTTAAATTTTCTTGTTTTTTCCACTGTAACTTTTCTTGATGTATTTCTGGTAGGGTATGACATGACCTATAAGATTTGGTTATGTGTTTAGCACTACTCTTCCAGTAACGACTCAAACTATCATAAAAGGATTTTCTGCACTGGCTTAACCCTGGATACAGGGAGAAATAAAATATGCTACAGACAAAAATAAGATTAGAATGGCAAATAATACAGAGGTTTTGTGTTTTGACCTTCCACTTCTGCTTACACAATTTTAAAACGATAGGCGCAAGTTGTTCCATCAACATCAGACCAAATGACGCCTGCTTGCCTTGTTCATCATGACATTGTGTCCTTTCTCATCTAAATCTCTGCAGTAACTGTCTCACATACAGTCACGCAAGGTGAGAGAAAGCATATACTGAGACTAGTTCACACTTTATATGTAGTGACTTATACGCTGCTGGCTACCAAACAGTAAGGATAATGGGTAGGTTCTGTGACCTGTTCTTGGAGAGTGCCGATTCGTATTTTTTCATTGTTTTTCGTTTTTCACAGATTTTCTCAAAATGTATGGAGTTAAAGTAACTGTTGGACTTCTACTCTTCCGCATCGTTTCAAAAATCAGGGAGTGGACCAGAAGAGACAATGGGTGCATATCTGCATAAACATTGCTGCTTCAGATACCAATCTAAAAAGTCATTTAAAGATTTGAGACAGTCTGCGTCTCTCAAGTACTTGGCAGACTGAAAGTCTGCATTGTACGGAGGTCTTCTACACAACATAATACAATGAAATAGAGTCAATGCAATTTTTATATATTGCTTTCTGAAAGAAAAAAAAAGAAACAACCATGCCTTCAGTTCAGAAGTATCATCCAAAGAAAGGTGTTACTTTAAGTTCCACAGACGAGACATTATACTTGAAATTTCTTTACATGCCTGTGAGCTTTCTAGTCAGGCATCAATACTGAAAGTACTAACCCTCCAACCTGAAATAGCAACAATAAAATTGAAGAATGAGAACTGGAATTTCAACTAATGAAAGCTGACGCTCAGAACATTCGGTCTAAAATAAAGTCAATACTTTTAACAGAGGGCATGATTAATGACTATGACAATTTGCTTCGAAATAAGATGGATTCCCTGTCATGCGAAGTCTTTAAATCAAGTCTGCTTAGCCCTTCCTAAAAAGATACACTACAATCCAGAGGAAATGTGATGCAAAATTATTAGGTTAAGTTACGGCCTGTACTCGGCAAGAGATCAGACCTCATGATCGTAAGAGTCTGCTTTTGGCCCTGAAATCATTAGTCTGAGTCCTTCTTAAGGCAAGATGGTCAGATTTTGTCACGATAGATATTCAGGGTTCTCCAACAGGAATGAATTCTCTCTGACATTTTTGAGAAACATCTGTTGCTGTTTGTGGCTTTGCAGAGAGTGAAACTCCCAAACATATTACCATTCTGTAGATTTCTCTTACTTTCCCTTCAAAGCATTCTCTCCCCCAAATCTTTTTTTTTCCCCTTATGATTTAAAATAACACGATTTCCTTCCTTTTATTCTCTGGGTTTCATACTCCCTTTCTCCATATTTCATCTTTAAGATTCTATCAGTCCTGCTACCTCCAGCCAAATTACAAGGTGTATTAAATACAGAAAGACTTCATTCCTGTATTAAATGCCCATGGCTGGCAAACTGTATTTGACTGACATGGAATAAGTACATGCTAAACACTACTCCAAAAGCAAAAGAAACAAAAGGAAGGATGGAAAAGTACAATACAGAATATTCTGTATTATCCTGAAGGCTTCTTTAGATTCTGGATCTTGCTCAAAAAAGTTACAAGCTTTTTATACTGAGTGTGAAAGTTTCCATATAACACAGCTAAGAAAAAACTTAAGATAATTTCTGATATCTAATTAAAAGCATTTTTTTTTTGTTTATTTCTAATCACAAACAGTAATAAGCCTGACTATGGAATTGTTTTCTATCATGCCAGTCCTGAGAAGTCTGTCTTCCGGAGAGACTAAAGCAGACAGAAAAGGACTTTATATTCCACTGGTTAAATTGACCTTGCAGGGCTGATTTAAACAAAAATTGCCTGCATTCATAAGTCAGGAAGACAAAACTCAAACAGCGAAACATCTTTCAAATTCATTTACTTGTGAAATAACTGAAGAACACTAGCTGTGCGCTAGTAAGAACTTTGGAAGTGCTGTCACTATAGCAAGGGACACTGGGCAAAGAGAAACTGTCAGCATTCATGAGGCTGAAAGTCCCTTGGCAAATCATACACTACATTCCTGGTGACAAATATTATCTTATTTTTCACAAGTGATTGACAAGTATGAAGAGCTTACTGAGGTGGACTTAGTGAGGAAAACTACTTAGGACTCTACAGTGAGATTCTGTTTCCACTGGAGCCAATGGCAAACCGCATTTTCCAAAGGTACAGGGAATTTCCTGGAACACTTTTGGAAGTGTAAACAGCAAGGCAGAAAAGCACAAGTCTCAGATTTATTCGTATCACTCAAAAACGGAGGTGGATCAAAAAGGAACATTCAGTCACCTCAGTTATTGCAGAAGATGATGACAGTCTGAAGCCAGATAAAAAAAAGACTCCTTGTAGTAACACTGCCTCTAGAGTCAAGGTTTCAGCCTGACCTAGCAGTAAATGATAAGAGAATATCGTTCTTTGCATGGACTTAAATGTTTAAAACTAACTTCATGCCTTTAAACCAAATCCAGACAAGGCTAGCTCCTGAACGACTATAGTGCTATTCTTAACAGTGCCAAATTTCAAAGCAGTCTCAGCTGAATTGCAGTAATTACCTACACACATATATATTTTGTTCAAGAAATAGAACTAACTCACAGGTAAAAACGAATTCAACTTTCAGTGCTGAATTTCACTATTTGGACATGGCAGATGGTGAAAACAAAACAGAAAGGTTTTGAAATGAAACCCCATGCAGGGATTTTTTTACAGCATCATAGAAAGAGATGGGTTTTTTCTTTATAGTCTGCTCGTGCTCCAGATTTTCTTTTAATTCAAATTCAACCTGCCTCCTTCTCCCAGGCAGGAATTAGCTGAGGATTGCATTTGATAAGTAAAATCTTGATTCTTGCATAGGAAATTTGTATGTATGTGCAACACCTGCTTGTTATTGGCCAAGTTATTTCAAAATACTGGAAAGTATTTTTTGAATAATGAGCTATTTACTAACTCATGGTAATACTACAGTAACTTTGGTAATACTACAGTAACTATATGCTTCCTATAATATGTATCGTATCAATCTAAAAGGGATCATCTCTTTCACTTATACATACAGATATAAGCATACATAAAAATCAATAAATATCTCTGACACAAAAACTTCACATATATTCTGAAGATGTAACAGAGCATTGTGTGCTTTCTGTGAAAGGACCGTGCTAATGAATATCCAAAAATTTTTTAAAAAGAGTTTAAATGAAATGGTCAATAAAGAGTGGAATGAGGTTTCACAAGGTTGCATGAGTAAGAAAGATGAAGCTACTAAGTCATAATGCATGTCCGTACAACTTACCCTGCTAAATCTTTTACTTCAATTTGATAATCACAGAGGGATAAAAGTATTGCTGTGTCCCAAATTCTGATATAAAAGAGGATACTTTTCTGGATTTGCATCTCACTTTTTTCTGTTATCATCACAGAAATATTAAAATTACGGAGCAAATGCATGTGCGCCTGTGGAGGATACATGCTCAGGCTTGCCACTGCCTGACCAGACCTGGGGACACGGAGCTGCAGCAGCCTTGCCTCTACTGGGCTACTGGATCGGGTAACTCCTAACAATATTCTCACAAAAGAAAGTAGTAAGAGACTTAACCATGGAACTATTTTTATTTTCAAATTTCTATTGAGATCAACAATTCTCTGTAAGAACATAAAGGGATATAAAGCCAACACAAAATTTCAGAAAAATCAAATACTCCTGAGACATCTGTCTGTCTTTCACAGAAATTAGTTTCTCAACGTTTTGAATTATTTCACAGTGTCTCCTGGGAATAAACAGAATTTGTAAGTAGCACTTACTGTTCAACTGAAAAATGCTTGTTAGTAAGGTCCTATAGTACAGACAGTATTTATTGCCCTAAAATAAACTTGCATTTAATAAACATGCACTTACCATCAGCAGTATGAAGGAGTTTATGGCTCTTCAAAGTGCCTTTTGATTTGAACTTTTTCCCACACATATCACAAAGGTGCGTTTTCTCAGTGCTGTGTCGATTCATATGGGCTTTCAAGTTACTCTTGCTGCGAGTGGCATACTCGCAGAGAGAACATTTGAAGGGTTTGACACCTAAAAATAAAAAAAATATACTATGAAACAAACAAGCTGTACCTTTTCATGAGAGGGTGGACATTTGCTTCCAAGAAATTTCAGATCATGTGACTAACATGGACAACAAGGTCAACATTTTAAGTTTGGATTTCTACATTTAAGAAGTCTCACCTATAGCTTCTGTGTAAATGATACCGAGCTCTTGACAGCATCACTTAACTTACTAAGAGAAAGGAGTGGTTCCTTTAGAATTAAATACTTCCCTATTGAAGCCAGGTACTGAGTTCAACCAAGCAAAGACTAATATTTTGGTGTTGGTGCGTCCATCCTTCATTTAAAAGTAGAATCCAGAAAGCCTAAGTTGATGTCTAGCTGGTGTACATACCAAATCTCCCTCTAAAAATCTTCAGATAATTATCATTCTCTACTTACTACAATAAAGAATGAAGAAACCTGTTTTAAGGAGGACTGGTTCATTAAGTACTTAATATGTAAGCAGAAGTTAAATGTGCAAAGCTGTGTTTTATTTTTAATTAGGATCAGATTTGCTAATGGCTCATGCAGTAGTACTTTTTTTTTTCCCCTTGGTAAGATGCAAGCACTTTATCATTTCACTTCTCTCAAACAGTCCAAAGCATGTAATAGAGAGGTGCACAGTATGTCATCTAGCAGAAGGTCTACAAGAACAAAGTAAATCCTTCAAAGAAAAGTTGAATAAATCTAAACTGGCAGAGTAGTTCAACAGTTTCATGAAGCGCTGGCAGTTTTAGATTGATATTCATGACCTTAAAACTAGATTTACAAGCATAAGGAATTATAGCCTACTTTAAACAGACTCGATTGCACGCTTTGATTTGGGAGTAAATTTCTATTCACCTCTTTCTCCTGCTAGTTAGATGAGATGAGTTCCAAGCTTTCTTGGCAGAATAAACAAACTGTATCTATGGAATACATAAGTAATTGCTCTAAGCCTACAATTTTGCATTACCTAAACTCCTTAATGCAGTAAAGGCTACTGGATAGGACCACTACTATAGCACGCAGGCAATTAAGCTCACAGTTAAAGCATTCAAACAAATATGCAGTAATAGTACAAATGTCTGAACTATCTGCATGGGAACAAACACTTTGGAACACTTTGCAAAATATCAGTTCAAGAGTACCAAATCCCATTATCCCCTTTATGCAGACGGATGGCTAAAGAATCCAAAATAATGCTCAGACGCCATAGGCAATCTGTTCCATAGATTATTAACTGACTAAAGAGCATACGAGTGGTCTTCCACCTGTTATAAAAATAGTAGATACTGGGTAGACACAAGATTTTACTGGCCATAGATTTTAAGTTCAAGGGATTTTTAACCTGCGTGTTGCCATATTACTGGAATTTCTCCTTAAAAAGTCATAACTATGATCAGCATTATCTTATGGGTTTTTCATCACTGTTTATGTCCGTGTCAGCTAGCTGCCACGCTCAGCATAATTTAATTAAAATACACACAGAATTTATATGTATACATCAAAGCAACTGCATTTCAATTGTTTTACTAATAGATTTCCAGACCAAGTATTTTTGGACAAATGTGAAAGGAGCAGCAGTTATTCATGAGAAGATACAGAAAATTACTTGTTTTAAGAGACTGAGCATGTATTTAATTCACTCCTCCTTACTCACATCTATTATAGAATACTTTATAGATGTTTATGAATGAGTTTTGGAAAAAATTGAATCTCAAAGTTATTAATTTTATAAAACATTTAAGCTGTCTATTCACGTTATGAGTGTGCAGTTCCATATGTAATCCAAAATCTATTAAACTAATTATTTAACCTCTACTGTAGCTTAAAGTTTTTGGTTCAGGTATAGCAATAAATTTGAATTCTTTTTTATGTCAGCAAAGCTTGTGTGGAATATGAGACTGATTATATGCCCAAAAGCTTAAAACCAGAGTTTTACCTTCATGAGCCCAAATATGACGTTGAAGGTCTGATCCATTCTTCATAAAATAAAAATCACAGTAGGGACATTTCACAGCTCGTTTTCCAATAAGTCCTTTCAGCTGAACTCTTCTGCCAAGAATCTCAGAAATAGTAGTCATTGAAACCTCTGAGAGAAATGTAAAAGGTAATAAAAACCAGAAGGACACGAGGGAATTTGTTCTATAAGTAATATTGAAGAGCTAGATCCTGATTCACTCCAACTTTCTAAAAGCTCTACTTCCCCTACTGCTACTCAGATAAGACCTGAGCAAAGAACATAAGGACCTTTTTTCCTTTAGGGCTTCTAGTATGTTCTGTCCTTTCTCTCCTGATCTCTGTACTCAGTGTCCCCACTACCTGGTTTAAAAAAAAATATATATATTTTAAATACTAAAAAATCTTGCATGTGCAACTGGCTTGCTTAGAAATAATTTTCCAACCATGAACTTTCCCAATGAGCTAATTTCGCACTTTTTTCTTCAATCTTTTCAAAAGACTTTATTCAAGATTTCACCCCAGATTTCCAGGTGTCAAGGATCTGAAGACGATTCACTTCAGTCACAGCTATAATGATCAGAATCCCTGATAATCAGAAACTTTAAAGGAAAAAACAGACTCACAGAATAAATGCGATTGGAAGGGACCTCTAAGGTCACCTACTCCAAGCAGGGCCAACTTTGGAGCTCCAGCTTCAAAGTAACCTCAAGTTGCTCAGGGTCATATCCAGTCCTGTTCCGAACATATCCAAGGATGGAGATTCTACAGCCTCTCTTGGCTCATTCCAGTGTTTGACCACCTTCACAGTCAAAACTATTTTCCTAATTTCTAATCAGAATCGCCTTGCTTCAACTCATGTCCCTTCACTGTATAGCTCCAAGAAGATACTGGTTCTGTCTTCTTTTTAATCTCTTATTAGATAGCTGAAGACAGCAACTAAGATTCCTCTCCTAGCCTTTGATTATTCGGGCTAAACACACTCAATTCTCTAAGTTTTTCCTTCATACAATCTAACGTTTTGGTTGTCACAGTGAAAAAGCTCAAAATAATGAAGTTTAAATTAAAACATCCCAAATACACATAGTGAAAACATTGCCAAATGCTTTTAAAAAAATAAATCCAATTACTCAATACATTTCAGATGACTAAAATGCTAAATATCACAACTCAATGAAAGTACAGCACTCATGCAATCTAAACATTAAGACATGAAATCTGATGACTTATTATGCCCAAAATCTTATTAAATTTGAAAGTTACAGTCTAAACTTAGATTTTTACCACATATGAACTGTCATACCTAGCCTCCTGATGATTGGTCCCAGAGTGGAATCAAAAACCCTGCCTGAACTCATATGCACAAGGAAAACAACCTCAAAAGGGAAATATAAAAGCCCATGAACTGAGCAGAAATAAGTTCTAAAGTACCCAAAAAAGAAAAATACAGACATAAGCCTGAAGCCTCATCTGCCTTCTATGGCTTAGATCCTTCATTCAAGACTGCAGGCTAGTATGTCTGCTCAGTAGGGATCTATAAAAGCTGATGCCTCTCATGTTTCAAGACTATTAACAAACATTGTATTAAATCAGACTGCAGATGAAAAGGTAGATAATTCTGAGAGCTAGGACCAGAATCCAAGACTCCTCCTTTGCTGCTGAGTACCCAAATCGTTTGTCAATAAAGCCAAGCTCTCTTATCTCATTGGTTTGAAATACTGCTCTACCAAAGTCTACAGAAATTTTTGTCCCACTGCCTTCATGGGACTGGAATTCAACTCCATTTCTCTGCAAACCCAGAAGAGGAAGGAGTACTGTTTTATTTCATACCTTATACTTGATGAAATAGAAGAGACAAGGGAGGGATCATGCTGAATGATATTAAGAAATGAACAAGAGGGGAGCTCCAGAAATAGCATTTTCATGATAAATACGAAAGAGTTTCAGTTTAAATTAATTTTTGATATGTCGTTTTAAAATTCAATTCCTTTTAACAGTATCCATTTTTCCTTTCATCTTTATTCGTTTCCATTTACATTTTTAAAAACAATTGCACTCATTCCACTGCAGTACTTGATAGCTTATACCATCAGACCCCTCACATTATCTTGGCTTGTAATTAAGTATGTTGTATGAATAAAGGGTTTCCTCCTGATTACAAGGACAGCATGCACAGGAAAAAGATTTGTGCATTAATTCTCCTCCTCATATTAAAAGAGTGTTGTTGCATAACTACTGCATAGGCATATCTTAGATGTAGTATTTATTTAGTACCATGGAGATATATCTAATAAATCTAGTATTTTGCTTCGAAGTTCTATTCACCTGCAATACATGAATTAAAAATGAGGACACAAAATAATAGGCTGTGCAGATTTTCTTTTTTAACCTTACCTCTGTTATAACCCAGAGTTTAAAAGAACCCACTTTCCTGGATCAAAAAATTTACACTATACTTTTAGAGGGATTCAGATACCAAATGAATTGTTCAAACATATTTAAATGCATGAGTTTAGCACGTCCGGGCTCCAGAGTTAACTGGTATTTCTGGACCCCAGACACAGCAAACACTAATAATTCAGCAGTCAATGGACCAGTGCAGACCGATAGCAACCTGTAAGGGCACAGTACACAATGTACTGCTAGTTCACAGATCACATTATTTAGGGAGGTCTCCTATACTCCCTGGCTGAGACAGCACAAAGGCTTTATAGGCACGGCTCTTGAGATTCAATTTCTATGCCTGCTGGGTGACATACCTCCTGACTACAGTATAGCACAGAAGCCTTTCCTCATCTCAATTTGCTGCATCAGACATGTCCCCTGATGTATGACAAGCCCTCCAACCACACTGTTGTAGAGTGGTCTGCAAATAAAGAGGTTTGGTAACTAAAGAGCTAAAGTGGGAGTTCGTCTGAAATTCAAGTGAAGGAAACTGTTTAAAGCACGGGTCTAGCACTATCTAGTGGCAATAGGAAGATAAGAAACTACTGCTTTACCTATTACATTACATTTCTGACAAAGACAAGAAAAGTTACATTTTTTTATTTGGATTTTTTCTTCCCCAAACTCAGTTTGAGCGTGGCCGGTATTTTCTTCCTTAATATCAAATTATGTCAGGTGATAAGTAACACCGTAGATGAGTTAATTAAATTATGTTGGCCAATGCAGTCAACTCTCTTTCATCCACAGTAGCAGCGGGCCTTTCTATCCAATCTAACACAGACACCGAGGAGGAAAGTCTGGACACACCAATGCGGCTCTGCCGAGTTCACATCAATCAGATTTAAATCAGTCCCTGCACCGGTCACTTGAGCACTTTGGCAGTGAACTCCCAAGATTTGAGAGATCTGAGAAAGGATTGTTTACTCAGGGCCCAGCACATTGACTTACTGCATTCATTTTACGTTGTGCTTGCACGGATAAATCAGGGCACTAGAGTGTAAGGTATAAAGAGTTTGAATAGACTGCAGTGGTTAGCTTGGATCCAGCCAGGCTTGTCAGCTCCAGCTTAATACTGGCCATGCTACACCACAGCTGGTTCTAGTAAGAGCCCTGCTGCAGACTTCAGCTGGCCCTGGAGGTAAAGCCCAGCCACACATTAACTGAGCATGTGCAGAGTCAGCTCAGGGACCTCTGCATTCACCTCAACTACCTACAGACAAAATAATGTGCAATAAATGCATTTCTGTCAGTTTATGTATGGCCAATGGGAAGTTTATGTCTCATGGGTTGTTAGAGGATGTCTATATGCCTAATTCTGAACTTCCCAATGCTTCATTTGAATTCACCTAGGCCCTCTTTTGGAAATGAATTCTCTGCCAGATGAAGACAGATTTCTTAGCATAATTACCTGATATAATTCACAACACACAAGCTGGAACAATAATTTTTTTCACTCTAAATTCTAACATCTGCAAAACCAATACAATTCTTACTCTAAACCAGTTAAATGAGACATAGAATCTTTCTCTTTCTTTGGAATGTAATCCCATTACACTGCTCACTCTAAACCTTTATCCATTTATTGAAATAGACTAAGAAATTTTCCTTGATTTTTTTCTTACCAGGGTGATTTGTCTTGATGTGAGATTTTATAAGTCGATCTTCAGAAAATGACTTCTCACACACCGGACAGGAATAACTCTTTTTATCCTTAAACAAGAAAGAAAGAAAAGAGATTGCATTATCAGTCCACTGGTGCAATCACTATAGTGATTATTCAGTAACACATGGTTCTCAACAAAGTTACAACTGAAGGTTCAGTTTTTAAGGAAAAAATGAAGATATTTATAATGAAATAAGTGAAGGAGAAATATTAAAGTGTTCTAAGCACATCATTAATCCTTGTGAATGAAGGCCTCCAAGTTACAGCACGTGAGAATATGCACAATAAATGTAAGCATTATCCTCTGAATGACTCTTTAGAGAATGAAGAGTTGAAAGATCAAGTCACGTAACAGAAGAAAACATATTTGATGTAAGCAGTAATATTCAGGGTTTTTTCATTTTTTTCACAAGTCCACCCTTTCTGAAACCTAAGGATCAGGTCTCATTATTCTGAAGACATCCACCAGCATGTGCATTTATAATACTACTTAACAGCCTGAAATTGAGCAGAAGAGTTAACAATGACAGACACCATTACTTACTCAGTGTCTACATTTTTAACTACTTTACAAATAGTACTAATAAAGTATTATTCTACTATTTTTATTTAAAAACTTACAGACTACTCTAGCTTTTATCAGTGTCACGGGTGTTATAAAAAAATGGAGAGTTTTGACGCAATTTCTTCCTATATGCAATTTTAATGTAATTGTAATTTTAATGTTTTTACAAACACATCTAACTCCATATAAAAATGTAGAACTTTTCTCCATTAATTGGTAAATTACCCAATTTAAAATAATCTTTGCAGATTATATAAATTGAAGAGGTTGCTCTTTCCAAAAGCACCTGCTGACACAACTGACCGGGTGCTCAACCGAATGAGTGGGTCTGACAGCTAGGCAGATAACCAGATAACACATTACCTGGTGGGAGTTGTGTACCTACCTACTGAGAGGTCGCTGTAAAAGGCAAGCTGAAGCTACAGAATAGATATTTCACTAGTTATTTCAGGAGGACAGAAAACTTCCTGAAGTTCCACGCTGGAAGGAAGATTACCGTATCAAAAAGAGACAAACCCCCGTGTTATAAAAGAGAAATTTGGAGGTAACAAGCAAATAAGGGTCCTGGACTCTACCAGTTTCTGACCTGAGACCAAAGAACATCTCAGAACAGCGATCAAAAATGTACAAGGAGGTTGTTATTGTATATATGCTGCAGTTATACATCTATAAATGGGACATCTCTCTTAACAGAGAAGCAAAAATTGATGGGTTTTCATGGCAAACAGGTTTTGGAATATGATGCAGGTATTTGCATTCAGTATCACGTACCTCTGAGAAAGAAATCCCTATGTTGAAGTACTTACAAGTTAAAACCAGAAGTAGCCCTAGAACTCATGGGCTGAAATAGCAATAAATAATTCCATGACAGTAGGATATGGGATATGAAGCTCTCACTGCCATTAATATGGCAATGGCACAAGGAGAACTCTGCCTGTGCTGTTAGAAGGTCATTTGCTCCTGTGAGAAAACCTACAAGAGGGACTGGGGATGGCAGGTTCTAAAGGATTACCACCCTGAGTAGAGCAAGGACAGTATTTTGCTATGATGGAGTTGGGGCAGTCACAATTTTGGGCCCTGAGAATCTCAAGTGAAGAAGGAACAGCAGAGAATACAGCTGGTTTTTGGAAGAAGATATTCAAGGAGCCTATAATGCTGACAAAATCTTCTTGAGAAAGAACTGTTAATTTGTGGAATTAAGGTCTCTCAAATGATATAACCTATTATCCCTAAACCTGCTATTGATGATTTTGGACTTCTACCTGAACACGTTGCATGATCACTTTCATAATTTGGCACACGTAAGAAAAGCATAAGCACAGTATCACTTAGGGGCTGTTCAGGGGCCAGCTGAAATTTGTGGACAGATCTCAGTCTGTTCCTCAAAATTGCTATGTAACTGGTTTCAAAATATACAATAAATGAAGAAAAAAAAATAGTATACTTTTAATGTATAGTTGGGTGTTGCTGGTCTTTAATACTCATTGCATTAAGTATTTCTCAGTGTGCCCAGAACACTAAGACAAATACACCTTGCTGTTTCAAAAAGTTAAATAAGAAAAAAAACCCTAACACGCCACTCCACACACACTACTTTAAGTAAAATGCTATAATTGTGACAACTTTACATTCTTGCTAATACTTTTCAGGAAGGCAAGGCTATAAGCCTATGCCTGAGAGAAAAAATCAGAATCATCAGTAAATGCATCAAGAGCTACAGAGCAACATGGAAGTACGGGCACCAAGAACACATCTTTCCACATGACGACGGTAACAAAATTTTCAAAACCAAAATAATCCAAACAGCTTTCTTCAAGCAATTAGAAAGTTATCTATACCAAGTTCTGCACTAAAATGATCTTCAAAAGGGCTGTCTTTTGTAGCGTAACAAAGAGGTTGTGCTTCTGAGCACCGAGTCCCTTCAAAGTGTACCTGTCAAACCCCAGTCTCTCACAGAAAGCACCCAGCTGAAGCCAAACCTTTCACTGTTGTTTGTCCTGGTCAGCACCACAGATTTTTGAAGCTTACATTATTAGTTTTGAATGTCTAAGTGTAGTTCTGTCGCTGCCCTGAGAGCTTGTGACAGTGCTAGTCCTTCAGTGTAATTCCATCACCCTCAAAACCAGCCTTTAAGAAATCCTCTGTGGCACATGATGGATTTCAGAGCACCCAGGTCACAGCACGGAGCCCCAGAGAAGGTCTCCCCACCACGGCTCTAGCTCTTCAGAGTGCCCTTGTCACAGGCGATGACAGAGGCACTTTGAAGGACTTAGGCTGAGGTTGTAGTAATACCTTCACCACATCCTCAGCATGCAAGTTTTCCTCTGGTAAGAACAAAAATTTATTTATACCACGCCTTATCAGAGTGCCTGCCTTTTAAATGCTGCTGAGGTTTTTTTTTGAAGGACACAAACAGAAGCAAAGTACCAAGAGAGCTGGATCTACCTTTGTTACAGACCAGGTGCAGAGTCAGCTACTTAAATTCTGAAGTCACTTGACACTGCCTAAGATTTGCTTACTCCCCCTATTAGCCAATTTGAGAAAATGTAAGAAACTTAAAATAATTCCAAAATAAAGTTAGCTTTCTGACTGAAAGTACTGTTCACATTCCACAAATCAGGAATGAATTAGGTCCATAAATATTCTTAAACCTAGTGAAAACATTAGTCTAATACTATCACAGAATTTTGTTGTTTATGCTATGTTTCATTATAAAATAAGGCCACTTACATAGGAATCACAACGCCTGTCTCTTTATATAAATGAATTTAAATTGTGTTAAGAAAGCATCAGCTATATTGCATTACCAATTTATAGCTCTCTGAAGAGAATTTTGTTTCTCTAAGGCATGTGTTTCAAGATAACTCAAGGGGTAGGCGTACTAGTATACAGTCATGAAAAGAAAAATGAAAAGCCTCTGTATATGGAGTATTTAAACCAACAGACCACTATGAACTTTATTTAATGAATCAAATAGTACTAAATATGACCTACACTGCAAAACATCGGAAACATTAGCAGCCGTTCTATTGCACTCATCAGTAAGGAGACATTCTGAGGACCAAGTAGCTTCTCTTATGAACCTACATAGAATACATATGATCACATATCATATGAGCTATACAGCAATTCTGCCACTAATTTCAAAAGAGACTATGTGAACTCCTGACTGCTTTGTTACTGATTTCATTAATAGTGTAAAATTAAGACCATGGACATAGTAAAAAGTGTTTAAGCCCAAATTAGACAAATATGTTATAGAAATCAACAATCCATTCCCCTCCTTTAGTAGTAGTGACATGATTTTATGAGCAGGAAATAAAACAAAGCTCTACTAAATATTGGTACTCTGAGAGCATTTCCAGCAAAAGTTCCCACAACTCAATTAATATGACATTTGATTGTATAATTTCATATAGGAATAGAGAGCCAGAGCCTGCTTCTGCATCTACTCAGATCAACAGAAATTTAATTTCTAACACCTATGGGAACAGAATTAGGCCCCTGAGTTACACTTCTGAGGAGTGAAGACGTCCAGAAATCTTCACCACAGTTGTCATGATGTTCAAATAAAAATTTTCATTAAAGATTCACGAATTAAGCTGATGTCCTATCAAAATGCAACTTAGCTAAAAGGATCTGATGTACCCAGGAGGCGGCTACGCACACGTGTGAAAGAGGCTAAAAGAAAAATTTGCTAATGGTTAGACAGACTTTTATGAATTCCGGCAAGCAGCAGAAATGACAGCTCACAAAATGACAAGCACCTGCATACAGTACTGCTTAAGCATTTTTTCCTGAATTAACCACTAGTAAAAATGAATGGCTAGCTGACATTCATTATGGAAGCAAGGACCAAGAACAAAAGCCATTTTCCAACTGAGTGCCCAATCATTAGATCATAGATTTTTTTGGTTAATGCCTGCCCTTTCCAGTACCTTGCATTCTTGACTACATAGTGGCACTGCTCCAGAGGAAGAGGTATCACAGCCAGACCCGTGATGGTCTGAAAATGAACACTCCTCAGGAAGGGGAAATAAGCAATCAGAGCTCAAGGACCTCACTTCCTACCGAAAGCTCTAACTACGCTATTACACGAAAGGTCAGCAGCGTTATGAAATTTCTAAGCATCCTTCCAAAGACAAGAATCATTTACATCCCGAAATGTACGTGAACGCAGACGCAGGCACCGAAGAGCAAGTGGTAGTTCTGGGTCTGATCTCCTGTTTTACAGAGGTGCTTTTCTTGCAGTATCAATTGCATATATAAATTTAATATAATTTCAGAGACAAAACTCTCTGTGCTGTTTATCTGCTCAGCATACTGAGTACTGTAAAACCCACTGGAGGTTGTAAACAAACTCTGGTACCTACATCAGCTTTGTTTAGTTCCACAACCATTCCCTAATGTTACCACTAGCCAGTCATAACCATAAATTATTCTAAAGTCATTATAAACTGCCCATCCCTTTCCTAGGTACTATGACATTGAAGTGATTCACACGTGTCATGGTTTGAATTTCTAAAGAGCTCCATAAATGCCAAGAATTGTCAAAAACGGTTACACAAGCCTTAGAGGTAAAAGACGGGTACTGAAAATCAGAGAATATATCTGCAAAATTTTGGTTTTAAATCAAGCCGAGCCTCAATTCCCAGAGTTCAAAAGTAAAAATCTTCCCTGTAACAATGATGAGTAGCCAATACCGAGACAACAGGCAGCACATACAGTCCCCATCATCACCCCCCAGGGAATAAACAACCCCAGAATTCAGTGCAAGACTTGGATGGTGCATAGAGAATAAAATGGGTGGCTATATACTGAGTGACAGGGATGAACAGTAAGCTGCTTTTTAATAACCATCATCTATCCTGTTCACCAAATAAGACATGGATCCAGCTGAAAAGCAGCTGGCAACAAGGTGACGAAAGTTAGGCATTCATACAAGGAACTGAACTGAGATCTTGGTGTCTTCTATCTCCAGGGAAGCTTTAAGTTTAGTATTTATCAAGAACTGATTTTGCAAATGAAAATTAACATTAAAGTACCTTTCCACATTTAACTGTGCATAGTTTGCTGAAGTACTATATTTTGGAATGACTGGTTCTGCTCAGTGAGGTATGCATTAAATAAACCCACCAAGCAGTGGGCACAAAGGCCAATATGAGAACTGCCAAGTTTAGTCCCTGAGTAAATTCTAATACATGAATTTTTCAATCCATTTAAATACTCCAATATATTTGACAGTAAGCATCAGTAAGCATACTTCTGAAAGATCTCGCTGTCACACTGTTTTTAATTATGAAATGCATTTTCTCGGTTCTATTTAGAATCATTAAAATGATCCTCCTGGTGGGAGCCATCGGACATTCATCACACTTGAAAAACAGGTACTTACGTAAGGATATAGGATATCTAATTTTAGACTTTTTTCTTAAGTAGTCTCAGATATCATTTACACAGATTTTTGCCATCAGATGGACATCACAAACACAATAAATTCAAAAGCAGCCTAAAAGAATGTTTAGTATGTGAGCTTTCTGCACATTTCATAACAAATTCAGATTCTGTTTAAAATACTACAGAATTGGGGGACAAAAGGGGGAAAAAATGTTCCCTTTCGTGTCACCTGTTTTGTTTTGTTTTTTAAAGCTGTCCTGCAGTTACAGAAGACTAGCACTTAACAAGACTGGGAGGTGACGTGTCCTGTTCTGGTACAAACACCTTTAAGGTAACTTCAGCTGTTGGAAATATCGTCCAAGAGCTCACCTGCTGACTGCAGAAGATGACCTGAAACCACCAGGCACAGCTTTTTTAAGTAGCTATGCAGAAATTGTCCACATCTAGGGAAAAATTAACATAAATCCTTAATTCAAGCATCACATTTCACTAGTAAAAGGAACTGTAACAACAATATTTATCACAGGACTGAGTTGTGATGTTGCTTTCTCATGTGATTAGGAGGAATGTGTCATACGTGCTGCATTCTATCAACAGTGCGTAAGATTTATTCACAAGACAATGCCAGCGAAACTCAATGTGTAAAGAATGAAGAAAGGCCCATCTGTGCCGAGTATTTCCTTGTTCTTAAAGGATAAAAAAGTGAGCGTTGCAATTAAACAACTGGTATTTTCTACTCTGCTGGAATAAGAATAAAAAAATTTCAGGAGAAGGGTAAATCACCTTTTGGAAGTATTTTACTGCATGAATTATTACAAACCTAAATTACAAGGATGTAGTTCATGCCAATTTTCTGGCATTATCAGTCATGAAAGTTGAACTAAATGAAAGTTGCCTAAATTCTTAATTCCGGGAGAGCAGACACTTGTCAAACATCCTTTTCTAGAAGTCAATTTGGAACGAGAAGGAAGTTACCAGTGTTCATACACTGCGTGAGTGTATGCACATTATAACCGCTCTGGGTATACACAAGTCTAGAATGTCCCAGATCAACTATACCTTGCAAGCAGAAAGGATGCTGCCACGTGGTAGGAAAAGAAGGCAACACTGATGTAAAGAAAACTATTGTTTTTTCTTCGTCTTCCACGAAAAGCATGTAAATAATTTCACTTCTAAAAAAGCACCTTAACAATGAAGAACAAAATCGCATTCCTTAGTTTTAAAATATTTCTTATTCAGAATACCGTAATATATTTTTTAAAACATACTTTTGAAACAAATGCAAGTAGGGTTGATGTAGAAAACATTTTTCCTCAAAAGATTATTCATGTGATAATGTTGGATCAGAACAAGATCACAAAGCAGTGTCCTGCACAAAGAGGGCTTCCCGTCAGGCGTGCAGCCCCTTGCATAGTCTCAAAGAAAACATGTAACAGGGCACATTGAAGAAGTAGGCCAGACCTGGTTTTAACACAATGGAATTCAGAGCTGGAAGGCTTACTGAATAAGACAGGAGCCTTTAAAACATGATCTCTTCATCTTTGTAACCACAACAGAAAATGACAGATGTTCAAAGAGATTGGCTGCAACTAGTTCTATAGTAATTAGGACAGGAACATATTTTCATTTTACCACAATCATTTATTTAGGAAGGAAGTGAATTCAGTTCCAAGGAACGAAGTAAAGTAACAATAGTACCAGACCTCATTTTACTCTCTCAAGATCCAAAGAATCTGAGCATATTGGGAAAACTGAAGGAAGAAAATGGATACAGACGTACTCTAGTGGAAAATGCTATGAGAGGGATCAAATATTTAGTTGCCGTAACTCATGTATTCCCTGTACAGAAGTATGCAGAGAGCACTCAGGTAAGAACTCTCACCTATGCCTTCAAATACTGCCACACAATTCCAAACGTTATGATGATGACACTGAATTTAGACAAACATACCGTTTTGTTTGTTACTTACCAGCTCTGTGTGAACTTTAAGATGTGCCTGGAGCTTGTATTTATCTGGAGTAGAGTAGTCGCAATGTTCTGTGGGACATTTCAGCAAAATATTACTGTGTTTCTGAATGACATGACGCTTAAGGCAGTTTTTGGTGATGGAAGAATAATTGCACTGGGAGCAGTAATATAAATGTTCTCGAGTGTGCGTACGAACGTGCATGTCATAATGCACTTGGTACCAAAACAACTTGCCTGAAAATAAAATTAGACAGAAAGATCAGTGAAAATTCCAACACATACTCAGTTTTCTTTTTGGGCAAAACACAGTTCGAATCCTGTCCCTTTTGACTTTAATGAAAACTTGTCCTAAAGACCCTTCACTACTGAAAATATGTTTACAAAACTACTTTCATATAAAAAGATTATGTCATATGTCCTGAAACAGACTCTTCAAGGGCAACTTTAATACATACCAATGATCTTTCTCCTAATGAGGAAGTCCTTTAAATCTGTTCTCCTATACAAAAAATCTGAATGCAATTGTACACTAAAAGAGATTGTCAAAATCTTTATTACTTCCTTTCATATTATTCCTTCCTAAAAGCTTTTCTGACATAATGGCACCAAAAAGTGCATAGCAATTCATCTAACGGATAATGTTACGGTGTTTCAAAAACCCTTTTTTTTTTTTCCCCCCAAACTTTGATTCCTTTCCCTTGTCAAGAATGAAGGCTACAAAATACATCCCAAATTGTTTCCCTTGCAGCTATGCAAACACAAAAATTTTCAGTTAGAATAAATGGGAACGGTGTATTCTTCCCACTTTCATAAACTCAAAAAACCAATTACAATCAGAACAGTCTTGATCTGATACTACGTAATGAAAATTTTCATCTCAAAAAACTGGTTCAAAACAAGTCACAAAAAAAATGCCAGTATATTCTATCGTATGGAACATATATTATCAAACATCCTTCTATACTATGAATTCTATACTAGAATAGTATAGAATATTCTATACTTCTATACTAGACTGAATTCTATTCTATACTTCTATATTAGACTCTGAATTTTATACTAAGCTGATGATAAAGCTTAAACATCAAAGCATGAACTGATTAATGCTGATCACTTGCCCAGATCACCTGTGTTTGGCCCCAGTGAAAGTTATGAGGTGGGGAGAGGCACGTGGACAGAAATAATCTATCAAATTTCACATCAACAGAAAATTAAGCCTAGCAAAGCACTGGTATGCTGTAGTCTGCTCATCGTTTTTTTGAGGAGATCTGAGTCATTTCACACTATTTATACAGCCCAAAGTAAATCTTGCTGGACCCCAGAATCCATACTGAACTACAAAATTAATACTGCTACAAAGATACACAAATATATCAAAAACTAAACCAGCGGAGCAGGAAAAAGATGGCCCACTATATAACATTAAAAAAAAAAAAAAACACCACAACAAAAACCATCATTCTACTACTCCTTACCACAATATTCACATTCCAAGTCTCCATAAACTTTCCTTATCCTCTCACACAACTCCGTGTTCATTTGTCTCTTCTGCAAGCTATCCAAGATCTGCATAAAGGCAACAGCTCCGCTCCCACTGTCTGATGTAACTGCATTAGAAGAGGCTGCCTGCAGACCGATGGCTGCATTAGCTTCTGGTGCTGGCAAAGGGTTCGGGGTTTCTGTTGAATTTTGAATGGGCGGATTGCTTGTTTCTGATTCACTAGAAGGAACAGATTGATTTCTCTCTTCAGAGACTGAAAGGTTCTCCGTCATTGCATTGTTCTGACTCGGATTTAAACTTTTGTCTTCGGTCAGCAAAAGCTGAATTTCTTCACCCTGCTCATTTACAGAACTGCAGTGATTAACCTCCTCTTCATGTGCAGGAGAAACTTTTAACTCTTCAGAACCAGAAGTACCATTTTTCAGCAGAAAGCAATCTGATGATACACAGGGTTGAATGTTTGGGACTGCTATGTCCGTTGTCTCACACAGCGTCTCTGTTACATTCTCCACCGGAGGATTTTCAAATTCTAACAAAGGAACTGTATCAATTTTTAAGTCACCATTATGTTGACCATTATGGTTTACATCTGCAGCTGTTGATTCACTTTTACGAGCAGATGGTTGCGGTGTGTTAATAGCATCAGTACTCATGATAGTCGATTCATCTGCACTTTGTGATAGCTGTTCACCAAGGGCTTCTGGCTGGATATCACCTCCTGGCTCAAGGAGGCAGAAACTCTGATTGATAGAACTGTTAAAAACAGAAGTCTCAGGCAAATCTGCATGCACTTCTTTGATGTGAGCACGGAGTCTTACAGAACTGACAAATTTCTTCAGGCACACAGAACACACATAAACAAATGGGTGCTTTCGCACATGAAGCTCAAGAGCTTGGTATTTAGTGGCTCCATGACCACAGAGCTCACAAGCAAAGGGCCTTTCGTCACCATGAACAAGCATGTGACGGTCTCGATCGAGTTCGTTTTTGAATTTGCGTTCACAAATATGGCAGTCATAAAGAAGTTGTCTTTTGCCCTCTCGTGTCATTAAACGAAGCTCATCAAAAACATCTTTCACTTTTTTATCTTGAAGGTCATGTGTTTCCTTGATGTGCTTGATCAGATTTTTAACATCTGAGTATTTCTTTTTGCAGAAGCGACAATGCTGCTTAATTTTCTTATGAACTCTTTCAATATGGACTTTGAGATGGCCTTTGCTGAGACAAGTGAACGTACAATAATCGCAGCTAAACTTCTCCCCTGTATGTTTCCGCATGTGAACATTAAGGTTGGCTTTGATAGCACTGGCATAACTGCAGTATGAACACTTGTAAGGCTTTTCATTTGTATGAATCCTCAAATGTGCTTGGAGGGAGTGTTTAAATTTGAACACCTTGTTACAGTATTCACATGTAAAAATCTTCAGCTGAGTTGGACCCAACCTAAAAAGAAAACAAACCAGTTTTATTTACAATACTGAGACTCAGTGACATAATATGTCAAAATTTCCCTAGATATTCATAATGGACAGAAACGTTTATTTTAAAAAGGTATTCTCCACAGGCTTTTTAAATTCTGCAACTTATGCACAAGATTATTTTCAGCTGTTCCTTTATTTAAAAGGCTCAGAAAATATTTTGGTTTCAGGAAACTGGGTAGGGAAGCATTTCAGTCATATTTTGCATGAATATAAATGCAAGTACTTCAAAATTACCTGCTAGATTTCATTGCCTGTTCATACGGGGTTTGCTGAATGGCATATTCTTGATATCCTCTTCGTTGTGATGGGTCTTGAACTGTTGCCTCTGGAGGTGTGGGTTCACTTTCTTGGGGAGCAGCCTCAACAGGAACAATTTTTGTGGCTCCTAAAAGCAAGAACAAAAATTGTTCATTAAAAATGTCATATTAAAGTGTGCATTGTCTATAATATACAAGTGTAAACAAAACATAAAACTCTGTAATCATTAGTCCCACTATTTTAATTTCTGTTGTTAAGATCATGTGTATAAAATGATGGACACACTTACCAGAAGTACTTACACCACAGATCTGCTTAAATAACATGCCAGGACTGCTGGTTCTGAGGGTTATTCATGGTGCGTGATGCCTACTATTATGAGATCCTATATCCAAATACTTCCACCTTTAAAAAACTGTAACTTTTCAAAATGAAATTTTAATTTTTCTGTTTCTGCCTCATACTACATCCTTTCAAACTTCAGTCAAGCTGTTTAATCAGTTCCACAAATAAAGCTGGGGAAAAGACACTGTTTAGTCTCTATTTAAAAGTCTGCACGTCTTTTCCTTAAACAGATCTTTTATTGCTTATATTTTGGGGCATGCTGCCATCCCCTCAGAATAAAAGAATACATTCCATGTGCACTTCTCAATCTCCATTAGAAGCAGGAGTAAAGGGGCTCTGCCAAACGCAGTCAGATCAGATTCTTCTTTCCCTCAAAGCTTTACAGTTAGTTGAGGCAAAAATAAGCATGTTTTGAGATGTGATTGAGTTGAGGTTATTTAGCTGGATGTTCTTTATTTTCTGAACAGTGGCAGGAAAAACTTAATGCCGGGCATCCATAGTTAGCATTGAAGGTAATGAAAATCCATATAAATATTAATTTACACTGAAAAAAACAAAACCAAAACAACCTCATGTATATCGAATCAAGCAACCATTACTGATTGATCCCCTTCTTTTCAACTTGTCTGTCTGTAACTCATCCACCCACGTGTTCAATGGGAATGCTATTATCCTCAAAAGTTGAAATTCTACATATTTGTATACATATGTATTTATGTATTTATATAATTTACATACATTTATGTATTCATTCACATATATATTACAATTATATAAATATTTGTGAAATCTTCATAGTCTACTAACAAGTACTACAGAAAAATCTTTGAAAAAAAATTTTGCTTTTATTCAGATACTAAAAAAAGAATAGCAAATGAGGGACCAGATACTGAAAAGAAAACAGAACATTGAATATGTAGTAATAGATGAACACCCATCCATCCTAGGGAAAAAGTATTACAGGACCTGTAGTTAAAGATTGTTCTATCATATACTGGGGACAAGGAAGCAAGAGAGGTTGCACATGAAAATAACTCTGAATTAAATAACAAAGTTAACAACTTCAGGTAAAACTGAAATTTGCTAAGTTTCCATTTATTTTCTTTTTCTTCAATATTACGTTAATATCTGATCTCATTTCAACTCATCTGATTACAAGCTGAGGGGAAGAAAAAGTACAATGCCCCTTTGTGACAGAGAAAAGAATGTACAGTAAGAATCAAAGAAATCTGAGACACGAAAGCCTAGAAAGAGCCTAGAAAGCAAAACACAGTCTTTTATATATATATTATATTATAATAATGTTAATAATTATACATTATATAATTATTATTGCATTATTATATACAATATATAAATAATATAAATACTCAACATATTTTTAACAGACTATCACTGTTATTCATATATAAGTATATATAAAATGAAACACCTGAATAGAAAAAAGAAAGTTCAAAGAATGATGCATGATCCATTCCTTTAACAAAAGGATGAAATTAATTCTTGTTCCACTCAAAGAGCACATTCCTGAAGATACTATTTACAAAATATATGCAGTATTAACATAAAGCCTCTGAAACAACAATTATAAGAGCAACAAAACTAAACCACAGAGACTACACCGTCCAAAGAAAACCAGGTGGTTAGCAAATAAATCTAGCTTCCCTAAAAAAACTTTCAGCCTTCAGACTAGCAAAAGCATCAGGAAAAAGGCAGGTAGACTATATGGGAAACATCAATAATAAGTGGGGGTTACCCAACAACATGTCTGAAAGACTTAGGGACATTAAGTTAAGGAAAGCAGTGCTGTAGACAAGACAAGGGAGAAAGATGGATATCCTGTGGGTCCTTCAGAGTGATTTAAAGTGGGAAATTGAGATATTTTGAGAAGAGGCCATTTAGGAGTATGTAAGGCTATTGAAGCTTTTTCTATCAGATGGGACATCAGCCAACTCTATCAATAAACAGGCTGTAATAGCTCTGTTGCTCACTGAACTGGCTGGATCTAAAGATGGCTTTTTCGACTACTGTTTTTTAATAATGCTTTCAGTTCTGTGCTAAAGATTCTGCCAGTTGATCAGAACTGATCTTCCAGGTTTTCAACCTAAATGTCACCAGAGCATATAACCTCTATTCTTCCTGGCACTCCCTCTCCCACAAATGCCAGGTTGTCCAGCAGGACTGCATCTCCCAAATTGCACTGCAGTAGCCCGGTGAGATGGGAGCTTGTCATTACAGCACAGGAGATGTGGTTCAATCAGTGGGTTTAGTATAAACATCATAAAACAGACATTAGACACCAGACCAGTGTTCCCATACTTCAATATTTTTAAAATAGAAGCAAATTCTTCTATATTTAGAAAGACTCAGTTAAAAGAAAATAGATCTTGAACTGCTCTATATGCATGGCTACCTCTTTCAGGCCTCCCATTTCCTGAACGTGAGATAAAGATCCTCATTAAATGCCCTGCACCAAACCTCCTCTGCACCCTTCTGCCTTTCAGGATGTTTAAGCATTTCCTGAAAAGACTGTTGAGCTGTTTAATAGGCTTTTGTTTTATCAGTACAAAATTTTAATCACCTAAATTAGGTAGACTAGATAAGTACTAGCTCACCAGTATTTTACATACTTGAAGTGGAAAGAACACCCCGGGTCATCCTAACACTACCACCTACATTCCCCATGCAGTGAATAGAGGCAAATACCTCTAAAAGCCTAAAGAAGGAGATCCAATTCTACGAACATATTGATAGAGTACTTGCTCACAGCAGGCATTCACATGCCCTCATGTTAGGTAGTTACTTAGAAGATACAGAAGCATTAAGAAACATTAGATGCCTCCATCCACTTGGGATGCTGCCTAAGTATGGGCTACTAATCACAGAATCATAGACTCCTTTAGGTTGGAAAAGACCCTTAAGATCATCAAGTCCAACTATTAACCTATCACTGCCAAGTCCACCACTAAACCATGTCCCTAAGCACCACGCCTACCTGTCTTTTAAACACCTCCAGGGATGGGGACTCAACCACGTCCCTGGGCAGCACGTTCCAGTGCCTGACTAACCTTTTCCATGAAGAAATTTTTCCTAATACCCAACCTAAACTTCCCCTGGCACAGATTGAGGCCATTGCCTCTTGTCCTGTCGCTTGTCACCTGGGAGAAGAGACCGACCCCCACCTCGCTACAACCTCCTTTCAGGTAGCTGTAGAGAGCAAGAAGGTCTCCCCTCAGCCTCCTCTTCTCCAGACTAAACAACCCCAGCTCCCTCAGCCGCTCCTCATAAGACTTGTGCTCCAGACCCTTCACCAACTTCGTTGCCCTTCTTTGGACACGCTCCAGCACCTCGATGTCCTTCTTGTAGTGAGGGGCCCAAAACTTAAAAACAGTACTCGAGGTGCGGCCTCACCAATGCTGAGTACAGGGGGATGATCACTGCCCTAGTCCTGCTGGCCACGCTATTTCTGATACAAGCCAGGATGCCATTGGCCCTCTTGGCCACCTGGGCACACTGCTGGCTCATATTCAGCCTCCTGTCGACTAACACCCCCAGGTCCTTTTCTGCCAGGCAGCTCTCCAGCCACTCCTCCCCCAGCCTGTAGCGTTGCATGGGGTTGTTGTGACCCAAGTGCAGGACCCAGCCCTTGGCCTTGTTGAACCTCATACAGTTGGCATCGGCCCATCAATCCAGCCTGTCCAGGTCCCTCTGTAGGGCCTTCCTACCCTCCAGCAGATCAACACTCCCAAATGGACCAGTAGCCACAGCAATCACTGCTATATTATAAACTAATGACTTACACATGTGCCCAGAAAGTGAGGAACTTCGTTTCTAGGCTCTACCCAACCTAGCAGGTAGTGAAACTTCATCTCATATCTGTCGTGGTTTAACCCCAGCCAGCAACTAAGCACCACGCAGCCGCTCGCTCACTCCCCCCTTGGTGGGATGGGGAGAGAATCAGAAGGGTAAAAGGGAGAAAACTCGTGGGTTGAGATAAGAACAGTTTAATAATTGAAGTAAAATAAATTAGAACAGTTAAATAGGCAAAGCAAAAACCGTGCACACAAACAAAGCAAAGCAAGGAATTCATTCACTACTTCCCGTCGGCAGGCAGGTGTTCAGCCCTCCCCAGGAAAGCAGGGCTCCATCACGCGTAACGGTTACTTGGGAAGACAAACGCTATCATGCCCGATGTCCCCCCCCTCCTTCTTCTTCCCCCAGCTTATATAGTGAGCATGACGTCATATGGTATGGAATAGCCCTTTGGCCAGTCTGGGTTGGCTGTCCCGGCTGTGCCCCCTCCCAGCTTCTTGTGCACTCCGCAGAGCCTAGGAAGCTGACAAGTCCTTGACCAGTGTGAGCGCCACTTAGCAACTATTTAGCAACAGCTTAGCACTACTTAGCAAGAACCAAAACATCAGTGTATCATCGACATTGTTCTCATCCTAAACCCAAAAGCAGTCCCATACCGGCTACCAAGATGAAAATTAACTCTATCCCAGCTGAAACCAGGACAACATCCCAAGAGAATGCCCTCAGTGTTCATGTCTCTAAAAGCAGCCGCAGGCTAGGGAAAAGTGTAAGAACAAGGCAAACAGTTACAAGGTCTGGTTTTCCATTAAAAATATATGCCAATAAGGAAGATAAAAGTTTTCCTAACTGTTTCCCTGGACAATCATTTCAAGAAGTCAGAGTATAAAAATATGTTGTGGTTTAACCTGGCAGGCAGCTAAACACCACATAGTCATTCGCTTACTCCCCCTGCCCCCAGTGGGATGGGGGAGAGAATCGGGAGGAAAAAAAAAAAAAAAGAAAAATAGGATTTGTGGGTTGAGATAAAGACAGCTTAATAAGACAGGAAAGGAAGGGAAAATAATAATAATAATAATAATAGAACATACAAAATAAGTGATGCACAATGCACTTCCTCACCACCCACCGACTGATGCCCAGCCAGTCTCTGAGCAGCAACCCCCAGCCAGCTTTCCCCCAGTTTCTATGCTCAGCATGATGCCATATGGTATGGAACGGCCCTTTGGCCAGTCTGGGTCAGCTCTCCTGGCTGTGCTCCCTCCCAGCTTCTTGTGCATCTCCAGCCTTCTCAGTCGGTAGAGCACAAGAAGCTGAAAAGTCCTTGACTAGTGTAAGCACTGCTTAGCAACAACTAAAACATCAGTGTGTTATCAACATTATCCTCATGCTAAATCCAAAACACAGCACTATACCAGCTACTAGGAAGAAAATTAACTCTATCCCACCCGAAACCAGGACAAAATACCAGGGCGAAAAAAAAGAGGTTAACTGTACTGTTTTTTCCTTTAAACAAAATCCTTCCTCCAGCACTATTATATCTCTATTTTAAATGCAGAATGGACTTCAACTAGACTTTATTTATGCCTTTTGCTTTCCTCTTTTCAGTCAACACCATCTGTTCTAAGTAAATCTGCTTTAAGAGTAATAAGATTTGGAGTTCCTCGTGACATTCTGACAACAACTTCTACAGATAAGCATTACCCAACATGCCTCATCTCTGGCTCAAACTCAGTGATGGCCTCTGATCTCTTACAGTCTGTCCCTTAGAAAAGTATCTTGCCCTTCACTATAGGACTCTTCAAAACTTATCAACAGTCTAACAGGTAATCACAATGGAAGGAATTATTAGGAATGGATCAAAAACAGAACAGGAGACATCATCAACCAAATTCCTACTAAAATCCAACTAAATTTTGTGAACCTCCTACAACTTCAAGTATGTATGACAAGAAGGATATACTAGAAAACAGTAACAAAGAGAAAATCAGAAGTATTTTGTTTGGAAAAGGGATACATATCTGAGAGACCTTCAGCCTGGAAGAGAGAAAAAAATGAAGGCGGAATAAAGACCTCTAAAACTAGCAGTACTGTGAAAAAAATGTGAATAATCATTCTCTATCTCATAAACCACAAACAAAGAGCAGTTCGAAGAAATAACCAGTCAGCAGGCTTAAAACAAAACAAAAGAATGTACCCTTTCCCCCTGTGTGTAATTAAATCATGGAACAATTACTGCACTATGCTACAGAGACTGAAAATATAAATGTATCCAAGAAGGGATTTAGATAAATTAACAGATATGTATTAAATATGATGACCCAGATGCAACCACCAGCTCAATGCCTGTCAAAATCTGGGAGGCTTTACATGATAAGTTTCTTATTTCCTTCCTATAGAGATGCTGCAAGCTGCCTTTAGAGACAACAGATGCAACTAGATCAATCTTTAAGCTATGGATTTTTTTTTTCTTTTTACATTTACAAAACCTTCCGAATGTAGGTACTTTGGTCTGTATAGGTGAAATAATTATTTAAGGGTACGAAGTGAATATTTGTTTCTTACGATCTCTTTTTGAATGAATGTATTTTTTTCCATTTCTACAATATCCGATGGAATGTGCTCCAAATGCATATGACCCCTGGTAAGACAGTTCTGAAAGTGAAACCAACAGAAACTAACCCTACCCATAACTCTCAGTTTCCCATGCAAACCCACCCCTCACCCCCAAAATACAGCTTTAAATAAAGCCGAAGAACCATTTAATATTTTCATAGGTTTGCTCACGATGAAGTTAAACATATTTTAACTGAATTACAGACCTATGTGTGGTGGGATGAAGATTACTACCCCTTTCAACAGAGCTGGACATTAGACTGGCTGAGCTAAATCAATCTGTAACCCCATGGTAATATAGATACCTGCTCACATTCAGAAGGGAAAGCTTTAATTTTCCTAACTTTGTTTAATTCCACATTTGCTTTAAATCAACATAAGGTCAGCTTCTTTTCTCTAGCCCTCCACTCAACTACATGTTCCTGATGCCTTAGAAGTGCCAGCATAGGAGTTTGTGAAGATGAAGAGGATCAGAGAATGGATCGGACTACAATTTACACCATGTGTCTCCTTCTGCAAATATACAATTAGTTTTCTAGTGTGTTTTACCACACAACTGCATAAACATGTGCAATGCTCCAAAGGACAGGAATTTGCGGCCAGGGGGTGGGGTGGGAGGACAGCACTGCCCCTGGGACAGCAGTCTATATGTACCGGGCTTAATGACTTAAGCCACTCCGCTACTTTGAGGAGGGGTAGTCTCAATCCTCCTCCTTTCCCCTGGGAGACTCATTTTGGCACTGCTTTCCCAGTTTCCAAAATTGTGTGGCCCCAATGTGAGACAATTGCGTAAGCAAAACTGGTAGGAAAAAAATTCTCTGTCAGATAAAATGAGTATGTGTATGTGCACATGTATGTGTATTTATTCTGCCAGTGTTTTGAATCAGTTTACCACAGGCTGACACAAGCACTAGTGCTGGTGCAAGAAAGGGGAAGCGAACTGGGAAATAAGAGACAAGCAGGAAAGCTCCCTTGGCAACAGTCGGATATTAAATCCATTCAGATGTGTCATAAACCCACAAGCATCCTTCCGTGAGCTACAAAAAAAAAAGTCATCTTCAACAGAAACAACTGTTATCAGTTTAACAGAAATGACTGTCATCGGTTAAGCTAAGTCAGTCCCAAAACAGTAAGCAAAATGACATTCTTCCACTTCTTCCCCGCTTCCCAAAATCTTGATGGGAGAAGGAACCAAGTGTTCATAAACTGCAGCACAGGGTACAGCAGCAGCAGAACACAGCTGGCCTTTTATGGAAAGTGGCTCCTCAGTGGAAATTGGGACGAGAAAAACCTGTACAGCATTGTATTAAGAATTTGTAGGAGAAAAAATCCAACTCCTTTAGAAATCAAAAAATAATTAGCATCAAGAATTTAAATACTTGATGTTATTTTTGTACATCTTAAGCTCTATCAAAAAAACCAAGAAGCCTACTATTGACCATCTTTACGAACTTAAAACAACTCTCCTAGTAACAAGCCGAGTCTTTAAAATATTACAGGACTCAGATAAAACAACAATTTAAATATTCAAAGTAGCATCTCTCCTGAGTCAAACTAATTGAGCATGAATAATAAATTTGTTTTAGAAGCCTTGATAATATTACAGAATTTAAACATGGGAAATAAAATACATGAAAAAACAGAAGACTGAATATTTGGCAGAGTTTACTCCCTGGTTCTTAAAAACAGACTATGAACAAAAGTATCTGCCATTCACCACAAAGTATTTTTAGATGTGCATATAATTGTAGTTATTCATTCTCATTATTAATTGCAATGCTTACAAAAAACTGTACTCCTTTTAATCTGATACAAAGCACACATGTTCATGAACAGAGCACTCCCTCTCTTCAAGGTCTTTGGGTCCCTCCAGTTGTAGAATCATTGAACCGTTTGGGTTGGAAGGGATCTTCATCCAGCCCCCCTGCCATGGGCAGGGACACCTTCCACTAGACCAGCTTGCTCAAAGCCCCATCCAGCCTGGCCTTCAACACTTCCAGGGAGGGGACATCCACAACTTCTCTGGGCAACCTCTTCCAGTGCCTCACCACCCTCATAGTGAAGAACTTCTTCCTCATATCTAATCTAAATCTACCCTCTCTCAGTTTAAAACTGTTACCCCTTGTCCTATCAATACACTTCCTGACCAAGAGTCCCTCCCCATCTTTGCTGTAGGCCCCCTTTAAGTACTGGAAGGCTGCTATAAGGTATACCCGCAGCCCTCTCTTCTCCTGGCTGAACAACCCCAACTGTCTCAGCCTTTCCTCATAGCAGAGGTGTTCCAGCCGTCTGATCATTTTTGTGGCCCTCCTTTGGACCCCCTCCAACAGGTCCATGTCTTTCCTGTGCTGAGGGCTCCAGAGCTGAACGCAGTACTTCAGGGGGGTCTCACCAGAGCAGAGCAAAGGGGCAGAATCACCTCCCTCCACCTGCTGGCCACGCTTCTTGTTATGCAGCCCAGGATACGGTTGGCTTTCTGGGCTGTGAGTGCACGTTGCCGGCTCACGTCCAGCTTTTCATTCACCAGTACCCCCAAGTCCTTCTCCGCAGGGCTGCTCTCAATCCACTCATCGCCCAGCCTGTATCCATGTTTGGGATTGCCCCAACCCAGCTGCAAGACCTTGTTCTTGGCCTTGTTGAACTTCACGAGGCTCACACAGGCCCACCTCTCTAGCCTGTAGGTACTTCAACACATGCACAGAAAAAAAAAAAAACCTACCACTTTCATTCAAACTGCATTTACTCTGTGGATTAATGGAAGCTTTCAAATTTCTAAAGCTGTAAATCTATTACCCTTCATATGCCTCCCAAGTAAACATGACAGAAAAGGAACATGGGGGGAAAAAAAAAAAAAAAATCAATGTGGTCCCGCTGTCCTTCCTGGGAAGTTAAAAACTAACTGATCTGTTTGTTCAAAGGGATTTTGAAGACATCGATTTAGTCATAATCTACTGAACACATGACGTAAAGCAGTGTCCAAAACAACAGTGTATAGCAAACTTACAGCAAACTGTTAATGTAATACTCCTAAAAGCATCTTCCATTTAAGAAGGGAGACATACGGTCTGAATACTTCCTCTATACTGTGGATAAAATACAACTAATTCTTAAAGCCTTCTCTATTTTTCTAATTGACAGAATGCTTATCTGACACCTTCAATAGGATTTTACTGCACTGGACATGAAAAGGGATATTTCCATGTATCTTTAAAGCTAGATAACAGGTGGCTACAGAATGCTAATGCTTGCAGAAAGATGACTAAGTTTTGATAGTGCTTAAGCACTTTTAAACTTTATTTTCAACTTAACTTTACAGATTATCTACCACACAGAACAGGGGAAAAGGGGAAAATGTTTTATCTATTCATATTCTTCAACAGCAGTCTATAGCAATAACTCACCTCTTGAGCAAACGATAAATCTCCAGAAAAATGGAATAAAAGACTATGAAAGATCTTTATAAAAACTCCAGGTATGTATTACCAAGGAAGGGGAACAGCCTAAGAATTGATAGTGACATTAAAATATAGTTAGATCATGGAAATTAGTGAAAAACATAGAAGGAAAAGCAATGAAAAATAAATTAAAACATAATTGTATTAAATAAAGTATTTTTCTTTTGACTCTTCAAAGAGTTAGCCACTTACATAATACCTTCTAGAATTTCCAAATTCTGAAAAGTATGATGATAATTCATAACTCTCTTAATAACAATGACTTTTTTATTACATGTATTCTAGCTGGGAACTTGAGCGTAATAAGATTACTAATTGTCAATCAAGTAAATGAGAGGACCTTCAAAAATAGGTGAAGGTTCACATTTGACCATAAATCCCTTTGGTTCATTAAAGCCTTTTGAATGTAATATGTACTATGCACCAATAGCTCCAAAGTTGAAGCTCTTTTAATATTCTGAGTCACTCAAAAAGCATATGTGTAAAGAAAACCCAAGTTTTTTGTTTTCAGAAGAAAAATTTTACTAGGTAGTAATTAAGGCACCAATCTCCTCTAGATTTTCATTTCCTCTCCTGTATCATATGGTGGCCACATTTTTTTCACTATCTGTATTTACTATTATTTCGTTTGCCTCTTTAGGCTAGTTTCCTAAGAAAATGGGTCTTTGATTGCACTGTCTACTGCCTGTCCTTCCCCTCTTGAAAATTCTTCTTGCCAGAAATGTAAAGATCTCAAAGATAAAAATTCTTACAAGGTTCATAAAATTTAGCACCAGGAGGGAGGAGACCCCAATTACAGCTCTTCCCGAAAGCCCTGAGGAAGGGAGGGTGCATGTATAAATCTATAAACTAACACCTATATGAACCCATTTACTAACACCTACATGGGCGCCTTAACCAGGCATCGCATGTTCCCCTTTGCCCAGACAAAGGAGTAGAGGACACGAGGGGAGCCTCACACGTGGCCGTGAGGGGAACGGGCACCAGGATGGGGGAGACGCTACATGCGATGGGGAAGAGGCAAAAGAGGTGGGAGACAGTGGAAAAAGGAGTGTTTAGTAACAGCTAGGGAAGAGCCCAGGGTTACATCACATGAGAGAACGGCACCCGCGGGTAGTAAAACGAAGCAGCACAGACCTCAAACCACCCTGAAGTCAGCTTTCCACACTTCCAGTGCTCACCAGTCCTTTTGCACCTTCCCCCGTATTTACAATATTGCAAGACCAAATTTTTTACAGCTCAGCGTAAGTCCAAAACCCTGTGTGATGTTTCTCAAACAACAAATTTGAAGGTGTTCTGACTTCCCTTCTAAGCACTCAGGATATTCGTAGGTGAGGTCATCCAGCTTCCTCTACCATCACAATTAGAAATGCATTTTAGCAAACAAAATCCAAGCATATCACAGACCTCAATATCAAAAGATACTAAAGAACAACACAGAAAATCCAGCTAGCTTCCAACCCACAACAATAAAATAAATAAATACACTCTAGTTGTTCTAAGAGCTATAAGCAAAACAAATATTCAGAAATGTTACCAATAATGAAAAGGAGAATAATAAAGCTACAAAGCTTAAAATAATGCACAACACTATAAAAAGGGATTCTGTCAGTCAGGCAAGTGACTGGTTTATATAAACAGGCAAATGCACGCCTAGTTTTAAAATAGTTTGAAATTATTCCAAAATCCTTCAGTGAAAAGGCACTATAAAAATTTATGGATGAAGAATCCTTTAATCATTGTATAGGAACTTTACTTGACTTTCAAATATACATAGATATTTTCTGTCAAACTATTTGTATGCATAAATATTAAGTTATATATATATATATATATACACACATTAAGCTGTTTGTGTTTTCATAATCAAACTTACATTTATCATAAATATACACACACATCAAGAGCTGAAATAGAGATATTCCAGGGGAAAAGTACTTTCCTTTTCTTTGGTCACTGATTTTTTTCAGTTTCTTCTTTAAAACTACTCACAGACTGAACATAACTGATGTTAATGCAGATAACTACACCCAGGTCCAGCATTTGTCGTACCTATGAAGAAATGTGACGGTAGTTCTAAAATTATGTAGCTGCCAGATGCAGAGATTCTGTATCAAGATAACCAAATACTACTAAATATTTTTCAGATAATAAATATCCTAAGCAGTTCAGTCTTAGACCAATGACTATTTTATACAGCATCAGCATGGACAAAACCAAATTTGATTATATAATCGGTGATTCTGATTACCTGGAATAGCTTCATGGGCTGTCAAAACCACACTTATAATAGGATTTTTAGCTCCTGAAACTTGTTCATTCTCCTTAGTTGATGGCGTTTTCTCTGTTTTCTGAACTCTGGGCCTCTTTGGAGTTTTTTCTCGCTCATCTTCCTTCCTGTCAAGGTCAACGTCAGAATCATTACCTAAAGAGCAAACATCAAAAAGAATGTAACTATGTACAAGAAATGCAGGTAACACAGTCACTAACACTACAAGAAAGAATCAGGAGAAAATTAACGCTACTGTAGAAAGAAATACATGTTATCAAAACGAGACATGTTGCATGAGTCCCTAAAGGGAAACTTTGTTCCCTCTATTTAATAAAACTAGTGCGATACTCATACAAATAGAGAAAATAGACAAAATAAAGAAAAAAATCAAAATTTTAAAAATGGACTCTCAGAAATATTTGTCTTTCTAAATTACCTTGACATTATTGTGGATTTTTGTGAAAATTCTACAAACTTTCTAGAATTTCTTATGAGTTCACCATTAATGAACGAATTCTTTTTCTCCTTTCCGTATCTAATTGTTCTGATGACTTCAGGATTATTTCTCCTAATACCAGAATTCATTATCCATCTTAATTAATGGAAAGTATTCCAATAGTCTCTCTGCATTAGGCTTTTTTCCCCCACTGTTACTCTGAATCAATAACCAGAAATATACTTTTCTCTTTCAGTATCGATTTAAAAAGAACTAAGGTTCAAAAGAGTTCTTTGGTTCAACCTAACTCCTGACATGTAACTCTTCATTTTGAAGGCCTGCACTTCTAAATCATCCCCTAGCTACTGCTGTTCAGAATGTCTTCAGCCTCTTAAATTGGATAACTTTTGGACCGGTTAACTAGAAAGCAATGCAATAGTTGTATTCAAAACACTCATCTGAAATAAGAATGAATAATCAGTAATCAGGTAAGTTGTTCCTTGAAGCTATTCCTTCCTTAAAGCAAATGAGAAATTCCTTACTAAAATTCTAAAAAAAAAAAAAAAAAAAAAAAAAAGGCATATATAAAGACTTAGCAGTATAAAGAATAAAAACAGACAGTTGCAAGTTTACAGCAACAAAATTTCTTTATAGTAGATGAAGTGGTAGAAAATGCAGGCTAGAGAAAACAATCTTGGCAAATTAAGGCATTATGCAAACGTTCCAGAGGTAATGAGTAAGGAAAGCAAAAACTGATGGAAGAAAGAAAATTATAAATGAACCCAGTGAATTTCAGATGTTTTTCTTCCCTGAATACAAAGCAGCTGACACAATCTCCAGAATAAGTCATTCAATGTATATTCATAACGTGCTGTAGCTGCTCTACTGAGATAGGGAAACAATATATAAATAAAAACCAGTAACAGCAAAGCTGTAGTGTGTCTAGAGTTGTTTATGGCATGCAGATAGCAAAAGCAGTGGAAAGATACGCTACATGGAAATGGCTGTGTTTTAATTCCAGTAATATTTTGTTACTATTCAGCTGAGATTCAAACAAGTCTGTCTCCCACGGTCTTACCTTAATGGAACAAGGGGTTAAAGAGTGCTGGGTGTTCCTTAAAAAAACAAAGGGCACAAGCACAAACTAAAGCATCATAGTTAGGACTGATCAAATAACTAGCACCTGAACAGACTGCAAGCTCTTTACTAGATACAAAACCGGAAGGAAACAAGGTATGTAAGAATTAGTTTAGATTTCGCAGGCATGCTGAGGCAGAAATGTGTATACTGACAACTGTTAATGACTTGATGCTGATCTGTAAATCTGAAATTCATATTTACAATACCTAGAATGAGCAACAGCCGCATAGCAAACTGAATTCAAACACTGTTAGCAAGCCATCTTTCTATGCAGTCACATTAGCAATATTTTTGCCCCAGCTTCCAGTTTCTAGATTACAGAAAATTATGCTCTGCCTTGAGAGACCCCTGCTTTTCAGTGCTGGCTGATGATTTCTTCAATTTTGTTAGATAAATTCCTTGATATATGCTTCTTCTCAACTACCTTTTTCTCTGTAGATTTCTATGATTTTGGAAAATATTGCTGCTTTATAGGTATAAATGGTCTCATTATGTTCCCATTTAACTGCTTAATATAGCTGTAAATTATTGATTGATACTGAAACCACATAATGCTAACACTGACATTTCTCTGCCATACTTCAAAGGGATATTTGAATATAAAGAAATATCCCCTATGACCAGAATCTGCTTGTGCAGTGCTTTCTTTTGGTGGGATGAATGGCGGGGGGAGGAAACAAACACATTTTTCCACGTTTCCTTCATGAAACAGCCTCTGTTAGTTTGTTATCAACAATAAAATAAATCGTCACAAATTTCACAGCAGGACCAGGCCACCAACAGAAGAAACTCTTCTCATAAAGAATCAGAATACACAAAGAATGTAAGCTGTTTATTAAATTGTGTTTCCCTGAGGCTACTTCACATGCTGTTAAACAACAAATACAAAAATTAATTTGGTTAATTACTCTGCTTTTGCTCAGTGGACAGTAAGAGTCAGTGATAGTTTTAGGGAAAAAAAAATGATATACCTGTGGACAAAACTCAGTTATTTTTTGCATGTTTTAGCTTAACAGATATCCCGAACTATAGATTGAAAGAAAAACTGTGATTAGGACAACAGGCTTTTCTCCATTTTGCTTGGGATCACATAATGAATTCCTAGTAGGCATATGAACAGAATCCAAGCATCCTATTCCTAAATCCTCCTTTCTAACCATTACAAAATAAGAATTAGTAAGTTTAATGAGGAAATAAAGTGGTTGAAACCAAAAGACAAATCCATTTTATTGTCTTTTCATGTTAATCTGTAACTTTATTAACCTTTGAATACTGGAATTCTAAAAAACAGAAAAGGAAGAAAAGGATGAACCACAGAGTTGAGTTTGTTAGTGATCCACACTAATGAATAACTACTATTACCACAGTAACAAGCTAACAAATGTTTCATGCTGGTTTTTTTTTCCCTAATATGCCTCTATCAGGCAGATCAGTTTGCTAGTTCCTTCAGTTCAACCAAGGGTAAAAGCCATGGAAAAGAACAGACCCGTTACGATAAATATAGCTGACTATGACTCCCTGCTTTCAAAACAGAACTCCAAAAATACTATTTAAAATGAAATTTTAAAAGAATATACAGAATTGCAAAATAAAAGTGTTTATTAAAATGTCACTATTTCATATGCACAAAAACCTTGTACATGGATGCTAAGCACTAAATATGAAGATTATGGCCATGTGAAAATATTTTTTTAATAAACCCAAAGCTGGTAAGTACTTCAAACAAAGGACTGATTCTCAACTTTCGTCTTCTCAATATGAGCTGAGAACATCCAGCAACTAACAGGACTACGTTCAGTATCTGCAAAGATGCGAGGAAGGTATTGAGCGCTATGCAAATTTTGCTAACACAAAAAAAGCCCACACATACATTGGCCAAAAACAGGCAAGAGGGAAAATTCAACTGATTTACTGATGATACGTCTTCAACCAGTGCTAAATACCTGTATGAACACTCTCAACAGTCACATGACACATTAAAAAAAAAAAAAGACATCTCTTCTCTACAGAGTGGTCGAGTCAAGTTCTGGTACTTAAACATTAAAATTTATTCACTAATCTGATGATGCATGTTGATGGCAGTAGCCCCATTCTTCCCCTTTCTGAGAGGAACAAGTATCTTCCAGAAGCAATTTGTTGATGAAGACCTGGAGCTGCACACGTTGCCAATACCTTTTGCTACAAACATAACGATTTCACAGTTTGTGTGCAGCCTGATAGAGACTTCAAAAAAAAACCCACCCATGCTAACACTCTCCATCAAATCACCAAACCAAAAAAAATCTTAACTCTCAATGACAGCTGCTTTCTTCCTGAACTCTCTCTGCACCAAAAACCCTGAACTAGAAGGTGTGCTTTAGGAAAGGATAGAGAGGGAGACAAAAGCATGTTTTAATGAAAAACAAGGCCTTCAACTTAGACCACAGGCCTCAAACTGCCTTTCCATAATATGGGACCATCTCATCACTAATTTAGTTGCCTTCCTGGAAAATATTACTTAAATGTTACTACTGTGGATTAGAGAGTCAAAGTAAGTGTTTTGTCTCTCACAACTAGAACAATCCATCTGTATAATACAACAATTCTTGTTGTATTATAAAGGAGCACCCGTAAGTGATTTTAAGATGATTTAGGAGAAAATGGAGTATGTGCAACTTAGAATGGCTAAGCAAAGCTTCTCGGAGCGGTAAGGGTCTTTGCTTGCTCCTAAACAGATTTATTGAGACAAACTGCCTCACTTTGCATCTCCCTTGCTAAGCAGTCAGCTTAGCACACTGCGACTCAACAGACAAATAAACCGACCTCCCCTATCTAGCGACACACATTTAAATGCCTGCTTCTGTTTGCGCAAGAAATACAACGCCGTGCCTGTGCCTTCTAACACATTTAAGGAATGGTCCTGTCTGTGTTGATGAGTAAAGCTACTGTCAACGCTGAATGAATCACTGCTTTCAGAGTCCCGTCGAACTAGATTATTCATCTGTCCTACGATTCTATTTGAGTCGTTAATTGAAGGCACTGCTCTCTGCATTCATAATTGGATGTTCGACATTTTGCAGGCACAGCTACACATCCCTAATTGGCATGTTTTTAAACTACTCTTCATTCAGATTATTATTTTTTATCCCCTAAAAGATGCTGGTATTTCATAGTAGCAAGAGAGTAGCTCGGGAAAAAAAAGTAAACTGGCCATTCAAAATGAACACATGCAATTGCTTCTCCTGCAGAGACTGACACACTACTCGCAGAAAGAATTCACTTAAATTAGAATCCAGCTGATGGCAAAAACATTTTAAACTAAGGCCAAAAGTGCCATCTTTAGGAATTATGCAGGCTCCTAATTCACTAGGAATGGATGGTTCACTCCAGAGAAGAGAATCTGGGCTGTCCACTGCTGTAATCCGTCTTCCACCCAAATCCCATTTCCCAGCCATCAAACACCCTCTCTTCTATCTGCCAGAGATACAGGTACGCTGCAGTGTGGGAGAAGGATGGTGGTTAAAATAATCACCTCTTGTGTATCTCTCAAAACAAGTGAGTTTAGAGGCAGCTGCTGGGGAACTGATCCAATCCAGCAACAGCCAAAATCCCCAAATCCACCCCATCCCAGCGGCGGGGGCTGAAGCAGCTCCATTTTCTGGCTGGGAGCAGACATGGTGAAGACCCATGGCTGCTCAGGAAGAATCGCAACTCTTCTAGTTTTGTCTTAGGACAAAAAGAATAGATGGCAGTACCTCCAGCCACCCATATCCAAATCATTAGCCCAAACCATCAATTTGGTTTAACCAAATAAAAACAGAAATAGGTGTACACACAGCTCTGCTTAAGTCACAGCAGCTTTCTTAGGCAAACAAGCCCTCTATTAAAAAATATATTTACTAACCGTGTACATGAGGGATTTGTAAGCACAAAGACATTTTTTAATTCTGTGCAAAAAATTAACACACTTTTTTCTTGCTGTTTTAGTGAATGGGCCCACAAGGTGAAGGCAATCATTATGCATCAAAGGATTAAATTAGATGCACAGAGGATGTCAGTAACCAGTAAGGCTTGGTGACTCCTGAAAGAGTGGGAGAACTATCAATGAGACACTGATCTCCGAGAGGTCAATGTGGATCGCTAATCACAAAAGCAACAGCAGAGGCCTATTACATCCACCAATTATTCCTCTGAGCAACAGATACTGCAGTTTCAATACAGTTTTATAGTGATTTATTCATTGTAATTTTAAACGTCCAATATGATAAGGATTTCAACACTTCCCTTGTTGATCTGTAAAAGATAGCAAAACATTTTATTACTTGGAAATCTTCCTAATATTTCAACTTCAGCTCAATACATATATTTTGTTTCTCTCAATAAAGCATATCACGCAGAATATCAATATATACCTTTCCAGTATTTATATGTTTAGCATATTTCAGCAATAGCTAAACCATTAGTGTGTTATCAGCATTATTTTGGTCACAAATCTAAAACACCACATCATATGAGCTGCTATGAAGAAAATTACCTCCAGCCCAGCCAGACCCAGTGCAAAGTGAAAACATACTTGATTATTAATCACACGTCCATACAGTGCTAAACTTTGCAAGAAATTAAAAACATGAGAAAGCAGTAAAAAAATACTTCAGAAAATCACAGAAGCATTAGAAAAACAGATAAAAGTCATTTCAAGTTGAAAAGGCATGGATAAAAAGGGGGAAAAAAACACCCTGTATATATTAGGTCAGAGGTCAAATACTAAGGGAGAAGAACTTGCAGTCAAAGCTCCTTACGATTTTTAGCCATCTACTCTGAACTACTGTGCCTGAAATGAGAAAGAAGATATTGTAACTCTGGAAGGTTCAAAGACCCTCAAAAAAATTTTGCATCTAGCTCTAAGAACTTCAGCAAAGGAGAAATCTCATCAAATTAGAGGTTTCGGTACTCCTTTTCTCATATACACCAAAACAAGTGTGATTTCAAGAAGTTTTTGTCTCAGGGATAGTTTAATCTAGAAAATGTTGGTATCAACCACATCTGCTCAAGTAACTGAAATATCTCTCGAACATTATACACACAACAAAAACACACATACACAAAATAAATACCTGGTGTAATACTTGCAGTACTATGTGCTGAGACAGCTATACCACTATCTGTGTGTGATACATTTAGATTCAACACCATTTGATGACAATGAAGCTACAGAAAGATCTCTCCATGATCAGTAACTGGTGACAGAATAACCTGGAATTGAACCAGATTAAGGCACCCACAAGCTAAATTTTTAAATTGCCATTATAGACAGAGCTCTAAGTTAATACAGTCAATGGAGCCTACGAGCAATTCAGCTAACCCTATGTCACTCCACAGGCTCCGCTAAAGTGCTGACTTGATCTTTGTTGAATATAATTACAGCTTAGAAAACCTAGTGCATAAACACATATATGCAGACAGGTGCTAGTCTGGAACAGACTCCCACCTACAGTGACAATAAATGCAAAGCACATAATGAAAAAACTTTACTGATAAGACAATGGGCTCTAAATGGACTCTTACAACACAGGAAAGATCTGGCTGGCTGTCTAAATAGTCCCCTGAAAACATAAGTTCAATACTCAGCAGTAGTCAGAAAAGCAAACATAATCGGAGGAATCATTAAGAAAAGAGTAGAACAGAAAAGAAAAATAAAAAATTTATGCCATGGTGTAAACCAGAGATGCTCTTGTATCTTGAACACCCCTTGTAGTTCTGGTCCTCCATCTCAAAACAGCTACAGCAGAGTTGCTGAAAAGAGTAAGGCTGACCAGATGCATAAGCCATTTCCATGTAGTCTGGTCTGTTACTTAAGACTCATACAGGATAAGAAAAATCTTAATGCAAATATGAAGATTTCTAAATTATGAACCTTATGCAAGAGGTTAATATGGCATTACTATTGACCATTTCCCAGAGTTATAGAGCAAGATGGCACCCAATGAAATGAGCAGCATCAGGTTTAAGAAACAGTCAAAAGTACCACTATTTCACAAACTATGTAATAATGCTCTTAAACTCATTAACACAGAACATACTGAAAACTAGAAACCAGACAGCTTTGTAACCCACTTAGATAAATTAAGAGTTTAACAGCTTTCAGCTGCCAATGATACAAGTGAAACCTCAAGTTCAGGGACTGTCAACAACTTTGACAACTACGAATCTTGGTGCATTTGTCCAAGTACTTTTATTTTTAAATTATGCACAGGTCCTCATGAAATTACATGAACAGATAAAAAGTACATTTACAATTTCATTATTTGCTTGCCTTTTCAATTTTAGACTTTTTTGTTCACATTTAGAAGGTTCATCCATCATCCTCAAAACTTTCTTCATAACAAAATTTGAGTCCGATAACACTTAAACAGCTCAAATGTTTTTTGAACTTTTTTTTTAACATGTTTTCTGAGCTGGTAAAGCAACACGAGTATGACAAACAATCCTAGGCATAGACCATATTGTTCTTGTCCACTTTTCAGAAAGTTTTGAGTCTCTCAATGTAATCACATTTTCTTAAAGGATAATAATACGCATGCAACTTTTATCTACGTATTCAGAAATTGAAAAATTGTCCCAGAGCAGTTCATATGGTAAAGCCAGAAGTGAAAAGTTTTCCTGTGATGGGACAGTGATTAGTAGATGGCTGAAGACTGAACTTCCCATAGGTTTTCCAAGAAAGAATTATCCCTTCAGGACAAAAACAGCCCCCAATACCTTCACAGATTGCAGTCAAGGTAGGAAGCTTTGGGCTGGAGACATTCTAGCTGCACTACTCACCAACAACTGGAAGCCCTCATTATTTGCTGCTCAAGAATGACTTATTTTGCTTGATTGCTTTGCTTTGGCCAGAGAATAGATAAAAAAAACTCCATTTGCCCAAAATTGTGGCTGTTTTCTCTTTAAAGAAGACTGAGCAATTTACTTTGAAAAATCTGCCAGTGTGTTTTGTAGCAAAACAGATCTAGGTAAGATTTAAGAGTTCTAATGAACTAACAGGTCAAGAACAGATAATTTGAGTTTATACTCTGATCTGAGATTTAATTTTAAAACGACATTAGAAAAGGCAACATTGCCAAAATAATGCAGATGTTAGCATCATACCTAGCACATACAAACAGCAAAGGGCACGGACACTTCTGATGTCAGCCATGAGACAGCTGGAGTGAAGGTCACTATACATAGCTGAAAAATCCTACCACTGATGATAGGAAAAAAATAACCAGGTACTTTATCAAAGCAAGAGCTTCTGTGCTCTGTCAACATATTCTAAGCCCATTTTAATTATTCTTTGCCACAGAAGTTAAATGCTACATCTCACTGAAAGTAAAACAGTGATACTAGTTGTGTCTACCATAATGACAGAATGGACACAAAAGGGTAATAGAAAACTGGAGAAAAATCAACTGCAAATGTTGTCTACCAGTAGAATCAACAGGATATCACGTTAAGCAATTATAGCAAAAGCAAAAACCTAATTTTAACGCAAACACAAAACTCACATAAAGTTAGACAACTTGGACAAATGTATTACTTTGTATGCATGTGACATTCACCTTCGAGCAAAGTTAGGCAGTTGGACTAGATGATCATTGTAGGTCCCTTCCAACTGTTCTGTTCTGCCCTATTCTACATGAATATTCACTGCTGTCTTTTTAAACAGGCTTCCTAGAGGGGTTGTTGATGCCCCAAGCCTGTCAGTGTTTAAGAGGCATTTGGACAAGTGCTTAATGATATGCTTTAACTTTTGGTCAGCCCAAAGGTGACCAGTTGGAGTACACGATCGTCGTAGGTCCCTTCCAACTGGAAATATTCTATTCTGTTCTGTTCTATTCTAAAACTTTGAGAGGCTGAATATATTCAAATCAATTCTAAAGCTAAATTTAAACAATGAACTCTCATACTCCAAAGACAGTCATTCACATGAAGTTTTATAAAAGAGAAGAGGGGAGTTTGGCATTACTTCTTATACAGTAAAACAAGCTAACCAGAAAAGCAGTCTTTAAATCTATCAAAAGAACAGGACAGAATTCAGGTTTCCCAAGTCACGTGATAGAAACACTTCACAGGATCATCCTTCCTCACCTACGTATGATACTTACCTGTGTGGCCATACCACTTCTCACTGGAAAACTGTAATCCTCTTCGTGAGAAACAGAACAGTTGCTTATGCAAAAGAAGCATTTCAGGGAGTTTAAGACAATCATTAGTGCAACAAGCATTTTGACCTTTTTGAAAAAAATTAAAAATACCTTGTCTAACTTGATTCTCAGTTTTGCTTCAACATGCTGCTTATGTTAAAAGAAACAGACAATTCAGTTCCATTTAAAATTAACACTGGGGGTTATGAGTTGTTACCAATCAGGTTAAAGGAGGGAAACACACTTTTAAAATGTGCTTCATGTACTTTTGTTGGATATTTTCTTACCTCCATCTCCTTCTTCCTCTCCTTCATTTAAAACAATAATGCAGATATGTTTCCTCAGCTGACGTGTGTTGGAGAACTTTCGATTACATTTCCTACATTCCAAACTGCCTGGTGAGACTTCGGCCAGTTCCGGTCCTTCTTCTGTCCCAGGCGGCGTTTCTTCGCTTGGAACAGGGTTTTCTGCCACATCTTCATCCACACAAAACTTCTTAGTAGACCCTTTTGGTCTGCCCCTTTTCCTCTTCACTACAAGAAGCTCTAGAAAAGAAAGTTAAAGTTAAAAAGAAGCTATAATTAAATTTCACACCTAATTACCTAATACCCATCTGATCACTGAAAAGTAGGAGTATTAAATGAAGTTCAAGAGCCTCTATCCCTAACACTTAAAAAAAGGTTACCTGTGTACAAACCTATTTTTAAGCAATGGTATTTGTTGGCATTTCTGCTAGCTGCAAAGCAATAACATTTGTGTTACTGAGATCGACAAATGTCAAAGTGCCACAGTTTCACATAAATTACACTGCAAGCACTCTTTTATATTGTTGTATAACTGTATCAGGAGAATTTACAGCAGTTCTGAAACATTTAAAAAGGCTTGGTGGCAACTGCTGGGTAGCAACATACACAGGAACAGCATGACTCATATGGGCAACTGATATATCACCAGAACTTCTGAGGCTTATGATAGTAATTTCATGTCCTTGCTCCTTGTTTTCCTCTTTCCAGGACAAAACACATCTCGATCTACTTTGAATTAGCAATGCAAGAATTATGTTTTTAACAATGCACATGACCATAAATTCCAGCTGTCTCCCTCTACAGAGGTGCCACCAGCTAGCCATTCACGCTGCATTGTACTAATCATAGTTCAAAGCACCACCTAAGATTAGGAAAACACAGTAACTGAGTAGTAGTACATTGTCATTCATCTGTTAGCACATAACCAAGTCTACCAGAAACATCATCACTTGCCTAGAAAAAAGAATTCTCTTAACTTTTAAAAATAAAGTAGTATATTAGATAAATTAAAAAAAAAAAACAAAACAAACCGAACACTTATTTCAAGGATGATTACTTAGAAATTTTAAATTAGTCATTAAGAAGATTTTAAAAGTAAGATCCTGTTCCCCCATGAACATCTTAATTGTTTCTGGGGATTTTACACTCATCACAGACTCACTGAAACATTGACTGGTATTGGATGCGCAATGGCAATATTCTGGGAAGGCATTCTGTGCTATGCTGCATAATTATGTATGCAAAGACATAAAAAAGGTACTTCAGAAAGAGAATAATGAAACAAACTCTATAAGCCTATTTTTATACTGTTCCTTCATAGGAAGTGTTCATATAAACTTCTCCAAATCAGTCCATTTAATAACCAATTGTCTCGAAAATGTTCAGAACATGAGTAGCACAGAACATTTCCATTTATGAGGCCTTCATGTTATTATACAGCAGAATTATATTTAATTAATCCCTTGAAGTTTAGCTAAGCAATCTCTCTGTCTCTCTCTCAATCAAATTCTACTGAGGTCTGTGATAGTTCCCATGAATTACTTGTCTGGGATCATGCTACATAAAAATAGAGGTCCACAACCAGACCTCCAGAGCACTAGGTCCTAGACAACATTTTTGTAAAGCTTATTTTTTAAATAAATAAAGTTGAATAAAAGTAAGCATAAAATCAAAGTAACTCCACTGTTGAGCATTTTTAACTCTTAATAAATTAGACTGTAGACCATGTAGATCATGACACACCAGCACTATGGATTCTGCTGGGCTTAATGATCCTCAGTACAGTGTTCGCCTCAAAACCAAGCTTTACCAAAACTGATTCATTCACTAAAGGACAACACCCTTAAAGGGCAGGATTTTCCAAAATTACTTTATTAGGTACAGGAAAAATGCAATAAATTGATAAGACTATACACTGGAAGTATATCATAGATTTTTCTCCTCTGGTTTTCTCCCCTCAGCTTTAACTCAATTACATGTATAATTAAAGTTACACATGTACAAAACACCTTCAATTAACCATTTTAATGTTATAATGGGACAAATATCTCTGACTCTGGGAAGAGTAGGATATGTAAGTGATCCCTGTCAAATGGCCCTTTTTACCCAAACCTGTGTGAGTAGCTCAACACAGTCACCACGCTGTTAGCCGTAGTGGGATTCAAACAAAAAGTTTGTGAGAAGTCACAAAACACTTGTGCAAGCGTTCACTTGAACATCCTGAACAAATCTTAATGGCTAGATGCATTATGCAACACAAATCCTTCCTCAAATGTCAGTATAAAAAGTTCACATTTTATTTAATCAATTACCACAGTATATGGCTGTATTCACAATCTTCTGCACAAGGTGTCATACAAATATACGCAAATAAATCTCATCCACAGCCTTATATTGTTACTATTATGTGCATATATCACAGCACCTAGGAACACCTCTTATTGCCCAAGCCTGAATGGATGCTCTAGTTGCATGCTGTGTTCAAGTAAGGATGAGGCTGATGCATACACAACATTTTTGAGCGACCTTAATGAGTTAAACTTCTTGGAGAACATTACGATACCCAGATTCTAACTTTCTTCCGGGTTTCATAATCAATAGATCAGGCCTGGAGACTGCGCTGCAGAGAGCATGTATCCCATAATGCAGATACAGCCTACAAACAACGATCCATCAGGGTATATTATTACTAGCAGATGAAGCTAGGGCCATCCATGCTGTCCCTCAAACCATTACCAATCTAACTAAGTAGAAGCAAAAAAAAAAAAAAAAAAAGCAGAAAGAGTTTTGACAAGCACTTTGAAGGAGATGGAGATCTTTATGAAAAGTTACGAAAGGAAACCCTATGCAAAAGTGGAGTATGAGTGACAACAGTTAACCAGTAAATGCCTGTCATTTCCCAAACAAAGATGCCACACTCCCAGCACCCGACAAAACGTGAGCTATGCATAATTTGTATAACAGCAACATCTGCCCAGTACCCTTGGTTCCACTTGATAAAATTTCTAACGTCATCCTACTAAAATGGTTAGGACAAATCAACTCTAAATATATCATGACCTAACTATGGGAAAGTGGCGTGACTAAATAAAATTCAGCAGAGAGCACTGCCAATAAAATAACATTAGAGTAATAAGCACATATTACTTGCCTAGCATTTTAGTTGTTCACAGTACTTATAAAATCATTAATTTATTACTCAGGCAGAACACAGAGCTCCATTAACAACTCAGCATTCACTTGTCTACACCAATTCTGGAGCAGCTACAGTGGTTACTAATACTTGGAAGAGAAACTATGCTTTCAAAGGACAAAAAGATGTTCATTTATCAGTCAACGAGTACTAAAAGGAAGCTGTAATTTCTAGACTGTCATCCATCAATCACTTCTCCTTTTAGTGACAACACTGAATTGCTACAAAAAGTGGTACACTGAGAAAAAATTGTATATTATAAACCTTTAAAGTTTTATCTACTGCAGATTCCGTAACAGGAGGGAAAAAATTGATGCTTTGAAAGAACAACTCTTTAAATTCCTATATTCAACTGTGAAATACCCTGTTTTTTTAAAAAAGAACACAAGAGATAATTGAATAGGACTTCAGAACAGACTACCCTCTTCTCCAGTCAATCTGTGTGATGGAAAAGAAGAAATATTAGAGTATGTCTATAATGCGAGTTGAAATCTATGTGAAAGGAATTTACCTTTACATTCTTACTGACAGCAGATAGCAAACAGTTGGGCTACATAATCTGAAAAAGGTGGCATCATATGATCATATCAGATGACGAAAACTGTTCACCAACAATAATGAAAAAGGTAACTTACAAATACACAACATAGGAATGTTATATTTTATATAATTAGATTTGCAAAGTTATTTTCTTAAAAGCTGCATGTCTAATTTCTGCTGCTTCAGATCATAATGGTAATTACATACTATTCTCATAAATGTAAAAATGCATGCTTAACTACATACAATACAGAAAGTGCACAATACAAAAAAGTTTACAGAAGAGCCTTTTTACTAAAAGGAATATATTTCCAAGTACCAGTCTCACTGTGCTCAGAAATACAGTTTAATGAAGGGCTAAAAGGAAATAAAGATTTAAGAAAGGAAGATGCATTCTGCGTGACTAAGAAATCCATTCTGTACAATTAAAATAAAATCAGAATGGCATTTTGAAACTTGATGTAGATCTGATATTTATTCATCTTCTTCTGATACACTGTTAATTTTAGGCATTGTGTGAACTAATAATCTGGTGCAATTTTTCCTCACCAACCATCTGGCGAGATAGCAGCTACAGTTGAACACTATATGACCATTATTAGAAATATCTTCTTATGTTGATGAAGTTAATATAACTATTGAATTATTGCTGGTAAATAAATTAAGCAATATCACATTCATATGTTAATGATAAAAAAAACTCTTTTAAGTATGATATTAGAGTGCTTTTTTATTCATAAGCACATACTTTTTAAAATCCAGAAATTATAATGATTGGAAAATCCTAGTAGCTGTATTAAATAAGAGGTTTGCCAACAATATAAATCCATTGCTCAGTAAGGGTCTAAAGGAGATCTAATTATGAAGTCTGAGTTATTTTTTAACCCATTGCTAATATTACAAGGGATTGCAATTATAATCAGTTAAAAATAGAATGAACGTAACTTCTTCCACTGCAGGGTAAAATTGTTCTGTATAACTAATTCAACCTTTGACTACCAGATTGCTTTATTTACTAGTACCAATATCAAGGCACAGTTCTAATTTATGAATCATGCCATTTCTTTTTTGGAACAGAACTATTAAAATTATGTGAAACACAACAAGGAACAAGTTAGACAACTCAAAGCACACCACCATTCCTAAGGCTTAAGAGCCCCATCCACGGTGTCCTGGTTGCTTTCCATGGCTATTACACGATTACATGGCTATTACACTGCTATTACACAGCTTCAGATTAAAGCTGTAGGAAAGAGACTTTACTATACTTGACATTTAAAATGAATGACCTAATGTCATCATCCTCTGTCACATGCTGAGTTTATCTACATCTGTCCTCCGACATACTCCACACTGGATGAAATTCAAGTTGGCAATGTACAGTGACAATAGAAACAAGCTATGTAAATCGTTCTGTACACAATGCAGAATCATCATACCACAGGTTTTATTAAAAAACTAAATTACTGTTTGAAAATTACATTCCTTTCAATTTATGAATGTACCTTCTCCATCTTTGTTTATGCTTGTGGGTACTGTTAGAGGTTGGAGCGGAATAATGATGTCATCCACATTGATCCCTTCTTCTGTATGCTTCTCAGAGACATGAGACAATAGTTCTGATTGATTTGGCGAAAATAAGTTACAAAGCTTGCACATGAAGATGGAACTGATCCCTGAAAAATAAGTTTAAAAAGAGGAGTTAATATTCCCAATTTTTAGATGTTAATTTATATTACCACTAGTTATGGAGATTTTGGTTCAGTTAACACAGTAACTATCAGTTAACTTAATGGACTTAATAGACAGTAATGGGCTGAAACGAAGAATGTTACACCATTAAGACACTCATAATAAATCCCAAAATGAATTAATTGAAGAAGTGATTAAACTTCTACCCAGATCCTCACAAGACAAAATATTTCTTCTGGCTCAAATCTTAGAAATAATAAGACCCAAAAGGAAGCAGGATAGATTAAGACCTTTTTTTCCCTTCCAGCCTCAGACAATGTTACGCTTTATATTTTTTCAAACATCTGATAAAATTATATAAGACATGAAGTCATCGTCCAGGTTTGATGTGTATCACATTGGTATAAACGCAAAAGATTTTATCCTTTAGAAAGTAGCTCTGAAATACAGAGAAGCTGGGCCCCTAATACTAATTTATGTTCACAGACCTTGCTGTTCTTTCCTACATATACTTAACCTTTCTACTTACCTCACCTAAGCAAGTCTAATTCTCTAATTAGCTGTGTAAGCTGGAAACAAAAGAAAGTTAGAAAGAATTAAATACCTTAAAAGATAAAAGGAAACTTTCCCTTCACTATAGTGACGTCTGTTAGAAAATAAATATATTTTACAATAAATGTATGTTTTGATTTGTCATTTTTGCCTTAGCACATTACCACGAGCATACACTGTGAGTTAAAAATGTTAAGTGCTTGGTATCAGGGGTCATCATCCTTAGATGTGGCTCTGCCACTAATGAAAGAGTGGGGAGGAAGGTCAAAACATCTGCAGCACTGTAGACCACAGAATGTTTCATCATATGACAGTCACAGCTATGCAATCACATCATCTTCCTTTCTCCCTCTGGCCATTCACTTCAGAGCTGTACAAACACAAATATTTTTCTTCTTTTATCCCAATATTTGGAAAAAAATACCAGGCCGCATCTTGACCCATCTACATGGAGAAAAATGGGCAGGAATAGGAGGAAAATTTAAGCAGGGGGAAAAAAGTTTTGCTCTCAGAACAAAACACGTCATATTGGCCTCCGAGGCAATATTAATATTTGACATTAACAAAAACATCTAGTATGTCATACACTTTGACATACAAGTTCTATGAAAAATTCCTGTTGATTCAAAAAAAGCCCCAACAAACTAAAAATTTTTGAAACAGTAGCAAATGAACAACTTCATTAAAATCTTCCTTGGTCAATGCTTTAAACAGAAATTTTACAGAACTTTTTAGACAAAACTTTGTGGCTTTTTTTTAGTTCGTAGGTACTAGAGTTGTGATGTGAAAGCAAAGCCACAACAGAGTAAATAACAATAAAGAAGGGTTAATATAGAGTTAATAATTCAGAAAAATCCTGCTTAAAAAAAACTCACAAACTTTTGGCAGAGAGTTAATTCAGAGGACTTTGCTTTCTAAAACGGCTGTCATTTGTTTTAATGGTTTGATTTTTCAACAGTCCCTGCTCCCTTTCACTGTCCAGTGAAACCTTCCAACAACCAGGAACCAATTTTAACAGCACGCTTGTTTTTCAGCTACCTATATAAACTCCTGGCCCAGAGATTGGTTTCAATTGCTCCTCTCTTCTCCACCTCCCTACGGAAAATTAGGGACATACGCTCACTGAAATCAGACTGGAACAACCAATGTTATTTGAGGTACAAACCAAACCACAGATTAGCCAAATAAGTACAGAAATAAAGTGATTTTTTTTGTGAACTTTGGGATGAATCTGGAGGGAAGAGCACAGGGAAGTTGTGTTTTGGGACCTGTTTACAAAACAATCTCAAGCAAAGATCGCTACGCCTATTCAACATTACTCCCCTCCCTTCATGACACACTTACATGGTTCACCCCACTCAAGAAAAATCCGTCTTTAAGGCATTCTGAATGTTAAGAACAGCAGAGCTGACCCTCTTTTACAGTTATTTGCACCTGAAACTATAACAAAAGCACCCTCATCTTCAGAAATAATACAACTACCTCAAAAATAAAAGGCAGAGTATGCCTACATCTCTTTTAAAACATCTCTGAAAAACAACTCAAATACTGTTCCTGTTGTTTGAAATATACTTTATATTACACACGCAAGCAGCTATGTAAAATACATAATACACTCCACATGTTCTTAGGAGCTCAGTAGGGTTCCTTCTCAGGCATTCTGCTGTCTTGAGCACACACACATATTTCTATTTTGATTGCAGTACGTTTATAATGTAAATGTTCCTTCGAATCAGTTCCTTTGAACTAGTTCTGCTCTAGTCAGTATTATTCTTTTTTTTTCAAAGTGAATGAAGCCTGTTATTGACCCAGCAGATGTAAATGCACATTTAAGATTCACACTACAAAACCTATGAGCATTTACCAAAAGGTTTAACTAACACCAAACAAACATTGAAACTCCAGAATTTATCTGACACTTCTGTTTTGAAGTTTTATTTGCCACTGTTTCTGCTTCCTGACCTGCTAGTTGTTTTCCCTACAAGTTCAGGCTCACTGCTTTGTGTCTCCTGTCTCCTCCTTCAACAGCTGTAATCAGTACTCACACGCCACTTCATCTCTCGCTCATCCCAGAGAGGACTTGGAGAGGGGCAGAAGAGCAAGAAGAATCCCCAGAAGTCTGTTTGGTTGTTTAAAGTGCCTGATTACACAAATCCTTGTTTAAAATCTTTCCAAGAAGCATTCAGGATTCACATGAAGTAATAAAACCATGGGAGACCATCAAACAGAAGTAAAGCTGGAACAAAACCAGAACTGAACAGACTTCGTGTTGGCGAACACTGTGAGTGATAGCGAAGGTGCAGAAAGCATCAGGAGAATATGCGGAAGATGCGTATGCTTTGCTCAGAGGTGGAAACAAAACTGAGTAAAGAAATTATTTTAGGAAGAATGACTGGAAAAAGTCATAAAGCAGAGGATAAACTGCTGATCACGGGCCTAAACAACTAGATTAGGAGTAAGCAAACGATAATTGATTAACCAGTTGCTAATTAGGTGGTGTAGCAATAGAGCAATGAATTATAGTCAATTAAGTGTAAAAATCAAATAAGCAATAAGTTAATTAACTATGCAGGGAATCAATGATTAATTAGTGAATAATTAATTATGTGGGAAATCAACAGAGCAATTAATTAGACAGCAATTAAATATGCAGAGAAAGAAAGGAACAGTAATCAAGTATGCAGGTAAATAAACAACAGGAATTTCAGCCAAAACCAATTTGGAACATTCCATTCACTAAACATGCTTTGTGTTCATTCATTATCTTCAGTTTGCCCATATAAACTGTGCTAAGTGTACACTGAAATAAATAATACCAGTTATTTTCTTCTAAAATGGAGAAGTGGCAAATTAAGCTATAACGTAGAGTGAAGCCATTTCAATTTTTTTTTAAATTCTTCCAAAGATCTCGGGGTATTTCTTCATTAGCCAATTTTTTTTTTTTTGCTTTATACTAAGCATGTATACAGCAAAGGGAGAAGAACGAATGGATTACTAAAGACAAATAGAAAATTGTAGACTAGGAAGCAGGTTCCCTTATTCCCAATCCCTTTCACAAAGCATAAACCAGTAACTGCCCTGTTTCGCTTTGAAGTTGGAGTGGGGAGGAAAGAAAGGGGGAGAAAGAGGCAGCTACATTAGAAAAATCACTGAAATTAACAGTATTTAAGGGAATCAGGTAATATATTGTTGTCATATGTACTTTCGATCGTTGTATTACAAAACCTAGTCCAGAGTTAATTTTAACTAATCAAATACTTTAATTTGGCATAAAAGGTAGGCTAGGGATTGGGTATTGTTTTGTTTTATTTTTAAATAACTATTATCACAAGAAACACAGAGCAAGGAAACGAATCTGCATTTATGTGCCATAAATCATCCCAATGTATCCAAAACTTTTCACCACTCTCTTCAATGCAGGCAATAGTTAAAAACTTCTGTAATAGCCTTTGAAGTTCTGCAACTGTTGAAAGGAACTAGAACTCTGTAGTTGAATACAAAAATAAAAATTCACCAGATATCTATTGGCCTGTGGAATAACAAAGTTGCTAGTATGCATACTTATGCACCTGGTCAACCTTGCTACAACACACAGCAATAAAGTTCAGAATATGAGTGAGTAGTTATTTCCTTCTAAACTTAGAACAGAGCTGAAACAAACCTTGCTGCCTCATCACCGTCACATCCTTAACAACAAGAACTTTGTGCAATTAAAAATCTTGTACGTCATTCTTAGAGGAGGATTTTGTCTTGTTGGGTTTTTTCCTTAGTTTTTGGTTTTGTTTTGTTTTGTTTTTTAAATGACAGTTAGATATTTCTGATTGTATTACAGACAATTAGTAATGCTAATGGTGAAAGTGAAAAAAAGAATGAAGTACATCAAATCTAAAAGATTTCCTCCCATATTCAGCATATGTAATATAATCTCTTGCGCCATACTCTCTACCAGACTCTCTCTTCTCTCTCCCTGTTCCTTACCATGCACTTCCAAGCTTTCAACATAACTACTCATGTTAACTTGTACTTCTGTTTCCAAGCTCCCTTTTTCTTGCAGCTACAAGAACTTTGCCCCTCTCTGTTGAGGCCTGGTTGGAATCCAAAGGTACTCGTTCTCAGCTTTAAATTATAAAGGTAAACATAGCTTCCAGGTTTCACAAGATTTAGACGTGTCAGATCTAAAGCTACCACAGCCTTCATTGGGCATATTATACCGTATGGCTACCAGACACTGTCCTACTGAATCCTGCCAGAGACTCTGATTAAGTAAGAAACTGTATTTCCAGGGTTAACATCCAGTTACACCACACAGAAAACCACCATATCTCTTCTACAGCAGTACTTCTTGCTGTAAAGACACAATTTAAGCCACTGATTTGCCATTTTCTACCCCAGTGAAACAGCTAGAGGATCTCCATGTACTTAGGTTCCTCACACACTTGATCCTAAATTCCCTTTGCTTCTATCTTCCTATCTACAAGCACATCAAGGTTTGCTAAGAAAGGCCCTGTGGTGGCATCGGTTTCTTTAAGGAACCTGCTGGAATTATTAGCAACACAAACACGTGCCTTCAGCTCAGAATCACGTCCTCAGGTCTCTTCTCCTTCTCCCTGTTCCACAACACTGGCTCCTTCTCCAGTGTCTGGATGCATTTCCAGTTTGTTGCAGGTCACTTAACTCCCTGCTCCAGTTCACTGGGCAGCTCGGACTCTTCATCACTTCACCTGATGTGCAGGTCCACAGGACCGCTTAGTCTTCGCCACTAAGGTGTTCAACTCTGGAGTAAGTCATGCCATAGCACACAGCACTTGTCGCAAATTCAATTATTAAGTGAAAAGTTTGGGTTTTTTTGTTTTTTTTTTTTTTAATGTTCTCTGTATGAAAGCTCTTAAAAACAACTGTAAGGAAGTCCTTCTTCTGTTGTGCATCCAAGGGTACAGCCAGGAAACAGAACGTAGTGAGCCACGAATGAGATGAGAAACATCAACTTCTTCAGTAGGATTTTAGTCTTATCATTTATAAGGGCATGTGGAAGGTAAGAGTCTGCTTCACTAGGGCTATCTGATCAAGGATAGTTTCAGTGCAAAGGAGGTCAATAAATTAATGGGACAAATGATGAACAAGAACACACGGAGACACAAACCTGGCAGACAAGAGATAAAAGACAATGCCAAGGACCAAAAGTCTCCACTTACTAATTGAAGGGACACCAAGAAACTGCAGGCACAGCTTTGCAGAAGGCCACCTGCACTTTGTAATTGGTAAGAAAAGGGAAACAAGAGGAACAGGAAGATTTGGGATACTTTAGGAGTGTCCATGGGACGATGGTTTACATGACAAGGTTTTGGTAACGGAGGGGAGGCTGCAGGGGTGGCTTCTGTGAAAAGACACCAGGAGCTGCCCTGTGTCAGACAGGGCCAGCTCCAGCTGGCTCCAAGATGGACCCACCACTGCCCAAAGCTGAGTCCATCAGCAATGTTGGTAGTGTCTCTGTGATAACATATTCAAGAAAGGGTCAAAAACGTTGTGCAGCAGATGGGAGAAAGGAGTGAGAAAATGTGAGAGAACCAGCCGTGCAGGCACCAAGGTCAGTGCAGAAGGAGGGGGAGGAGGCGCTCCAGGCACTGGAGCAGAGATTCTCCTGCAGCCCATGGTGAAGACCATGGTGAGGCAGGCCGTCCCATGGAGGTTAATGGTGGAGCAGATATCCACCTGCAGCCCGTGGAGGACCCCACGCCAGAACAGGTGGATGCACCCAAAGGAGGCTGTGACCCCATGGAGAGCCTGCGCTGGAGCAGGCTCCTAGCAGGACCTGTGGACCCATGGAGAGAGGAGCCCACGCTGGAGCAGGTTTGCTGGCAGGACTTGTGACCCTGTGGGGGACCCACGCTGGAGCAGCCTGTTCCTGAAGGACTGCACTCCGTGGAAAGGACCCACGCTGGAACAGTTCATGAAGAACCATCTCCTGTGGGAAGGACTCCATGCTGGAGCAGGGGAAAAGTATGAGGAAGAAGGAGCGGCAGAGACAACGTGTGATGAGCTGACCACAACCCCCATTCACCATCCCCACCTCCAGCCACAGGGATGGGACCACTGCATGTCCCAGGCGCAGCTCCTGGGGGGACTGGAGTGAGTGAAGTGAGAAGGGGCTCAGCCCCAGCAGCTGGAGTGGGACCATGGGTCACAGCCCCTGTGCCTGGTGCCAGCTGCTGGGCGGGGGGGACAAGCGTCTGCATCTTCCCCGAACATGGTGTGTGGGTGTAGGTGTTGTGGACCGATACCGTGGACTCTCTGTCCATGCCTACCAGCCGAAGAGAAGGACTTGGCTGTCTCTACTTACATTTTATGTGAGCCCTATATACATAGGTGCTGTTGAAGGCAGCACCTCCCCTGTCAGTGTCTCGTGTGCGGTGTGTCCAGAGCGTGTCTCAGGGATAATACTCAGCTTTGCCACTGCTTGAATCTGCAAGCGGGAAAGCAGCAGCCACATCCATCATCCTGTGACAGACACTCCGCCAGGACACCCCCCCGCATGCTGCTGCTGATCTTTCTCCAACAAGTTTTACTTCCTTAAGGTGTGCCACTCTCAAATCTCCAAGCCCATACCTATAAAAACAGCTGTGCTTGAGGACCAAGGAAAAACAAATCTACGGTCCCACCTAAATATATCTCAGCACTGGACTATTTCAGAGATAACTGCCTAAAATCTATCACTAATTTCAAAATATTCCTAGAATAATTACTTACTCTCGTAAAAACTCCCAACATCTAACATTTTAACAATGTCTACAACTAGCTAACACAAATGTTACAGTACAATCAGAAACAAATTGTAGTTTCATCTACCAATAAAGCATAGCACAGCACTGCACTGCTGTCCAACAAGCTTATAAAAAGAAAGAAATTATGTTACTTCAGTACCTGACTTCCTCACTGTCTTGCCACTGCTCTCCCCCTGCACTATGTTATCTTGAAATCTGCAATTACTAGATCACAGCTGTATTAACTACAAGCGGTCTTCATTCAATGGAGTCAAATTTCCCATTATAATACTAAACAATGTAATAATACACTAACAGGAGAATTACTGAGAAAATACAAGGGTTTCTGTTCAAATCTCAAGTGCAATAAAAAGTGAGCACAATTCTTCCAATGAAACTCGTTTTTTTTATTAAAGAACTCTTCATACACGAATGAGCATGTAAGATATTCCAGTGTCTAAGAACAATGAACAAGACTTTTCCTTGACCGTTTCTTTAGGTAGAAGTATTGAAATCGTGAGATAACAGTTAATATGAGAGCAACGTGTAAGAACCCAATAGTTTGTTTTTAATACAAGCAATGTTATTTCTCGGTAAAAAAATGGCTTGAACAGAACAGGAAAGAATTGGCACATACAGTACAATGAATTGTAATATCCTATCATAATGTCAAATACATTAATAATATTTTTCTTAGACATCAGATCTTATTCCTCTGTGCACGTTAAAGATTTTTTCGTTTTCAATGCTATTTCAAATATACTAATTTTTCAAAAACATGTTATAACTGATCTCTGATTTATATTGCTTCACTGGAGGGACGCTTTTTTTGTTGTTGGGTTTTTTTACTTAAAATCTACTTTCATCTGTTTAAAAAAGAGATCAAAATATTTTTTAAAATACTGTGAACTGTATGATTATGTGTTAATACCTTCAAGTAATCAGTACTATTTCATAGCTTCAGTAAAATGTAAATAACTGTCAGCTGCATTTTTCTATCTTATAAAAAAGGATTTTTAAATGAATGTAAGTTTTGATTACATACACTTTAACCTCAGAAGGCTATATTTAGGCATAGATTTATTCCTTAGACCTCTCCTCAACCTTGTAACATTTTAGTTATCATTTTAATAAAGACGCTGGTATCAACTAAGTTTGTTTCTCTTCATCTGCTAGAGTAAAAAAATGAAACAAATCAGTATTTGTCTCCTGCTATTTTCTCTATTTTGATGCATCAAGAAATGCTAAGGATTATGGCATATCTCCAAATCAAAAGCACTATCCTCATTAAGTGTTAAAAAAAAAAAAGAGTATACAAAACCTGCCACCATTTGCTACCGTTAGAACAGCAGCATCGCAAGTATCCGATGTTCAAAACTAACAAATTAACTGTACTAAAAGCAGCAGGCCAGAGAGAACAGAAAGCTATTTTAAGGCTTCCTTCACCTGCATTTGAACTATTCTGAATAGTAAGTAATTATTTTCTAATTCACAGGCATAGGATGACTACTGAGACAAAACCCGCTATACAGAACACATTCAAACAAGGGAACGGAGCACCTGACCATGTCTGTTCTCACTTTTAGCTCCTAACTAAAATTGGGACAACTTCATTTCATTGGTTAAAGGACACAAACATTTTTTAATTTTAACATTAAGAAGGTTGTGGCAATGTTGATATAGGATGCATTCCTGCAAAATGTAAGAGATGATACTAAAATCAATACTGCTTAATCTGGTTTTATGGAAAACCTAACCATCTGCGTTCAACATTTTTTCCTAACAAGGCCACAAGTCTAGTTCACAAGGCAGACTACATCTATAGAGGCTCTCAGACATTACAGAGAGGTACACAGTATATAAGACTAAATTACATTGAAGTTTGTGAATATTTCTGGTTAAGAAATAAACTGTATTGAAAAATCTTTAAAATACAAATATATTAGGACAGAGAAAACAAAAGCAGGGGAAAAAGCACTAGTTAAGGTGCTTGGGACATGAATGCATGACGGTGCTGTTGTGAGCAGAACTAAGTTGATAGTTTCAGATATACCTAAGGGAACATTACAACTTGAGGAAAAAAACAGAGGAGCAACAGGCTTCATCCAACCCAAAATTTGAGATTATGAAAATGTTTGTAAATTGAAGACTGAAGAGTAGGTGACAAGTGCAAAAGACCACAAAGAGCAAGGTGATTCACTTTGGAGTGGTAAAATCATGAAGACTATTTTCAAATGGTGGATGATACAGAAGTAAGCAAAAATTTAACAAGAAACAACAAAGAACAGTTGAAACAAATTGTTGGGTTTGTTTTCCTTTTCTTTGTAGTTGCTTTTAAAAAAAGATAAATCTACATGCTACTACAATAATGCAAGAAGCTTAAAATGGTGTCAAAACCAGAATGCGTAGGATTATTGACAGACATGCATTCAAACAAGTTTCTGGAAAATATTGTTGTAATGCCAGTGGGACGCTACCACCTCAAAATATTGGGGACAGAAAGTACAATGTATTGTTTGTGAAGCAATGCCATCTGTTAGAAGCAGCTTAGGGTCAAATCTGATTAACAGGCTTTTTTAACAAGTAACAGAATCCCTAAGGACTGAAATACTCTCATTGTACAGAAAAGCACAGTGTTAGGACTACATTAGGAACAGTCTGACCACAGTGGTAAGAATGACTGTGACACACTGAAGGGGATAAAAGAGGTTACAAAGACAGAAACAACAATATGTTTTAGGCTTCAACTACCCTTATGAAGATTGGTTAAATGTCAGGTCAGGACAGGATGCCAAGATTTAATGTTCAGGCACCATTAATGACTGCTTCACCCAGCAAGCAGTCAGGGAAACCACATGAGGAGAAACAGTTCTTGACTTTATCAGAAGTAAAACACAGGACCACGTTCAAAGTGACACACTCTGTAACCGTGTCTTAAAGAAGCACTCAAAAATCCTTTAAGAGTGGTAAAGAGCCAAATGTTTGTGTTTAACTTCAACAATGTGAACTATATAAAGATAAAAAGCATCTTTAACAAAACAAAAACAAACCATAAAAAGGACTAAAAAGGTTTCAAGAAGAGTTAAACCCTTGAAAGCAGCACGAAGACTATTTAAAAGCATCATATTTGATGCTAATGATCAAAGAAGATTTTAGAAAGGGGAAGAAAAAAATCTAGCACAGCTGAACAGCAGTGAAAGGAAGCTTTAGTAGAAGAAAACATCTTGCTAAAAATTAAAGTTTTGTCAAATGAAAAACACAAAAAAAAGATTAGAAATTGTGACAAATTAAATGTAAAAACCACAGCAAGGCAGGTCAATAAGGATAATCTTATCAGCTTGAAAAGTAAAAAGCAGAATGCAGCATTTTTTTTAAAACGCCTCAACAGTAACAGGCCTGCCTGAGAGCCTGTGTAGTAGAAAGTGCATGAAAAGACCCTTCAAAGAAGGTGAGCCTGTAGCAAAACAAGCTTTTCAATTTGCTCTTGCTATATGAGGGTTTGGAGACGTTTTCTATAAAAGATATCTCAATTCCAGCAAACACTTTAAAGACAGCCTCAAAACAAAGCTAAGAACTGCACTACTCAGAACCAAAACCTTACAGTTATAATAGACAGTCCTATACAAAAGATGGTCCTATAACACGTAGATCTACAAAAACCAGAAAAGAAGATTACTACTGCAAAAGTCCATACTGGACTTACATCTTTGGATATTGTTCCTCTAACTCGAAAAACTAAAAAACTAAAGTCATAATAATAATAATAACAAAAAATAATCCTTAAAAGGTACAAAGATAAGGACAATCAACAACACAACACAGTTCCAGATGAGCAGCAGTTAAGTAAGCTACAACTTTTCTGCCTGTGAAGGATGGAGCTGAGAGGTGGAGAAAAGACAAAGAGTAAAATGAAGAACTATGAAGTCACGTGTGTGATAGAGGAGATGACCAGCAAATGATCCCTCTGAAACCACCCTCTGCTCTTTTCAGGTGATCTCTCCCTGCACTGGAAGAAGCAGAGAACATGAAAGGAGACAGTTCTTCCTATAACCGTAAGATGGGAACACATCTACTCGGAGTTAAAATTCTTGGAAGGGAAGTCCATCAAGAACTAGTAAGTGGAAAGACACTATTCGGTGCTCAGCAAGTCCGTAAGAAGGCCTAAGAGAGTATTCTGGACAAATATCACCGTGTGCTTGCCCTGTTCTTACACTTGTCTCTTTAGACATCCATCGTGAGTCACCGTTAGAGACACGATGTGTCAGGCATGGCACAAAATTAAGATGCAGACTATGTATGCTTTCTTAGATTTCTTCTGAGTCACAACTGCACTACACAATGCAGACTTTAACACAGCTCAGTTACTGTAACATTCAAATATTACAGTATTTCACCAACACAACACAGTACCTCTGAAAATCTCCAAATATTCCACATGAAGACATCATCATCTCCAATACAAAGGCAGAGAAACAGACTAGTAATGGGTTAGAGTTCTGCTTTTTGGTAGATCAATTTTAGATGGTTAACCTGAGTTACTGGAAGACTAAGTAACCAGGTTACATTGACTTGCTTCAGAGTTGTCCAAGACATTACCAGAAACCAGAGCCTGCCTCATGCCAACAGCTGCCCCAACAGGAAGAGGGCACAGGGCTCTTGACTCTTTGTCTGAAGCGTGTCCTCACACTCTCACCATAACCAAGCACACTGTATTTAACTAGTCTGTTACTAGATTTGCCAAAAGAAACTTGAGTTTAAAGCTACTGAAATTTAGCTAATGAAAGCAAAAAAAGCAGATGTATTTTTTCTTTTACACGTATCAGCTTTACATTCCTGGAAAAAGTTAAATAAAGTTTTTCAAAAGAAGACACTGTCTACACATGCTTGTCTTGACTAGAATATACAAAATTCAGAACTGGATGAAAAAAGGATGTTCTAATAACTACGAAATTAATTTATCTGCAGCAGTTTAGAACAATCAGTTTATCGAACATATAAACAAGGTATCTTTCCATCATTAAAAAAAGCACCTTAATATATACACTTACAGCAAGACTTCGGGTTTTTTTAATGTTCTAAGACCGCCCTCATGTGGCTAAATGCAACACTGTTGAAGTTACTACTGAAACACACCATCAGACAGCATCAAAAACTAAGTCACACTACCAGAGACACCGAAAACATTTGGCACCTCTCAAAGAACAAGCACGAACTATGTGATCAGCCATCGGCATCAGGATGCCTTGGCTGAAATGCTCTGAACGTGATTTGTGGAAGCACACTTAACAGAAATGCATCTGTAGTCAGCGACGGTTCTGCAGTTGCAGCATCGAACATAGAGGACACCCGTGCCAGTTCTGGGTTCAACTACCCTCAGAACACTTTTTATTAAGACAAACATGCGTGAATAAATATAGATTTATTAGCAGCAGTAGTAGTACTACTAGTAAGAGAATTAATTTCTCTCCTAAAGTTTGATCTGAGAATATAAAGCAGTCCCGGAACGCTCTTACAATAGTACTTATAAATAACACAGCACCTGTTAGATATTCTGCTATTTGGATACAAGTTTTCTCCTGATAGTGCTGTTCTCTTTGGCATAAAATTCTGTTTGAGTTGTCCATAAATTCTGTCTCAATTGTATGTAAATACTCCATAGGACAGCCAGAAATAACTTAGGATTCTAAAAATTAAAATGTCATCTCAGGGAATGACAACCAAAGGCCAAATTTAAGTATACAGGGTAATTAACTAGCACTAAATTATTGCAACATCACTTCACAAACTTGTACTGCAACGAACACACGGGGATTGTGAAACGCAGGAAGCATGTACACAATATTACTATAGCTATCACGCCTGCCTTATTTTACTTACACACGTAATCCCCATGCAAGTCAGGCCAACATAAGGCACAGAAAGGCCCGAGATGACAATGCAGTGGAAGCATCTAACTTTAACTTGTTATCTCCCTTCTGCAGCTGAACTCTTAAGGCTCTTAAGCTAAAACCATTTACACAAGCTGTCAAAGGAAAGCGTGAGTGTTTTCAACCCAGACGTGCATTAGAGCAACACAAACAGCAGGCAGCCCGGCAGCTGCTCGTTTCCAGGCGTTCCCCGCCACGCTCCTGAACAGGAGGGACGGGACAGGCAGCCGGGGCTCCCCGGGGCTCCCGAGCCCGGCCTGCCCCAGCCCTTCGGCGCCCTCCCAGGCCCCACTCGGAGCTCCCTGACCGCGGCGGGACCTGCGCGGCCCGGCGGGCCCTGCCCGCCTCCTGCGCCGGGAGACCGCGCTGGGGCAGCCCCGGCGCCGCCCCACAGGCACAGGGCGGCCCGCGGCCCTCCTCAACCCCGCCGCGGGCCGCCCCCCGGCCTAGGCCCCGGCTCCCCAGGTGAGGCAGCTCCACAAGCCCCCAGGGCGGCTGGCAGCCGCTACCCCCCACCGCTTCCCCGCGCTTTGCCGCCAGCGAAGGCGCGATGGCGGCCGGGGCGGGGGGAACCGCGGCTGGCCCGCCTGTGAGGGAACTACTTCTCGTGCGGATGCAGCGTGACGACAGACGCCCGCCGGAACTACTTCCTCCCCCCACCCACCCCCCCCCCCAGTCAGCGCCGGCCCCGCTAAGAGAGGATCCCTCCGCCCTCCCGGCCCGCCGCTTGCCGCCGGCCCCGTGCCGCCCCGCTCACCTGCAGCCGCAGCCTCCATAACCGCGGCGGGGAAGGGGCGGGGGGGGGCTGCGGGGGAGCCGGCCGGCGGCCAGGCGGCGCCGCCGGGTTTAAAAAGAAAAAGCCGGGGCGGGGAGGGGAAGGGAAAAACAAAAATCACTCCCGCGGGCCTCCCCCTGTGGTAAAGAAAATATTATTTTAATGGGAGGGGGTGCGCCTGGCCGGACGGCGGGTTATGGCGAATCTGCCGCGTCCGACACGGCGCCTTCTTCCTCAGCGACGTCGCGCAAAGAGCGCGAGGGCAGGGAGCGGGGGGGGGCGGGGCGGGAGGGCAGCGCGCGCCGCCCAACGGGTGAGCCGCGGCCGTCAGGCGGCGCCTGCGCAGGTGCGGTGTTGCGTCCTGACGCACCCTTCTCGCGCGCGCTGGCGCTTGCTGGTTTCCTCAGCCGCGCCCGCCGGGCCGCTGCCGTGAGGGGCTGGGATCTCGGCGGGACGGGGCTGGTGAAGGGTCTGGAGCAGAAGTCCTGTGAGGAGCGGCTGAGGTTGTTTACTCTGGAGAAGAGGAGGCCGAGGGGTGACCTTATTGCTCTGTACAACTCCCTGAAAGGAGGTTGTAGCGAGGTGGGGGTTGAGCTCTTCTCCCAAATAACAAGCGATAGGGCAAGAGGAAGTGGCCTCAAGCTGCGCCAGGGCAGGTTTAGGTTGGATATTAGGAAAAATTTCTTCATGGAAAAGGTTGGTCAGGCACTGGCACAGGCTGCCCAGGGAAGTGGTTGAGTCCCTATCCCTGGAAGTATTTAAAAGACGGGTAGACATGGTGCTTGAGGACATGGTTTAGTGGTGGACTTGGCAGCTCTAGGTTAATGGCTGGACTTGATGATCTTAAAGGTCTTTTCCAACCTAAATGATTCTATCAGATACATGGAGACAAGGGGGATGCTCCTCCTGTCAGCACCCACGCCACAGCAGACCCAGGGCTCTACCTGTTGGGGTGAATTCTCCATGCCCCGCTCCAGCGTGCGGACTAGGAGCAGCCTCACCCCTGCCCCAGGACCCTGAGGAGGACGGGAGGTGCACGGTTCATACTGACACAGCCATTCCATGCCAAAACCATTTTAGTTTACCACCAGTGATTACAAACGTGTGTCTTGATGAACCTGGTACATCTGCATGTTTACTACAAGATAATTGGACATGCTTGGAGGAAAATGCAATTTCCACCATATTTCTAAGTCCATAAACAAACATTGACGACTTGTATTTCAGAGGAATATTTAGCCTCATGCCTAAGACAATGACTGCTTTATAAGTTAATTTTTCAGAAGTCTTAAATTTACAGTATATCAACATGTATCAATAACTTGGGGAATCACAATAACTTTTTGATCCAGCTTCCAAGTTAGGAAATTGGGTATTATTTCTCCAGCTTTTTTTTTTTTTTTTTCGTAATAGGAGCCTGAAGACAGGTTCTTCCATGACGTGGGACAGCTAGTGCCGCTGGAATACTCAAAACACCCACCTCTGCCTCATGTTTTTCTGTTTTGTTTCTACACTAACAATCACTGAATACCAGTTTTATCACTTTCACTCTTAAATTATCATAAATGCTGTATGTATTCAATATTAATGAATTTAGTGTTGGATTCCATAATGTCTGTTACTGTAGTTCATTTCAGTACAAATGACTGTAGGAATCTCATTATCCTTCCGAAACATTAACGGTATTATATTATATTTTTGTCATACGGCAGATGTACTCAGTTAAGTGTAAAGAGTAAAAATTGTGAAAACAAGAATTAATTTCAGTATTAATTACAGTAATAAACCTTAATTTCCTGTTGTAAGAGAAATAATGCATACATATTAACTGAGAAATAGCTTATAAAAATATTTTTTAAACATCACTGCTTATATCTCATTCTGACAAGTAAAATTCAGCCACAGGGAGAAGGCCACAAAACATGTTTCTTAGTACAACAAAACAGTTTTTCACCTAGAAAACATCTGTATGATGATCCGCATCATAAATATTGACTCCTGAACCCCAAACCTGATTCACCGCCGCTCTGGGGCTGAGCCTCCTCTGCCGTCGCTTGGGCACTTTCTGACCATTTCTGCTGTATCGCTCCGTAACGTCACCAGTGCTCAGCCGTTAGGGCAGCCTGGTGATCTTCCTGCCATGGTGGAAGCAGCCTCTTTACCACCACCCCATCTCCAAAAGCGGTGGGGGCTAATGTCTGCAACTTTCCTCTTTCTCTTTTATTTTTGTTTTCTAGCCTTTTCTGCCGGATGCTGAAATAATTGGGATCTTTAGCCGAACAGCCAGCCTCACAGTTTTACCCCATATTTTATTCTTGGAAGAGTCTGTTGGCCTGGAAAGAAAAATCCATCGCGTATAAGGGCTCATTGAAGCAACCACCCTTAGATCAAATATAAAAGAAGACAGAGAACAAACTACAGCCCTGTCAAGGATCTAGCAGGGGTGGGAGTGCGGAGATTTCGAACGGAAACGTTAAGATCATTACGAATGGAAGCGTGAACGTTGGGAGCAGAAGGAGCTGAAGAAGGACACGCGCTCAGCAGGTCATCGATACCACAGCACGTTGACGCGTAGCTCCTCAAGACGCCCAGGTCAGGAAAGCGGAGGGCAGGCAGCACCCGGAGAAGACATGAGACAGTAAATCAGCAGCGTTGCAATGACTCATGGGGTGGGGCAAGGTGAACACACAAAAGATGAAAATTACTGTCAGCTCCTAAACAGCGCAAAAGACACATCCGAACACCGAGCTTGCCAGTCGAGGAACAACCAGGAGACGTGATGATGGGGACTCGGTGGCCTGTGTCCCTTGTCCTCCGTGTCACCACGAGTAATTCTGGCCAGACTATCTGAACAAACATCCTTGGTGCTTATGCGTATGAAAGGGTGTGTGTGAGGAAGTGAAATCATTTGTGTGTAAAAGAAAGTCGCCTCTCCTAGCTGGCGTCACATTCTGCTCTGTTACGCTACTCACAGCAGCAAGCAGTCCTCTGTTGAGTTTTGCTACGTTAGGTGCTACAGATGCAGATATGAAAGGACAGAGAAAGGTTACTGCCAAGGAGGGCTTGGCCAGAGGCAGACTGAGTCTTGGGCCCCAGCAGAAGGACTTTGAGCAGCCGTACTCTACCAATGCTCACCCCGCCAATATTCCTCTTGCTCAGAATGACTTGCATGAGACAGCTACTACAGAAACGTGTCACTTAGAATTTATGTCAGGGGCCCAAATACAAGGCAGAAGGTAAGGAAGACCAGACCTTTCCAGAGGCTGTGGTCACGCTCTTCTGCTAATTTACTTAATTTGTCTCGTTTGATCTGAATGACAGAGCAACATTATAGCAGAGTCATGCATGGACATTCTGACCTGATGAGAAGCAACATTTAGGAGTCTGCCTTTGTCCTTAGCTTGCTACCTGGACTCGCCCTCTTCACCGTCTGGACTCCTGGTGCCCCTTTTTTGCCCCTCTTCCTATCTCTGCTCGCTACTGCATCTACCAGCTTCTAGAGAATGTTTTCTACTAGGAGCAATCAAGATGAAAGCACGTGCATGCTCAGGCACTCACCATCCATGAAAGGAAGGGATTGTGCTCTTTTTAGGACATGAATAATATTCATCCTTACCTTGGCATTGAAAGAACATTCTCTGGTCCTTGAGTCACCGAGCCTCACTACAGCACGTAGGGTGGATTCTCCTGCCAAGAAAAGTACTTGTCCCAAATCTTTCACATAGTTAGAACCACTGGTTGAGCATCAATACGACACGTGGTTTGTTAGTTTTTACATATAGTTATTTCGTACAGTTCTGCTTTGCACAATCACAAGCCTGCGTAAAAGGCCACATTAATAAAGGCTGCTTCTTTACCAAAGATGAAAAATCAGAGCTGGAATGCCTGAGCTTTGGTGTCTGGCCTAGTCAAAATGTTCTGCGAGCTCTGTCTCTTGGAGGTCAGAAGCGGAGGAGGAAAGCTGTGCCTGCCGGGGTGCCTGGCCAGGTCACAGAGCCAGATTAAAGCAAAGTCTTTGCAACTCTGAATCACAATTTCCACGGCTTAAACAAAAATATCCTCAAGTTCTTCCAGAAATGCCACCACATGCCGTCATATTAAAACCCACATGACTCATCACCAGCACAAGTTCAGATGAGTTCACGCACAACAGCTGACCCTGCTAACAGGGTAACAAGCATCAGTTGTAAGTGTCCTCTCAAAGCAGACAACAACAGAAGATGCCAAGATACAACGGAGTTTCAGTGGTACCTTCTGAAAACAGAGGAGGAACAGCATTTATGAATTGAGTCAGGCTCCTCGAGGCAGTATGGTCTCTATACGCTCATTCCTTCCCTCACTTCACAAGGGAATCTGATCCTGGTGTTTATTCCTCTCATTCTGTCCTAATGTCCTTAATAACTAAATTCCAGGTCTCTACCCATGCATTCCCTGTCTCCTGCATGTCTCCTTGTCTGACCTCCGTTGCTACCTTTCAGCTCCCAGTCGCGGTTTTCATTTGCAGGTGTATCTTCCCTATTTTCCTCAAAGGCTCTTTCCCGGTACTTTCTGCAGTGACTCTCTCGCCCCAACTTCTGTCTAGCCACTCGCAGATAAGCTCCTGCAGGCACAGGCGTTCATCAAATGCAGCTACCAGTTCCCTCTCTTCAGTCCACTGAGCAGTTCCTTGTTCCAGCCTCCATGTCTAGCCAATATCAGTTGACTTCCCCTTAACCAAATTTCATAGAATGATAATGAAAAACCCTACAGAGTGCTAGAGAACGCAAAGTTCACCTGTAGAGCAAGTGAAGTATTGCACAGGGCTTCAGCCCGCTTCTGGAGCTGGAATCCGTGAAGAGAGTGTAGATGCCCTTACGGAGGACACAGCAGATACCAACTCCTCCTTTCCCAGTTCCGTGGTTTGGCTTTATTCACAAACAACAGGAAAAGCACTTTACTGAAAATGCGTTTTCACAGGTGTGAAACCAAGTGCACTTTGCTCAGCTGTTCAATACGAGTGGTCCCACAGAATTAAAGTAGTAAAATCAATAAAAATTTAGAATTAGTACTGCCTTGTGCAGCTTTCATTTCTGTTTGGTTTTGCATAAGCTATTTCTGGGAATCTTTAACATCACAGTCACATACTGCCTTTGTGCAGGATCTCTGACTCGTTTAGCATCATCGATGGACCTGACCTAGATATGAATTAGGGCTACAGAGCAAAGGCAGAGCCTTGTCTGTAAAACAAGGCTCTGCCTCATTCGTTACAGAAGCTGGACAATGCTGAAAAGTAAACGTGAGGTTTTACAAAGGGCAACTGGGAATAGATTTTTCAGGAGAAAACCACTTTTCTCAAAGAGTTCATTTATGATATAGAAACACTGTTCATTAATTGCGTCTTCCTCCTTCTATGGTTGCTCACCGTGGCATCTTGCCGTGTGCTTTGAAAAGTATCATGTATTTCTATAGCTGAAATTTTTAGCAGCTGTGCTTAAATGTGATAATTGCTTTTAAACCCCCTCATCCTAGATGTCTTAAATTGAACATATGAAGTTAGGGGAACTTTTTACTCTAAACTTCAATGCATCACTTTCCCTTTTTTCCCCACAGGCATTTTGTGAAAAGCTGTTTCTGTTGAAGAAGCAAATCAATAAAAATGCCCCATAAGCACCCACAAGAGAATTCATTAAGGCACAGGGAGGATGCAAAGCTCCATACAGGACACAAACCAAGGGCTATTTAATTGCTTAAATGAAGCAGTAGTCCTGTGAGAGCAAACAGCAAATTACGTGATCACAGACCTACGGATCTGTAACAAACGATATCAGCAAGAGGATAAAAGCAGAAGTATGCTGGCAGTCTTGACTTTGACACTTAATGAGCTTCCAGTGCTTGATTTTCCAACCTTACTGATTTTTGTTATAATACCAGTATTTTTAAGACAAAAATCCTGTAGCATTTCATGAAGTAGCATGCATAAAGCATTCTAACAGAAGTGCAGAACTCACAGATATGACAAACTAAATATTGTAAGAAAAATTGTCAAAAAAATCGTCAACTTTTTGTACACTTGCTGTAGAATTGAAGAAACCAACCCAAAACGTCTGGTGGGGGTCTTTACTGATACAAGGAACCCTACAGTGCACATGCACTTTACTGCATGGGAGTTCACTGCGCTTGCTTGCAAACAATTTTTTGGCGAAGTATGAAATTCTCACTGAACTCATAGCGTTGTTCTCCGGTTTCATATTTTTTAGAAGAGCAGTTTGACCAAAAAGCAGTTTTAGACAAACATGGAAGGTATATTCTTAATACAGATAAGATCACTTTACAAACTCACGTGAAGATTTTCCCACCTCTGTCATGACAAAGGGCATCGCAGCATGGGACGGTTGGGATCGAAATCAGATAATTCAGAAAGTCTTAGGAACAGAACTACTTTTATACATTTTTTTCCCCTTTTGATTAGCACATCAGGAACTACGATTCTTTTCTCTAGGGGTATTTTATTGGATGTTATTTGAAGAATAAAATATTGATAAACTAAGTTGTTATCCTTTCATGTAGTTAAAATATTTTAATTTAACACGACTGATCTTTGATAGAATTATTCTTTCAAGCTGATGTGTTAATACCAATTATTTACTACTTGAAGCCTCCTTTGCATGTTCACACTTTGAGATTCATCTTTATTACTGCTGAACTTTAAAAAAAAAGAAAACCAACTTCCAGAATTTAATTTTTTTTTTTTTTTATTGCTAAAGCAAAAGTTTCCTCCTCCCCAAAACTGAATGCTTGGAACCAAAAATATAAATGTTGACAAAAATGTTTCCCAGTTTGCCAGTAGTACCATACCATAAATTTCAGTATTTTGCATTCCCCACACGTCACTGCAGTTCATATTTCTAAACTTCCCTTGGGCTCATTTTGAGGACATCATACTCATTACAGACATCATTGCAGAAATTTAGCCAGAGCCTGGTGCGGTTGCACGGTGACGCCTCTGTCGGGAGCCGCACGGTGAAAGCGGGCGGCGAACCTCATCAGCCCACAAACAGCCCAACAACCGGTGGCACTGCCGCTGAAACGCGGTTTCAAACTACGCTCTCGGAACAGACTCTAATGCCCACTTTCCGGTCCTGAAAGTGGACGTACCAGCTCCTCAGTCACAAGCCTAGCCGTGTAAGATACGGACGCGTAATTCCAGGCTGAACTTCTTCAGTGCAGGGTGTTGGATTTTCCTGGTGACAGAGCAGTTCGATGCTCTTCCCGCTTTTTTTTCCCCTTGAGCTCTTCAGGCCTCCTTACCCGTAAGTTTATTGGTCTCTGACTATACCTGTTAAACTCTGTGCAGCCAAGTGCTCTATATGCAATTTGCAAAACAATCTACATAAAATAAAAAGAGTTATTTGTAACCTGGATTAGTTCTCTCAACCAGCCCACAGACAACTGCGCTGGAACAACTGAGCAGAGAGGAGAGAGTGGGAATGGGCGTTGTATCACCATGCATCGATCCATAACGTCTCTTCTTTAATTGTAGGCACTTCAACAGGTTTTAAGCCAATCAGTGCGGCTGTCAGCTTTCATTTTACCCCGTAGAGACGGTCTGAGTCCATCACCTCCAGCTCGGACACTTGGGCAAACGTGTATTACCACGTAGGGAACGTGTTTCATTATCTTTAAAATAAAAGCACCATTGTTTAATGAGAGCAAAGCCTGAAGTTTGTTAAGTAATTAAGTAGTTCTTCCTGGGTTTTGTAAACTGTTTTTCCACTAAGGGAAAACTCTTGCCGTATTTACAGCTGTGGAGGTATTCAACAGTGCCCATCTAAGATTCTGGGAGAGGACATGAAGGAGAGCATTCTCAAAGTATTTTAAATATATAATTTAGGGTATAGAAGGTATATAATTTAAGTTTTTTTTAAAAATTGGAATGAAAACATGGATTCCTCCAAAGAGAAGCTCAAAGCACTGTATTAAACAAAAATATTAGGTGCTTAAAGTGAATTTACCTTCACCTTCTTGTGAATTGTACTGCCCCTTATCCCTATTCAATCAGTTTGATCATCTGTGCGGCACAAGTCAGTCCACCACTGCACAGGTTTAAGAGGCGTTTTCAGAGCTATTCAGCGCATATTTTTACCTCACTTTTATTTTCCCATTGATTTCAAAGGGAAAACAACTCAAGCTGTTGCTGTGCGCTTTTGGAAGTCCTACTTGAAAATGCAAAGGAGATGAATGCTCAGAAATTATAGGGGGTTGTTTTGCAGCTGGTTTTATGCTTAAGAAAGAAAAGTTGTCATTGCTTTACTGTAAATGCTTCGGGTTTTTTTTTTCCACAGTATCTGTTTGGAGTAACTGTATCTGCTTGTTTTCATCTGCTATGTTTAATGTGGAGTTCTGTGTTTAGGGCTGCATAGTTGCTGTTTTCTTGTTACAGAACATTAACTTTATGCTTCCAGTAACAACATTATAATGAAAGCGCTAATAAAAATGGGGCAGTGCAAACTGCACATTTACAAATCTCTCCAGAGCTTAGTATGAGGCTTATCATAATTCTTGCCATCTCAGGACTGCACAGTCTACTGATACTGATTACACTGCACAGTTAATTTAAAAATTATCTCCTGCAGGCCTGCGAGAAAGGCAACAATATAAATAACTCCAGAAAAAAATATATACATACTGAAAATGCTTCTAATAAACAGATTCTAGTTTTCTCAGTGTAGCAATATAATCACTGCAGGACTTCGAAATACCGTATTAATCACATTTCTGCTTGCAGGTTTATACTGTTTAATCCTATTACAGCTGCACAGCGTGTTTTTCCTTTGCTAGGTGATGTCAGACTGTCTGGAAACAGCAGCACAGTTGGAACACTGCAGATTCAAATGGTGGTTTTCCTTGTTCTCTTAAGGACCTTTTGATTGGGGATTGCTTTCTTATACAGGCTCCTACGAGACAAGAAATTGTATTAAAAAAAAAGAAAGTTAAGAAGAAATGTTATTATGTGCTGTTTCTTCAGCCTAGTACAAAATGAACACCGTGCAGCTGGACTGAGAGAGAAATGCATGTGCGAGAGCAAACTTTGCCGGAAGCTTTTCAAAACGTAGCACTGTCAAAATAGAAGAGTATTTGTATTTGTGATGATGTATAAAAAATTCAGTGCAACATCCAAACAGCACCCTGATTTCATTCTCTTCACCTTTACTGTAATTCAGGGAAAAAGGTAATACATATCTACCAAATAGAAGAAGTAAACTGATAGTACGACTAGCACATTCGCAATACCACTAAGAGCCAGGAGTATTGAAAAAGGCACAAAGACAGGTGTAGAAGACAGACATCTTTGTTATCGTATTCCTGCCGGGAAGGTTGCCACAGCTGTCCCTGAGCAGCCAGCTATTTATAGGATAGCAGAGCAGAGAGGAAAAACAGCACCAATCACGCTGGTTTTGATTTATTAACTCTACAGTAGGAATTTGACAACCATGATATACCCAAACTGCAAACTGCACAAATCTGACAGTTCCTACATGATTTGTATGATTTTGAGTTGATTAGACGTTGCATCATATCTTTGGCTCCAGCAGAGTACTGTTCCAGTCTTAATCTTCATCAGTTTTCTGCAAGATTAGCATGGCATTAAATACTTCATTCCTTAAGTTCCCTCCTAGGAAAGTAAGAACCGCCACCACTACCTACCTAAATAATTTTAGTTCCTCCAATTAAGTAATACACACACATATATATATTTTTTACATGCACACCCAATTACCCACGTTCTCTTTTCCACATACACTTTATTTGTGCTACTAAAATGCATGTCTCAGACTTTTTTTATCGCTGGTGCTTTTTTTTTTTCCCCAATAAGCTTAAATACAACATGATATGCTTTCATCTATCCATCAAGCTCAATGGTTAAGGCAACTGTAAGTTTGTCAGTACTCGTTGCTTCATTGCTAAAAATGTTTTAAAATGACAAGAAACGGCACCCATGCGTTACTGTATCCCTAGGACTTTCACCCAGAGAAGGAGAAAAGTAATGGGGATTTCCTTATAAGCAAATAAAAGGTGGTTTGTTTGTTCTGTTTACTGAAAGATCTCCTTTTCTGGTAAAAAATACCACTGTTTATTAGTTATAAAAATGTGGTAAAAATTACCACTGTTAATTATAAACTCTGGCAGTTGTCTATCAGATACATGCAACTGCATGTTTTTAAAGTCAAAGACCACTGCTCCTTCTCATACAAAATCACCACAGAATTCAGGCAGTCTGAAAGCATAACATTCACTATCCCTGTTCTTTTAACTATATTTTTTAGAAAAGGTGGTAATTAAGTAAAGAATTTCCCATTCTTGGGGATTGGAGATGGCACCTGTCAGTGTCCTCAGCTCACAGGCAGCTCCAAACCCACATTCACGAGCGTTTGAAGTCAAGATGCTGGACTTTGCGCCGTAGTGACTGAGGCACGGGCATTCTTTCCTCTCCTGGCTCCGTATGGATAAGCACGCTAATGTATGGAAAAAAACCTGCAGCTAAATTCGTCAGAGCCTGTCTGCCTACAGCTTCTCGAGGTCTTCAGAAGCATCCAGACGTTCCCACTGACTGCAGGAGGAGACTGATGGGATTACTGTGACCATCTGAACACCACTCTAAAGGAGCACATGCCTACTTATGAAACAAGGTAAAGAAAAGTTAAGGTATCTAACTTGTGCAGCGTTGCTATCATTGATGTGCTCATTAGTCTTTGCATATACATTGCAACTTCCACAGTTACCACAGCTGGATAATTCACTCTTCGACACAGTAAATATTGATGACAGAAAAAAAATCCTTAAAAAGCAAAAAGCTGTAAATAAATCCTTTTTCAGAGTAATATTGCTTGACTGGCAAAAAGTCCTATCACCACCTATTTGTTCTTTGCTCCGTACAAGGAGAAAAACACATGCCCTGCACAGTGTTTGGTTAAAACACCCTCCACCTCTCTTACAGAAGAATTTTGAAGGTAGTATAGAAACTACAGCACAAAAAGTTTTAAGGAAAGTTTAGTTTTACGGTTTTCCTAAAATCCCAAATGTTGTTCATCTTTTGAATGCTCCAACTGCTAAATGTAATGGTAACAACGCTGAATTGGATTGCCTACAGGAAGCCCACGTAAGAGAGGACGACTTCATTCCTCTGAACTCCATCTACTAGGGCTGACAGAGGCTCCGCTTAAACTCCTTAATTGGTATAAGCTGCTTGAATTTCCTTTTTTATTACTCCTTCAGTTTAGGCCAGTATCTTCAGGTCCTACTGTGTAATAACTCAAACCCAAGCAACTGGATGTTCTGTCTGGGATTGTTCTCTTGGCCTTGCTACCGGGTTTTTCCTGGTCCAAGAATGATTTTATTTTTTCCTTCCTCCCTGATACAAACTAAACACACTCAACAAGTTTTTAACTCCTGTGCTTTAATAAGATAATTGCTCAAATTGGAAGGTAAAAGAAAATAAGTTTTGTAGCTTGCACACCTGAATATTTCCCCTATTTTTGGAGTCTTCTTCAGGTCATTTTCTGTTGTATTTTAACAATGAGTGAAAAATTAAGCTTTAAAGGTTTGGCTATATTTCTTTCTGCCTCACTTCTCTTTCTCTGAGAGAACAGCACAGTTGCATAATATGTGAAGCACAGTCCCTAAAAACCATCTGCTCAGTCTGCTTTCATTAGTACAGCACGTCAAAGGTTTTGGTTTTTTTGTGTTTTATTTTTGTAACACAGACACCATTACTTAAACATCTAATAAAAATACAGGAGTTCAGTTTTCATGATCGTACAGGGAAGCTATGCTAATAAATTAGTCATCCCTGTCAAATCTCAGCTGTCAATTTTGCAAAACTTGTTTATGATTAAACCCTCGTATGTATTGTGTACACTTCACATGCTTTACGTGACTGTTTACATTTGCTCATATTTAGTATCTCCTGATATATTCTGAACTGTAACTGAAGCCTGATTATAATCTCATTCATATTAATGAAGGCCAGAAGAAAATACCTTAGAAATCAGTGAAGTCACCCAGATGTAATGGAATTTAATGGAGTCAGAATCTGGCCTTCAGTCACAACTACAGATTGGTGAAATGCTCACAAGTCAGCACTACTATTCTGCTGTAAAAACAGCCATCAGATCTAATTAACAGATGTGAGCTATCACTGAGATCAAGGCATTGGAAGCCATTAGTTTAGTGTGACCTCGCTTATTTTTCTAGCAGAAATGCTGCAGCTCAAACAAAAATTCAGGGAAGTTTGGTTCTCTAGGATTTGACGATATCCCATCTGGATGCACTGGAGGAATTCTGTCCAAGGACCAGCAAAATCTTCACGTCCCTTGCAGTTCCCATGGACGCAGGCCATGTCTGCAAGGGCTTCAGTACCAAAGCTGTCAGTGAAAGGTCAGAGCTTGGCACAGCGCAAACCTCCACATGCCCACTGTCACACAGAAATAGGCATTGCGGTCTGACTCCTGAGAGGCAAGGAATCTTCTCATCCCTGTCACCGGGGAAGCCCAGATAGTGATCTTTTGTCCATAAGGGCAAACCGCAGCCTGCCATCCACGGCTTTGGGGAAGGCTTGAAATATCACTGCATCTCTCTCTCCCCTTCCCCCCCAAAAGAGCTGATGCCTACCTAAAAGCTACCGGCCTGGCAGTGAAGGTCTGTGGCCCTTCCCGTCCTATCTTGTCTGCCTTTCCCACCCGCTTGTTAGCCCTTCTGGCACATAATTCCTTCCTTCCCCCAACAATCAGTTTGGACCTGTGGAAACTCAACTTTCCTTTCCGCCATCTACAAGCCCATACAGATCCCTGGACAACCTTTCTCAGTCATCTCTCACAAAATACGCGTAATACCCTAGAGATTCTCCTGTTCCTCTGCTCCTGGAGGGAAGCAGCACCAACAGTCGTCCAGGAAAGAGCCGTAACGTGGCTGTGGAGTCTGCAGAAGGTGTTGTCCTTGTTCACCGCGGTGTATCAGAGCAACAGCGAGCAGCTGAGTGTCTTCCCCAAGCCCTCCACATTAAGGTATGATGATGACTACAACCATGGACATACCTAACTGGCAAGACGGGGGGCTGAATGGCATAATTAGTGGAAGGAGGGCAAGAAGTAAACTAGAACAAAGTAGGAATCGAATGAGTAAGTCCATGCCGTTAAATAACTTCTTAGATTGATTATATCCATCCCCAAGCTTTCTTTTGGAGTGGGCAGAACTGGCTCCTTCCAAAACAGTCATCCCTGAGTTTTAAGACCATTTTGCTACAGGAACACCTTCTACTAGCCCACCAAGTGGGCTCCTCCTGCCCTAGAGTCCTCTCACCCCCCCAAGCAATGGTACCATTGCACCCTGGGCCACCAGAACACACCCCAGCGTCACCCCCAGCCACGCAACGCGTACCGGTTTCCTGCCCCGAGAACACTACTCCAGGGAGCTACAGCACAGCCCCCGGGTAGCAGACGCTTCCAAAAAGGACAGGAGGGAACGCACACCCACGTACTTGTCTTACGACGGGGGCACTGCACGGGTGATGGAGGAGATCCGAAGTCGGGCGCTGCGTAGTGCGGGCACAGCCGGTGGCGAGGGGACGGCTCCGAGCACTGCGGGTGCAGTCTCTTGGGTGGCGGTGGGAAAAGAGCCAGGGGGAAGGAATCACTTCCCGGAGCAAGTGTGTTTATCAGTATACAGTATCTGTACGTTGGACAGATTCAAGTCTTAGCCTACATCTTATTTACAGGAGGAAACTTTTCTTTCCCTAAACAAAAAAGCATAAACTCCTAACTTTATACAACAATCCACAGATGCACAGAATGTATTTGCCTGCTTGTAAAATAAAAAAGGTATTTATAAAAAAAAGTATGAGGTTTAATTAAAATGTTTCTACGTCAAAAGGAGCTATTTTAATAAGGTATTGCAGACTTCATTGTGCATCCCAGAATAACTACTGCTTCTTCACCTGAAGTAGTTAGTACTAAGTTAACCTTCTTACCAGCACAGCCCTAGAAGAACCTTACCTTCACTAGATCTTGATTTTTCGTAACGCTACTATGTATGAAGTCTTTATGGTACAGTACCTTAACTTTACACTTTAAGCAGCCAAAATAAATAAAAAAAAAGTTTAAAAGATCTATATGGAAATTAATTATGATCTGTTCAACACGCAATAGATTGGTCTAGTCTTAAAAAAATAAAGCTGAAAAAATACATCCAGCACTTTACTCTTGCCATGAAACGCAATCCAGGATTATTTAAATATTAATTGTCTGCTACTAAATGTTTGAACTGGCCAAACAAAGTTTGTTTCCTGAATTCACTGCTTAAAAATAGGAACTTTTGAGTGCCAGTAGCAAAAACTCAAAAAGGTTCAGAAAGGAGCAAAAAATTTAGAAATCTGTGCTACACGGAAAGCCCCCAGAAGACCAATCAATTCAGTTGATCAAGAAGCATATCACGCTAACGTAGAGAACGTACATGGAAAATATTCCTCACAACTTCTTTGCTTAGTTTTCACTAAGTTTTTCTAATGGGAGGAAGCCAGAGGTAAACATAGGTGTATATTTAGTAGCGGGAGATGTCAGGTAGCTGTTGGAATTCCTGCAGAACAGCAAGAATATAACTAAACAAGTTAAAAAGGGTCCTTAGCCCACCGTGTTTACAATAAGGCCTTAAAGAGACAGCATCCATACAGATAGGAGGGTCAGATGGTATACTGCTTAGTCGGGCAGGCAGCTGCCTCGGCACAGCACCTAACCCTGCTGAAAACCCCAGCCTTACCAGATCTGGCACGGAGAGAGGTTTAATGAAGGTTTCCAAGGGTAATGAGTTCGTCTGTAACAGATGTGCAGAAGGAGCGACGCCGAACAGCAGCTGTGCTCAGGACAGTGGCAGTAAATAGGTGACATTATACAGATGGGCTGCTGTGTATGCTGTCACATCATCATTTACTAGAAAATAAATAGGGAGTTTCAGTTTGGGCATGAAGCTTTTTTTTTGGGGGGAGGCATTCTTGCCATTTTTTAGTGTCTTAGTTTAAAAGAAACGGGCAAAGTCTACCACTCTGATACTTCTTTTTCTTAGTCTACTTATATTCAATATATTTCAGTGAAATTACATCCCATTTTTGGTTCAGAAAAATCAGTTTATAGTATGGTTAAATATTGATTCTTCGGTATCTTGAAGAAATGAAGTTTTATTCCATTTTACAGTAAAGAGACATATTACTTGTTCTCTCCCTGCCAACTCTGTGTTTAAGTATTGCTAGCCAACGGAAGTTTAACTAGCAAAAAAAATTTCTCAGGATTAAAGTTACCAAGGGTGCAATATAAACTACTCCTACAAAGTACTTAAAATCCTTACAAAATGTTAAAGTGTTCTTGTAACATATTGAGAATAAATTAGGAGCAAGTTTCCCCACATTCCCATACTTAAGCTGAGGAGGTCCGTGTCATAGCGTATGTCTAACGTACTTAAAACCGAGAGTGATAAAACAAAATTCAGCATACTTCCTTTTACGTAACATTTTGTTATATCTCTGTGGCAGAAGTGATAAGAACACCACATATTGGCAAACCTTCAAGTAGCAGAAGATAAAATTTTCAGGCAGCACGCTGACTTTGGGAAACACTATTTTTAGGGCTACTTAAGCATCTAATTACTTTATAATCCTCGAGAATTAGAAAATCATTTGTAAGTGGGATATTCTCACCTGATTCACTTTCATTTTTTTTTTTCTCATGATCTCAAAAAGTTTGGATTCTTAGGCTTGGTGAAGTTTTCCTTTTCTACATAAAATATGAAGACTGATCACCACGTGTCCAGAAACCTCGGAGACTGGGCTCGCTCCTATGTAATGTTTGCTATGACAATTTACTTGTCAGCGATGGACAGTTTATCTTCATAACATCAATCAAGCTTTTGGGCCCTCACAGAAGTGTTCTCCGAATTAGAGGATTTGGTGAATCCTTTCCTCGGACAATACCATCCATAAGACTTGCCTGGTATCTTTCCACACCTAAGGAAAAGCCATCTTCGGAGCCCCCTAGAAGATACCTTTGTGAAATATTCCTAGCTGCCACCAACCCTGACGATGCAAATTCCTTAAAATGCAAACCGGCACGATATTCCTCCTCCACGCGTTTACAGCTCAGAGCGAAGAACAGGCTCTGTTTAAAGCAGTAAAAAATTACGTACCTGCTCCTGCTACTAGATCTAAGCAAAGGGAGCCTGAACTTACTCAGCCCTTAGAGATAGAGGCAGTCGTACAACAACCCTTGTTAGGCCACGGCAACTCTTCAAAAGTGCATTCAGACGGGTGCGTCTAACAAATTTAACTACCAAGCAAAAAGCCACCTCCTATAAAAGAAACAAAAAAAGAAGAGAGATCTTCGTGAACATTTCTGGATCCTTGTGAACATTACCCAGTTCACCTTCTTCTGTTTATTGTCTACAAATAAAATTTGTACTCTGGCAAAAAAAAAAAGCTCCTTCATACGTCTGCCTTCGTTAAACTTGGAGGATTCGCTCCCCCTTTTCCTGTATTCTCAGCCTAAGGCCACCAAACACACGAGCTCCCATTTTGCCGTACTGGAACTTGCTTCCCTGTTCTCTCTCCTGGGGAGGGAGAACTCTTCCTTTACTTCTCAGGAGACGAGCAGGAGTGAAAGACAAGGAGCTCCTTTATTGCAGTTAAAGGAACTCTGCATTTCCTTTTGTCCGAAAGGAACCAACTGGAACGCCCTACGATTTCTAAGGTGGGACAAAGCTCTTCAGCTTAATTATGTGAGTGGATTAAAAAAAATAAAACCTGAAGGGCCAGCACTACACCCCACAAAATAAATATAAATTTGCCATAAACATGTTCTTCTATTTGCTTTAAAAGTGTCTTTTCAACATTGCCATCTAGGAATTGCCAAAACATTTGTTCCTAACAATGTAAGCGCCAAAGTTTTTTTATTCCTAGAAAAAAAAATAAAAATTGACAGGGTCCAGTTAAAAAAAGCTACATGATCACAACATCACCGCAAAATTCATAAGCCTGGTAATTCTCATTTGCCGACACTCAGGCATACACCGTAGGGACCACAAGCTTCAGAGGAAGGAGGAACACAAGGGAGGCAGTGCCGTGCCAGTGTTTCCCCTACAGATAGACGGGCAGATCTGTATGCGCACGTGTGTCTGATAACGTGACTTGATACTGCAGGCTTTATTAATCTCTCTTTATGGGAGTACATAAAACTTTATTACAGAAACAGCAACACTAAATTCCTGCGCGTAAATTCGCTGCACAGTAATCTCAAGCTGTGAGGAACACCATTTTGTGATTAGGACCACACAAAATGTGTTCTGCTTACTCCCTTTTTTTTTTTTTTTTTTTAATTTTTCATTAGAAAATAACTAGCCCTTGTGGCTACAGAGGCAATCTTCAAGAAGGGAAATCAGTGATGGTTATGTCAAAGCAGTTCTTTGTTCCAGTCGTGCAGCCAGGTGGCACATTGCTGAGCACCAGCAATGCTCTGGACGGCACATGGAAGCCAGAACGTCTCAATACAAGTGGGCAAAGCGGCAGACTTTTTTGTTCTGCGTGAACCAAGATAAACACAAGACAAGCCTGGTAGGACCCAACAACGCTGCGAAAAAATCCTGCCGCAAGAGTGGAGGAAGGAAGACACCTTTCAATAATCAGTTCCTTCATTTAAGTAACCTTGCCTTAAATAGCACTTGTATTTAGGCCGCACCTTGAGTACTGTGTTCAGTTTTGGGCCCCTCACTACAAGAAGGAAAGAAGGACATTGAGGTGCTGGAGCGTGTCCAGAGGAGGGCAACGAAGCTGGTGAAGGGTCTGGAGCACAAGTCTTATGAGGAGCGGCTGAGGGAACTGGGGTTGTTTAGTCTGGAGAAGAGGAGGCTGAGGGGAGACCTTATGGCTCTCTACAGCTACCTGAAAGGAGGCTGTAGCGAGGTGGGGGTCGGCCTCTTCTCCCAGGTAACAAGTGATAGGATGAGAGGAAATGGCCTCAGGCTGCGCCAGGGGAGGTTTAGGTTGGATATTAGGAAAAATTTCTTCATGGAGAGAGTGGTTAGGCATTGGAACAGGCTGCCCAGGGAAGTGGTGCAATCACAGTCCCTGGAAGTATTCAAAAATCATGTGGATGTGGTGCTTAGGGACGTGGTTTAGAGGTGCACCTGGCAGTTAGGTTAACGGTTGGACTCGATGATCTCAGAGGTCATTTCCAACCTTAATGATTCCATGATTCTATTAATTGTATCAAAATAGCTTGGGGTAGGGGGACATATGCCTCATCACTAGAATTTAAATTTTGGACCCAAAACTCTGTAGGAGCCTGAACTACTTGACAGAAAAAAGGAAGACTCCAACAGAGCACTTCACTGAAATGCAGGATTCTTCAGTAAGGTTACTTTCTTCATAGAATTATAGAATGACCTGAGTTGGAAGGGACCCACAAGGATCATCGAGTCCAACTCCTGTCCCTGCATAGGACAACCCCCAAAATCATATCATATGTCTGAGGGTGTTGTCCAAATGCTACTTAAATATTGTCAGGCTTAGTGTCGTGACTACCTCCTGGGGGAGCTTGTTCCAGTGCTCCACCACCCTCTGGGTGAAGAACCTCTTCCTAATGTCCAATTAGGACCTTCGGTAAATTTAATCAGGTCCTTGGAAGTGGAAGTTTCTCTTCAACACTGCAATCTGAATTAAAACACATCTTTAAAATAGAAGGTATTTTACAATACAGGCAAGCATTCTGCAGTTGAATGAAATCGTTATCGCCCCTGCTGAAGAGGTACCAGGTAGCGACAGGCTTGGTTCTGCGCAGAAGCTTTCCCCCCACGTCCTATGGGAGCTGTGGAGGCCGGAGGTACCAGTGCCCAGACCAGGTCCAACAGATGCGATGCACTGGTGACACCACCGCACCCCTGCAACTCAAAAACTAACCAGGCCACGCTTCCGAAATTCAACACCGAGCAGCAGAACGTGAAGCAAAGTCAGAAAAATTCAGCTAATTTCAAGTGAACAAATAACGCAAGGACATGCACGTCACCAGTAGCATTTGAAAGGATATATTCTAGTAGTTAAAAAACCCTAGCTGTTCCTGATGAGAAACTCCACATGAGAAAACGAGTATCTTGTTTCCGTTTAGCTTAAAACCCTTTCACTTGTTCTGGCATAAATGCATATGAAATTAATCTGGAACTGTTTTTGGACCCAAAGTTCAATATAAAGTACGATGTACAAGAAAAATAATGGAAAATGTTCTTATCATACTGCCACCCACTTCGTTTCTAGCAGCACACATTGCACATACCGTGGTATTTAGGCATTGAGAAGCGAAAAGAAAGTTTATATGGCAAAATTCAGCAAAACTAAAGACGTCTCTGCATTTTAATGTCATCCGAAGAAGTTAAGACAAAAACATAAGTCTAATCCTGCTCTCCCTGGAGCTTAAACTGGCTTCAGCAGCTTTGTTTACATACCTAATATACTAATAAGTATAAATCACACATATGCGTAACTCCCTTGTCGAAAACAAGAATTTCTCACGTTATTGAAAATACGGAGCAGGTATATTAACCAAAATTAAGCATCTTCTGAATGCTCCTTGATTGGAATTATAAACAACCTATTTTATTCTTAAAAAGTTGAAGTTCATTCACATGCATCAAAACAAGCATAAAAATTTTGTCATCTCTAATGCAAATCGAGCATTTTAAGGATTTATCACTAGGATATATCACTTTATCACTAAAGGATATGGTCTAATTACACAGGGGCGGAAGCAAACAGTCCCATGTGAAACTACGCAAAGTAGGGCTTCTGTTATTAGCATATGGCTGTCATTTAGAAACCACTTACAGAGTTCAACAGTTGACTGAAAAATCTCAAACTGTGCAAGCGTCCTCTGAATTGAAACTGGTCTTGTGTATACAATCGTCTCAAAAAATTTCGTTCTGAATTTTAGCACCCCTCCTCCCCTTCCCCAGGTTTCTTATTTGGAATTAACTTTTCTAGAAAACAAGTCTTTTCACATTTAAAAATGACAGGTGCGGTGTTGGGTTTTGTTTGGTTGGGGCTTTTTTGTGGCGTTCTTTGCTTTTTAATCAGCTTTAAGCAAATAAAACTGGGAAGCAGCAGTAAATTTAAGCTACAAAGGAGAATACCTCAATTCTCTGAAAGAGAACAGGTTACTTCAGCCATTTTTTGATTTTTTTTCCCCCTTTTTCAGCTTTTCAATGAAAAATTATGAAGTAATTTTTCAGCATTTGTATCTCAGCCATACCTGCAGCTTTCACTTCATTTAATTTGGAGCCTTGAAGCAGAAGCCACCAGCTGTTCTACGGGCTTTGGCCTCTGGCACCACCACACAGCCACACCAGTGCCTCTGACCTGAAAACTCTATATTAAATACCTTTTTTTTTTAACTCCCTCCTCATGAAGATTCCTCCTTCTGGTAAGATAACACCAGCTTTTTTAGAAGATTGCTGCAGGAAGAGGTAGGGGGTGTTTGTTTAATAGCAGAAGGAGGGTTTCATTAATGCTTCTCCGAGGGCGACTGTATGGAATTTGTGTCTCCAGCTGACAGAGCCAGACCAGTAAAACCCTTGGCGTGTGGCGCAACCGAGGAATGGCTACGCCAGGAGAACCAGGGCAGCTGCAGCAGTGGCGGTACCGGCCGTACGTTGTGCCTCCGTTGCAGGTAGGAGGAAGGAAGCAACCTGCAATAGCTCCGGCAGACAGTTTAATAGGACAGACCAGCCTTCATGTGTAGCGGGCACAAGAGATGATATTTCATGAGATCACCCTCAGCTATAGCCTTTCTGTTGACTACCAATACTAAATTGGAATGCAGGTTGAGGAGAGATTTGCTAGCTTACAAATTCCTTAGACTTCAAGTGTGAAACATCTCCAAAAAAGATTATTAATATATCACGTTTTCTATTGGTTAGTAGATAGTCAATTCAACTTTTATTAATATTTGGAGAAATGTGTTTATAAAAATGCACTAAGCTATGCACTTAATGTATATGTTTTCAGCATGTTTTCCATAACCTTAAGTAACCAGAGTTCAGTTCACAAAGCGGCTTTCATCCCTGCCACCTCCCTCTTTTCCTGTCAAAGATAAAGCTTGTGTAAAGTTTGGAAAAATAATTTTCCGCTTTATTAAAATGGCAGACTTTTTAGACAGATAAAGGCATATTGTTTACAGGAAATTATTTCTCTGCCGAGAAAGCGATGTTATCAGGCAACAAATGATCCCGACTGACATGAGCTACGTTTCCTTCGCTCTGCTTACAGGGCCCATGCATTGTTTCGTGGGTTCGGCCTTCCTCTCTTTTAAAGATGCACGCGTTGGAGGTCTGCTGTTCCTTAGCAGAAGGGAAGGAAAAAACCCACAAACCAACCATCCCTGGAGGTATTTAAAAGACGTGCAGATGTGGGGCTTAGGGACATGGTTTAGTGGTGGCCTTGGCAGTGCTGGGTTAACGGTTGAGCTCGAAGATCTTGAAGGTCTTTTCCAACCTTAACGATTCCATGATTCTGTGAAACAACTTAGAGCTTTCCTGAACTGTCTGAACAGACTGCAGCATCACAGTTAAGACTCTTACTACTTATATTCAACTCCTACAGAATCACGTGGATTCAATAGTGATTCAAGAGTATTATGTGGAAGTTTTCAGTAGTTTTACCTGTGCCCTTATTCACTGCACGCACAGAACCACTATAAAACGTCAACTAAGCTGGTTAGAACTGGTGTAGCTGGTTGAGAGGGCGCGCACTGAATTACGGGAAGAACAATCTTGGTGAACACAACAGACAAGAAAGGTGGGTATCAATGTACTTTTATTTAAATAAGCACTTGGATTTTTAGCGTAAGACACAAACAGGAAGAATTAAACAGAAGAGTAAATGCATATTTTCAAGATTGCCATAAAAAAAATTAACTGTGCCTACGTGTTTCTCAAGAGAAATTTAATTTTTGACTAATGTTAAGTGACTTACCATTGGTGCAATATCTATGTAAAACTTCCAGACAATCTTATAAACCATGCACATTGTATCCTTTTCCCAGCTATTTATCCAAATTTGTTTTATGCCATCACTGGTGCCATGGGACGATGACTTACCTGTTTAAAAAGCACCAACACAAGGGAAGAAAAATGTGAACTGCGTGATTTAACACAGAGCTTCAAATTCTGCAGTGTTATTTAATGCTTGGAATCTTCGAACACACATTCTACGTCAGAAGTTTAACTTTTTGGTTTACTTTCGTACAAACTAGAACGATAAACACCCAATAAATGCGGATGAGGAGGATCAGTACGAGAATTTGTCTATTTAATTCTCAAATTAAGACTTTTACAGAACGTAAAACAAGTTAGCAGCCTGCACTTTTACAACACCCACACGTGCAGCCAAGCGCATGGAAGGATGCACACAGGCACAGTACTCATTCTCCTATCAAATCCTCACTAAAAAAACCCAACAAAAGACCCCAACAGTTTGGCCTACCTTTAGAAATTTCACCTTGCGATACTGGTCCTGACACCGTCCAGGGAGCGTGTTGTCTCCCTTAGGAGGAGCCAAGCCACTGGAAATTGTTTGACGAGAATCTCATTGTAACTTACTCTACTGCCCATTTATCCAAGGAGTAGCTAAACAAAATGTAACCCCCCCAAACCTGAAACCACTATAGGACTTAAACTACGACAAACCCCAAATATTCAAAATACATTAATTAAATTTCAAGCTTCAATAGACTCTTTGTTTTTACTAATTTTAGTAAATTTAGTAAAAACTCCTACTTATTTTTTTAAGTATCCCATCAAAAGCAGTCACAACTGTTCTTTCTATAATGAAAAAACAGTGAGACTTCAGTTTTGGTCATATTTATAATTTCTGCAATATGAATTCTAGATCTCAAATGCATTTAAAACAACCCTGCTGGAACAGCAAATGCACACCCCCACCTGCTCAGATTGTTTACTCGCTATACCCGCGGCCGGTTAGTTCCAGATAGAGGCACTTGCTGAAAAGAAGAATCTTTACAGCTTTTGGTTGACAGTAATTTGATTTGAGGATTCTTTCTTGCCATCAAACCCTTTTTTTTATTTGTCACTGCAGTGTCCCACGGCTGCATCAGCACGCGGCGCCACAGAATACACCAAGCGAGGGAACTGATCCAGCTCGAGAAAGAAGAGCAAGAGCATTTCGCTGCACCCTCGGTGATGCGATAGGAGATGTGCACACACCGCACATTCCTTTATACCAGCAAGGGGAGAAATCATTAGTGAAACAGGTCAAGAGCACATGTCAGCATTAATCACTGCAGAACACACAACAGCAAAGCTGCACCGTGCCACAGCCTCACAGGTACGTCCTTCTCACCGCCGCCTCTGTGCTGCTGTCCTGCTGCCACAAGCCGACATTCCCGGAGCACAGCAACTCACAGGAGGAAGCTTTTCCAGAAAGGAGAGAAGAGACACACCAGCAACCTCCAGGGAAGTTCTCTCGGACATCGGGACGCCACGAGGCATCTAACTCTGGGGAACAGAACAGACAGACACACATGCAGGTTCTTTTCTGGAGGTAAGCTTTTCTAACGGCACGATCTCTCCTAAGGAGGACACTTGCATCCCTCACACTTCTTCAGTTCACCCCGACTGGAAAGGTCAATGCATTAAACAGATGCACTAAATCAAAATCCACCAGTTTTTTATAGACATAGACATGCACACACAGTAAATACATGGTTGTACTGCAGCGTTCACACACCCGAATTCTGCACAAATACAGAATTTGATGCATTTTTTTGCATGCAATTGTTTGCAGGGCCATGTATTGCACATACCCTGCCCACAAGGATTTCTGCAAGTTAAAAAGACCTCTTTTACTAAAAACAGTTAGATTTGGTACTTAATATTCTCCAAATGCTGGAGCCATACTTCATTTAACAACGCATCCATCACTAGCAGGAATGGGATCCCAGGACATAAGAAATGATGTAAGAAGAGTTACGTGGGAAGCTAAAGATGCTCATCTCCTTCCTTCCTCTCCTATCTAGATTTTCCCTGTCAAAATGAGATGTTTCTCATTTTGTTAGATATAAAGGGCAACAGAAATGGTTGAATCTTAGTAGGTTTACTTTAATGATCTGTTGGGTTGTTTGTTTGGGTTTTGGTTTTTTTGTTTGTTTTGGTTTGGTATTTTTTTAGCATTACCCAGTAATCTGTTCCTCCTTTGACAATGAGCAAGCAGGTAACAAGTAATAAATCACTGCTGCAATTGAGAATTGAACATTCAGTATAAGATTTTAGATTATTTCTCTATCATCAGATGATCAGAAGTTGCTTTTCAAGCAAAGATATACTATCACAACTTATTTGCCATTAGAAAAAGATACAGATTTCATCAGACTGCTTCACAATAAACATGTATGCCTTTATACAGCCAATATAAATCATAATTTGAGTATTAAGATATTTATAGAAATACATACTACTACCACAGAAATTAGAGTACTTACAATACAATAAACTGATTTGAATACTACTGAAAAATAGTATTCCGTTCTTGCCACTATGTCACTCGATCATTGAGGAAAGCTGCCTTTCCAAGTCAGTTGAAGTAAACATCCACCCCCCAGCCCTACCACTTGTTATAGCTGAGTGTAGGATGTTTACAGGAACTAAAAATTAGCTTAACAATACAAATACAGCATTGGCTTTCAAGATATCCAACAATGAATCTGCACAGACATACTTCAATGTATTGCGTGAGCTACAATGTGTGCAACTTGTAAGGCACATGCAACACTTACTAAGCCTTACTAACATTATGAAGTTGGAAGACATTTTTAATATTTCATCTTCTAAATATCAGAACACGGTAATGCACATGTACCGTCCCTGATGCTGTAGAGGAACAAGAAGGAAAATAGGAGAGAAGTTTCTCACAGCCCATGCAGACCAGCATTCTGTCGCACTTACCTGCCAAGGCCCTTGAGATGCTCAGAGCAGGCACCACCTAGAAATCTCAAATTCAAATAGTTTTCAAAACTGAAACTCAACACCAAAATATATATGGCAGATGAAGGGGGTGGTACAAACTTGGTAACAGTCCCCAAAGATGTCCATCTTAAACTGTTTATGCAAAAATAAACCTCTGTGGCGTTGAACATTTCAACAGTTTCCCTTAACGTGCTAAATTTTACAGCTTTTTTTTTTTTTTGCTACGTTTGTACAACTTCCTATTTGTGTTGTATTTTCTTAAACTAATTCCCCTTCCTCCTCCAGAACTTTTTCAAGGTATGCCTATTATTTCCATCTTTTTTGTTCTTATTTTCTTCCACATGGATTTAGCTACTCAGAAATACAAGTTACTGTAACAGCAAGAACACTGTTACTTTACCTTCCACACCTTATCTTAGATTTTACAGGTATGTTTCATTTAACGTCTACAGTCTCAAACAAACAAGATCTCAGCAGTTCGGGAAAAGACTACTTCAATGAACTCGCATCAGCCGAGAGGCCAAGCCCCCGCCTCCTCACAGCTCTTGGCTGAACCGGTGTTTTGCAGATTTACTGGGGGAAGGAACCACAGATGCAGATTATTTCATGCATAGGGGAGGGGGGGGGGAAGCCCTCCAAGTGTTTAACAGTTGTTCTTTGTATGAAGAAAAACATGAGCTCAAGCATTTCTGCTGAATGCAGCTGCGAGTTCACAGCAAGGGAAGACAGTGCTTCACCGAGGCCGGTCTAGAGTCACCGAGGGCTTTGACGTATTGCTTTCAAGCAGTCACAGAAACCACAGGCAACTGATCCAGAGCCCGAACACCAGTCTTTCACAGGCACTCCACTTGCTCAGCAAGCGAGGACCTTCATATTCCTCCCTAGCTTCCACCTCCACAGGTAACTGAGCATCGCACCTGCACGTACAGCGCGCGACAGCCACCCAACATTGCCAGCTGCCTGTCCACAATTCCACTGCTGGCCTCTGGGCCACCAACCTGCTTTTCATTCAGGTATTTTCCTCCAGTTCGAAATGCACTGCAAAGCATCAGAAACTGCTCCGTGACTCCTTGCGATATAAGCCACAGTCGCAGGCCTCACGTTAATGAGGTGAGGTAACCTGCTTGCTGATCACCAGGCTGACGTGTCAAATCTGCCTCTGTCATTCCCAAAACTCAGTGTTCCTGTGCTGCCTCATTCTGCAACAGTTGCTTCAGCTCCTCCTCCCCACCAGCAGAACTGCAGAGCTAGCATGCCAAATTCCCAGCACCCCTTCCCAGCAATCCCAGTCCCGCGAGCTCACCTGGAATCACAGCATAAATACGCATTTGGACACCACTTTAAGAGACCCCAGCTTCTTCAGCTGCAAACAGCTGCCACGTCTGAGACACATTAAGATGTTCAGTATTTTGTATTTCACGTAGAGAAAAAGGAGATCCTTGTATTTCAGACACTTGGCAAAAAAACCTCGAACAAAAATGCAGTGTGTTTTTTTAAATTTATTTCCTGCAGTTACAAGCCACTTCAATTCGTTTTCACATGAAGACATATGACAGCTGTGTTTGAGTACATGTATTAGATACTAGTAGAATACAAATGTACGCACAAGTAAAATTCCACAAGACTGGACTGACAAACTGCAAGTGAACTAAGGTTATAAAAAAAAAAAAAAAAGCACTACTGTTGCCTGGCACGTGGAAAGGCTAAGACAGCACTAACCAAAATATCTCATAAGTAATCTAGTAGACAAGATGTTTACTTTGATCATTCAGAGAAGTTTGTTAACAGAGAACACTGCCTTTCTAAGTCCAAATGCGATAGAGAACTAGGAATTACTAAATATTGACAGCAAAGAAAGCTTGGAAAACAACTACCAGCATTTTTTTTTTTTTTTTTAAGAAATCAAGATCTGTAGATTCTGCTTCAGAGTCCTTTTTATAAATATGCCTATATGAATTATCAAGCCAAACATAACATTTAAAACAACCTGATTTTAACTGAGATTGTATTAAGTGTGCAAGTTGCTCTAAAACAAAGCTTCGCAGAGGAGCTAGCAATGAATTGGATCACTAAATAAGTCCAGTACCTTCTGTCACTGCACGTGTCCCTGTGTCACCAGACAGGACACCCAGGGAACAGACACAGCATAGCTACAGTCCCGGAACCGGCCCAGAAGCAGAATGGCTGCCCTTAGTTCACGTTTGGTCATTCCCTGCCTGCTTGAAAATCACTGCCTTTCTAATGCTTATTAGTCTAGCTTTCCCAGGATTAAGAAGTCACGAACAGTTGTAATTCTGATAAATTAAAGAGAAAAATCTTTCACTTTTCTAAGTATTTGTAACTTCGGACATAATCTTTTATAGAATCAATATAGCAAAGTTGAACAAATAACACCTAGGTTTACTATACTATCAAATAAACAGTTTTTCTTTTAAGCGTTAGGGAATAAAAAGATAACATTTTAGGAGGGGGAGAACAAAGATCTGAAATAGCGCAAGAATATTTTGTCTCAGCAGCAGCAGAAGTTACTTGCATAGGCCATTCCTTTAAAAAAAAAAATAATCAAAGACTAGAGAGAAACAAAGAAGAAAACAAATCCCAGACACGATCCAGGAAACAGCACGTGCAGATCCCACTCTGAGAAAAGTGGAAAGCGCTGTTTGCAGATAGCTGCTCCTGTTGACACGATTGCTTTACGTCATTTTGGAACTCAATCAGTGAAGAGTTAACTCTGAAGAAGTACTTTCAAAAGCTGTTATTTACATGAAAAAATAAACCTTTGTAGTGCCACGGTGGGGAGCTGCACAAACCAAGATGACAACACCACAAACGCTACGTATACGCTACGCATTGTTAGCGCAAAAATACATCCCGTGTCGTATTTTTTTAACCTTTATTTTGGCCTTGGGTTATATCCAGCTTACAAACAATAAGAGCACCACCCACTCGTAAGGAGACTCGGAACACGGCATTTCAGAAACAACAACAAAAAGCAAGGCACAGCAGAAAATGCCTGCTAAGTATTGGACAGGATTTATAATAATTTTTCCTAGGAGTCAAAAGTAACAGAAGCTGCTAAACCAGACAATTCAAAAAGCAAGTCTGGTTTATGGGTGATCGTACAAGAAATTAACCACCACTTGCCGTTATGTTCCAGGGAAGCATAATTCCGTAGCTCATACCACAAAGCAGCGAAGAACTCTGTTTTGACTGATTCACATGCGACAGCTTTGCATCTCCATTTCAGACGAGATTTCAAGAAATCGTACCTGCACTATTAATAACAATCAGGTTAACTCGCTTGAAGGCAATTCAACTGTGTCTACAGAAAGAGCGTTAGAGATACATATGTGCGGATGTATTTCTGACAGCTTTTCCTTTCATGTTGTCCAAGAATAGCCAGGTGCAGCAAACATCTGACTGAAAGCTAGAACTGGTACAGCTTCCAGTCGGGGATGTTTACAGCAACAGACTACTATACATCACTGCCACTGTCTAACGGCACAAAGCAGCCGGCCACCTTTAGAGGAGGGGAAATAAAAAGAAAAGATTTAAGACACGGTTCGCTAACATTCCAACCAACTACTGTTCAGCTCATTCTGAAGAAAACCTTATTTCAGGAACAAAACATGTTACTGTCACATTCAGTAACAAAAACACAGTTCTAGATTCTCAACTTACATTAAATTAACAAAGTTTCTAAATGTAACATATTAGAAAACAAATTCTCAATTTTTAATGTACATTTTAAGACCTCTTTAGGTTCAAATGTATTTATTTTTATTTACATATATTTATAAATCTATTTATACATTTAAAGTATAAATATGTATTTATAAAACTATTTTATTTATACATTTAAAGTAAAAAATAAAAATAAAATAGATTTTTTTTTTTTTTAAAGATCCCTTGACTTTACTTCCCCATGCCCTCATTCCAGGAGCTCTCAAAAATAAATGGACTTCTACTTTTACTTCTACTTTCAACGTCCTATGAATTTTACAGATAGCTATCCTTTCATAATTATTTCTATTTTTAAATAAAGCTATATGCAAAATTAGACACACAACACAATTTCGTAACAAAGTTCATAATAAAAAAAAATACTGGAAACAAACTTCAGAGCGTTCTGGAAACATTTACTTTCGGTGTCAGAATCCTACCTGATCAGTCTAAAGCTGTATTACAACCAACTAATTAAAAAAACCAAAACCAAACCCAACCCCCCAACCACTTCTCTCTGGGTGAGCGTTAAAGAAGAGGGACAGAGGGGGAGCAAAACCAGTAACAGCCTCAGGATGGAACCATTTTACTTCCCATCTTCAACAAGTTACCATCAAAACTCCCACAAGACTGCATTCTATTCTGCAACAATCAATTTCCTTTAAGTCAAAAAAATCCTTTATAATATTTTAAATTAATATTTACAATGCATAACACTTAAAGAGAAATAACTTAAAGCAAAGTAATTTACTAAGTGCATTGCACTGAGTTAGTTGTTGCATATCTTCCCAACGCTCCGATTCCACACTGTTGTGCACAGAAATAATCCAAAAGTCAAAATTCAAAGGACTCCTGGGGGGCTCCTGCTGTTGCTAAAGTTTCCCCCTTCTTTGCGATTGATATGGAGGGTCTGCAACTGCTATCAGCAGATTTTTTTTTTTAACCATATAATTCTATTTTGATCATATTCACGTAATACTTGTATGCCTTCATTTTGTAGTTTATAGTGCAATACCTTCCTTTTACTAACAGAGCTGAAAGCAGATTGATGTACTCCCATTTAGCAGTCTTTATTCTTTCAGAAAAAAAAAGTATTTTGCAAGTAAACGTTTCTACTGCCAGGTTATATGCAGACTTCACCAATTTAAGGTTGTTTGTTGGGGGGGGGGAGGGGTCTGTTTAGGCCTCCACAGCAACTCATTAAAAAAATTATGACAAGGAGTTTAAAAGTGAAGAAGTACAATATTCCAGATTTCTCAGTTACAGAAACCCAATCACATCCCGTTTTCAAATAAAGGTTTCCTCCCGAGACATGAAAACTTGTTAGTAGTAAGCGAATTTCGTTATTGCAGCAGTATGCCAAGATTAACGAGGAAGCTGCATGCAGTCACTATGGATACCACGCTGACCTTCATTATTTTTGAGAATAAATAGTTAAAAAGCCAGCGGTCATTTGCAACAAAGGCCTCTTCAGGCTGTTCCAAAACTAAAAAATTCTGTTTTACATTGGAAAGAAATAGGCTATTTCATGCAGAGGTAGGCACATGGTATTTGACTAATTAGGCTGCTGAGCATTAGGTTGCAATGAACCATTTCTTATACTGCTTTCCTTTAACACTTACTTCTTAAGGAATAATGAAGGTTACTACAATGTCACCTGCCCAAAGAGAACAAACTCCCCACAACCTCCTTTTGTTTTAACATGTAAATCATCATAAAATAGCCAATATACGTGACAATGAAGTCTCTTGCTGCTTTATCAAACTCACTGGCAACTACAAATACGTACACAGCATCTTACAAAGTGACCGCATTTGCATAAAAGGAGTTGAAATTTTCATTTCCAAATGTGGTGATAAAAAGGTCGAGGTATTACAGATCACTTTGAACTTTTACAGAAGTTGTATTTTTTTCAAGCATTTAGCTGTACAATGAAAACTGAAGCTGTGTATTTATTACAAAGCATCTTCAGCTATTCTCCCAAACACTTTCTTTTTTTTTAAACAAACATAAGTAGACAGCTTTCATTAGAGGCACTGCCCCCTCATTTTCGTAAAGCTTAAAGCACTGAAAACAAACAGGATTTATTCGAATGTCATCACAAACCAATGAATATTGACTGCTGGCTTCTGTTAATGCCTTTAACTGTTTTTGTAAAGGACAGCAATAAAGATATCATTCCTTGATGTGTGAAACCCCCTCCTAACTCCACATGTAGAGACCATACAGAACGATGCAAATCTTTAAGATGACAGAAAGCCCTTTTGACACAGGAAATTTACCTATTTATCATTTTCCAACAGCAATTTGTGATCACCTGGCTAGGAACTGTTCTTAAGCTGTCAGTACCCTGGAATAACAAAAAGGGTTTAATACTGAAAAAAGGGAAACCATTATGATACCTACAGTTTGTGGTCACTCACAAGTTCCAACTCAAAGCCATGCAGGCCGCAGAGATTTACTGCAATTTTCCCACGCCTCCAGCGTTATTTTGCCAGTCACGCTGAACTTTTACCGCACCTTACGTGAGCATCTTGAGCAGAGAGTTCAACAAGACAGGAGGAAAGAGGGGAGGAAGGAGAATGGAAGAGGGTGGAGGCAAACTGCCAAAAAGAGAGTTTCGTCCTTCTCTTCTCCCCCCATCTTAAGGCATCCTCCCCCTACAAGCAGCATGACCACTATAATTCATTGAATTTGAAGCCTCAGTTGTCACACAGAAATAGTTAAATGCAAAGGAGTCTGTGGTCTGTGCGTGCATGCTCGTGTGTGCGTGCTGGAGTCAAGGTCCTGTCCATCAGCCCACCTATCAGTCAAAGCAGTTTAGCCACAGATGCCTGATGCAAGCAAAACAGTGACTAGAACTGACGGAGGGAGAGAGATGCTCACTTTTACTATGATTTTTTTAAGTCGTGCGTATTGACCAGAACAGAATGGAGAACTGACTATTAAAACCTAAATACAAAAGGGATTCTTGAACTGCACACAAATTTAAAACGAGTAGGAAGAGCTTCACAATACAAGTCAACAGCCAGCATTCACCAATTTTCTGGTAGCTAAATCTGGATTTTAAAATTCTATAGTACACTATAGTGTAGTCTGTTTAAAGACTAATGCCACATGAATTGATATGCTCTCAATATGCTGTTTTCTCCTTCCCCCACAAACTCCTCCAAAGTATAAATCTAGGCAAAAAAGTTAATATAAATCCAAACATTTGTTTTTAATAAATTCTCTCCCTTTTTACCTTATAGTAATGTAATTATACCAAATGATTTAAATGCAAACCCATTCCTCTGATACTACAGTTAAGTAGCCAGAACAGATTTTATACTGGAAGTCCCTATTTTCATTTTTTCCTCTTTCTTTGGTGAGGGGAGGGGAGGAGTCAGGGAAGGGAGAACAACTTCTTTTCACTAGACAGTTTATTTCTAGACTAAATACTCAAAGAAATTTATCCAACTCTGAAATATTAAGTGATTAAATTCTCACCATTTTTTATACACTTTTAACTAGCCTTATATTTCACAAGCATTTTTATTCCACTTTTTAAGGGATCACACAGAATAAATTGAGCTATTTGCCCTGGGTCAAACAGGGTGTCTGAATCAGCATTCCATTTTAAGAACCCTAGCTTGCAGCTCGTACGTAATCCAACTCACATCATCTCCAATGGCACTTATGTCACGCAGTGATTCAGATGTGTGTGACTGCCTTGAATATTGATTGTATGTTGTAGTGAGCTTCTCACACCCACAGAGTTCACTGCAGCGCTAGATGCTGTTAATGCATGATGAATTATGAAGTAGGAAGCATACGTAAGTAGTTTTAACACTGCATTTCCTGTGTATTTTCAGGAAAGCGGAGACTCTGCTGCTTTTGATCACTAATACATACACAGTATAACAATTTTGGTACAAGAGGTAGAATGATTTTTTAAATTGAGCCGTGAATTCTAAAACAATGAAAGAGATTGCATCTAACATTACCAATTGTAAAGAAAGAGGGGAAAAAAAAGTGTTGTGATATTTTAAAAACGTATGGGAAAGCACGAAAGTAGAATGTTACTAACATAGCTGAAACTGAATTTAAGTGAGGGCTGGATGCATATGCCATATGTAATAATTTCAGAAAAACAAAAACCTGGGAGTCTGTGTTGGAAAATAATATTCTTATCTGACAAAAGGAGATCTAAGGGGGACCACTACAGAAGGATGATGGTGTAAGCCAAAATAAAGTTCAGATTCAAAAGGGCCTCTGCCCAATTGCCCCACATCTCGGTCTGAACAAAGTTAGAACGAAATAATGAATTCAGTCTGCTAGGGCTTAGAATGATGGCAGCGATTAGACAACTACCACCACGGTCTTGTATTCCTCAGGCTGAGCAACACAGCTCAGCCTGAAGAAACTGCACGTTTATTTACAGAATACCATCTTGGCTCTCCATTAAGTGGAGAAACATACCCAAGAAGTTATTCAGCCAAATTAAGTCCTTATTTCAGGTAACCTGGAAAGTTCTGCAGGAATGGGTCATCTCCACAGTCACCACAGGGCAGGAACTGGCTAATCCACGATCATTTAGCTTTAAAAATGAACTAACAAAAATCCATCTACCACACTAAACTTATCATTAATGAATTACCCTCATAAAAATCCCAACCAAGAGGTTAACCTGCAATCAAGAACGGAAAAAGGAAGAATATCAGCACCCTTACTTGTACTTCTTTTCCTCAGAGCAGAGACACTCAGCAGTTTATATTGCTAGATGATACATAGCAACATGCACTGCTATTTTTGCTTTTTTAGATTTTAAACTTTTCTAGCAGGATAGCTACACCACAGTGCATTGACTGTAAGAGAAACCTGAACTAGAACTACAAATTTAAGAGAAACGGGAATACTCTGAACATATTAGGCCAGATTTCACATAAAGATTTGATCCCTTTCATTATGTTCCCATAAATGTATTCCTTCTTCAGATTTATCAAGAAATTTTGATTATAGGAATTCAATGGGTTTAACATATAACTCAATATTGCTGTCCACAGTACAGTTCTAATTTCATAGTTTCAGCTATTTACCTTTCTGTTTTGGTCCCTCTTACAGGAGACAATTTTTTTGCCTCATTCCTGGTAAAGAGCTACACTGAAAGTGGATTGTTTAATCTGGGGTAGATTCTTGGAGATACTTAATTAGAAACTATTAAAACAAATCACTTTGAATATTTTACAGCTACCTCTACCTGACATGTCTCCATGTTATCCTGAAGAGTCTTCCAATTCCTAATTTGGGCCCATAGTCTGCCTTTTCTTCTTTCAAGACAGCCGATCTCTCTGGTCCAAGGTGACAAAGCTGTCTGTAGAAAATGAGATCTTTCTTTTTAAAGGCATCTTTAAGATTCAGAAGATCCTCCAATCTGAAAAATACAAAGAAAGTTCGCACTACTGAATATACAAAACGTGATCCGATCGCTTTCTCTTTAAAGACAGTGGAAGACAGAAACAGGAGGGCAAAAAACAACCCTAACACTTGACAAGAAACAGAAACAAAGAATACATTTAACAGATGTTCTTTGCAGTAGTATCAGAAGAGCTCTACCCATAAAAAAATAACCTAAATACAAATAATTCAGTCTTCTATGATTTCCAGTAGCAAGTTGCCTAAAATGTTGAAGCTCTCCATGCCTGCCAACTCAAATATGGCCAAGCATGAATGGAAAAACCTCCCTAAAAAGATCAAGATCAAAAAAGCTGTATAAATACCTCATTTGTTAGGCCAGGTTGTGGGTTTGGTTTTTGTGTTGAATGGATATCAATTGAGTCTGGTGTAGCAGACTCGAATCAATGCCACATTTAGCATACTCCTTCTTCACTTAATGACTTTTCACTCACATTTGCAATTATAATGCTCTCGTGATATCAGCTGCCAACAATAGTTCTCTAACACTGTGATGGAAACAAGTTGAGAACTGCAAGGAGACATTCATACTGCAAAGTCTCTTTGCTTACCCTCGCTGAATAAGGACACGTTTGGATAGTCTGCTAACATCAGCAGTCCAACAATTAAGCCTACACCATATTACTAGATTGCTGGAGAAGCTGGTAAGGGCCAGGGCACCAAGAGATCTAAATGCGATACAAGACAAATGTTCCCATTTTAAGGGTAATCCTGCATGAACATATTCCAGTCCTTGCCAACGAGTATAGTTGCGAACACAACAAATCCTGGCATTCTCACACTTAATTTTGGTAAGCAGAGTCTGGAGATTGTTACTGCAGCCTGTAGGCTGGTGAAAGTACAGTGTGGCAACAATCTATTTCCCCTGCTGTATAAAGTGAGCTCACCTCCTCCATGGCAATTAAATCCTGAAGGATATCAGACTGAAGTGATCTCAACAGCACTATCAATTCTAACCTTGCTCCCAGAGCATATACAGTTTTTTTTAATTACTTCAAAGACAATAAGCTCAACCCAGCAAGCACGCAAGTCACGAACATCAGATAAGTGCATGGCACTTGGTTTTACAAAGTATCTTTGACCTTATGCGCAAGTTAAAAAAAAAAGTTAATTGTCTGTTTTGCAATAATACCCAAGAGACCCATTCTTTTAAGTACACATATACAGCCTGCTTCCACAAAGGAAACAGTCCACACAAGAACAGCGTGCAGTCATGGCATCCACTTCAGGATCAACAATCTCAAAACCAAAACAAAAACCATACAACATAAAAAAAATAATAGAAAACACCTTTCAGCTACTCTCAGAACTATTATCTCTATTTAAAATGTAGAGTTCACCAAGTTCTTTTCAGAAAATAATTTTCAGGAGTTACTGACAGTAATGGGAAACAGCCATAATGCCCTGGCAAAACAGTTCATTTTGAAAACATTACTCTCTATTATCAAATCAATCTTACATAGGGTCTGACAAATACACTCTGAAAATTACTACTTTCATAGCCTCTCTCTCAAGCACCATTTCCTCTAGAATCAAGCCACCTCCTTCAACAACTTATAACACAAGGATGAAAATAGACTTTCCTAGTCTGTGAATATGCCAGGAGTATATCTGACAAATTTGAGTCATGTTTCCCTACTTGAAGCAATGCAATATTTAACATTTAGTTATTAGACTACAATACGAAGAGGCACTCAATTTTTTTCGGAGAAAACAGAAATGACTTTTAGCAGGAATTTTTTCTAAATCATGAAAATCATCTTTGATTTTTATACTGACTGTTAAAAATTTTGCTTACCGACTACCAAATGTATTAGTCTTGCTGTATTCTATACAGAATCACCAGTATCATCTAGAAAAAACTGTCATGGCATTCACAGAATGTTCCTGACAAGCACAAAAACCACCATACTCATGTCTGAGAAAAAAGAGGAGGTACACAGCACCACCAACTTCTGGAAGGCACATGGAACACATCCCTTTGGAATTAATTTTTAAAGATGTAGACAAAACGATAATCATGAACAGTTAAAGATTTATCAAAGGCAGAATGGAGCCAACCAACCTCACATGAAGCGCTGGGGGACTACTTTGATGAAAGTCAAACAGCACATGCAACATACTTTGACTGTAGCGTGGCTTTCAACATAGGCTCCCACCGCAGTCTCAGCTGGGAGCTGAGGAAGCCCAAGCTTCCCAAGGAGGGAAGCTGAGCTGGAAAACTGGCTGGATCTCTGGCTCACGTGGCTGCAACCAACGGCTGAACGTCCAGCTGCAAGCTGGCAAGGGAGGGCCCCGGGGGCCAACACAGGGCTCCAAACGCACTCATCAGCAGCCAGGAAGATGGCACAGACTGCACCCTCAGCAAACTGGCAGCTCACAGGAAGGTGGAGGCAGGCAGAGAAGAGGGGGCTGACACAGTGAATGGCAGCACTTCCACCAGAGACAGACCATGAGAAACCCGGGGACGGGACCAAAAGAAACCTCATTGGGTGCAAGGAGGAAAAGCGCAAAGCTCTGCACCCAGCGCAGAAGAACCCCACGCATCAGCACAGGCTGGGGAGAGCTGGCTGAGCAACAGCCCTGCTGGAAAGGGCCCAGGTGCTGGGGCAGAAGCCAGCTCAAACAGGAGCCAGCGTCTCACTGCGGACAAGGCAAAGCACAGAGAGGACTGCAGGTAAGGGATGCTGTCCCTCCTCTGCCTGCCACTGGCAAGGCCGCTCTGCAGACACCGGGTGCTCAGCTGGGGACCCCCACTTCAAGGAGGATGCTGAGGAACCACGGAGGGTCCAGCCCTGGGCTACCAAGGTGGTCAAAGGCCTCAAGGGCATCACCCGCAGGGAGAGGTTGAGGGAGACGGGCCTGTTTTCTCTGGAAAAGGCAGCTAGGGACCATCTAAGAGCTGTCTACAGCTACCAAGATGGGAACTACAAAGACAGTCAAGCCCAATGCTTTCTCAGCACTGGCAGACAGGATAAGGAAGAGCGATGGCCACAAAAGGCAGCGTGGAAAATTCAGGTTGGACACAATGACAAACTTTCACTAGCAGGATGGTGAAGCCCAGGAACAGACTTCCCAGAGTGGCTGTGGATTCTTTGTCCTTGGGGTTTTCATGGCTTCGTAGGACAAAGCCACAGCTGACCCCACCAAGTGCTAGTTAGAGCCCTGCTTTGACCAAGTGGTTGGACCAGAGACCTCCAGAAGTCTCTTCTGACCATTATACTTGCAACTCCATGATCTCATTAATTCCTGTGATTCGCTTCCAGCAACTATAGCCTTGTTTATATAATTATCCTCAGACATGATGAAGTCAGTAAGTCTTTGGAAAAAGAATTATCCATAGATGACATCAGTACAGACTTCCCTATAAATAGCCAGGTGTTATCAATAGACTACAGTGGTAGCAGCTCCAACAGTTCTGAAATCACAAATATTTAATGTTAAAACTATTTTAACCAGCTGGTGCCAAATATTTTAAAAAATGAACTGCAGAGAAAATAGAAATTGCCTACTGAATTTAAATATGCTGCCAAACTCTATCCCATGGTCACCTTTGTAGATCACTCAAAGTTCTTCCAGAAAAAAAAACTTCAATATTATAATTTTATGCCAGTATCCTTAAGAACAGGCAACATGAAAGCTATTTTCACTTAGCTTGCTTATAGAAGCTCCCTCAAATTTGAAAAAGGCAGTAAAATGTTTCCCAGAAGACATAATTTTGAACATGAAATTTTTAAAATGTCACTCTTCAGCAATACACAAGGATGCTTTACATTTAAGGATACAGATTTTAAGTCTTTATTTTTCCCTAGCAAGTCTCAATTTTGTTTCCTTCCAGTATTAAATACAGCTTTTCAAATCATAATTAACTAAATACAGAAGATGGACAGTGTGACCCATCAAACTGTTCTTTTGTCACACAAATGCAGCACTTTAGTGATAATCAGAATTAAATCAATTACAGTAAACAGTTTGGGAGTAACTTACGAGGTAGAAGGACTGGTTCCTACAACTCACTCCTAGGACCACACAGATTAAGCAACAATTCCATCCAATAGATAAAACAGCTTGGTGAAGGGGAAACCTAGGTCATTCACCTGACATCATCCTGCTTTTTGGGTACTTTTGGTCCAGAACCTTGAATTATCTCATGCTGTCACCAAGTTTCAAAATGAGAATGAAAGGTATGCAATTTAATCAGTAAGATTAGTAGCTACAGTGGACTCTCTTGTTGCATTGACTGGTGTTTTTCACACCTTTTGGTGAACTAACCAATGTAGTAATCTAAAAAAACAACAAAACTACACCCACAGTAGTGGGTAGTACACTGCAAGAGAAGGAGATCTGCAAAACAAAACTGTTCGTACTGAAGACAATATTCAAACTACATATATTCCAGGGGATCTTACTTCAGAATTAGGTCTAGTCCTACCTGTGGTCTAAACAGCCTTAAGCCAAATGCATTAGCCAAGTCCAGAAGCACACCTTTCCATTTGTTTCATCCAAAAGAAGTCTATTTACATGCTCCACAAGAACTGCAGAACAGCAATTTGAGACCATCAGCCATGTCAAAATTGCATTCCTGATCCCAATTAAAACGTGAATGTGGTTCACCACAAGACCTTTCGACTGTTGTGCAAGTTGAATCAGTTTAGTGAGATGTCCACTGAGTGCCAAAGTAAAGTAAATGGCAGGAGAAGCACATGCAGCAGGAAAGCCTCTCTGAAGCTTTAAGCCATTAGATAATCCAGCAATACGAATTAGAACAATATCCCAATGCAGTTTCATTTGGCAGCAAATTTTCTAAAAAAAGTTGGAAATTTACAGGTCCATTCTGGGATTCGCATCGATGTTCACAATGTCAAGAAATATCCTAAACCTGCATTGCCAAACGCTATCCAGTCAGAGACACTTCTACTATTTGGACAGCCCTGCTCTGAGCAGGATTTCAAAAAATTTTGTAGTATCTGCTACAGATTATTCCTATGTTCAGTCTTGGCAAAGTACTCTCTCCAAGAAAATCATTTAGGATTCATCATCTTCCTCTCTGAAACCAACCAGCCCCCCCATCTATTTCTTAGGGGGAAAAACAAGATGAGCAGCAAAGAATGCCATTACCCAGCCTTCAGTGATAGGCATTCTGGAGATAATAACGCACAGGTATTCCAAAGTTAATCCTGAAGCAATTTTTATTAGCTGCATTTTAAGAACCTAAACACTTAAATTTTATGCATGCCTGCAAAATACAGTAATGCATGAATGCAACAATTACATGCAGCTGAGATCTTCGTCACACCTCAAACAACGGTGCAACAGGAACATCATTTAGTGCAATTTAGTATTGCTTTATAATTATCTTAATGAGGGAGGCTGTTGCACAACGACCATTCCAAAAACATGAAGAGAATACTCACACCACAGAGCCTGACTACTGGTGCACTTTCAGGATGGTTTCAATAGAACATGGTAAGAGCACCGTGGCAGAAGAGTAGTCCTGCTGTCTCTGTCTTCCAGCTGAAGGATTCCTGCTTCCTCCACTGTTGCAGGAATTTTAGAATTTCATGATGCAGGTTACTTGGACAACAACTATACTAGCTGCAAACTAATCCTGGAAATGAAAAAAGAAAAAAAAAAAGAGAAAAAAAAATCAGTTTTCTGCTACAGCAGGTAGCTGATCTCAGTTACTGGATGGCAGTACAATCCTTCGCACCGACAGGAAGAAGGTACTGTATAGGGCAGGACTGCCTGTTTTGGTGGCAATACAGTGTTAAATCAGTATAGCTGAATTGTTTAACCACAGCAGGAACCTTTCTCCACCACATCCCCAGAAAAAGAAAAAGATAGCAATACATAAGACCTCTGGTATCAACATTTTGAGTGGGGAACAGTATCATGAACAAGCCGTATCTCTCAAAGACACAGTAAACAACAAAAAAATGAAATTGGCAAAATCATGCTCCTGTAAAGGTAGTATCGACTTTATAACAATGTAGCTTCAATACTTCCATGCCTTGCAACAGGAGACTGACATTTCAAAAAAACAGAGGAACACCAAGTTGCCTTTCACTCTCTGCATCAAAGTTCACCCCAACTGCAAGTCTGAAAACTGTCCTTCAGCGTTTTTTTTAACACTGCATATTAACATGGAGCTGTTCCCACAGACGCCTGTGCCAAACACAGTCAGCGGACTCCACCTCCACCGAAATCAGCCGAGCAGGACTTGCACGGCCATCACTTTTCCTAAATGCTGGAGGGAGTTTGAAGTCTGTCGTACGTTACCAATGCTCCACCTGCTGGTAAGCGGACAGTACAGGTTAGTCCAGAAAGCATCCTGACCTTGGAGAGGCAAAGACAAACCAAAAGAATGCAAAAATAAACACAAATGTTTCCAAGTAGTCAGAAGCATCTAAAGCACCTAAGGCAAAACCTCCCCTAAGAACTTGGCAGTATAATACATTTCTGAATACTAATATTCCTGAAAAATATTTGTGAAAACCTCTAACCAAGGATGTGGTTTAATCCTCCTTTGGTGGCCGGTTGGCTACTAACACGTTAACATTAGTTACTTCATTAGGTCAAGGGTACAGCTCTGCAGAAAAGTTTGCATGAGAGATGCAAGCCAAGCCCAGAAGTGGAGCTCCCACATAAAAACATCATTAAGTCTGGAGTTTCTACATTATAAATTTGATTTTATCAGGATTTTAAAGTGAACTTTACTAATGCCCAAAATAAAATCTCATTAAAGCCAGGCATCTCCCCAAAACAAATAAGCCAAAAAAAAGTTAAAGCTGCCCACCTCATTTCACCGCGTTTACATATGAAAAATAATGTGTTTACAAAAATAAAAAATAAGCAGATGTGTGGGTCTTCATAGGAATCCTGCTATACTCAGTTCATAAACCAGACGATGGTCCCTGAAAGAGGTTTGAAGAGCAAGGATGCTACAGTCCTTAAGACTTATTTCACCTGTTGAAAAAGCTGAAAGCTATCTTCATTCAGCTTACCACAAGGGCTATCAACTCTTTCAATTGCTTTTCTGTAAGCCAAGGAAACCACGATAGGCAACTGAAGAAAACTCTCAGGGTGTTTGGAGATGGACTCAGCTTGTAAATCAGCTATTTTCCTCAACCTCCTCTATGTTGTTTACCTGCAAGAGCGGGCCAAGTTATGGAAAGCACTTTTTACAGACACCTGCTACTTCTATTCTTTGAGTGACCAACTGCAAATTCTCAGTCAGTTTTGCAGAACTGTTGTATCTCGAGCAGAGGTCAGTGGAGACAATAAGCGCTCAACAGAAATGTTATAAAAACATCAAGAAATTCCTTTAAGGAATCAATTTAATTAAAAAAAAATCAGCAATTTCATGTGCGCTTTGTAATCTTCTTTCAACGTGAAGAATTAATACATAACTGGTACTAGAGTAATAAGCATCAGCCATAGGATTTCTAGGACAAATACGTTCTGTGAAAATAGTTAAATAAAAGTTAACGTGGACGATGGCACCAATGAAGGTACACTTAAAGAACTGCTGCAAATACAGGCTTCCAGTCATTGTATAAAATAAACTTAAGCAACAACAACAGACCAAAACTCACTGTCCTTCCACAAAGCCACAAAAAGTCAGCTGCCTTAGGCTCCACTTAAATGCAAGAAAGAGTATCACAGCTGGCAATATTTGTCAAGCTCCATAAGCAAATGAAACCTCGCACTTAAAATTTCAAATTCCAACTTAACTACAATACTATTTAAAAGTAGAACTCCTCAAATTAATTATATTCTCCAACTTAAAGCATTAGCTTAGAAGACTGGAAACATCACAGAGTTATCAATAACCTGAAGCACCCCAGTGCTTCAGTCTCCAATGATCTGGAAGTCCTATCTGTGCAAAGATTAACTAGACCACTAAAATAACTTCTTGATTCTACAGGGGATGAAGAAATTACTAAAGCAGACAGCCACATAGTTCAAATTAACAGCATATTATACACTGCCTAAACCATTAAGGAAAATTCTGCAATAGTAGATTTGTAGGGTACCAGTAAATTGACAGGAAACCACAGTATTCACCTTTTCATTTAAAGCAGGTGACTTAGGAGAACATTCCCCTTTTCACGAAAAGAAAAATAATTAATGATTAACAGCCTTTGAGAACTGCAGCAGAGGTTTGGCTTTATTGGGATGCCTGGTATTCTTAGGAGAAATTTAAAAGTATTACCACATATAACAGCAATTCAAGCTGTGTAGATAAACATCTTGTTTCTTAATTTACATATAAGCAAGAAGTCAGATATTCACTACAACGATAAGAAACTACACACTCAAATTTGTGTTGTGTAAGAAAGAGCAACAAATAAACCAGTTCTCCCTGATATTGTAGTATGCGACTTCACATTAACATACAGAATCACAGCTTCAACCAGTTTGTTAGAACCAAGGAATGTTTAAGTACGTAGATTATTTTTACTTTTCTGAGATTTTACTGCTTCGAGTTAATATTTGGCATAACCTGACTTAACTGAACCACCAGCTTAGCAGTTCCTGATCCATCTAGTGTGTTTATCAAGACAAGTCACTCAGTCGCCATATTCGAAGTGAAAAAACTCATTGTAAAATTTTGATTAGGCTTTTGAACTCAAAGCAGTCATACAGGCTGAAATCAAATGAAAAATACAAGACCAGACAACCATGCCTTATCACATAATATTTGAGGGTATCAACTACTACATTTTATTTAGTAATTAATAATATTAAAAGCATTGGATCAGATGCAGCAACTCATTTTTCCAGTTACAGAGTAATTGGAAAAAAAAAAATCAGAGGAGAGGGAAGAGTCAAAATAGACAGATGTGTATTTTAAGCAAATAAAATACCACAAGTTTCCTTGTTAAAGAATGCCTTGTATCACAGCTGATTCAAGTTTTGAACATGGCAAGCTCTGTTTCGTGTTACAGTTTTCTTTTCTGCTTAAGGGCTAGAGATACAGCACACCAATCTTCATAAAGCTCTAGAAGTCACCTTAACTTTCCTTGATATTTCCTTGAAATACTCCCTTGATATATTCAGAACAGATGAGGGCCAGGTTGCAGAAGAACTAGCTTCCCTGATACCAGAACATTCCCCATGTTCCAGTGACCTGAAAGTGCCTGATCCTGTCAGCAGACAGCTTAGTTATCCCTCAGCAAAGGGCCCTGTGAAAATGAGGATGTCCTTGACCTACAGGGAGATCGGAGAGTTAGGCTCTTAGAACCACCATCAACAAAAACATTCTTGAAAACACTACCTTTCTCTTACTGGGATAAAAGTATACACCTGCCAAACTAATATTAGAAATTAGTTAGCTGTAGTATTCCTTGCCTTAACCTAATTCGATGGAAAAAAAATTGTTTACTTATCCTTCTAGAAGCGAGTGCAATATCGATTACTCTTAAGTTAAAGTTTTACTGATTAAGTTCACTGAACAATAATTTAAGATAAGCAAAACTCCAAAAGAAGTAGATTGAGGGGCAATGATGAAAAAGAATATTTATTTACAAGCACGATCCATTTATAATCAGATTATTTAGTTAAAAGTTTATCAGCAGTGCTAATTATATATCATGTGGTCTCTATAAAAAGCTAAAGATACTCTCAGAAAACATCAGGTTAACAATACACATTACACTAAGTGTATGAGTATGTTGTAAGAATGTATGATAAAATAACGATGCGTATCAAATATGGACCAGTCAGCCAGCAGAATGAATAGGGATAAAAAGAAAAAGCAACAGTCTTTAAGCACAAAGTGCCCATCTCCAGGAAGAGCAGCTTTCACGTGCCCAGCCAGAGCGCTAGTAAGGATGAGGCAAAGGAAAGGAAGATGTGATGGAAAACTCGGAGCAATTTCAATTTTAAATACTTAATCAAAGCTAACACTGATGCGAGACTATTGCTACGAGTACTGACTCTCCAGGTCCAACAGCTGAGACATGCCTTAGAAATTCTAGGTAACAGCAGCTAAAGAGCTAGACAGGTCACCGTTTGCTTAAACCTGAATAAAGTTTTCAGTCTGTTCTACTTTTACCCATTTTCTACCTTACTAAATAACTCTGCCCTCTATTTTACTATTCTGTTTGCCTGGTACTGAGGCTATGGGAAAAGAGACAGTTTAGTGAAGATTAAAAAAAAGAAAAAATACTCAGTGCCAGCAGCCACGAGCAGTCTGTACCCTGGGATATATGCTCAGGAAGCTCACGCACTAAGGAGCATTTTCTGCCAAACTGCAGAGGGTCAGCAGGGCATCTTCTGTTGCCAAGCATCAGCTTTGGGAAATAGTAGTTTCCAGAAGGTACGAACTTGAGCCTTTTCTGTAGGTTATCAACAGCACACAACATACCTCACCACTCTCCCCAAACTGCGAACTCACACTGTGATTTCTGCATATATAAGTACTCGGTTAGTGCATTGCACACTCCAAATGATGGACTGAGCAGTTTAAGATAACACATAGAAAGCAGCTCAATCTTCAGGAACACTTAGAAACACTTTGAACGTCAGAAGAATGACAACCTTGCATTTGGCTGAACCATACCGTATCTGCAGAGAAACAATGAAGTGAATGGAGAAAGCCCTCTGAGGCTCATCTGGCATTTTGATTTATTATACTCATGTCAAGCCTCCAACGTTCATTCTCCACACAGCTCTGACACAGCAAAAGATTTGTTTTGGACTAACTTATTTTATTTCTATATTCTCTATATTAAATGCTCACATTCTTACAATTCCACTAATACCACTTTGATATCTAACACTGTGTTGATTCAGTGTGAAACATAAGAATTAAACAGCCTTTTAGTAGCTTAGCTTCCTCATTCCCACAGGATTCAACATGCCCTCAGACAGGAAACAATCTTATCTAGGCCACTTCTTGTGAATATTTTAATCTTTTTTCTTTTATCTTTCTAACCTCCACTTCTGCAGAAATATAGACCTAATTCCCCTCAACCTTCTTGTGCTGTTAAAACTCTTTACTGGTGTCGTTCAGACAGAGGCATCCTAAGAGGACAGTATACAAAGAGCAAACTGATATTACTAAAGGGTAACTTCAGGCATAGAAAACTTATCGGTACTAGATAAATTTTAAACTGCAAGGTGGGTTGTGCTTCTTCTCATTAAGTGCCAATTCAGACAAAGCAATGCCTCTTTATTGGGCAGCAGGGCATTCTCCAGTTAGACCAGTTCACTGCTGTTGTAACTTAAAGAACTCCCTACAGAAGAAAAAAGCAGGAACATTTCGAAACAAATATAAACAGGGAAGACTGAGATTGCTGTTGTATTGACAAAGCTACCGATAGACTGATCAACGGGATCTAAATACACTCTCTTCCATGTGCATGCCTTATTATAAATTGATATTATGACCTTTTTGAAGCAAGAATCAGCGGGGGAGGAGTTTTTCCGTTTCTGGATTTTTTTTTTTTTTGTGTAATCCTCAGCATTGTGGTAGGTGTTACAGGATCAGTCATTCACCAGTACAACCATCCCTTTGTTCTTCTTTACCTTCATCATTCCAATAATGCCTCCAAGCAACAATCTGGAAAAGATCACCGAGCCAGGCAAGGAACAGTTAGGCTAGAGAGCTACCCAAAAAGTTTTCAAACAAACTAGGTAAAATAAATTATGTAAGCAAATTATCACAAATACATCTTGCTACCTTCTAGACCATTTCAGGAGGAAAAAAAAAATCTGTTGACATGCAGCGCATCCATATTATGCAGGCATTAAGATTTTAGATCATTTTAATATTATTCCATGTTATGCATGCCAAAGATAGATCTGAATAAACCTGCAGGTGAAGTCTATAAAACTGAACAGTTTTTTTTAAGATTTTCCAGTCCAGATAGTTCTGAAAGCACTGACCTTTCTACTTATCCCAGAAGTTCCCTCTGACAACAGCAGGCATGCTTTCACCATTATACATGCTTCCAGCTACAATATTTTTACCTCTCTGTTCCATAGATCGGAACATGAAAAATCCCTCTCACATTAACTAAACCAAAAATGCAAGCAGCATGCAAACAGCATATTCACTTGCACAGCCTATTCAGCTTGTTCTCAATCTGATTATTCACCTGTTTTGTACTGACTGCCATCTGCCCACTCCTCCTCCTTTCCGTCTCCGACACAGACTTTGTGCCATCTTATAAGCTTTTATTTTTTTCTTTTTAGCACGTTTCTGCACACTTCTTCCAGGTCACTGATACATACAGTGAATAAACTTCATTGCAAGATTGCTCCCTGGGGCTCCCCAGTCATTACATTTCAAACCTACTCCAATGGAGAAAAGGTACTGCCATGTAACACTTAAAAAACCCTATATACTTATGTATATAAATATATTTAAAGGCAGGAAATAAAACATGTATGCAGATAAATTATACATATTGAATATGTATCTAAATCTATTCACATACATATTTAAGACAGGAAATAGATTCAAGACCAAGTCAGCCACTACTCACGCTTATTTTCCCATTTAAACTGCAGCAGGAGCACTAATCACCAGTAGATATGTACAACAGTAAGCATGCAGGTATTTTTATTTTAGGCACACAATCCACTGCTTCATAGAACTTGACAGTTGTCTCCATTAACTCTATGGCTGTTATAGCCAAATCTTATCATGTGTTGAAAAGGACACTGGGATTAATTATGTAGTTCCAATCTGGCCCTTTTATTAGTATTAAGAATGTTCGTTTCCTAAGTTGTACATGACAGTTGCTTAAAACTCCATCTGGCTTTTTTGATTTACACCAGGAACTTCTGTGCTAAGAGTTCATGAATATATTAACTGCACTGATTTTTTTCCTCCCTTCTCCTAAAGAAAAAAATAAAGTTTTCAACAAAACACTTAAGTACAAATGAGCCTGTAAATGCCTGTTAGCATTTGGAAATTTAGGAAAAAACAAAGAAAGATTCCATGCTTCTTTACATAAGGAGGGTTTGTTTAAAAGAAATGTAGAAAAATAAATGTGAAAGAGCCTTCACTTTACTTTGTCTACCACTGACCTTTAGACCTGACACCCACTGCATCCTGTGGGAAACTTTTTCCAAGAGCCAACTTTCTTATAAATATTTTAGCAGATTTAAGCATCCAGACTACATTTTATTTGCCTACATCTACAGAATGAAAACAGCTACTGAATAATGACAACATATATGTGGACCTTCATATTCACATAAATATCTGTAAAGCAATAAAATATAATGTAATGGAATCTTAAATGTGCTACATGCAGGTGCTTTTGCAGTAATTTTTTTTTTTTTAAATGAGGTTTACTCTTGTAGCTGCTACAAGTCTCTAAAATGCATACTACGGCATTGCTGTCCATTTTCCTGCATACGGTTTTAAAACAGATTTGCATATCCTCCAGAAATAACAAAAGCACTAGAAAAAGCCCATGCATTACTAGATTTGTGGGATAATAGCGATAGTGATAATTCAATTCCCTACTCAAAATGAAAATTCAAGTCCCTTTTAGATGTTCTGCCAATAAATTTCCTAAAACTCCACAAGAATGGCTCACTTACAGGAATTTGTTTAGCTTTTAAGTGTCAAAGCACTGCACCTGTTCCTTTTCAGATAACCAGTCTCTTTGTCAAATTTTATTTTCTCCTTGTTTCTCCACTACACTAAGAGATTGTTTCATGCAGTATGGAACAGATCACTTGTGGAAAGATTTCTTCGTTACTTCCACGGGCCTTCCACATCAGCACTCCTCTTCAGGTGTGCTTCTCCTGCATGTCAACCCTTCTTCCCTTCTGTATATGGTCCCGCTGCAGAGCTATAGGTCTTGTACAGTCACGTACACGACTGTGCTACATCAGTGCTCGTGAGGAAACTTTCCAGCTGTTCCAAACAAGCCATGGGGCCAGACAAGGACAACCACATTCTCCAAGACAGGTAAGCAGGAATTTGGCTCCCTCACACTGCTAGAGCACTAACAAAAAAGGCTAGAGTATATTTAAGAAACACTTTTTTTAAACCAAAATCTTACATACCGTTCAAAGAAGGTGCCTGATATACTTACAATTAAACTATAAAAATTGCATTACTGCAGGACTTTATGCCAGCAAGTTTCAGCTAGATTTACCGAGCATGAAAAACAGAAGGAATGTTTGGTTTTGAAAGCTTATAATGGAGGGCTTGCTTCAATTTCACCCATCAAGTGACAGTATCTTCATTACGCATGACTACATGCTAACTACAAGAACAAGTTTAAAGCATCAGTATCTGAAGGCACAATTCTTCCCCAAAACTTTGTACAAGAAGTGCACAGTAATAGTATATAAAAGCCTCTATTTTCCAGTCTTAATACTATCGAAGCTTCTGTTGAAACTTTAGTCCTTTGGTTTTTATGGCTGTTTTACGACCAGCCATCAAAATTGCATTAGTGGTCCATCTATGTATGATACAGATCAAGGCTTCTGCCCAGTAAAACCTCTCTCTCACAGTTCTCTCCATAGCCACATTACTTCACAGTGGTTACAGTTCCCATTACCAAAAGAAGCAGGGGGATGAGCTGTGTCTCACTCCAAGTTATTCCTCTGATGTCTCCTAGGAGGACAGTATTACGCTTCTGGCACAGATCTCTTCGGCATGCTCCTAAGAAATTTGCATGTAGACATTTGAGACAACAAGCAGCCAGTAACTATTCAGCTCTCAAAACCTACAGTAAGATAACGCCAATGAATTTTCATGCATGAGAACAGCAGGACAGGATGTACAGTGCAAGCTTACATAAGACACAAGGCACCGCTGGGAACCGACACAAGCGAACAGCATAAATGGCTCAGAAAAATGCTGATGTCACTCGTACATGTTTGGGTTGCACCGGCTTTCTGCACACCAAGTTTCTCTGATCCTAAAACTGGCCTTTCTAGCTGTCTGTAAAACCTCACAGCTTGCTCTGTTTTACCAAGATCCTGAAAAAGAACTTGTTTTCAAAAACCCGTGTTTCTTCCTAATATGATGATGAGAGAGAAAAAATAAAATCCAAGACGACTCTAGATTTACTGTAGCACTTGTAAGCAAGAATCTAAAGAAAAACAGAAAATGTAATGGAGAACTGGAAAAAGCATGTGATTATGTACACAAATACTTGCTCCTAATATTTACTGAAAAAATAGTTCAAGCACAACTTATCTGTGTTAAGGTATGACCTCTGCAAACCTACTAAGGTCAATGAGACTTAGAGTAGTTACTCAGTGAGCCCTGCTTGCATAAATTAAAGATGCCTAAGGGTAGCTATGAAACCGGGTATTTGATTTTTCCAGGGCACCTACATATTATGAATTAACAATGACTTGCGATTTTACCAGAGCAGCTTTCAGTTTTGTTAAGGGAGGAAGAAACAACTGTGTTGTGCTTACCTCCTCCTCAACACATAAAAGCTTTGCTATTTAACATTAAAACTGATTATGGAAGTTTCATATTAACTTGAGTACGCAACGGTAGATCAAATTACTTCCAAAAAACCCCCAAGATACCAGTCAAATAGTGCTTCTTCCTGGTGTATCCTTCTACAATAGATTTTTAAAAAAATAAAAATAAGAGAGAAAGTAATCTAGCTGCACAAATTAGTATAAAGCAAAACTGTAAAGGGGGAAAACTTAGCTCACTCAGGTCAGTATTCACAGAGCAGCAGCAACTCCCAGCTCTACGCTTGGCTGCTTTCACCTGTTATTGCAGCGGCTGCACACCACTTCAGAGCAGTGTGTAAACCACGACAGGTAACTCCTTCACAGTTCTAGGATTCCTGTATTGAAGTTTTTGCCTATGGCATACTTAAGGCATTTGATTTTCTATGGAGAGCATCATATAAGGTGAGAGGGAAAATACTGTTCCTAAAACTGAACTACTCAGTTTCCCTTTCATTACACATGTAAAGAACTTATTGTCACTCCCTTTAGTATTTTCTCATAAACACAGAGGCACCCTGAGATGGCATCAAGTTAATGCAACTACCCTGCCCTGGCAAGTACAACTAAATAGTATCACAGTAAGTTACAAATCAATGCCAGAAGTAATTTCTTCATCACATCAAGTATATGAGAATACCTCTCCTCCAGTTCCCTACTAAAACACCAAATCTAACCCCATGCAGCTCAGAGATGCCAGCTATCAGAGAAAACCAGCCACATTAGAAATTCCAAGGTTTCCTTAGTGGAAGAGGACACCAGCTTTGTTCTAGGCAAACAGGAGGAAAAAAAACCAACAAACTATTTGCACGGTAGAATGGCAGCTCTTTGAAAGCATATTAGAGCACACTCTTCATAAAAATATGAAGTGAAAGATGACCGCACAGTGCGGATCATGCAATATCACAGGTTATTGAACGTCTTTTTAGGCAAGCACCCATTTCCATCAAAGTGTAGCTACTACAGGAAAATTCTGCAAGCAGAACACTCGCATCCTGGCTACAGCCTCTATGCTACTACAGTAGAAATAATATCGCTATGTATCTGTTATTACTATAGCAGATAAGCATCTCACGGTCATTAGTATATTTATTGGCAGGACATTTTTGGAAAGCATCACTATTCCTGATTCATAAGCAGCGGACTGATGCAGAAAAGACTGATCCAAGGTCACAGAGGAAGTCTCTGGTAAAGTAAGAAACTTCACCTGGTTTCTTTCTATTAGTGAGTCACTGCTGCTCCTCTAAATTATTCTTTGAGCACGAAGAAACAACAGACTGCCTGTGGCGTTCAAACTCTACATGCTAATAGCAGCTTCACTCCAGGGTTTTCTAAAAAAAAAAAAAAAAAATCATGCCTGAGGGCCTTGTTCTACACTATCACATAATCCTACTTCAGCACTGGGCTGCTGTGGGAAAAAAAGGGATGTACATATGTATATGTTATTAGGAAGTCTGCGTTATTTGTGATCCAGCTCTCTCACTAAAAAAATAAAAAAACCCAAACCCAAAAACCCAGTCCTTAAATAGTTGTACTCCCTCATGCTACACACCACCAGGCAAGGGCAAAGTGCAGGGAGGAAGGGACAGTCAACTCGGGAGACAAGTTATGCAAAGCTGGGGGCCGGGGCAGGGGGGGCAGAAGTCCCTGCAGCCCACACACAAAAAAAAAAAAAAAAAAAAAAAAGGCCAACTTCTGTTCCCAGGTCAACGGGGTCAAATCGCGGCGGGGGGGGGGGGGCACGGTCCCCAAGGGCTGTGCGGTGGGAAGGGGACCCCCGGCCCCGGGTGGGGGGCACGGTGGAGGGTGCGGGGCTCCCCTCCCTCCCCGCAAGAGCCCCGTCCCACCCCGCAAAGTGCAGTGGGGCGGGGGCCGCTCACAGGCTCCCCCCCCCCACCGCCGAATGACGGGGAGCCGCAGCCCCCCGCACCGCCCAGGGCTCCCCTCCGCCCCCCGGCGCGGTGAGGCCGCTCCGCCGCCCCCGTCCCCCTCCCCGCGCCCCGCTCGCCGCCCGAGGCCGCGGCCTGCCCGCCCCCCCCGCCCCAGCCCGCCTCCACAGCGGGGCGGCCCCGCCGGGGCGCCGCTCGCCCGTACCTGTGAGGGGAGGCGGCGGGGGGCGGCCGGCTCCGCCGCGGGGACCGGAGGGGCTGCCTCGCCGGGGATGCCTCGCCCGGCCCCCCGCGGCTCCCCGCTGGCGGCCACCGCCCTCGCTGGGCCGACGGGTCCCGCGGAGCCGCCCGGGCCGGCTGGGCCTCGGGGCCGGCTCGGCCTCAGCCCCGGCCTCGGCCCCGGCGGCGGCGGCCGCGTCTCCTCCTCGCCTTTAGTTTGACCTTTTCCGTGTCTCCGCTCCCTGTCCCCGACACACTTTGACGTCACTCCCATGGCAACCAATCCCCGCCCCCTCCCACCTCGCGCGCGCGCTGCCCCTTCCCCCCCCTCCACCTTCCGCCCGGACGCACGCACGCACGCACGCAGCCAAGCTCGCGCGCGCGCGCCGCCGGCAGAGGCGCGGCCGCCTCCCTCGTGGCCAATGAGCGGGCGCGGGGACCCTTCCGCCCCGCCCGCTGGCCGCGCGCGCCCGGAGCGTGCCGGGGGCGCGGCGTGCGCGTCGTCTGCAGTGCGCAGGGCGGGCGGCGTGTGTCGTGCGCGTGATGTAGGTGGTGCACGGGGTGCACCGAGAGCACGGTGTGCATCGTGTAAGCGGTGCGCGGGGTGCACGGGATACATGGCGTGCATGGTGTATGTGGCGCATGATGCACGGAGTGCGGGGTCTTTATGGTCCACGTTGTGCACTGTACGTGCGCGTGGTGAGCTGCGCGTGTCACATCACACCACGTACTGTGTCACGGCCACCGCCAGCCCGCACTTCGCTGCCCCGCGAGGCCTCGAAATACTTGTCGAGGATGTGGGAGGGAGGGGTGGTGGCAGAGCACGCGGGAGAGCACGGCAGAGGGAAGGCAAAGTTCTGGCGAGGGAGGCGTTGCAGGGGGAGCGGAGGTAGAGGGACGCGGAGCAGGAGCGGCAGGAGCGCTGCAGCGGCCGCTGCGGAGCCACGGGCAGAGCAGCGTGTTGGAGGCCTCTGGTCCTTCAGTGGAAAGGTGAGGGCGAAAGAGGGAGGGCGTGCTCTGCCACACTCCTCAGTGGAGCGAGTCCCGTCACAAGTGGGGTCCCCCAGGGATCAATATTGGGCCCAACGCTATTAAATATCTTCATGAGTGATCCGGATAACAGGATCAAGTGTAGCCTGATGAAGCTTGCAGATGACACCATATTGAGTGGGGAAGTAGACACTCTGGAAGGGAGAGCCGCCCTGCGGGAAGATCTGGATAGGCTGGAAGAGTGGGCTAACAAGAACCTTATGAAGTTTAACAAGGACGAGAGTAAGGTCTTGCACCTGGGAAAACATAATCCAAGAGTGCAGCTCAGACTGGGATCCACCTGGCTGGAGAGCAGCTCAGTGGAGAGGGACCTGGGTATCCTGGTGAACAGGAAGCTCAAGATGAGTGAACAGTGTGCTGCTGCGGCCAAGAAGGCCAGTAGGATGCTGGGTTGCATCAAAAAGGGCATCACCAGCAGAGATAAAGAAGTCATTATCCCACTCTACTCAGCGCTTGTCAGGCCACACCTGGAATACTGTGTACAGTTCTGGTCCCCGCCATACAAGAAAGATGTGGACAGGCTGGAGGTGGTCCAGAGAAGGGCCACCAAGATGATCAAGGGTCTGGGAAGCCTGCCGTGTGAGGATAGGCTGAGAGAGCTGGGCTTGTTCAGCCTTGAGAAGGAGAGGCTTAGAGGTGATCTCATCACCATGTACCAGTACTAAAAGGGGAGCTACAAAGAAGATGGAGACTCCCTTTTTACAAGCAGTCACATGGTGAGGACAAGGGGTAATGGGTACAAGTTACTCCCAGGGAGATTCCAATTGGACACGAGAGGAAAATTTTTCACAATGAGAACAGTCGATCATTGGAATAATCTCCCCAGGGAAGTGGTTGACTCTGCTACGCTGAACATGTTTAAGACTCAGCTGGACATGGTGCTGGGCCATCTCGTTTAGACTGTGCTCTTGCCTAGAAATGTTGGACCAGAGGATCCTTGAGGTCCCTTCCAATCTGGGATTCTATGATTCTATGAATCCTTCCCTCCTCTCCAGAGGGAGAAAGGAAATCTTCACACGTGAATTCAAACGCTGCCTTTTCTCTCCACACACATACACAAGCCAAGCTAGTGCTGTCATAGTTTGCCTGCTCCTTTCCATCTCTTGTGTTCTTCCTTATCCCACAGTGCTCCACTCTTCCCCAAGGATCAAGCTGCTTCCCCAGTCCCACAACTTACAGCACGTTCCCATTGTTTCGGGACCATATGGGCAATTGCATTGACTTTCTCCAAAATATTTGGCATAGATACCATACGTGTAATATGTGTAACATATGGAGGGCTGTTTATTTCAATGCCTCAGCGCACAATGTGTGCGTAAATTTTTTATGTGCGAGTACTTTGCTTCGAACACTTTCAGCTGTGAAAAGGTTACGCGCACGCAGCGTGCAAGCTGTGCAAGGTCGGTGTGTGAGACTCTGGGTTTGTACCCTGTTTCATGAAAGGTGTATGCATTAACAAAACATTATGTATTGCAGGCTCTAAGTTGAGATAAGTACGCAGGCATGATATTTAAAGACACTATCAATTAGAAATTACACTGCGTCTTTCATCTACCCTACATGCAGAACACACGCATATCTGTCAGAGCTCCAAAATGACAGTTTCAAGCGACTTTTCATCAGAAATATTCATTCAGAAATACAGTGCGATATTCATCAGAAATACGTACTGAGATGTATTCACCAAACCCTTCCTGAAGGTGGATAAAAGGTACAGTTTCCCTGCCTTTGAAATGCATGATGCCTTTCTCCCAGGGTATTAACAAACCAGTTTAAATCCTATCACAGCAAGACCAGGATCTGCAGGGTGAATTCATACGTGGTCTGGGTCTTCCTCATTTGAAGGCAGAGATCTAATAAGGAAATTATTTTAAAGAAAGCTGTTTAACTGTCACTGAATTTGTGACATGGCTTATTTCTTATCAGCCTAACTGGATTTAGTGTTGTATTACCGACTGCCAGCAAAACACTCAAATTTGGTGATATTCAGGGCAGGAGTGTTGGGGTGGAAGGCAGCTCTTGCCGAGGCGCAGCGTGGTGTGTGCAGGGTTAGGTGCTGACCTGCCCGGGGAGGGTAATGCCAGCCTGTCCCGGGGAGCCCATGCGTGGATCTGCTGGCTTTGCACAGCGGTTCTGGTAGGTCCTAGCTCTGCCAGAGCTTGCTTTTTGATGGGTCTCTTTTTAATTCCAGTCTCCAAACCACGAGCCTGACTGTGGCCAGCTTGCAGGGCTACAGAGGGGATAAGTTTGGCCAGTCAGCTGCAACCAGGAGCAACCTTATTCTAAGGTAACAGACAACCACCTGGGGCCAATGTGACTCGGCCACGACGGGCTGCATATTAAGACACCAGGACTTGGGCCTTCATATTTGTGACGCTGGAAAACTGCAGTGTCAGTGTTACTGATCCCCCCACAAACTCCCTCTTGAGTCAAATCAGGAGGAAGACTTTGAACTGCAAACTCTTGGGAAGGGCATAAATAAATATGCCACCAGGGATACGTCGATATGACACCAGCGTGTGCCCGGGGAAATGGTTTCATTCCTGCACATCTCCTATTGCCCTCCCGTTCGGCAAGGACAGTACTTCCTTTTCTCCCAGGGGGTCAAACGGTGTCAGCAATGGTTGCGTGTGGTATATTGGCATAGGTAGATACAGTCCTTGGCTTGAGTAAATTCCTGTAAAATCCACTTATTTGGCATTTTTATCCATGAAATCTTAAAAATGCCACGATAAGCCCGTAATGACTAACTGGACGTGACGGAGAGGAGATGGCGCAACAATGTAGGTGAGGGAGGAGATGGAGAAATCAATCCTGAGGAAGGATCTGGCACTCGCGAAGCATGAGAGAGCCAGAGCTCATCGGTTAAAATATAATCTCCCAGAAAGGAGAGGGGAAAAAAAAAAAAACAACGTCTCTCCTTCTTGCACGGACAATGCCAGACTCCCGCGCCTGATTTCCATGAGAAAGGCCACTTCTGGCATTGACATTCTGAGGCATCGTGTCCCCGCCGCAGACCTCCTCCTCAATGTGAGGCTGAAAGAGGAGGGGAGGAATAAACTCTGCTTTCCAAAAGGGCTGGAGCTGCCAAAGAGGCCCATGGAAAGCCAATTGTGCAATGAGGGAAAACAGGGAGAGAGGATCCTTGCTCGTCGCTGCAGTGAAACGCCTGCTGAAAATAAGTGGGAGGAGGGCTAAGAGGCATTTTGATGCATTTATACAGACTTCGAGTGAGCGCTGGTTGAAAGCGAAATCGTTGACAAGGACACTGATGTAGGGTTGATTTTGAGTACGGGAGCGTTGCGCTGAAGTCTTTCCTTCATGTGCATAACATCCATAAGTGCTGCTGATTTCAAATACCGTCTCACACAGAGTTTTTATGAGTACTTTTCCTTCTTAGATCTTGGAGGGCTTTACAAAGGAGGGCTATAAATAAGACAGATGGGAAAGTGAGGAATAAAGAGGGGCTTTTAAAGGGCAATAGATTGTTTCTTTAAGGGTTTCTGTGTATAAGAACTAGATAAGAACCATCATCTTACTGAATATAAAATATTTTGCAATGGCACACTGTGCCAAATTACTTGTGCATACATATTTATGTTATTAAGGGAAAGTTTTGTCGTGCTGCGTATAAATTGTCTCTAGCTAAGCTTTTGGAAAATACAAAAAGAAAAGCATTTAATGTTAGATTTTAACATAGTGTATGCATGTTTTAGGCACTTTTAAATTGAACAGATCAAAGCCTTTTATTCCTAAATGCCAGAAATCCAGTGATATTTGTGTAACTATGTAATTTGACCTGTCTGTTTTACATGTTCCCAAGGGTTTATTATAGGCAGCTTTCAAATTAAGTGGGCTGGAACATTTGATGCTCTCTTCCCTGGTTTTCAAAGCCTGTGCAGAGCCCATACTGTGTGACTGACACTGCTGTTAAAGTGGTAGTGTTTTAGTTTTATCACAAGGTACCCAGCGTGGCGAGGGAATGGAGATTACCCTCGTCCTGATTCCGGCTCTGCCACTCCAAGGCAGCCATTTCATGTCTGCCTCCTTCATCTTTCCCCTCTGTGGAGCTGGGTACAATATTTCCTTATCCTCCAAGGTGTCACAAAGCTTAATTAACCTTGAGAAAAGGAATGGGTAAATTGCAAACAGGAGGGACAGAGGGGGGAAGACCCCAGCAGTTTAAGCATCTCTGTGTTCATACTCACCTGCGTGGGGACATTTTACCCCTGATCCTCTGTGCCGCCGTGAACTCGGCAAGTTTGGGAGAGCCTCAAATACTTTCCCGGCGTTTGAAATAACATTACGATATAACCGTGAGGCAGCCATAGGCTGACGGCTCAATAATGTTTTATGCAGCAATCCTTTCACCCAACGGTGACCTTGTAACCGGATAATAAAAGCCATATTCCACTGGCTATTGCACCTGCGCTGCCCCAGTTTACATTGCAGTAGCACCTAGAGGCCCTGTTGTGTAGGGCACAGTAAGACTCTCTCTGTCTGGAAGAGACTGAAAGCGAGAGGGGAAGCAGTAGCAGAAGCAAAATGTTTGTCTCAAGGTCACGTATCAGAAAAGTAGCTCTGGCAGGAGAAAAACTCAGGCCTCCCAAGTCCCAGTACTATGCCCTGTGAACAATGGCTTTTAGGGAAAAAAGGGCATATTTCCTTCTAGGAATATAAATATAAAATGCTGAGAGATCACAATGTCTGCAGCAGGATTTGCCCTTTGTTTTTTCTTCTGGCTGTAGAAGGGCTTGTTTGGTAGTTTTGGGGTTTGTTTGTTTTTTTTTTTTTTTAGACACTTTAGGCAAATATTAAATTGCAATTAAGTTGTCAATGCCTTCATGAGAGGCATGATTTTATCTGAAGCACATTATGATTTTCCTTATAACTGACCCAAAGGATCAACATTTCTCTTTCGGATTATTCTTTGTTTGAAAAGTTAACTGTTCCTGAAGTAATGCTCGCTGGTTTTGCAGTGGTCTTTTTTGTAGGTCGTGAAACAATAAGTCTTCAAGTCACATCATCCTACTTTCTATCCCATGTGTTTCTGTATCACTATCAGCTCTGCTTTGGTTTGATCTAACCAGATGGTATCTCACAAGATGCTAGACATGAATATTTCATACGGTTTAGAAACTGTTTTGCCTCACTCTTCAGTGGTAAAATGTGTTGATTTAAGACTTTTCACAACTTGAGATATTTTCTGGCACGGTGCCATAACTCAGGCCAAAGACAGCCGAGCATTGTTGTCATCTCACAATGTGGGAAGCAGAGGATGTTTTGGACCACTGGAAAAATGAAGCCGACATTTTCCGTTAGGAGAAAAAAAAGCATTTGTCAGGCAGCAATCTTCCAGTCTAGCTGTACTTAGGTTACATTTTCTGGACATAATGTGGAAAGTCAGAGGCATTAGATCAATGCAATTTTTGATCCATTGAATCAGCAGCCAAGTTAATCTCACATCTCTGAGCCAGTGAACACTTTGTTTTCATTCAAAGTTGGTCTTACTTCAGTTTAGGCCATTTCTAACACTGTTTTCTTACAGTATCAAAGCCTTCAGCCACTGTATCCTGTGATATAAATAAATTAACAATCACCTGCCTTTATCATTTTTCACTCAGACTTTGCTTTTACTCCTCTTTGGAGACATGAGTGTTTTCTTTTTTTCTAGGTCTGCATTGTTCGTAGTGGATAATCAATATCGAGTTGGAAGTGTTGCACTGAAACTCTGGAGCTTGCAAAACCGGTTTATTTGGTTTCTTCAGCCGCACTTGAAAATTTTTATTTTATCTGTAAGCCTTCTCAGGGGTGATCCAGTGCCAGATTAAGACACACAGAGCTTGATTCAGTTGCCCACACATAGAACTTCAGTGCGATTTAAGATGTCCTAGAGGACTGCCTAACCTCCAGCGCCTGCTTCAGAAGGTCACGAGTCCATTGTAGATCCTGTGTAATTTCTGCCAGTCCTGTAAAAACATCCGAGATACCCTGGGGCATCTCCAGTGACACCTGACGCTTGCGTATCGATTGCTTAAATGTCAGCGTCTGTGTGTGGGCATCTGCCTCTGAGCTGGGTGTCTAAATTCCCATTAGAGTCAATGGAGATCCAGTCAGCAGAGACTAGAGAGCGTCCAGTTGACCAGACCTGAAGTGTCCACTTTAGGGTGTATAATCATTGTGCTACTCTGCTTGACTTTCAGTTGATGCACTTTTAGGAGCAGGATGTGTTTTGCTCTTTAGTGAGCACTCTGGCAACTAATCTAAACACTCTTTGCACACCAGGCAACAGTCACACATAGAAGGACTGGGGATCTGGGACTTTCTTTCCAGCTAGAAGGCCGACACCTCAAAAAGGAAGGCAAATTCCCAAGCAAAAAGTCCTCCTTAACCCAGCTGTGCTGCTTCTCTGTCCCCTAGCACATGCTTTGCAGTCTCCTGGAGTCTTTGATGGTCCATTCATAGAAATGAGCAGTTGTAGTCCCTCAAGCCACACTTTATATCAATGTTTATCTGCTCTTCTTTAATTTATGTTCTCCATGTTTAATTTATGTTGTCTCGATACTCTTGTTGGGCACATGCTCCACACAGAATCTGGTAGGTGTAGGCTCCCATGTAATATCAATTTGCAGGTAAGTAGTATCAACGCTTCTTCAGGAAGACATGGGAGGCAAGCGGTCAATGGTGGTGGAAGAAGAGCTGGGAGTTGAAGTCAGAGATCTGGGTTGATAGGGAAGATCAAGCAGGTGTAGCAGAGGGCAGGGGAAAAATAAGGAGGAAGAGTGAGATGGATGGGATAACATGGAGATAAAGGAGAAGAGGGAATAACAGGTATGCTGCTTCAGAGGCAATGTCAGACGATGCTGGAAAAAGCAGAGGATAAAGCACAGAAGAAAGGCATTGGTCCTTTGGCTGGACTACAGTGTCTCCCCAGGACACCAGGGGAACAAAGAAGGAAGAACAGCGTTGAGATTAACAACAAATTTGTGAAAGCAAAAGAAAACAGTTAGGCTGTGTTTACTAAAGCAATTTAAAGAGCAGTGTAATTTTGCCCTTATGGCACAACAGCGTGGGGGGTACAGCATCTCTGCCCTCCGACATACCAGCCCTGCAAGGCCAGAGGCAGAGCAGCTCCTGGGTGACTGAGTCCCATCGTCTGCTATTACAAAGACACATGATCTGGTTCAAAACCTGTCAAACTCTGTCAGAAAAATAGTTTGGATGCTCCCCCCCCCCCAACACACTGCAGCTGTTAGTCAGCCTTAGGACATCCCTATTCGGCTGGTTAGAAATCTTCTGGACTAATTTTTTTCTAAGCCAATTTATACCACTTGTTTTTGAACCAGAATTGGCTTTTCACTTAAATAGTTCTCCCCAGTGTTTCCCTCCCTGCTGTATTTATAGAAAGCAGTCATGTTCCCTTGCAGCCACTCTTATGCCAGACTAAACAAGATTCGTTATGAAACAGGACATTATAAAATAGAGTCTCCATTCCCATGGTCCTTCAAAAAGTCCTTCCTTTCACCTAGTCCACACTGAATTTGTTCTGAACTCAGACAGTCAGATGTGGTCACAGTTTTTCAGAGAGGCTGAATGGGCGACAGCATTTTCTTGAGAACACCACAGGTCTCCAATACCTGCTTTCAGCCTTTCCAGTCATTATGCACTTACAGCATCCATAGCAGCTATCAGTCATTGTCCCTACATCCCATTTCTGCTCTTCCCAATGGAGTACTTGAGGGGACGTGGGTTTTCAGACTCAGCCATTCCCCCCAACAGAGGCAGGACCCTGCAGATCCTCTCGCTGGTGGTAGCTCCCCTCCAGGGAGGCAGTGATTCCCACTCCTCCTCACTTCTAGAAGTGCAGAGACCTTTTGCAAAGATGAGCTGGATTCACATCTGTATTTAAGATGGCAGCTCTCAGCTCCTGCTTAGGTTTGGATCTACCACCTGTGTCCAAGCCCCAAAAGCTTGGAGTGCATGGGGAAAAGATGCTGCCACACAGCTGAGCAGCACTGTTGGGGCTCTGTGAAGGATCCCAGGCCCACCAGCCCTCCAGCGATTGTAGGAACACAGCAGTAGTTCCTCAGCTATACCTTTGCTGCAAGGAGCATTCCCTACTATGCTTCCCTTGAAAAGACAGCAGCAGGTTTTTTTTCCAAAAAGCAGAACAAAATAAAATAAATGTTCAAAATAAAGAAGGTGTGATCCCCCAGGTCATCTATCTTTATGATCTTACCAACTTTCTTTATACCACCTTTGTCGTTATTGCAGTTTTTCCTCAAGAGGACTTAACCTTCAAACTCTTTATTCCAAACATTGGAACTCTTTTGCAGTGCCTGCAAATATTCTTCCTGACTTATATTACTTTCCTTACTTATCAAAACTAGTCAGCCACATTTTTGTTTTACAGCGGTTATAATCACAGAGTGGTTGAAGTGCTGGTCAGAAGAGACTTCTGGAGGTCTCTGGTCCAACCACTTGGTCAAAGCAGGGCTCTAACTAGCACTTGGTGGGGTCAGCCGTGGCTTTGTCCTACGAAGCCATGAAAACCCCAAGGACAGAGAATCCACAGCCACTCTGGGAAGCCTGTTCCTGGGCTTCACCATCCTGCTAGTGAAAGTTTGTCATTGTGTCCAACCTGAATTTTCCACGCTGCCTTTTGTGGCCATCGCTCTTCCTTATCCTGTCTGCCAGTGCTGAGAAAGCATTGGGCTTGACTGTCTTTGTAGTTCCCATCTTGGTAGCTGTAGACAGCTCTTAGATGGTCCCTAGCCGCCTTTTCCAGAGAAAACAGTCCCGTCTCCCTCAACCTCTCCCTGTGCGTGATGCCCTTGAGGCCTTTGACCACCTTGGTAGCCCAGGGCTGGACCCTCCGTGGTTCCTCAGCATCCTCCTTGAAGTGGGGGTCCCCAGCTGAGCACCCGGTGTCTGCAGAGCGGCCTTGCCAGTGGCAGGCAGAGGAGGGACAGCATCCCTTACCTGCAGTCCTCTCTGTGCTTTGCCTTGTCCGCAGTGAGACGCTGGCTCCTGTTTGAGCTGGCTTCTGCCCCAGCACCTGGGCCCTTTCCAGCAGGGCTGTTGCTCAGCCAGCTCTCCCCAGCCTGTGCTGATGCATGGGGTTCTTCTGCGCTGGGTGCAGAGCTTTGCGCTTTTCCTCCTTGCACCCAATGAGGTTTCTTTTGGTCCCGTCCCCGGGTTTCTCATGGTCTGTCTCTGGTGGAAGTGCTGCCATTCACTGTGTCAGCCCCCTCTTCTCTGCCTGCCTCCACCTTCCTGTGAGCTGCCAGTTTGCTGAGGGTGCAGTCTGTGCCATCTTCCTGGCTGCTGATGAGTGCGTTTGGAGCCCTGTGTTGGCCCCCGGGGCCCTCCCTTGCCAGCTTGCAGCTGGACGTTCAGCCGTTGGTTGCAGCCACGTGAGCCAGAGATCCAGCCAGTTTTCCAGCTCAGCTTCCCTCCTTGAGAAGCTTGGGCTTCTTCAGCTCCCAGCTGAGACTGTGGTGAGAGACTGTCTCAAAAGCTGTCCTGAAGTCAGTCTTACTTGGGTGCGGTGGGATAACCTTGGCCAGCAGCCAACACCCCTTCAGCTGCTCTCTCACTTCCCCTCCTTAACAGGACAGGGGGAGAAAAGAGGATGAAAAAGTGAGAGATAAAGAAAGGGCGATCATTTACCAAGTACCGTCACAGGCAAAACAGACTCAAGTTGGGGAAAATTAATTTCATTTGTTGCCCATTAAAATAGATTTAGGTAGTGAGAAACAAAGAGAAAAAAATAAAATGACACTTTCCCACCCTAACCTCTTCCAGTCCTAGCTTCACTCCTTTTATCCTGACTCCTCTCCCTGCAAGTGTTGCAGAGGGTGGGGATGGGGATTGCAGTCTGTCACAGAATATCTCAAGTTGGAAGGGACCCGTAAGTATCATCGAGTCCAACTCCCTGCTCCTCGCAGGACTACCTAAAATTAAACCATATGATTAAGAGCATTGTCCAGATGCTCCTTGACCTTTGACAGGCTTGGTGCCATGACCACTTCCCTGGGGAGCCTCTTCCAGTGTCCAACCACCCTATCAGTGAAGAACCTTTTCCTAATGTCCAGTCAGAACTTCCCCTGATGCAGCTTCATTCCATTTCTCATGTCCTATCCGCTGGTCACCAGAGAGAGGCGATCAGCACCTCCCCCTCCTCTGCCTCCCATGAGGAAGTTGTAGACTGCGGTGAAGTCAGTCCATCCCAGCCCCTCTCACCCGCTCCTCCCTCCTCACACCTCTCCCTGCTCCAGCGCAGGCCCTTCCCCAGGCTGCAGGCCTTCAGGGACAACCTGCTCCCGCCTGGGCTCTCCACGGCCGCAGCTCCTGCAGGAAAGATCCCCCTGCTGCGGCCTGGGGCCCTCCCCGGGCTGCAGGCTGGGGCTCTGCTCCAGCGGGGGCTCTGCAGGGCTGCAGGGGATCCCTGCTGCAGGCCTGCAGCCCCTCCTGCCCTCCTCCTCCTCCTGTGGCCTCGGGCTGCCTCTGCTGCTGCTCCCTCCTTGGCTTCCTCCTCCTCTGCCTGGGCCGCCTTTGGCCCTTTCGGCAACCTGTTTTCCCGGAGGCGCCCCCAGCTTGGCTGAGGGGCTCAGCTGTGTCCTGCGGTGGGGCCCTTGGAGCCGGCTGGGACCGGCTGGGACCGGCTGTGTCCGGCACGGGGCAGCCCCGGCCTCTCCTCACAGAGGCTGCCCTGAGGCCCCCCTGCTACCAACACCTGGACGTAGCCAAACCCTGCCAACAGCGACATGCTGGGCCATTCGACTTTCACCAAAGCCGCCCCTCAGCTCATCACATGAGGCTCGTCAGGCAAGATCTGCCCTTGAGAAGTTTTCATTGACTATTTCACGAGTGGAGAACATACGGAGGAAAATTTACTTAGAAAATCTTTAACACTGAAGTCTCTCACCCAGAACATCCAATTTTCTCTATTTTAAAAATTGATTTTCTAATTTGTCTTCTAATAAAAACAAACTCTTTATAGTCAACTCTTTTTGTCGTTTGGTGTGCTCACTTTGAGGACAATTTGCAAGTGGATCTGCACTAAGGCTTTGGCTCCGCTCTGGTCCCATCACAGAGCGTCAAACCTGCCGTCACATCTCGCCATTGTCACACCTCTGCTCTCCTGCTACATGTGCCAGAAGGATTTTGCTGGAGATCATTATAGTCTCTGTTCACTTCTGAGTCCCCTCTACAATACAGTCATCTGTCTCACTGAAAACTGAAAAAAAAGTGTTCTCTCTGGTTTTAGACCATAATTAGATTATCTTTAGTTATTACTCTACTCTCTCTACTGAATAGGTATGCTTTTACCCTCTTCTCTTTTTAATTATAAGGCTAGAAATCTTTTAGTGTGATATATCTTTTGTCTTGCTATGTTAACTTTTCTCTCTAATGTTTCCCTAGATCAGAACAACATCTGTGTACACCACAGAGGCCATGGTTCCCATCATTTTTTGATGAATGGACCTCTACCAACCTTCAGCGTTCCTCACAGAACACCATGCACCACTATTACCTAAAAATTAATTGGAAACATTATTGGAAACGTTGCTTAATGCAGCTCCAGAGACTGGCTGTGAATTAATTGCTATGGCTAACTGTACCCCATCCAAATTTCTTCTGAAAAACCTCAGGTGCTGAGGACAGACTGGATGGAGAGCAGAGGGAGTGATCCAGCCACAGCAACTGAGCTGTGGTCCTGAAGAGCCATGTGTGATGCTGTTTTACTGTATCAGACCCCTGCTGATGGGGATATATCAAACATACAAAAATTTTTGGTGTCAGCCATTTCCCCGTCATCTCTTTCTTTTGTACAAAGTGGATGATATTCATTCATTTACCTACTTGGTTTAATTATTTCAGGTTTCTGAAAGCATTCTGCTGTTTTTTTCTACAGTGATCAGTGAGGCAAAATCTACAAAATAAGAAACATTGGGGCCATTATCTTGCTCAGGGCGGACTGGTGTGGTTGGCTACAGTTATATTTTTAAAATTCTACCATGCAAAACAGGATGGCCTCATCCAGACTGCACCAGCTCTTGCATGGTGTGCAGGAATTGTTTGGGAAAATGCTAGCTGAGATAAAACCATCACTCTTCTCACATTGTAAGATAGGGAGGATTCAGCCTCAGTGTCCAGGAACTTTCCCTGCATTGTTCCATCCATTTGTATGGGTGTAACCTGCATGGCAGCTCTGCTGATTTATGTTAAAATAAATCGTGTCTTTAAAAAACAAGGAAGGGAGGACCCACAACTGTAAATCAAACTTTGCAGCTCTGATACTTGGAAAGATACTGAAATGAATTATTTGCTTATCCCTAGAGGATTATAAGCCTATGAGAAGCAGCCAACATGGATTTGTTAAGAATAAAGCATATCATATTAATTCAGTTTAGTTCTTTAACCCAGTGGATAAAGGCAAAACAGTTTTGTCTTGGCTGTAGTAAAACTCTTGGCTTAGCCCTGTGAAATGTCCTCACTCACAAATGAAGAAAACTGGTCTAGATGAGCACTGCTTAACCCAGATGATACCCCACATCAGCAGACAAAGTCCAGCACATCAAGTCCCTGAGGCCACTTTCTGTGATGAGGCACGAGGAAGCCTCCACCGCCTGGAAGAAGGCATGAGCTAAAATGTCTGAGAAGGAGGAACATCCTCCTTCAGAGGAAATTACTATGAGGAGGAGAGCACAACCGCCTGAAAAAGTCATGCTCTAAGAGAACTTAAAAATTATTCACTTTCCACCACCAAGGTCATTTGGGGCTGACAAGTCTGCCCCAATTCCAGAGTGGTTGGATGTTCTTGTTGCCAAGATAACTTTGAGAAATAGCCTATAACTGATAAAGTAAAATTCAGTAACAGCGAGTGCAAAGTGTTTCATCTTTGAAAGAAAAATGAAATGCAAAAAAAGAACCCCCAAATGTTGAATGGTCTATGCACCAGTATAGTAAAAAAAAGAGTACAGGGTTGTACTAGACCAGAGGCTCAATATAAGCCAGCAGATAAGATGCTGTTGAGCCATTCTCGTGTATGTCACATGTAAGAGATGAAAGGCTATTATTCCACTCTATTTAGCAGGGGCAAGACCTTTCCTGGGGTATGCGTCCTGTTTTGGGCACGCATACTTTAAGAAGTAGAGTGTGTATATGTGCACGCATACATCTCTGTATATAGGGGGGAGCTCAGCGAGAGCGACAGGAGTGCTAAAAGATTTAGACAGCATGACCTATCAAGAAAGGGTGACTAAAGGGGGGGTTGTTTAGTTTAATAAAGAAAGCATCAAATGTGGATGTGGAAACAGGCTTCAAACAGAGAACAGTGCTACAAAGGGGATACTCACCATTTGTTCCCCAGGCTGAGGACAGAACTAAAGAGGCATTTGTTATACACTAAGAGCAACCTTGCTTAGACATTAGGAAACATTTAGCAATTAGGAAGATAATTACATACTGGGACATGTTACTGGGAAGGCTATGAAAGCCCAGGATGGGGCGGCAGGCATCTTTGGAGGGTGTAGGTACCTTTCATCACACTTTGGAGTGAGGAAAGTGGTGTGGTTTGAGTTCCCCTTTGGCACCAAGGGTCCCAAGAAAGGAGCCTGCCCATTTCTCTGCTTTCTGTCAGCCTCCACAGCAGGGCAGGAGACAGAAGGGTTGGAAGGAGGATCCGGGGAACTACAGGCCTGTCAGCCTGACCTCGGTGCCGGGGAAGGTCATGGAACAAATCATCTTGAGTGTCATTATGCGGCACGTGCGGGAAAACCGGGGCATCAGGCTCAGCCAGCATGGGTTTATGAAAGGGAGGTCCTGCTTCACTAACCTGGTCTCCTTCTATGACAAGGTGACCCGCTTGGTGGATGAGGGGAAGGCTGCGGATGTTGTCTACTTGGACTTTAGTAAGGCCTTTGACAGTGTCTCCCACAGCATTCTCCTGGAGAAACTTGCTGCTCACGGCTTGGATAAGTGCACTCTACGCTGGGTTAAAAACTGGCTGGACGGCCGAGCCCAGAGAGTGGTGGTGAATGGAGTCAAATCCAGTTGGCGTCCGGTCACAAGTGGTGTTCTCCAGGGCTCAGTACTGGGGCCGGTCCTGTTCAACATCTTCATTGATGATCTGGATGAGGGGATTGAGTGCACCCTCACTAGGTTTGCAGATGACACCAAGCTGGGTGGAAGTGTCGATCTGCTGGAGGGTAGGAAGGCTCTACAGAGGGACCTGGACAGGCTGGACTGATGGGCCGGGGCCAACTGTATGAGGTTCAACAAGGCTCAGTGCCGGGTCCTGCACTTGGGTCACACCAACCCCATGCAACTCTACAGGCTTGGGGAAGAGTGGCTGGAGAGCTGCCCAGTGGAAAAGGACCTGGGGGTGTTGGTTGACAGCTGCCTGAACATGAGCCAGCAGTGTGCTCAGGTGGCCAAGAGGGCCAATGGCATCCTGGCTTCTATTCAGGAATGGTGTGGCCAGCAGGACCAGGGAGGTGATAGTGCCCCTGTACTCAGCACTGGTGAGACTGCACCTCGAGTACTGTTTTCAGTTTTGGGCCCCTCACTACGAGAAGGACATCAAGGTGCTGGAGCGTGTCCAAAGAAGGGCAACGAAGCTGGTGAAGGGTCTAGAGCACAAGTCTTATGAGGAGCGGCTGAGGGAGCTGGGGTTGTTCAGCCTGGAGAAGAGGAGGCTGAGGGGAGACCTCATTGCTCTCTACAACTACCTGAAAGGAGGTTGTAGCGAGGTGGGAGTCGGTCTCTTCTCCCAAGTAACAAGTGATAGGATGAGAGGAAACGGCCTCAAGCTGTGCGAGGGGAAGTTTAGGTTGGATATTAGGAAAAACTTCTTCACTGAAAGGGTAGTCAGGCACTGGAACAGGCTGCCCAGGGAAGTGGTTGAGTCTCCATCCCTGGAGGTATTTAAAAGAAGGGTAGATGTGGTGCTCGAGGACATGGTTTAGTGGTGGACTTGGCAGTGATAGGTTAACGGTTGGACTCAATCTTAAGGGTCTTTTCCAACCTTAACGATTCTATGATTTCCAGCGGCTACAAACAGGAGATGGCTTTGTTTTGTTTTGGTTTTTTTTTATGTCTCTTCTCTGTTCTGATCCCTTAGGGTATTCTTAAACTTTTAATTGCATTCACATTGATGATGTTTTTAAAGCATAATTGCTACTTTTTTTCACTTAGTACTATTACAAATGACAATTTTTTTTCTTTTTTTTTTTTTTTGACTGAATATTTAGTTCATTCATTTCCAAGAGGTGGGATGAATTGTGACTGCATGGTTGAGTTTGCACTATATGTTGCCCTTTAGTATGGCATGCCAGCATCACAGTAATAACATTACCTTCCTTGCTGGTGCCCAGTGTAACTCTATATCTATGCCTTCCAAATTATTTCTGCGTTCCCTTATCACCACGTTCACTCTCTGGAAGCTGGCCAGATCCACGGCCGTGGGCCAAGGGGATCAGACAGGGTGAAGGAACAGAAAAACAGTGTTTTCTCTGCAGTCCACTCTCAGGTAGGAGCTGCCAGGTCAGCAACAGTTTCTCTGAGGAGGGCTCACAAACACAAAGCAGCTTGGTGAGGAGAGATGGGTGGCTGGAGAAGCAGGAGGGGGCCTGAAGGACAGATGCAGCTCACACCATTTCTCCAGCCTAAATAAAAGGCAATAAGAAGTGAATGCACAGCCTCTCTCCCTAGTTTTAGACCCCCTCTGGCAGATACATTATATTTTCAGGGTTTGCCTATTCGTACTGTTAGATTTTTTATTGTCTTTCATGAAATGACTGCAAAGAACATATAACAGCAACAACCAAAAAGCAATCAAAACAGTATCTAGAAGAAAGGGCAGCAATTTCTTCTTTCGGGATATTCTTCTTCAAAATCTCTTAGTTCCTCCACCCTCCTACTCTGATAAGCTGTTCTCCCCCACATCTGAAATTATGTTAATTTGTTGGCACTTTGGGCATGATGAGTTTTGAAACTACAGTTTTAAAGCCAAGGAAAATCCTACCAACTCATGCCCAAGAAGTCAGGAGTTGTCAAAGCAAACATTGCTATTTTCTGAACTGCCTCAATCTGCACCTTCTTAGGTTTGTTTCCTCTGTGCCCTGCAGGAGAGTAGAAGTGGGTCTGTGGTCAACAGGCGCATGACTTTCCCAACCTGAGTTTTGTTTAAGCCTGAAGAGAAGGGAATGTGACCTTTGCGAGTCATTTGTGGCATCTTGCAGTTGGCTTTAAGCCTTGCATCAGTTGCCCTAATCCCAACTTGTTGTTCGGTCATAGCATGTCATGCACTCTGTGTGTGTGTAAGTGATGTGCATACTAGTGCTGCTGCATGAGTGCTCAAGACAGACACAAGCAGACACAGATGCATCACACCTGCAGATTTTACAGATACATTTTCATTGTGACACGGATAGAAAAACCACTCAACATGACCTCAAGCTATACAAGACTCTTGCTCGTTGCAGTACCCCAGATTTGTCTCATTTAAAAAGCTTATGAAAATTATTTTACCTGTGATTTCCTTCCTACTGCATATTGGATGTGGCATAGCTGTACTGTATTGCACTGTGCTCTTTTTTTGCAGCCAGGTTGTTTTGTACACTTCAGCTTATTAACGAATGGAGCTCTCCAGGAGCAGACGGGGAGGCATTTACGTGTATTTGAGGCTATTATCCAAACCTATATGAGATCTCTTAAGCTTTGTGTAATTCAGAAACTAAGAGCGAGCCCTTATGCATACTCCAAATTAGGAAATTCTGATTTCTAAGCATTTTTATTATTATTTTTAAAATTCAGCAGATCTGTGCCTTAGCAAAAAGTTCATAAACTTTCTGGGAATGCCTGCAAAGGAGCAGCCACTACAGGAAGGGGTACTGAAGCTTGGAGGAGCCAAGGATGCTCATGCCAGGGATGCTCATAGAAGAAATGGCTTGGAGGATTCAGAAACTGATGGTTGATGAGGTTGACCACCTGGCACACGAGCCTGAATGAGGTGCCCAGCTTGGTGACAGGTGGTTTTCTTCCTGAGCATTAGCTCTGTCAGCACAAACCCATTAATCAGTTTTAAATAAATGTCCCTGTAAGTACAGAATCTGGCAGAGTACTAAGTACCTCCATATCTTTTTCAATGAAGCTGGAGTTGCAGGTGGTCTGTCCTTTCCAGAATTTGCTGCTAGTCTGTGAAGAAGCAGAAAGAAACCGTAAAAGGCTGTAAAAAGCCTATGTTTTTCCTAAAGAATATCTGACTTCATGAAAGGAAACTTATAGTCTTTCTTCTCTTTGTTACCAGTGTTGTAAAACTGGTATTTAAATAGTATCTTCTCCCTGAAAATTCAGGGAAAATATAAAAATTAAAATGGCACAGATAAAAGCACCCACATTTTCTAGTAACCTCCTCCCCATCTCAGAAAAATCCCCAAACCAACCAACCAAACCACGCAAGGAAACTAAGAAAACCAGGGTTGCTGGCTCATTGATGTAACAGTAAAAAAAAATCAGGCCTACCGAGAAATTTCTTGTTATTTTCAGTACTGCTCGGTATGTCATTTTTGTGGAGCACTGTGTTCTGGTGGTGCCCTGCTGATGTGGTAACAGGAACGATCTATCAGCATTGCCATTATAAACCTCATTTTTATAACCTGGATGCGCACGTTTGCTGTTACTTGGTATTTGTTATAAAAACATTCAATTTTCTTTTTAATGACCTGATAATTTTTAAAGTAGAAAAATATAAAAGGTTTCAGAAAGCAAAAAAGTAAGGCAGTTTAAAAAAGAGAGAAGAATCTACAAATGACAGTATTGTTAATTATTTTTAGTAGTAATAGCTGTAAGTTTTATTTGTATTGCAGTAGTGCCCATATACTCTGTAGAATTAGGTGCTGTACGAACACTTGAATTTTTTTTAAGGGATTTAGTGCTGGCAGAAAGTGGTCGACTGAAAGCCGTATGATATTTTTTTTTTTGTCTTTGATAGTGCCCTAGTATCTGCCTGAGATGTAGTTTTTATTGTGATAGATGTTGTACATGTACTCAATTATCTCCGTTGCAAAAAGCACTTTAACGCATGCTTACTTTTAAAAGGGACCTGAAACACTCGCTGTGGAAAAGAGCATTTTTGCAGAGCAGAGAACAAGCCTCATCACATAAAGCATATAAAGCACATATTTCTTGCAAAGCCACACTGTAGAGGTACAGCAGAGATATCTGAGCAGGCTCCAAATGTGCTCCTGTGTTTACATGGTGCTGAAGACATGGGCTATTGGTCCAGGTGCTGGAAGCAGTGCAGGTACTCCACGGAGCCACCTAGCTTGGGTGGACCTCCAAGCTAGTGAGACCATATAGGTGCTAGTCCCCAACTCAGTGAGGTCCTGAATATGTTTTTTCCTTGGCTCTGTCTTGCACAAGGAGGATCTACTCTTTCAGCCTAAGGCTAAATTCCTACATATTGGGTTGGGCTGCTACACCTGTGCAATGCCCCCATGGAGTTTACAGCCTCTGTGCTGCCTAATGAAGGAGCTACTGGTGACCCCAAAAAGGCAAGGGGAAAAAAAAAAACACACTTTGCTTTCCATTTTATGGAGACCATCACTTGGGTATTGGTACCCCACTAAGTGGCTTGCCCAGGATCACAGAGGGTTACAGGGCACAGACACAGCTGGATCCCAGGATCATACACACAAGCATGTTTCTGACACAGGTAGTAGCTGATCCCAGGCTCCTTCATTTGTAGTCCAGTGCCTTGCACAGGATTTGATTTGTCCAGAATCCCTCTTGGATGGATGGCTTAATGCAGTTTAATTGCTTTTTTCTGCCCTTGTCAGAAGAGTCAGCCTATGATTTAGTTGAGGATAAAAGCAAACAAAGGAATTGAGGCACTTCTAATTTTAGTAACATATAGTTTATCCCCTTCTCACTACCTAGTCTTGAGCACCACGCTCTCAAATTTACTTTAATTTTTACTTTAGTTTTCTTAGGTTAACCATTATGTCTCAGACTGGATCTAATCACACTCATGCTAACTCTTTGGTTGGATGCAGCATGCCCAGACAAAGCATATTGCACTCTTTTTTCATGAGGAGTCACGCACACTGCTCATGTAGATTCACATTTAAGCCTCCCTGTCTCATGATGCATTGTGCTGCCTCTAAAGACTAAGTGAGCATTAACTTTCATTAAAAAAAAAATCATAAATATATTTTACTACTTGGACTTGGTGCAAATGCACAACTGACTCGTCGGCTCGATAGATGTAATTGCTCTCAAGGAGCCTTTATGGTCTATTGTTTCAATTATAAGTGAATTACGTAGTCCCCTAGTACTTACTCACTCTGCTTTCAAGGAGAGTGAAAAGATCAAGTCAAAGCAGGAAATCAGACAAAAAGGACATAATTTTATTGAAACTCTTCACCTTCTGAGTGAGGAAGGGAAACACATCAAGCACAGTCCAAGCCATTCATGAATGACACATTTTATCCGTCTGAAACCATTACAGGCCCTAAATTGTATAAATTCAGATGCTGAGAGAGGAAAGCAAAAATGGAACATAATATACACACACAGAAAAGACAAATTTCATGAGGGATGAGGCAAGGAATAGAATGAAATAATCTTCCTTCCTGTGATAAGTGATTGGACAAAGGGAAAAGGAACAAAAACCAAGGATTGGGATTAGATCTCTGAGAAGCTGAGCTGTATTTTGAAGGACATCCTGCTGTTTTTCCTAAGTAGAAAAAAAGGCTTCTAGGATCTGCAACTTTCAGTACTACACGTTTGCCGTGGGAAAGCACAATATTCTTCAAGAAACTATAGCAAATGCTAAAATTAGGCAGGAGAACCACAGATCATGATATTACTTTGTACAATAAGACCTTCAGGTAACAGTCCTCCCAAGACAAAGGATGACATATGGCAATGCTTTAGTGATAACTGTGAATGAGTTTATAATAAATATGAGAATGGAAATAGTCTACAGTAACAGAACAACACATGAATAAGCAAATATATTCTGCATATTTCCTCTATGAAGTATCTGAGTAGGGAAGGTATCATAGTAGATCCAAATTTACACATTAAAATATTGGTATTTTAACATATATTTCATCAAGAACAATTATTTTATAAGCTGGAGTGTGAATGCTTAGGTGAATCCCTTGGGATTTTGGATCAAAAGATCTTCACATGTTTAATTTTCTAGGAGAGGATCAACCGCTTTGTTCCAGTGTACAGGACCCTTTGAAAAATCCCACATTCAACTGGGATCAAGAAGGTAACATCAGTAGAAGCATTGTTCAAGTATAGCAGAGCTGCATGCACTGCCAACATCCCACAGCCACTAAACAGAAAAAAATATACAGGGTGGTTTGCGGTGTTGATGAAAGGAGATCCATAACTCCTTGAAAGGGAAGTGAAATGTTTGTTTTCTTGTCATTTGGTGACTGGTCTGGAGGCTCTGCACTTTGGCTGTGATCTGTGTCTGGGTGCTTAAATTGTGGACATGATTCTTGAGTTCATGGTGGAGGTTTTCTTTGCCCAGAGGGATGATTGAGAGAGCTCATGGAAGAGATTACAGGGAAGCAAGTGGAGAAAACACAGAGTCCAGAGATGGATTCAAGAATGAGGGAAGGCTGTACAGGCAACTCAGAGCTTGCAGACTCCTGCTAAGCAGGAGAGCCAGGAGGGCAGAACTGCTCTGGAGCACCAACTACACAAGCATAAAATTCAGTCAAAGAGACAAACCCAAGCAGGAAAACATGGATAGACAAACAGATTTGGTGCCTGAAAGGTTGAAGAAGGAAAACTGAACAGCAAGGAAGCACACCGTGCCCTGCCAAAAAAAGGAGGAGAGACAACATCAACCCTAATCAGACACCAATACCTAGAGTAAGAATGTTATATACAGAAGAAAATGAGAGCTGCTGAACAGGTTGCCACAAAGAATTATCCTACTCAGTATGCATTTGCCCACAGCTGATCAACAGGAGAATGCTTAGGACAGGGCAAGTCCTCCATCACAGCGCACAGTGCCACATGAAGGCTTGCTGGGAAGCATCTCGGTGTAGCTGGGACTTTTGTTGGACAGTTGTGGACTTTCTCCTGTTTTTGAGGTCCCTTCTCTATCACCAGGGAATATGCATACAAGAGATCCTCTGGCAGCACTTACTTGATTGGGTCTGAGAGCAAATAGGTGGAAGAGATCCTGCTTTTGGAAGGATGCTCTGCTAAGCCATGCTGGGCCTGGGGAAGTTTTTGGTGGTACAGAAGTGTCACTGCAGCCTCCTGGAGGATTGTAAACTCAAGCAGCAAGGCCCACCAAATTTAGACATCTTTGACGTTTGGTTGTAACTGAGCAGGACTACTGGGAACCACACTTCAGATTTTGGGCACGGCCACATTTGGGTTCTAGAGGAGTGACATGATGTGCACGGCATGGCTGCTTCACACTGTCTGAAACTGGTGCTGCCAAGGACACGTGTGTGATAAGAGCTCCTTCCCTTTATCTTTGCCCCTGATTTTAGGTGCCACAGTAGGCACTTTCAGCTTGGATTGCCTTCCAGTCCTCAGGGGTTTCTAAGCAACTCACTGCAAGGACTCTGGTTCTGCATTGCTTCACCTCCATGCAGAGGCAGTGCACCAGGTTACTGCTTCATGGCTGTCTGCTCCCTCTGTCCTAACAACTAAAACCATCCAGGGACCACACTTTGGTCCTGAAGGCAAGTGTCATGGCAACACTAATACAGATAAACATCCTCATGCACATTCAAAACAGTGGACCACATCTAACTTACCAACTGGAAAGCATCCAGGGTTCCGTGTCCAGCTGATCTCTGACATTTCCCTCCTTCTGAAGCTTTCTCTGAGTCATGTCACCATCACCACCATCAGAGATGTTATAATTTCTGATGTACTCATTTCTTCAGCTGCTGGGTCACTGTCTGAGACTTTCTCATGCATAATGGCCAGCTGAGACTCTCTTTGCTAGCACCATACCACAACTTAGAGGTGATATCACTCTTCCAGAGTTACAGTGCCATGTGGCCTTTAGGTCACATCTTGTGAAACCAGCACTGCTTGCAGCTGTCAGCACCTAGAGCACAGAGTGGCGCTGAGCTTTTCCTTTAACTGTATCTGTCTCTTCATGCATCCTTAAATCCCCAGAGACTTTGTTACTAGTGAGGTGCACCTTTGTTTTTTTTCTGGACAAAATGCCAGCAGATTACATTTATTTTTCTCTGGCGCTGTACCAAAATTTAAAAGCACTGAATACAGCTCAGCATCTGACTCTTTTTTTTTTTTTTTAGCATTATTATTAACTATTATTTTAATCCCATTCTTTGCTACCCATGGGACTAGCGATGATGGAAACTTGAACTGATGTATCTAAACCACACACAATGCTAAAATTCAGATTCAGAGACTTGTGGTGTGCAGGACTTAGCTACGTCAGCTATACCCTGTCTAACAAACTGACTTGGTGTGCAAGGTCACCTCTTATCTGTAGCATCTTCTGATTTTAGGGAATTATCTAGGACAGGTACATTGCTTCCTCTAGTCAATAGAGGGAAATCTATGCCTGTCTAGCTTCTGGGGACCTGTGTTTGCTATGCTATCAACACAGGCTCTTTGACCTGACTTCTAGTTCAAGTGGCATACCTCAAATGTTTTTATTCATTGTTTTTCATTTGCCACTGCTCTGGCAGGGCTTTTTATCTTATTTGATCACTGCATGATCTTTTTTTTTTTCCTTTCAAAAGTTTTCAGTAACAACAGATGTTCCCATCCCCTTCCTCCCTGGTGGCGTATCCATACTCCAGCTCTGGACTCTGCAATCTGAACACCCAAGCTGTATCGCCTGTGAAGGGATGGTGTCGGCATTTCATCCCAGGATAAAGGGCAGTGCTTCCTGAATTAAGATACTCTGTTTGCTTTGGGGAGCCAGACCTGAGGCACGATACTTTTCACTGTATTTCCTGGTGACTTGGTCAGGTATCTGCCTTCTCCATGTGCTAACATGCACGGGCTTCATTTTCAGGTGTCCAGTAGCCCTGTTTGGACCCATCTCCCGTGGACTGGCCCAGCCAGGCACTGTTTGTGAGGAACTGGAGAGCCCTTCCCTGTCCTGTGTCCCAGGGAGCCCCCAAATGCATCCCATCTTCCTAATGGGATGAGACTTGGACACGCAACATCCTCCCACCCCACCACCCCTCCTGCTCATAGGAGGAGACCTGCAAGTGTGGGCCAGAAGGGTGTCAAGAAGACCCTCAGGTTGCACAGCTGAGGACCAGAGCTGCAACTGGTGCTACAAGATGCCTCCCCACCACGTACCCTGCATTGATCTGTGGATGTTTTTCAAACTCCCAGCACACAGGCTGGTGCCCATGCGGCAACAACAAGTCGCTCCTTTACTCGGACGTGTTGCTGTAACACAGTATAAGACACCCAGGATTAACTGGGCGGTGGGGGTGTGGGGTGCATGTTTTTCTCAGACACCATTTCCTGGAATAAATAGGTGGACGTAAGCCAGTGTGGATAGATTTCAGATGATTGCTGGGATATATGCAAATTGTACAACAGAATAAAAGCAGATCCAAGCAAGCCTGTAAGGGAATAATGAGATATGGAATAATTCTTTATAATAATAGAATTATAATAATAACATAATTTAGAGCATAAATTATTCTAAATAAAAGTATTATTCTAAATATAGTTTTGAATAATAATCCCAAATAATTCTACATAAAATGGCACGAGAGTGACAGCTGGGCTTTATAGCCGGCATAACTGGAAGCAGTTTTTCAGAGTGATTTTGGCTAAAGAAAATGGGTTTGAATAAAGATCTCTTACTTCTACCTGACCCTAGAATAATTTCCCGTCCTCACATTTTCCAGACTTTTCAATAAAATAGAACATGAAATTGCCCAGATCACTAGATCTCTAAGTGGTGGCTTATTCCTTGATAAGCCACTGGGCTGTGCTATTACTCTACATTTTAAGGTTTCACGTCATATACCAGCTTCCAACATGCTGTTCAGAAGAATGACTACTGCTAGTGGCAGATCTAAACTGTACAGTATCATAAGAATCTGGTCAGTAATTAATGCTACAATAGCAAATAATGAGATGAATTTTAGCTCAGTCGTGATTTTTGTTTTCTTTGTGTACCTGTAAATGCATAGAGTAAACCAATTTCTGTTGGATCAAAATAGTTTTCAGGCACATTAAAAGTTTCTAGTGATGTAGATTACTTGTAGTTGAATGCTGCAGTCCAGCTACCAGCTTCTTTGCAACCAGATGCTCTGTTCTCCATAGGTAAATAGAAAATTTAATCCAAATTAAAAAAAAAAAGGAAGGCGTAGCTTCACTCCATATTTTTGTCCATTTTTTTACAGTGTTGTCTCTTGCAATTGATCTCAACCAGTGAGCATCCAGGTTCATCTCTATATTGCATGGGCTTGAGTTTTAAAGGTGTTGCTCCAGAAAAGTATGCAGCAGTCAATATACTAAAATATTAATAATATTTTAGCCAGAGCAAAAAGATCAAGCAAGTGGAAGTAACCCACTCCTCTCTGACAGCCTGGTTGGTCCTTTTGATGTTCAAGATTGCACTGTGTATTGCTTTTTTCTTTTTTTTTTTTTTTATTTTCAGTGATCGAGCCGCAGTGCAAGGTGATAAAGATTTGCTGTCTGTGCTCACTGGGCTTTAACCTTTGCCAGCCACTCAGCCCCAGATTTTGTTTCAGGATAAAATCCTGGAAATTCTATGTATGATTTACAAGAAAGCATGATTTACTTGCGAATATACTCTCTTTCTCCTTTTTCTCAAGCTATCCACAATTTTAAAATGCTTATGAGGTCTTCTTATTAGGCCCATGTAATGCACCAAATCTGCTTGACTGTGGCAGCATTAAATCAAGAAATAAACTTCACATTCTTGAAATACAGCTTTGAGGAGTATAATGCCTCTGGTATTATTCTGTGTGTTTTATATTGTGGCAAGGCTACTAATCATGGACCGAGGTCCCATCACGCAAAGTACTGTAAAACACAAAACCAGACAGCAGTGGCCAAGATCTTACAATATCTCAGTAGTTTACTGTGGCAATTTGTGTTGTGATTAGCACATCTGCTACAAGGTCTTCAGATCAAGAAATTCAATGGGCTAGGTATTACCTTGAGTGAGGTCCCAAATAGGACTGGCTGAAAAAAGTGCCTAAGTGCTTTTTCAATCTGGCAGCTAGTCCAGAGCCGTTAAAACGTGAAAACGTCTTGGTGGTATCTGCAGCGTGTGGTGTGATCTTAGACCAGACCCCGCCAGACACATGTTCACCCCAGCTGTCAGTGTCTCGAGAGGTCCCAGACTCCATGTCCAAGGAATGACCCATCCTGGGTAGTATTTCTACCTAGTCGGATTTGAGGCGTGACAGGGGAATAATGTTTGAAAACTTGTTTTTGCGCTGACCAAGCTGCAGAGGTTACGCAGCCACTTGAGTTTCCAAGACTGTCAATCTATTATCTCTCAGGAACATTACATTTGCTGTTATATCTTGCAAATGGCTTTAATTTTAATGCACAGCTTGATCCATAATTACTCTAACAAGTCTCTCTTGAGCCAGCTATGACAATGATTACTAATTTTTAGTAGCATATTTATAGAACTGGTCACTAAGATATATGTAGTTCCTCCTCCTTTTACTACTGTCCTGGAGCATGTAATTATTTTTCTGGATCTAGGGACATAGCTGAAAATAATTCTCTAAATATATTATTAATAACACAGTAACCATTAAAATAAGTTTTAAAGATAACTCACCTTTTTCCATTAGGAACATTTATTTGCTGTTTATGTTATGCAGGGTCTGGACAGTGGAGTACGATATTCAGAGCTTTCTTTGTAGTTATTTTCACATTCTGGTTCTCCAGGACTATTATAATCAGGCTGCAAACGTACCTTTTAGAGCCAAAAAAATGACTGTTTTCACTGTGCTTTTGACTTTTCCTTGAATCACATATTTCTAGTGATTTTTACGTAGGCTTGATTTTTGACCTTTGGTGCCAAATGTGGCCTGATAAAATAGTGATTTGATGTCTTTTAGAGAGGCTTGTTTAGATATGTCTTTGGAGACCTGGAAGAGAGGGGTTGCCTCTGGCAGCAGATGCAGGGGACGGAGCAGGGGGTGTTTTTCTCCTGGGGGTGGAAACATCCCAGTGCAGGTCAGTTTGTGAAACACCCCTCCCTGCAGGGTCAGCTCCTTGTCTTCTGACAGAGGCTTTAGCATCCTTCGCACACAGGTGCATACAGTGCAATTGCACTCACCAAAGGTGTTGTCCCGAGGGACGTGGCTCTTGGAAGTGCATCACCCTGAGCTGCCGATGGGAAAGCGGCTTATTATCAAACTGCCTCTCTCTTCCAGAAAAGTAAAAAGCCCAATCTCCTGCTTGTAATCCTTTTTCACCCTTTCCTGAAAATAAATTAGATATTTCAGTGCTGCAGGGTCTGCTAGCAAGGACTGATCTTACCACCTGAAAGGACACTAGCTACTTTTAGCCTTTGGCTTGCCTTTTTGCCACGGTTCCCCTTCCCCTCGTGGGCATGCTGCTGTCACACACCCAGATGTGGCCTTGCCCTGCAGAAACCATCTGTTCCCTCTATGGTACCACTTGGTGACATCCCAATTATCTCAGCCAATTGACAGTTTCCAGCTGATCTACTAATTCCCGAGGAATAAATACTCTGGTCAATGTAGAAGGTGATGAAATAAACTTCTCTTGGATGCTGACTTCACAGGTGCCCTGAAAGATATTGCAGTGAGGGGCAAGAAAAGAGTTTCCAAACACTTTTTTATACAACACAGTCAGATGTGTGCTATTTACCTTGCAACTTTTATTCCTGGCGAGTGCTTTTCAATGTCCTTCCCAACAAGTGCAAACTTATACTCTCTTAACCCAGCCATCTCCTCATAAAACGATGGTTCTGACTTGGAAACAAACTTGAGTAACTCTCATAAACAGACCCTGTGTCACTGCATTTTGTGAAAAATACACCATGTGAGTCAGACAGAGCTGGAAAAGCAGGGGATTTGCAGGAGGACCAAGTACGAGCATAGATCTACGTGGGCTTGGGCAAAGCATTTGACACCGTCCAACATGACATCCTTGTCTCTAAATTGGAGAGACATAGATAGACCACTCAGTGGATAAGATGGCTGGATGATTGCACTCAAAGAGTTGCGGTCAATGGCTCAATGTCCAAGTGGAGACCAGAGATGAGTGGCGCTCCTCAGGGGCTGGTATTGGTACTGGCGCTGTTTAACATCTTTGTTGGCAACATGGACAGTGGGATTGAGTGCACCCTCAGCAAGTTTGCTGATGACACCAAGCTGTGTGGTGCAGCTGACATGGTGGAGGGAAGGGATGCCATCCAGAGGGACCTTGACAGGCTGGAGAGATGGGCCTGTTCAAACCTCCTGAAGTTCAACAAGGCCAAGTGCAAGGTCCTGCAGATGGGTCAGGGCAATCCCAAGCACAAATACAGGCTGGGCGGAGAATGGATTGAGAGCAGGCCTGAGGAGAAGGACTTGGGGGTGTTGGTTGATGAGAAGCTCAACATGACCTGGCAATGCACGCTTGTAGCCCAGAAAGCAACCGTATCCTGGGACGCATCGAAAGAAGCGTGACCAGCAGGTCAAGGGAGGGGATTCTCCCCCTCTACTCCGCTCTCATGAGACCCTGCATGGAGCACTGCATTCGGCTCTGAGGCCCCCAACATAAGAAGGACTTGGACCTGTTGGAGCGAGTCCAGAGGAAGGCCATGAAGATGATCAGTGGGCTGGAGCACCTGTCCTATGATGGCAGGCTGAAAGAGTTGGGGTTGTTCAGCCTGGAGAAGAGAAGGCTCCAGGGAGAGCTTATAGCAGCCTTCTCGTAGCTGAAGGGGGCCTACAAGAAAGCTGGAGAGGGACTTTTTACAAGGGCATGTAGTGATAGGACAAGGGGTAATGGCTTTAAACTGAAAGAGGGTAGATTTAGATTCGATATAAGGAAGAAATTCTTCCCTATGAGGGTGGTGAGGCACTGGAAGAGGTTGCCCAGAGAAGTTGTGGATGCCCCATCATTGGAAGTGTTGAAGGCCAGGTTGGATGGGTCTTTGAGCAACCTGGTCTAGTGGAAGGTGTCCATGCCCATGGCAGGGGGGCTGGAACCAGATGATCTTTAAAGTCCCTTCCAACCCAAACTATTTTATGATTCTATGTTGGGTGCTTAAAAGAGGACGTCACTGTCAGAGGTTCTCCACTTTAAAGTGCAGTTATCATCTGGAAAGTGTAAAAGTGACATCCTGGTATGCCACATTTATTCCTCCTCCGCAATTTCTATTCCAAATTCACTCAGTCTTCAAGTCAATACCATGTTTTTTTCTCTGACTGCCAGCGCAGCTAGCTCAGCCTGTTACCTGAGAATCAAGCTGTGTTCTTTCTGCTTATTAAAACATTGCCAACTGCAAAGCTTCTGGAATCAGACATTAACTGGCAATGCTGTGGGAGAGGCAGGAGAGCTGAGCGCAACATGGCTAGCACATCCCTAGCTCCAGGAAAGAGAGAGAGAGAGCAAAAAAACAAATGGTCCTTAAACTCAGCACATATGCCTCAGGAGACCCACAGAGAACACATATTTACAGCACCTAGGTACTATTTTTATGCAGTTACTTTTCTGACTATCACTACATTTCATGATGGAGCAGCTAAATAGGGAGCCAAAGAGCCCCTTACTCAAATCCCAGCTGTGCCAGACTTCCAAAGGATTCTTTATAGAGGAAACAGGTGAAAAAAACATGCACCCAGGATTTATTTACTATTGACTTGCTCTGTCATCTCTAAACTGCAGCACCTCCTGCAGCATGTAAACCTGGCCAAAGTGCACTTACTCTTTTTCTTATATTGTATGTGTTTCGTTGCTGAGATAGTTTAAACAGTATCTTCACAAAGGGATTAAGATTTCTGGGTAAAAGGATGAAATGAGAAATGATGAGCGAACAAAAACTTTAAATAGTTCAGAGCTTGTGCTGGATTCAGAAGAGCATTGCGAAGTCCACATGCTTATCTGGAGCTTAGCCGAAGTGTATGAATTCCTAGTGTCTGAAAACGCAGGCAGGAGCTCTCAAGAGGTCTCTCAGGCACCAGTGCTGCTCGTCCCATCTGGAAACACTGCAGGCTTGCGTCATCTCTGCTTTGCACCCCATGTAACCACTTATCTCTGCAAAGACTGAAACCAAAGAAAGTGCAAAATGCTAGAGGATTACAGCATTTCAGCACCTTTTTTTGCACACAGGCACAGAAAAGGATAATGAACTGTTCAGAGCTGCTCAGCCTGGTTCTCATCCCAGCAGCTTTACTGATGTCTGAACACCTGCTTTCCTCGAGGGCAATATGGCTACTGAAGGCAGCAGATGAGCTGCTGCCTTAGACAACTTTCTTGGTTTAAGTCCAAAATATATAGGACTAGGGAGCCTTTTGGGATCTTAATTTCTCCCAGCTGAAGACTGCACAGCTAACAGCTCCACTGCCTGGAAAATTATAATCTGATTGAATAGAATAGAATAGAATAGACTAGACTATTTCAGTTGGAAGGGACCTGCAACGATCACCTAGTCCAACTGCCTGACCAATTCAGGGCTGACCAAAAGCTAAAGCATGTTGTTAAGGGCATTGTCCAAATGCCTCTTAAACACTGACAGGCTTGGGGCATTGACCACCTCTCTAGGAAGCCTGTTCCAGTGTTTCACCACCCTCTCGGTAAAGAAATGCCTCCTCATGTCCAGTCTGAACCTCCCCTGGCACAGCTTTGAATCATTCCCACGTGTCCTGTCACTGGATACCAGGGAGAAGAGATCAACACCTCCCTCTCCCCTTCCCCTCCTCAGGAAGCTGTAGAGAGTGATGAGGTGGCCCCTCAGCCTCCTTTTCTCCAAACTAGACAAGCCCAAAGTCCTTAGCTGCTCCTCACAGGACATGCCTTCCAGCCCTGTCACCAGCTCTGTTGCCCTCTGCACACATTCAAGGACCTTCACATCCTTCATAAGCTGTGGGGCCCAGAACCACACACAGTACTCAAGGTGAGGCTGCACCAATGCTGAATACAGTGGGATCATCACCTCTTTTGACCGGCTGGTCCTGCTGTGTTTGATGCCCCCCAGGATGCGGTTTGCCCTCTTGACTGCCAGGGCGCACTGCTGACTCCTACTGAGCCTGCTGTCGACCAGCACCCCCAGATCCCTTTCTGCAGGGCTGCTCCCCAGCCACTCCTCTCCCAATTTCAACTTGTGCCTGGCGTTACTCCATCCCAGGTGCAGAATCCGGCATTTGGACTTGTTAAATTTCATCCCATTAATCATTGCCCAGTGCTCCAATCTGTCTAGATCCCTCTGCAAGGCCTCTTGTTCCTCATGAGAGTCAACAGCACCTCCCAGTTTGGTATCATCAGCAAACTTACTTGCTAATGGTTCATTCACCTCCTGCATCCAAATAATTGATAAATATATTGAACAGAACTGGCCCTAGAACTGAGCCCTGAGAAACACCGCTGGTGACCAGTCGCCAGTCTGATAACTGTAAACTATCTATCATTTTGGTGGTCTACAAAGGAAGGTCAGAGTTTGCACACAGAGGATGTGGTCCCTGACTGCTCATTGTGGGATGCCACTAGCTGTGGCATCCTGCAAACTGACTGTATCAGTCAGTTACTGTAGTGGTTGTCTTTGGGCCAAACTTGAAAGAAGGTTAATGGTGCTTAAACAGTTATCGTGTGTCAGCTGATTTGCAAGAAGTCTCCATGTGCCTGAATCACAGAACTGCAGACTGGTTGAGGTTGGACGGGACCTGTGGAGGTCTCCTGCTCCAACCCCCCTGCTCAGGCAGGACCACCTAGAGCCAGGTGCCCAGGACCATGTCCAGTTGGGTTTTGAGTGTCTCCAAGGATGGAGACTCCACAGCCTCCCTGGGCAACCTGTGCCAGTGTTCGGTCACCCTCACAGTAAAAAAGCATTTTCTGATGTTCAGCGGGAACATCCTGTGTTTCGGTTTGTGCCCATTGCCTGTCAGTTAAAGAGATTGTATGTAATAATAGCCTGCAGTGAACCAAGCCGATAGAAGCTAATTCATGTATTTCGTTCTAGTGTCCAACTGAAGCGTGTAGGACAGGACAGTCCCTGGCAAAATCTTTGGTTTATTTCAGGGAAAGAAAGATGTGAGTCTTGCAGTCCGCTCTGAACCATGCTCAGCACTGTCAGCTACTTGTGGATGCAGGGATTGGCACTGGACATGTCTTTAATTCCAAAGGTGTGAAACATTACCTTCAGTCAACTTGACAAGCATTTTTCTTCCAGAATTTAGTCTTCAAACACACAAATCTCACCAGCAAGTACCACACAAATCTTTAAAATTGAGTAGTGGGTAGGACTTGCTGCTTTTAATTCTTTTCTAACCTTTGCAGAGGTTCTGTTCCTTAAATAGCTGCTACAATCACCTAATTTCCCACCCCCTGTATTGCCAGTTGTCATTTAATTAATTAATTAATTTTTATTATTTAATTGTTTCTTTTTGCTTGAACGGTGGAAGAGAGTAACCATGTCACAGTGATGCAGCACTAACTTCAGGCACCAGCCCTGGTGATGTCATGGCTGTGTCACAGCAGACAGAATGTGGGTGATGGCCGTGTCACAGGGTGGGTGGTGACGTGGGTGGCCCAGGACAGGTATAAAAAGGGCTGCTCCAGACCAGGCTGGCAGACAAGAAGCCAGGTGATCAAGGGCTGAGAGGGGAGGGCAGGGGAGGGATGGGCAGGGACCACCCATGGCGGTGGAGGGTGGCTGCTCCTCCTCTGTTGCTTCTATCTGTTACAGCTGGACACCTGGATAGGGACATGACCAGACCATGGCACACTCCTGTCCTCTCCTCCAACACTCAGTCAGAGAGCTGTCAGCGTGCTACAGGACAGATAAGATAGCCCCAACTTATACCCTGTTACGGTGTTACAGGGAGCTGGGACCTCCCTGCAGCCATGGCAAAGCCATGCATCCTTTTTTCCCAAGTAGCCAAGGGCTGGGCCGCACAGGAGCTCCTGGCATCAGCCCTAGCATCCAGGTCACAGCAGGGAAAATGCTGGTGGTGGCCCACATTGCAGTGGGATTGGTGACATGGTTGGCCCAGGACGGTTGTCTCCTGTCTGTCAAGGAGACATGGGATGGACAGCCTTGACGTGAGGCTGGGAGGGCCCTGGGCAGGGAGGCAGAGGCTTCCCGTGGCAATGGGGGGTGGCTGCTCTGTTCTTTGATGCTCCTGTCTGACAGCTGCATCCCCAGAGAGGGACATGACCGGATCATGGCATGCACGTGTCCTCTCCTTCCTCTACCACTCAGCTAGAGAGTGTTGCAACTTTCTACAAGGACATTGACCTAAAGATAAGGAAACACACATAGCCCTAGCCTGTTCCCCATTATGGTCCTACAGGCTGCTGAAAGCTCCCTGTAGCTGTGGACAAAGGGAGCTCTGCACCACTCACTATCTCTGTACCCTGTCATGGTCCTACAGGCAGCTGGAAGCTCTCCATAGCCATGGACAAAGGGAGCTCCGCACCACTCACCGCCTCTATACCCCATCCTGGTCCTACAGGCAGCTGGAAGCTCTCCATAGCCATGGACAAAGAGAGCTCCACACCACCTACCATTTCTGTGTGAAACTTATCTCAAAATAAAGTTTGAAATTAATGAACCCATTGACTGGTTCTTCTGGTTTGTGCTGTCAGTTTGGGGAAACCGTTTGGGGCCTTTCCTTTTGCATAAGTGTTGCATAAACCTCAATATCTTAGGAAAAGAGCCTCCATTGGCAGGCTCTTCCAGACAGACCACCTCTTTGACTGCAAGGACTCACCTTTCCATAGCTCTTGGCACATGTCCTTTTTCAATTTTTGGAAACACACTCCAATCTTTCACCCTCATTCCAATTCTCCTCTTGGGTAGCAACTTCCATCACCTGACAGGAAAACTGCTTTTCCTCGCATAAGGTCAGAGTCCTTGCCCTGCCCGTCTCACTAAACAAAGAGCATGAAACAAAAGGGAATGGCAAAAGAGCATCACAGAAGCCCCATCACTCCGTCTGCCCCAATGTATTCCCCTTCAGCTGCAGAAGAACAACAGAACAGTGTTGTTCTGCACTAGAAATGCTGCAAATAAGGCAGGTTGGCTTCTCTGTGATTAAAATAGCCACCTTGTGATCACAAATAGCCAGTGGCGATGAGATACGCTTTTGAGGACACCCTGGCAGCTCAGCAGGGCATCTTTGCGTGTGTCATTTCATCCCGGATATTTGGTGCATGCAGTACACTCCTGTTTGTATAAATCTCTCATTACATTAGTCTTCTCATACCTTCATAGAAAATGCAAAGAAACAGCAACACAGCGGTGAGACCCTTTGGTGGGGTGGCCTCCCGGGTTTGCACTGTGGGGGTTAGACCCATTTATGACGCAGTTTGTTGCAGGAGGGACATCAACGAGCCCGTAAACTGTGGCACTCAGCAGTTTTGGTCTGCTTTGGGGCACAGCGGCCACCTGACTGTACCAATGTGCTTGTTTAACCGATGCTCTGATCACCCACTGCATTCCCCGCCAGGAAGCCCCTAGGCTCCCCACCGATCCTCTTCCTATACCCTTTGGGAAGTCTGCCTGAAGACAGGAAATGGGCAGGCTGTTTTGTTCTTCTTGCATAAATCCAGATCAAAATATTATTTTCTTACATGAGCAAGCACTGGACTGGAACTGGAACAAAATGTCCAGGGCATAACTGTTCCCTGCTATCGGCTTGCAGCGTTTCCAAAGGCAGCAGATTCACACTTTCCACCACACTGAGCTGGATGGTGCATCTCAACGCACAGGGGGTCAAGAAGTAATTGTTTGCTAAATGAGTCAGGAAAGACGATGATGAATGGAAAAATACTTGTAGGGCTCAATAACGCATCTGATAGGTCAAAAGCAAAGAATGTGGAAGCGAATACAAGCAAACAGACAGACGAGGCTCGAGACCCTGATATCCTGCTGTGGACTGCAGCAGAATTAGCCTTCTGGGGATGACTGTAAGTGGTGTGTGGAAAGTTAAGTATATGTACTTAGTGAGCAGTTCATGGGATGTAATACTGCACAAGGAGGACTATGAGCATCCAAGCAGCCCTTTCCAGAACCCAGCCCTGCTGCTGAAGGATTAACAAAAAGACTCAAAACAAACGAACAAATAGACTAACATGGCCATGACAAAATGCTGGCACAACCCCGGACCGCTGTTATTCTTTCCTGGCCGCGTAGGTGATGGAGCATGATATTAGCACCAAACATTCGTATCAAGGTCCTCTCCCCCTAAAGCCACGTACCTGTACCTAATCCAAATCCAAGCTCTGCCTCTCTGAAACAGAGCCACTAGAAGGCAACATGCCTTGCTGGGTACCACCTTTGCAAAATGGTAAACCATGCTGTGTTTGATGATGTGGTTATGGTGATGTTGAGGACCTTGGAGGATTCTCTCCTTCCCAGCCCTGACATTTCAGGAGCTTTATGAAGAGAGAGAAATTGAGTTTTAATTCTTCGGCTTCATGGGATAAAAAGTTCACCTTCCCTCCTAAACACCACTGGAGGATGATGACAGGATCCATTATGCTGAAACTGCTTGGCTCAGTGATGATTTTAGACCCAGGTCTAGGCTCTGAATGTTGTTGCCTGCAAAATAGGGGCTAGTGAGTTAGAAAGGGATGGAGCTGTAAAATTACTGATTTAAATAGTATTGCTCTGCTGCAGTGGAAGGTCTGGCCTAACCCCTCTGATGAACAAAGTTACTTGAAAATCAGACACTTTCCTTTATGGTCTATTTTTTTTTTTTACTTTCCGTCTCATGCACTCCGTATATAAAGGTATCTGTCTTCCTATGAAGAGAGTGAAAAGATTAATTTGTTAAGTCAAATATTCATGACTCCCAGAGAAGGGAGAAGAAGTCACCTGAAGATCATTTATTACAGGCAAGTAGCTGAGGTTCCTCTGGAAAAAGGTATAACTGCAAATCTGTGACACAGAAGGTTTCTGACAAGAGATGAGTCATCTCCTGTCCTCCCTGTCACACACCTGGAATTAAGATCTCTGATGGGTAACAACCCTGTCACACGACAGCTCATTTTCCATTGATTTCAGCGACTGCTGTTACAAATCTTGGGGTCAGATTATCCAGAGAAGATTCCGGAGCATCCCTATAATGGCTGTGATATGGCATTGTGATAAGGTAGGGGATTAAAGGACCTTGTGTCCTCCTGGGGAAGACCAGGCAACTTTGCAAAGTCAAAAGGACTGTGCTGATCCACACTGGCACAACAGCTGGCTTAAGAGTGCTTTACAGGGGGATTTTCCATTTGGCTTAAAGTAGGAAGGTAAACTAATTACATGAATGAATGTTTCCAGCTGCGGCAATATCAACCATTTGAATGCATTTAGCCAATGAACTATTAAGTACAGTATATCTTTAGCATCACAGGAGACAATAACTTATCTTGCATGACAGCTAATCATTGCTACCTCAGCTCTGCCCGCTCAGTCCCTTTGAGTGGAGTTACACCCACTCATAATCAGGCCATTCATGCTCAGTCATGCATACAGCCATCTCCAAACAGACACAGTCCTACTAATCACCACCTCTGCTCTCACTTAGGCTGCCATTTGGAGTATGATTCAATCCTAAAATGGATCTCGGCAGCACAAGGAGCCCGTCTTGTACTCCTTCTCATTTAATGTGGCAGTTCCCTACTCTAATCATTCATCTCATGCCAAGAGTAACCCTGTCATTGCAAACACTGCTCGCTGTAACGTTAACTGTCTGCAGCGCTATTACATAAGGCCAGTCTATGAGCTTTAAAAAGATGATGCAAAAAGGGTGTAGATTTTTGTAGGCATTGAAGTGTCTTATGAAAGCAACTTGCACCTGTAGAAATAGACAGTTTTCAAAGATTCACCTTGAATTCTTAAATTCATAGGTAAAATTTTGGGATGGTCTGGCAGATCAGCTCTTAGCTCAGTGCTGGCCCTGCAGAACTGGGGCTGATGCCATGCAGTCACCTGTATGCCTCAGTGTCCCAAATCTATGAGCTTCAGGCTGCTGCACGGCTATTACATTGTACCAGTGCCTGAAACAGGTCCGCATGATGCTTCCAGGGCAAAGAAGACCAGGTCTCCTCCAACAGCATTTTACCAATACTGTTTGTGCCTTCTGGCTCAGGAGGCAGGATGCAGACAAGATGCAGAAGCTGTCACCAGAGCTTTAAATAAAATTTCCTTCTTCTTTCACATATTCAGGCAGCTCCCTTCTTCCCCCTCCACAGCCCATGGCCCAAACCCTGTTTCCTTCTGAGGGCTGAGAGGCATTTTCTTAACTTGTCATATTTTATTTTAGGCTGGAGTAAAGTTTTTCTGCAGGACTGGCCATCCTGTCTCTGATGAGTAGCTGTAGCTCAGCACTGAGGATCTGTTTGTCAGTGTGTCTCCTTGGTCCTTGACATTGTTACCTGCAATTCCCAAAGCTTGTTGGTGACAAAGATAGTAAGTAACATCCTGGATGTGCTACTGAATTATTTGGATTTTTTTCAAAGTTAGTCTTAAGTGTTTCTATTTAAGTGGTCTTCGCTTTTCCTTGGTCATGTCTATACAGGGACAATCAGGAAAGTTGATTTAAATTAACTAAAGGCAAGAGTTTAAAGTGAATTAGCTAAATTGCATTAAACCTCACATTTCACAATTAAAATGGCCTTAATATGACTTAGCCTTGGAAGAGAAGTAAACCAAATCAAATCAAAGCCACTTTAATTCTGACAGTTCCCACAAAGGGCTTTAATTAATGCAGTTTAACTAATCCACTTAAAAATTCAGATCAACTTTTCTGAGTAGCTTCATGTAAAGAAGCTCTTACAACTGCTCTGCACTGAAATGATTTAGCTTGGTTGGATAATTTTCCTTCATAAGGTAAATCTGTGCAAGACTTGCTCTGGTGGAAGTCCCGCTATGGAGGCTTGCACTTGGGTAACTACATCAACTGGAAAAGTTGCATGAATATAAATCCAGGCTAGCTTAGCTCTTTGTAATGCCTACCAGCTCCAAGCTACTGTGCTTTCATGCCATTACACACACACACACAAAAAAAAAAAAAAAAGACCACTTCATCAATTTAGGAAGGAAAGAGAAAATGATGGTGTGCAGTCCCATTTCTCTCCTTCGGTTAGCGTAGAGGTCAGCTATGTTGGTAAGTAGTTGGTATAATTTGCATTGTGCCCTAGTGAGTCCTTATACTGTATGCAGGCAGGCTGCAATCAGGCTGGGATTTATTTTAGGTGGGATGAGACTTACATTAGCACAAAATTCATTTGCTTCAATGGGCCTTAGAATGGTATAAATTAGGGCATATAGTGATTTTGCCTTTTTTCTTTTTCTTTTTTTTTTTTTTATGCACACCTTATATTTAGCTACTGTCAGCTCTGGCTGGGGTCACAACAAAGGACATAGCTTACAAACAACAGAAATCAGAGACAACATTGCCCAAGGAAAAAACAAAGACTATTTCAGCCAAAAAAGACATTTAGACAATTTGAAGTATATCTCATCAGTGTGCACATCAATCTGTCCCATTAAATAGTACATCCTTTAATTCCTTCTGCCTTTATGAACAATCCCCTTTGTAGCTAAAATGCTTGACAAAGGTAGTGCAGCCTCTTTTTTAGCAGGAATATGGATGTTTGACTTTCTTGATTAGCTGAAAGTCCTTCAGCAGGGGGTTCCCTGAGGCGCATAGCATTCCTTGGCCGGTGATCCTCATTCCCAGTGCCGCTTTACCCTGGCAGGGATAGAGCAATGCAGACACTCCACCAGGGCTTCTTCACTTTTCCCCAAACTTGCCAGTCTGCCAGCCTGAAACATCATCCCCTTTTTGGGGGGGAATAATCTGGCTATTCCAAAGCGCCCTTCTCACTGCACAGATCCCCAGACCAGTCGGTGCTGTGCTGCCCCTTCTCCCCCGACCCTCCTGGATCACATCTGATGGTCCCGGCATGCTGCCCACCCGCAATGCCTTGGCCCAGATGAGGGCAGGCACCCTGACTGCAGTTAGCAGAGCTCTCACTTTTCATCACATTTATTAGGCTGTATCTTTGTGAAAGAGCTCCTCTGAAATAACTCAGGCGACTGCAATGCTCTAGCAGCACTGTACACAAATAAAATATTCCCAGTGAAAAAAGTGTCAGCATCACCTCTGCTGGATCAAAAGTCATGTCAGAGAAGATATCAAAGCATGAAAATCTGCTTGCATAAAAAAGCCAAAAGCCTGAAGCCATCCCAACCACCTTCAAACAAGCCAGGAGTCTGCATACAGAGCTTCTACGCAGCGGTGATGGATCAAGAGGTAACACAATTTCTAGCCGAACTCCTTCAGCTGTTGCCATCTTCTCCCAGAGTTGTTTTCAAACTGTGCAAAGTTTAACTTTTGGGGAAAAAAAACCCCATTGCAGTGTGTTGGAAATCTTACTTGATTCAAAGACTCAGCTCCTGTAAGGTATAGTTTCCTTTAGGGCAGCAGAAGCAGGAGTCATCCCATCCCAGCCAGAGATGAAATCTATAAGGGAACTGTTTTCTGCCCAGATTTTGCAGGTGTGGGGAGCAGCTGGCTCCGGGGATGGGTAATGGGGTACACAGGCCTCCAGCTCAACATCATTAGCTCAGGTGCCACCCAGGCAGGAGGAACCTGCAAGTCGCTCAGTCTGATGGAGCCTGTCATTTATTCACAGGAGCACCTGCCACACACAAGATGTTTTCCAAGCCCTTAAAAAGCATGATTTTTTTTCCCCCTAAAGAATCTGCAATCTAACAGACGAGTTGCACTTTAGGCATCTTTGAAACAATTTTCCCGTGGAACCAATTTGATTCACTACATGTGACACAGCACTGAAGGCTGTTAAGTCCCCCGCGGGGCTGCAGACGGCCTCGGCAGAGCCGTGTTATTCGCAAGCAGCAGCTCGGCAGTGGGTGCCCACGGGCTGCATTTCACGGCTGGGGGAGAGGCGATGGGCGTCTGGTTGGGTTCACCAGGCTGCTCATCCCAGCGCTGGATGTCCTCGGTGCAGAGGTGGCCACACATGAGCAGAGGTGGCCCAAGGGACCGAACATCTCCAGTGCTTCTGGGCACTGCTGCTCATCGATCGATTTGGCCTCGCTGCCTTCCTGCTGTGACAGGTGCTGCACATTTCTGTTACATGCAGTCGTCTCTTCTGTCATTTCTCTAAAAGGGTGAGAACTCATCCTCTCTCTACAGCAAGACAGCCTCTCTGTGCAAGCCTGAATCAGCCTTCCTCCTGGGGGCTCTGCCCTCGCAAGAGGAGACTCAGAGGGTCATGGATGAAGTGGGGATAGGCTTATAACACGTTCCTGTGCTTAGTGACCAGCTTGGGAAAAAAAAAAAGAATTCTGCTGTTTGCATTTTTGCAGTTGAATATTTGCATTCTGTCATTTTTCCCTTGGACGTTAATGCAGGAGGATAATTTATAGGAAAACCCAGGGGTTTGCTCTCACATACTTACTCCAGATGTTTTGTGTGTAGAGCACAGTGCCTGTGCAGAAGTCCTTTAGCAGTTGTGGCAAAACGCATCTTCTGCTGCCCCATAATAAAGAAAACATCGCGTGTCTCCTCCTTGTACTGTTTATCTCTTCCCAGTAGGACTGTGAGGTAGGAGCCCTTTGGAAACACAAAGACTGAGAAAGGGGAGATAACTAGCTTGTGTCACTTATAGGGGAGACAGCTTTCCCCAGTCCTGCCCATCTGGTGTCCCCGCTAAATCTTGTTCTTCACCCACTAAGGCATTTAAGACTGTTTCACTCTATTAAAATACCATTGTTTCCAGTTCTGGAACTTAAGGGTGAAAAAGCTAAATCTAATGTTTGTACAAATTCTATTCTTTGGTGCTGTTGGAAGGGAGAAACAGTATTCATCACTGATGTTGCATATGGTTAGTGTTGGTACATCATTTCCTTGGGGATGGAGGTGCCTCCATTACTGTGCCATGCACTATTTCAGTCCTTTCCTATAGTCCTCTGCATCTTCACAAACCTGGCCGGCTGCTTCTCTTACTTTCGCAAAGGACACAGACTAAGTAGCTTATGTACTTCTGAAATGGGAACTCAGCGTGTTTTTTCACAGTTTATCTTGTAGCCTGAAGGACTCTGTTTCTTCACACTTGCTGTTGGTTTTCCCTGCCTTACTGTGCCTGGCTAGCTTTGGTATCTCTCTGAGTTTATCTGTCTGTGCTGAGAGCTGCACTGTCTTTTGTATCAGTTTATTTCCCTCCGTGTAAGCGCACATTATAGTCTGATTTCCTCTTATGACTTTAAGTTGCTCATCTGTTTATACCATCTTTGCAACGTGCTATGTCTGCAGTATCAAGCTACTACTATTCTTGTAATACCTGAGAACCTCTGAAAATCTCTTGAGCTTTATAAACCAGGGTTTTGCTTAGATCTGCCATCATTTTGCAATAGCTTTGTTTGTTTGTTTGTTTGTTTTAAAAAGACAAATGAAGCTGATAGTCTTAATGTTAAGTTTGACAAATCTCATATAAAGGAATGTAGATTTTTGCATGCGTGAATAATGGAAACAGTATGCCTGATAATCCCACTGCTGATACCCTGTCTCCTATAGATCACTACTAGTCAGCAAGCGAAGCCAAACTGCTGAGGAGAGAGTGACACTATTGGAAAGCCTAATTTTGAATTTCAAACTCTGAAGTCTAAATTCTATTTAATATTATTTATGGGATCTTATTATGTGGTTTACAAATATACAGACTATTGCCAGTTCTTCATGAAAGCCAGACTTCCACTTAATCCATATGAATAGTTGGCTGAACGGTGATACTTGGATTTGAGGTGGTTTTATATTTGTTATTTCTCAATATGAAAAAAGGTATTCCAACAGTCCAATCCCAGACTGAGAACAGTGTTGAATAGCTCTGTCATGAACAAAGCAAATATGAGCGGTTCCCAAACAGCCCTGAATTTGGGATTTTGTCCAGTACTATTTAGTAAGTTCTTTTAAAAACAATAATAGAGTGTGCATGCATGCATGTGAAAGTGTGATTTCTGAACATAGTCACACTTATTAAAACGTTTTCAATGAATAATCTCATGGTCTCTTAAAAAGTCTCCCTTACGGATGCCTATGGAGAGAAAAAATGGTTAATTGAGAAAAATTTAGGAAGGCATGGGGGAAGTCATGTTTGTACGAGCAGAAATTTTACTGTCTGGTTACAGCGCTTAGCTACTGTAGTGAAAAATCTTGACAGTGTCTTTACATTGATCTGATTAGGGCAGTGTAATTTTTGGGGATGTCAACCTAAAATAAGCTGTTTTCTTTTATCCATACATTCAAAAACTTCCGTTTAGATTTATATAGGTGTATTGTTCAACCTGAAACAGATAACTTTGCTTGGAGGCCTTTTTTTTAAAGAAAAGGAAACCTAGATCCATAAAAGTAAGGAGGTGAAAACAGACCAAGCTTGAGGTGATCTGACAGCTGCCTTCAGATCTTTTCTCTACTTGATCAGAGAAATTTAAAACCAGCCCAAAGTGTGGGTTATGGAGGGAATGGTGGAAGTCAGTTCACTTTGTTAAGTGGCCTTGTCACTGGGTGAACGTTATCCTCCTGGCTTTCTTCCAGCGAATGCACTGTCGAGAGCTGAGATGCAGAGAGCTGCGCTCGAGAAGAGCCTGCAGCTGGGTGCGAGGGAGTCCTCTGGGAGCAGGAAAATGCGGACGTGGAGCCCTGTTTTGACTGAGGTAGGGAGGCCAGCCAAAGGAAGGGAGACAACCTAAGCACTCCCACAGCAACTTCCATTTATTTTGCATGGACCAGTGTGGGGAGAGTCAAAATACTTGATAAATCTGAAATAAAATATCACTGCTCCAGGTAAAAGTAGCTCAGTTTTTCGCTTGTTCTGACTCACTGTGTTCAACTCAAATTTCTAAATGCTTTTGCATCAAATTGGAACTGTCTCTGAAAACACATGTCCAGCTGCAAACTGGTGTTTTCCACTCCTGATCTCTCCTGCTCCATGCTGTGGTTATGTTTGGCTGTTTCCATCTTCTATTCTTGCACTGACCTAGTGGTATTTTTTTCAGCAGCCTCTAAAGAAAAAGAAGATAAAGATGGAGCCCTGTTGAGATTCCCACTCTAATCCATCGCCAAGGCTCTTTGTGTGCAGCCTAGCCAAATGGCTGCGTTGCCATTTTCTTGTGAGCCTGAACCAGATCCCTTCCTTCCCTACGGGGTGGGATGATGCAAACACAAAGGCTTGGATGCTGCTCTGGCTTGTGACTAATACACAAGCAAGTGGGAGAGAGTATAATATTTCCTTCCAATTCTCCAAGCCATCGGGTAGCTGGGAGCCAGGAAGCCGAGCCTTGTGCTCCAGCATACAAGCACCACAGGCATGCTGGAGCTCAGCGGCACAACAGCTGGGGGCTGGCAGCTGCTCCATGGGCAGCATCTGCTGTGCTTTGGAAAAGGAGGTGGGAGAATCAGCACCAACCACCTGGAAGGGCTGTGCCTATTTCTTCTTCCCTTGGTCCTGTTCAAGCATTGTCCCTGTGTCCCTTGGCTCTGGCCACTGTAAAGGAGAGCCCCTGGTCCTCCTGGTGGGTAATCAGCCGCCGTCTCTTCCCACATCTCCTTGCATGTGACAAAGAATGATGGGGGGGAGCCACGCTGCACCTCACATTGAACCTCTGCAAACCAGTGGGGTAGGTGTTAAATTCTGTGAGGAGCTTTGGTTTCATTTCCCTTCAGTTCCCTCAGATCTGGAGAACTCTGAATAATGAATGCAGCATTTACAAACTGGCTGAATTAAGCAGCGTTCAGCTTAATTAGGGGGATGGTTATTCAGGGAAGAAATCAATGCGTACATCAGGTATGCGGTCCAAAGTGCGGTGTGGGAGAAGGTGGTCAAAGACCTGCCTGCAGACAGCAAGGCAAGTATCAATGTGCCCTCTTTGGGCAACCTAACATGCCCACAGCCAGGCAGATCTTTCCCCTGTGCTTGCACAGATCTCTGAAGTGGCTTTTTGCAGCATCATTTGTCAGCATTCAATAGCTTCCCACTTGGTCCCAAGTTAAGATTTATTATTTGTATTGCAATATCACTTAAGCATCCTGCGTTGGCTGAGCTGGGACTTACCTGGACCATAAAGATCATTTCAAAGTAAACTTATAACTTTCGGCTGAGTTTATGTCTTTCTTGTCTGCATTAAGAAACTGAGGCTGTGGTATTTACTATCTTCCAGCTGAGCAGTTGTGACCTCGGAGGCATTTCAGGTTGACAGGGACAGGAAATTTCCATTTCCTACATGAGCCTGAATGGCAAGCAAAACCCCAAAAGTTTATTGCCAAACATATCTAGATTTTCCCCTATTTATGGCAGTAGAATAGATGGATAGCCAGGTCTCATTTCCTAGTGTTCGAGTGTGTGATAAGGCCTTAGGTAAGTTATTTCTCTTACCTGCACCTTACTTTCCCTAATAGTAGATTGCAGATAATGGTGGAATTTGTAGGGTTTTTAAGTAGCTACAGATAAGTGGAAATCTTAAGTGTGAAAATCTCAGGTGTAAGCTTTTGGGGAGGCAGAGACTCAGCCTCCCCCTGTGCAGCATCAGTACAATGGGATCCTGAGGCAGGACTAAATACTAGAGTATTTGAAATGAAGGTACATGTTCACAGACTTCAGCTCTCCTTTCTCCTCCCAGGATTTGACTGTTTTTCTAAACATTATAAGTTCTCTTTTTTTCTCCTGAAGCTCTCATGCCTTTTGATTTTCATTAATGATTTTGTATTAGCTTTCAGCTTTCTGCCAGTCTGTTGTTTTTAGCCTTGGAGGTCAGGTTTTAGTCCCTGGCACGTACTTAGATTTTCGAAGATACTGGAGAATTTAAAACTTATGAGAGCAGCCCCGATGACACCAGTAGAAATACTCAAGTGCCCACGTAAGGCATAAATTTAAGAGCCTTGTTGAATAGATTTAAATCTGGAATAATGCTACAGAAGTAGGGCAAGTTGTCTAGATTTATACTGAGTGTTTGGAAGCAGAATCAGGACTTAATTTATTTTACTGGAAGCACCTCTAACACCTTAATAGATAGGTGCTCTGTTGTATAAATGCAGTTAATGAGAATGATTTGAGACTTCCTATATACTGTACTTTTGAAGGTTTACTGTAAGATATTGCAGTTGCAGCAGAAATTGCAGAAAGCACCATGTCCCCACGGTACATTATGTGCAGCAGTTCCCAGTGGCAGTAAATGTTCTGGCTTAATCAAAAAGATCACATTTCTTTCTATTACTACCTGCCTAGAGAAGCTAGAATAACTTTTGGCCAAGGAATACATTAGTTTAAATCTTAAATTTCAAAACTAAATTACACAAAGACTTGCAGATGTGATTCATATGTCCCCCATTACTTCCAATCTCTTTCTTTTTCGCCTGCTAACTTAAATTTGTGTGAGAATTGTAGTGCTGCTGGTAGCAATTGCACTGGTTGGAGGCTCTGCACGGGCAGGCACAGTGTGCAGGCATCCCCAGTGTGCTGGGACTTTGCTCCCCAGCCTTAGCACAGCCCAGCCGCCTCGTTGGTCGCCTCCTCCCATTGGAGGTCATTTAGCTGAACTGTTCCTAGCAAATTGCCCACTCAGCCGGAGTCACTTCTTGCAAATTATCCTCAAGCAGCCATAGCTTTAGATTTAAATCACCATGCTCTGCTATTTGCAAGGTTCATGGAGAGATTTCTGTGGGCATTGATTGGCCTTCGGGCTCTCCCTAACACGATCGCTGCAGGTGCATCTTTCGGCAGTTTTGTCTCTTTTGGTAAAGTGGGGATAACACTGGTTACCCACCCACCGCACACGGCTGTCATGAAGATTAATGAAGTGATATTTTCAAAGTGTAAAGCATTATTTATGCCAGGTGCTGTGATATATCAATAACAAATGGGATAAACATTGGGTAGTTAAATATTTAAAGCACAGTCTTTGGAACTGGGACATCTGTGACCTTTTCCAGCTCTCCTAATGGTTTCCTGCCTGTCCCTGGATGAGACACTTCCCCGTTCCTGCCACTCCTCTTTCCCCGTTCCTGCCACTCCTCTCCCCCCAGCTTTTATATAATACATCTCTTTAGCTGTGAATTCTTCTGGTGAGCAGTGCTCTGATGAGGTGCTGGCTGAAAGGCAGGTTCAGCGGGTCCTGGATGCTCATGAGGCCCTCGAGGCTTTGGACGGAAGATTTCAGCCCAGTCTCAATCCAGGGGTGGAAAGGAAGAGCAGCTCTTCCACCAGCCACCTTCAGTTTTATTTCAACTCTAAACTTTCCTGTTATTGTCTGTTCCCAATGTTACATCTGCTGTGTAGCTCAGTAGGCCAGGGCTGGTTTTGAGTGTCACTGTGTCACAGCTCTTAGAAACATCTGGCTCAAGGCAGTGGTAGCTGTATGAAGTGCAATGGCCTGAGACAGAGGAGGTGGCTGGGAATAGAGCATCCCTTCTGCTCTTAAACTCTGATTTGATGAACAGAAAACAAATATGCATTCCTATAGATTTGACAATAAGCCTTTTCACCTTTCAAGAGAAACTTGATGTTGACTTTTCTTCCTGATTGGTGCATTTCCCCTAATGCCAGAGCTCTGGTATACAGATATATAGCAGGGTACCTGCCCCTTTTCTATCATACCAAAATACTGATAGAAAAAATTGCTGCAGCCATACCCCAGAACAGTTCCTTAAATAGAGTAGTGGTCATAGATCTAGTCAAACTCAGACAGCAATCCCAACTCCAACTCTGAGAGATCACTAGCTGGCTCTCATGGTTTCTATCATGCCCAGCTGTAGATCTTGAGAACTGACACATCTTTAGTGGAACCTCCTGTTTCTCCATGGAAAATGTCCTCATTTAGTCATTTACTCATGCAAGTACTTTCCTTGCCCTGAAAGTCCATATTAGTCTGGTATCCACTTATTTGACTGTGATCCAGTGAAATACGCAACACAGACATCTTTTATAAATCACATCCAAAGCACTTTCATGGTAATATTCCTTGAAGGACCACAACATAGAGTACACTTTGTCCCTGGATTCTTGGTACCGGCTTCTGACTCAACTGCAATGTGCATATTTTAAGACGGAGTATTTTTTTTCTGCAGTACTTAATGTTCGGAGAGAGTTTAATCAAGAAACATGAGTAATTGGCATTAACATTCACTTCTGAGCAAGAGAACAGCTTTGATAGCATCTATGCTCATTAGACTTTTCACTCCAAACACTGTTCATTACAGTGAGCGCTCTTTGTATTGGCTTTTACTTTGTAAATACAGCACAGATTCTGCTCAGCACAGAAGTACGCCTTGAACAAACATTCTGTGGTTACACAAAAGTAAAAAGTTTTAACTGTCGAAAAGAAACAAGTGGAGCACTGCAAGTGCTTTGAAAAAATTTCTAAACACTCTGCAACATGACATAAAAACCTGCAATGACAGGACACAAGATTTATTTACTGGCTGCCTAATTGGAATGAGTAGGATTGATTTTGTTCACATACTGAAATGAATCCTTGGAAAAGCTCAAGATTAAACTTGAGAAGCCTGATGAAAGTTTGTTGGGGTACACTTATGGAGCCAGGACCACTTTAGGCAGTGCAGCAGCATGAACCATGCCAGCAGCCAGACGGGAGGGAGCTAGACAGGTCTCGGTACTGCACACTTCTGCCTGCTTACGTGAAAGTCCTGAGCAGCAAATGGGTACTGATCCCCAAAGTGACTATATCAGCATGACTGCACCGCGCTCCCTGTCCTCCTACCATTGGAAATAGTACAGGTGAGAGACATTTAAGCCCCTTACAGTCTCTGTTTACTTTTTTAAATGCATCTTAACTACAGATGTATGAATAAGCACTTCCTCTGTTCACTGTGGAAAAGAAGCACACAGACTAATGCTGATTTTCATCTACCTTATAAAATAACAATAAGAATATTGTGTTACTGTAATATCTAAAATGGCCCTAGGGCAGAAGATAGGAAGTGTGTTCTGTGTCAATTCACCCCTTCACTCCCTGATTAAATTTGCACCCAAATCAAGTAGTTCAAAGTCTCAATTTGTTTAATGAGTTGACTTGACAAATAGATCATTTTCTCTTTTAGCAATTACCCTGAAAATGTGAGTCAGCACAGCCCTGATTTTCATATCTATCAATGCAAACAGATTGGGGAACTTGTTCTACTGTGCTATGATACTTAAAGTTTTCACAATTTTAAAGCATTTCTCAGGTAATGTGCTGTCTAGGATTTCAAGTAATGCTAACTATGCTCATGTTGAGTGAAGTATAGAAACGTCAATTGCTTTATGCTGGTGTTTGAGGATAACATGCCAATACAAGAACTTTTGGATCCCAGTTGCCTGCTGTGACCATCTGACCTGAGTTTTTACTCATTGCTGCACCCTGCAGGGGGGTCTGCATTAGCCAAATAATTTCAAAGAGCTTCAGCCTCTTTACTTGGTCCATGGCTTCTTGGGTATGGTATAGCCAAGAGCCAGAAAATCCTAAGGACCACTGTGCATTTAGGAACCTCCATTAGAAAAATGCTGCCTTAGGAGCACCTTTCTAATGCCAGTATCATATGAGATTTGCCTGGTTAGGCTCTTCATCCTGCATGTAACAATGCAGCCCGAGGAACAGAGCTTTGCTTGGTTTTGGCCAAAGTCTGCTCTCACTGAACTAAATGTGAAATTTGCTTTGATGAAGAATATAGTAGTTGAGTGCCCTAGGCCAACAGTTTCCCAATCACCTCTCCCCAGATACAATGCTTTTTTTTCCAACCTTACATTCTTCAAGCCTGTAGCCCAGAAAAAAGGCTTAGGTGAAATCAAACCATCTTTCTCCTTTGCAAGGCTCGAGGCTGCTCTGGGAGGCTGGTCAGCACAAAAGAGCCCTGCCCCCTGCTACGTACAGGTGAAATTGCTGCCAAGTCTCACCTCTGACTCTTATTCCCTGTCTCCTGCTCTTTCCCATCATGGCAGCTGCCATGAAGCATTTGTGGGATAACACTTGCAGTAAGTCCACGCCAGGGCAGACCATCTTGATGCCATTTTCCTATTGCTTGGCAGCAGCAGTATTGAAAGGGCTATAGCCCACGGGAGAGACACTTACCAGATGTTGGTGGCCACAGTATCCTTTCCCCCCATGCTGCAAACATCACCTTTCTTCTTAAAAAGTAGTAAAAGCGTAGTACTGTTACTACTATTACTGTTGCCTCACAGTAACAGCAACAAAACGTGGGTTCTTCCAGCCACATAACTCGCATTTCTCATTGCCTCTTTCCTACTTTTTCTTTACTACTTCTAAGCTTTGTTCTCTTCTTTCTTAGAGATCCAGCAGGTTCTTATACTGGAGTAACAACTCCCTCTCAGCAGCACACACCACCTCACAGCTGTTAGGAGGTGGGAGCATGAACGTGACCAGTTATCACAGTGTGGCTGATGTGCTGTGAAGCCCTACCCAAAGATAACTCGGGGAATGGCCTGTGGGACTTCACTCTAAGACTGTAACTGTGGTTCTTGCAGAGAGTGGAGGGGAAAGTCTCTGGAGGGGATAGAAAGTGAGGGAGTCTGAGCAAGAACAGGAGGGTGATACAGCCCTGATAGACCAGAAGACAGGCTTTCTTGTGGGATTCACAAGGCTTTCTGGGTGGAAGTAGCATAGGAAGAAAGACCTTTGCACAGCCGATTTTTGTCACTGCTGGCTTCACTCGTAGCTGGAAATGGAAGGCAAAGCAAAAATAAATATTTCTTTTCCTCCAGCACTCCTCAGTCATTGAAATATTGAGTGAGTCTGTGAGTTTGGTTTAATCAATGCTGGTCTGGTCAAACTTGTCACTTATAGACAACAATGTATGTATACTGGAAAAGAAAACAAGAGCAGAAAAAATAAACACTACTGACAATGACCTCTGAGCAAAAGTGGATTTTGTTTCTGTTACCCTCGTATATTTTAAACCTCCTAAATCAAAGTTCACAGTAGCAGTCAGAGCTAAGTTCAGAGACCTTAGTTCACAGTGAGGAGCTTGAATAAATGACCTGATTTGTCAGAAGTTCAGAGCACTGACTTCCCATGAAAGCTGTGGAAATATCAAGTACTTAGTGTCTTCCAAAACAAAGTTGTAATTTGTTGTGACACTTTTTCTGATCCCAGGGTCTTTGACATGTCTCCTGTGATGTCTTGGACCTTTCAGCTTGGTTTCCTAGTAGAGGAACAATAAGTGATCCCACATCTGGCATGTTCCAAGTGTTTTGTCACTGGATCTGGAAAAAAAGTGGCCCCAAACCATGCAGAATGTTCTTCTTTTTCTATGCTGAGGGGAATAACCTTAAGAAAAAAGAAATCGTTTGTTTATTCATGGAGCTCATTCTAAACAGAAAAAGCAGTGAAGGATATCTGGTGTACCTGAAACTAAGTATAATACAGCACATCTTTCCAAAACTAAACACTGGCTCATACTAAGAAAAATAATCTTGAAGATTATGTGAAACCATACTGTCTGCTGATACCTTCCCTGCTTGTGTCATGGTAGATATTTCACTCTGGGCATCTGACTCTGCAAAAGTCAGCATAGTTTTTTTATGTTGATTAGCTCCCTTTTGGCTAAAAGAACCAAATTCACTAAGGGAGAGATGGAGAAATATTGCATACCAGCATGATAACCTTGTGTGACAGCATAGTCATGATAAATATGCTATACATCTAGAAGTTCAGTCTGATACATAGTCTGGACCAAAGGGTTCTCTCGCAATGTGATGATCTATTGTATTGCCCAGCCAACTGGAGTGGCATTAAAATGAATTATACCAGGCTCCTGGTTTGGAAATTGTCTAGTCCATTATTTTTTAAGCACAGATTTCTTAAAGGGCAGAAGGAACCTTGGAGAGAGAGAATGAATTGGAAACAAATTGTAACCGTGACTTTCTGCCCTCTTTCCTCTCCTTGCCATTTTTGGCAATTAGAGCATTATTTCCTCTTTCCTGTCAAGGACCGTTAGGGTTTGAAAAAGGCTTTTCAGTCCTTTGCCTTTGTTCTGATTTGCAGAAAGGGAAGAAAAGAGTTGTATATCCTTCCATGCCTGCACAGCTGTCTCTGGGCTTCCTTTTTCCAATTATACGTCCTTTTCTTGTTTTTTGATACAGGTTCATAAAGTGAACATAAGAGATGGACCAATGGGTTGCCCAGGCTAAATCCTTAGTATTTTAGAACTCTTTGATGATGCCACAGATCACAATATGCTGTACTGTTCAACTAGTCTCTGCGTTCACACATTTCTGTGTTTTTATAATAATCACATTTCTGCATGTTCTTGTTCTTCCAGCTGACTCATGTGTAAGAAGGTCTCCAAGTTGTCCTATCCATTCTCAGGTTACTAGGTAAGGTAACTTCCTTTTCTTTTCTTTTTTCTTTTTTCTTTTTTTCTTTTTTTCTTTTTCTTTTTCCTTTTTTCTTTTTCCTTTTTTCTTTTTTCTTTTTCATTTTTCCTTTTTTCTTTTTCCTTTTTCCTTTTTTCTTTTTCCTTTTTCCTTTTTTCTTTTTTCTTTTTCCTTTTTTCTTTTTCTTTTTCCTTCTTTTTCCTTTTTTCTTCTTTTTCCTTTTTCTTCTTTTTCCTTTTTCTTCTTTTTCCTTTTTCTTCTTTTTCCTTTTTCTTCTTTTTCCTTTTTCTTCTTTTTCCTTTTTCTTCTTTTTCCTTTTTCTTCTTTTTCCTTTTTCTTCTTTTTCCTTTTTCTTCTTTTTCCTTTTTCTTCTTTTTCCTTTTTCTTCTTTTTCCTTTTTCTTCTTTTTCCTTTTTCTTCTTTTTCCTTTTTCTTCTTTTTCCTTTTCCCTTTCCTTTCCTTTCCTTTCCTTTCCTTTCCTTTCCTTTCCTTTCCTTTCCTTTCCTTTCCTTTCCTTTCCTTTCCTTTCCTTTCCTTTCCTTTCCTTTCCTTTCCTTTCCTTTCCTTTCCTTTCCTTTCCTTTCCTTTCCTTTCCTTTCCTTTCCTTTCCTTTCCTTTCCTTTCCTTTCCTTTCCTTTCCTTTCCTTTCCTTTCCTTTCCTTTCCTTTCCTTTCCTTTCCTTTCCTTTCCTTTCCTTTCCTTTCCTTTCCTTTCCTTTCCTTTCCTTTCCTTTCCTTTCCTTTCCTTTCCTTTCCTTTCCTTTCCTTTCCTTTCCTTTCCTTTCCTTTCCTTTCCTTTCCTTTCCTTTCCTTTCCTTTCCTTTCCTTTCCTTTCCTTTCCTTTCCTTTCCTTTCCTTTCCTTTCCTTTCCTTTCCTTTCCTTTCCTTTCCTTTCCTTTCCTTTCCTTTCCTTTCCTTCCCTTCCCTTCCCTTCCCTTCCCTTCCCTTCCCTTCCCTTCCCTTCCCTTCCCTTCCCTTCCCTTCCCTTCCCTTCCCTTCCCTTCCTTCCTTCCCTTCCCTTCCCTTCCCTTCCCTTCCCTTCCCTTCCCTTCCCTTCCCTTCCCTTCCCTTCCCTTCCCTTCCCTTCCCTTCCCTTCCCTTCCCTTCCCTTCCCTTCCCTTCCCTTCCCTTCCCTTCCCTTCCCTTCCCTTCCCTTCCCTTCCCTTCCCTTCCCTTCCCTTCCCTTCCCTTCCCTTCCCTTCCCTTCCCTTCCCTTCCCTTCCCTTCCCTTCCCTTCCCTTCCCTTCCCTTCCCTTCCCTTCCCTTCCCTTCCCTTCCCTTCCCTTCCCTTCCCTTCCCTTCCCTTCCCCTCCCCTCCCCTCCCTTCCCTTCCCTTCCCTTCCCTTCCCTTCCCTTCCCTTCCCTTCCCTTCCCTTCCCTTCCCTTTCCATTCCTTCTATGCTAATGTGAAATATCTTCCTGATTATGTTGTACATTTCCAGTTGTGTAGCTGCCACAGCTTTTGTATTTCTGCTGTAGCTAGAAAACTTCTCAGCACACCATAAACATGCGACATGCATTCTCTGGTAATAGCTAGTGCTTTCATGATATCAGACAGGATGATCCCCAGAAAGACATACTGATTTTGGCTTATCCAAGATATCCAGTAAGACAATGCAATTTTGATCCATTGCAGCCTATCTGACTCTGCAAACCCCGATCTTTCCCACACAGAGCACACGTACAGGTGCTGAGTGGTATTGTGCGAGTTCAGTGATTCACAGCATTATTTGGTTGCCATTGGTATCCTCAGCTCCCCCCACCTCCATTTGCAAACTGAACTCTTACAGGCAGGCACTCACTTTGCATTTTGATTTCTCTGGCCTTCAGAAATGTGTGCAATTTAGTATGATACCCAGATAGAGCAGGTGCTAGTTGTGAGTGAATCACCCTCAATCTTGGATGTGCAAAATTGTTTAGTAGCTTATTGAGTCTAAAGGTGAAGGAGACTCGCATATGTTTCATCTGAATTCATATACAGTTGGCTTTGGATGTGCTAATCAGATATCCGGAAAAGTTGCTCAGGTCAACATGGCTTTGATTTTGCATGAAGTCCTTACAACTGAAGTCCTAATTTTGGACTGTGATGCCTAAGTCACATGCAAGAAATAAGATTTTATATGATCATAGGTTGGTTGCTTGTTTTGACAGATGGTAATACTTTGACAGATGCTAAAAATATTGGTACGAGTACCCTGTACAACTGGTACAACTACCTACCGGATAGTTCATATTGCTGTCTGCACCATTGGCTCTACTTCTCGCATGGTTTTATGTAAACTTTTCAGTGTGCAATCCCTATGGAGTGACAATCAATTTGTGTAATTTAATAATTACAAATAATTACATACTTCAGATTTTTCCAGTGTCATGAGCAGCTGCTGATTGATCTACAGGCACAGAGTCTCTGTTCGTGCCCTCCCAAGGCTCTCTTGGAACTGCTCAGTGATGTTAAGCACTTAAACAGCAGGGACTTTCTGGGAACAATCCAGCTTGCTCTGGTATTAGGAGCCATTTAGCAAATGGTGATAACTAATTTAATTAAGATCAGATGCTAATGCCATTTGTGAAGATGATGCCGTATGGACACAGGCCTACTGTTCTTTGGCTCTGAAGTATCCTTCTCCGATTTTTGGAGTGCTATGACATACATGCACTAACACACTGACAGCAATGCACAGTAAATGGTTGGAGTACTCAGATATTTGTCATTCAACCAAGGTATTTTATCTACGCAGCTGTCAGATGTCGTCAAGACCAGCAGTTTTATCATTCTTGAAATAATTCATTCCTCAAATGGCTGACTCAAAATGATCAATGTTCTGAAATTCTTGTCACTTACTGTGTAATTTACACTTTGGGTCTAATTTACACACTTTGGGTACTCAAAAGATTGGTCTGCACTGATAGTGTATGTCTACTGTTTGTCAGTCAATAGAGGGGTTCTGACTAATTGTTGGTGCTTTTCTGCTGTTGTGGATTTCATCTATGTGTTCTACGGAGCATGACTTCCATCTTCTGTCAGTTTGGAAAAAAATATCCTCACTCAATAAGTTACTTTACAGGTCAAGAAAATCCTGTTTGTATTTCCTACGTCCAACAATTTGGACAATTTTCAGCTGAACTGTGGAGCTCATTGCCACAGAATAGTGTGAATACTAAAAGTTTCCGTGGTTTTTAGAAGGCATTAGACAGATTCATAGGACATATTGTAATACCTCTTTCTGTCTAGCAATGCTGTTGATGACAAAGGCCTGATATAGATTATTGTACTCATTTTTGTCAGTCATGACTGAAGACAATTGGGATCATGGATTAGATTCGAAGTATGCCTATACTTCTACCATTTCTACCCATCACGACTTGTGTCAAAGCGTCAGTTGAAAGGGTAGCTGTTAAGATTACCAGCAGTGACTCATGTTTTACCACATTCAAAACTGACCATTCTGTCTGAATCTGTCTGAATGTCTCCTGTATAGACAGGAGTAACAGAAATGCCACTAACACCTCTGCCTAGAGGAGTCTACCTAGACTCCTGATGTTCCCTATCAGCAATGGGTGCTGCAGTGACAACAGGATCAGGCTTAACAACAATCCTACTATTTTGCTCACATGTTTTTTCTCTGGTCAGGTTCATCCTTGGTGTCCTGGTGGTAGCTGTTTTTTATCCCCTTATGTTTTGCTTGTAGACTTAGCACCTGGCAGTTACACTTATCACACAGCTGGATGATGATTTCTTGTTTGACAGCTGAGGGCCCTTTGACATTTGCAGATATTATTGTCAGTGCTGGTCCTGATAAGAGGCCTTTTGTAAATAACTGACAGCTTGCACATCTAGGTACGTCTTTAGTTGTGATATTAGGTATTTAGCAGGATTTGTGGATTCGTAGAATCTGACAGGGATGGCAATGTAAGCATTTCTGCTGGGGTCCTGTTATATATGAATATCTATGAAAAACACTCAATTTTCATTTTCTATTCCCTGTATTACTGTTTACAGGTAACTCCAGAGTGAGAAAAGAGGCAGAGTTATAAATTTTGGCTTGTCTCTGCATCAGAAAGCTTTAAAATATTCTTGTTGATACACTGTAAATTTGAAATCCCATGAAGTCTTGTCTTCTTTGTTTGTAATAAAGGAAGAACTAACAGAATCTAGACATAATATCAAAATAGATCTGACTGCCTGCAAATAGGGTTTTAACCAAGAATTCTTTCTTATTTCTTTAACCGAATGAGACTATATATATTGTGTGATTGAGTCAATGCTCCATTATTTTAAATTTGTAAATACCCCACAGTGGTTCTCCAAGGGGTTCTCCAGCATAGTTATGAGAGACAGATTTACAAGTTCTACTTCCACAACAAGGTTTTTCCTATCTTTTCCTCGTCAAGAAGCAAGGGAAAGAGAACAAAAATACATTTCATCTACTGGTTTCTCAAACATTCCCCCACAGTTCTGTGAACACAGAAGGAGAGATCCTTCTAGAGATGTAGAGGTTGAAACCATGCATAATACTTCTCTGGATAGATGCTTTCTGGGTTGTTTTGTACCTACACAGACAGCACTCATAATCTCTAACTCTTGGTCAGAGACTCCTCAATATTTTGTTGCTGAGATCCTGTAGAGGAGGGAACAGCTTTCTGCAATGTGTTACTTGCTGCTGAAGGACAATGAAGGTTGGTGGCATGTGGCTGTAGCTCCAGTGCTGAGGTTTTGCTAGATGGGTTTTACACTCAGAACAAGAACTCTCTTTCTCTTCACATTTAAATGTTTAGTTGAAAAAGGTTTGCTCTTATAAAAGTAAGGAAGAAATTTTTTACGATGAGGGTGGTGAAACACTGGCACAGGTTGCCCAGAGAGGTGGTAGATGCCCCATCCCTGGCAATATTCAAGGTCAGGTTGGACGGGGCTCTGAGCAACCTGATCTAGTTGAAGATGTCCCTGCTCATTGCAGGGGGGTTGGACTAGATGATCTTTAAAGGTCACTTCAAGCCCAAACCGTTCTATGATTCTATTCTATGATTCTATTCTAAAAATGGTACATTAGGAAGTATGATCAAGGCGCAGGAAATGGAGCAGCTTAGATAACCGTCATCAATGAGCAGACATCCATCTTCATTTACAGAACACATAAACACTGTGAGAGCATAATGTGGCTGAAAAGGATTGAGGAGAAACTGGGGCAATACAGTACCAGATAAGAGTATGACTCTATATAAGATATGCCTTGAAATCCCACATCCCCATTTCTAGAATTACTCTCCTTTTTCCAATCAGAGTGTCCAGGCTCACCAATTTTCAGACTATATGATTTAACAACAGAGCACAGTGTGTTTTTTTTTTATATACAACCTTCAAGGATTTTTAAAAAATAAAAACAGTGCTTAGCCCCAATCAGAGAGCAAAGCTGTCACTGTGTGGCAAGTTTCAAATCTATAACAAGACAATGAACCCCTGCCACAAGCAGCAGGGATACAACAGGTATTAAAGAAGGGAGAACGGTTGGTTGGAGGGCAGAAGCAAATGATACAAAGACGGCAATGGGATGTTTAATTTTTAAAATAAATCGAGGATTAAGTCTTTTCAGGAGAATAGCACTATACCAGGAAAGTGAAGCAGAGGACTACAGTGCTTAACCCTGGAAGATGAGAGATGTATAAACCAAATCCCTAATGTTCACAGCAAGCAAGAAATGGCAGTAAATTTCTAGCTCTGAGTCAAGGATGCTGCTGTCAAAAACTCTGATGACATTTGATGAGTAAATGAGACTGGAAGGTAAATTCAGAGTCAACATTTGCCCTGGGGCTTCTGACAAGTAGATGTAAACTGGTGGTCATCAGGATCCTCTGCCAGTGGAAGAACATGTCTTAGGACATGTTGAAATTGAATTATCATTGGATAAATTGAGTTGTAAGAAATTAGCGTGCGTGTGTGCAGTCCTTTGAACCGAAAGAGCAGACACCTGTAAGGGGAAAAGAATGAAGATCTGTGGGTGTGTTTCTGGGCAGGCAAGAGCTCAGTCTTTGGGAACCAGGACCTATGATTTTCCTTACAGAGCTGAAGAGCTTAGTGTTAGAAAGCAAAACATGATCTAGTGAACATGGAGAGATGTTAATATGCAAGAAGATTTCTGAGTGCTGTGAACACAAGCCATAGGAATGAACTGCCTCAGCTTGCCCAAATATTTGTTCCTGCTCCACAACGGTTTCTGTAAGATCTGTACATTAAAATAACAGGCAGCTGTGGCACTTCTCTTACAGAGAAGGTGCTCAAAGTTCTCCAGACTCCTAACTGTCACAATCTCATTCCTGGTTCATAAAAAGCGTATTTAGTCTTTGTTTTTACAAAGCTTTCAGATATTGTTTCAGAGCTTTGTTAAACTGGGATTTATTGGTGATACAGCATAAGGAAACTTGCAGAGGTCCTTTATTTTTCTGAGCAATTGTTTATGGGTAAAAATCTGCAAAGACAAATATCATTGGTTTTGTGTCACTCTCTGTACATGAGCCAGAAATTTAAAATCAGATTTTGATCCTGTACTTATATATGTGCATTTATATATTTATACATTTGTACATTTATATATTTTAAATTTATATTTATACCATCTGAAGACCTCTTCTTCTACCTGGCGAATTGTTTATTTACAAAAATGGATTTAGAACTGAAAGAAAAAAATATGACCTCTATTTTTCTCCTTGCTTTTCATTCAGAGGAACATAACTGATTTCAGTAGGAGTTGCCTCTGATTAAAACTAGTGAGTGTAACAGAACAGCCTTTACAAGTAGAGGGTATAGCATAGCAAGCTAAAATCACCCAAACACATTTACTGTTCAAGCTAGGATTTAAAAGTCCTGAGAATCTTATTTATGTAATTTTTATTTCCCTTTAACCCCTTGGCAATAGCTGGTAGGACTCCTGCCATAAGCACTAATGAATTTTGCATTGAATTCTGACTCTTGGCATTTAAGGCTTAATAAAATCTTCTTTTCCTTTATCTGGAAGATTCTTTTTCTGCTAATTGGTGTCAACATCAATCAAGATCAGAGGTACAACAATACTAGTTTAAAGGCCTTTTGCGCATCTGCTTTATACCCCAAGTAATATGGAGCTGTAGGCAGCTTACACATAAAAGTGGCAATAAATGTCCTTTTACTCTAAAATGCACAAAAATCTTGGAAACTTTGAAAAATTGTGTTATTACAACAAATTAAAAGCCACTTCCAGAGGTCTGTCAGTTCCACAAGTGGCATTTTGAGTGTGTGTGGCTGTGCTAAGTATTTTGCGTAGCTCTAGAAGAGCTTCCTCCAGACCTTCAAAACTGTGGGTGACACTGGGGAATTCTTTAGATGAAGCTCTCCTGGAAGACGAGGGCTGCGTGACAGCTCCATGCATTTCCATGTCTAATATTGTATGTCATAGGCATATTCAGGGCAATTTACATTGCTTGTGCAAGTTCAACAGATTTTAAAACCCGTGCTTGACTGGGGGCAAGAGTAGAAGGTTCTGGATGCATCTGATGGGCAGCACCTTGTTTCTGTGCAAGGTGACTGCCCCTTGGTCTGTGTAAGGCTGGAGATCTTGGGTCTCACTGAATTTGGAGTTTGCCTAGGCCATAAGCAAGATCCTGGCAACCAGCAGCTCTGCGTGAGTCCCTGCAGAGGCTGTTTGATACTGCACCAACTATCATACCTGTTGGTGAGGTAGTGGCTCTGGAGCCAGCCAGCTCCCCCCGTCCCTGCAGGAACTTGGAGAAGGGAGCAGCAGCCCATCAAAATCAGTTGTAGGGTTGCAACAACTGCTCCTGCTGTCCTGTAGGCTTTCAGAATACTGTTTTTTGTCTAGCCAAGCCATGAAAGGATGATGTCAAAGATGAAAACAGGACACCACAGGGCAGCCCATTACACACAGACTCCGCCCACGCACTGATCATCTCCTTCCTGTCCTGCAACAAGCAACACAAAGGTATAACCATTACAGTGGCAAAGGACCATAGCCCCTTCCCCCTACAGCAGTGAGGGGTAGATGTGTGTATCCACAAAGACCAAGTCAAGGACTGGAGGACTGGACTGGGAAAGATGGTTTGTAAGGCGTGGCTTTTAGTAATGACCAAAACTTGTGGCTCATGGGAACTGACTGATAACTTCAGGCCACCCTCACCTCAGCAGACTCACTGCAGAGTCATCACAGCAAAGTAGCAAAGGGTAAAGAAATGATGGCCCTGACTTTCTGAGAGCACGTCTCTTAGTGACCAGGGCTGCATGTGTCTGCTGACTGTTCCCATGGGTAGAAAGAAGATGTAATTGCATGGAGCTTACTGAGCCTTCGTTGCCTGATGCACCCTCTTGATCCAAAAGGCTTCCTCACCACCATGAGAGCAGCCAGGACTGTTTCAAAGGATATGGCAACTCCAGCTGGGGGATCCCCATCTCCACCACTCTCAGTGCAGGAACCTGCAGTGCAGAGTTGAGATGGTATGTGAAGATCCTAATGCCTCAATAGGACCAGCAGAAAGCTTCACCTAAGATTGATGAGTCTTGCTCTGTCCTCCACATAGCCAATGTATTGTTTAGTAAAATGTAAGTGAAGAAAAAGATTTCTCTTCTACATACCAAATCAAAGCCAGAGGGAGAAAAAACACACAGTAAAAAGTGAACATATTTAGACCCAGTAATACTTTTCTTCAAAACAAGGGTAAATGACATGCAGGATTTTCCCCTCCCATGGCTGAGCTGGGGAAAAGTGCTCTCATTCACAGAAGCACTATGAAGCTGACAGAGGACCAGGGGTAACAAACAGCAAATTTGCAGTCCTCTCATGATACCTTGTGGCTCATGCTGCTGCACAGCTCATTGAGCTGTAGCATTAGGGTAGCTTGTTCAGTGCCCAGTAGCTGCCCAGTGAAGCCTAAAATGAAAGAGTGGGGACCTTCATGGTACTTGCTTTGTTAGGTGCAACGATTTCCATAATGGAAGAATACACAAGAAAAGGACAAACATGTACATAAAACCACAGAATCATATAATCATTTAGGTTGGAAAAGACCTTTAAGACCATTGAATCCAACCATTAACCTATCACTGCCAAGTCCACCACTAAACCATGTTCCTAAGCACCATGTCTACACTTCTTTTAAATACCTCCAGGGATGGGGACTCAACCACTTCCCTGGGCAGCCTGTTCCAGTGTTTGATAACCCTTTTGGTGAAGAGATTTTTCCTTGAGGCCATTTCCTCTTGTCCTATCACTTGTTACTTGGGAGAAGAGACCAACCCCCACCTCGCTACAACCTCCTTTCAGGGAGTTGTAGAGAGCAAGAAGGTCTCCCCTCAGCCTCCTTTTCTCCAGACTAAACAACCCCAGTTCCCTCAGCCACTCCTCATAAAACTTGTGCTCCAGACCCTTCACCAGCTTCGTTGCCCTTCTTTGGACACGCTCCAGCACCTTGATGTCCTTCTTGTAGTGAGGGGCCCAAAACCTAACACAGTATTTGAGGTGTGGTCTCACCAGTGCTGAGTACAGGAGGACGATCACTTCCCTAGTCCTGCTGGCCACACTATTTCTGATACAAGCCAGGATGCTATTGGCCTTCTTGGCCACCTGGGCACACTGCTGGCTCATATTCATCCGCCTGTCGACCAGTAACCCCAGGTCCTTTTCCACTGGGCAGGTTTCCAGCCACTCTTCCCCAGGCCTGTAGTGTTGCATGGGGTTGTGATCCAAGTGCAGGACCCGGCACTTCACCTTGTTGAATCTCATACGATTTGTCTCAGCCCATTGATCCAGCCTGTCCAGATCCCTCTGTAGAGTCCAGGTTGACAACATCCACAGCCTTTCCCTCATCCACTAAGCGGGTCACCTTGTCATGGAAGGAGATCAGGTTAGTCAAGCAGGACCTGCCTTTCATAAACCCATGCTGACTGGGCCCGATCACGAGATTGTCCTGTACGTGCCGTGTGATGGCACTCAGAATGATCTGCTCCATAACCTTCCTTGGCACTGAGGCCAGACTGACAGGCCTGTAGTTCCCTGGATCCTCCTTCCAGCCCTTCTTGTAGATGTGCGTCACATTTGGTAACCTCCAGTCAATGGGGACCTCCCCAGTTAGCCAGGACTGCTGATAAAGGATTAAAATTGGTTTGGTGAGCACTCGCACCAACTCCCTCAGTACCCTTGGGTGGATCCCATTCAGCCCCATAGACTTGTGTGTGTCTACATGGTGTAGCAGGTCACTAACCATTTCCCCTTGGATTATGGGGGCTTCATTCTGCTCCCTGTCCCTGTCTTCCAGCTCAGGGGGCTGGGTCCCCAGAGAACAACTGGTCTGACTATTAAAAACTGAGGCAAAGAAGGCATTGAATACCTCAGCCTTTTCTTCATCCTTTGTCACTGTTTCCCTGCACATCCAGTAAAGGATGGAGATTCTCCTTAGCCCTCCTTTTGTTGTGAATGTATTTATAGAAACATTTTTTATTGTCTTTTATGGCAGTAGCCAGATTAAGTTCTAATTGGGCTTCGGCCCTTCTAATTTTCTCCCTACATAACCTCACGACGTCTTTGTACTCCTCCTGAGTTGCCTACACCTTCTTCCAAAGGTCATAAACTCTCCTTTTTTTCCTGACTTCCAGCCAAAGCTCTCTGTTCAGCCAGGCCGGTCTTCTTCTCTGCTGGCTCATCTTTCGGCACATGGGGACGGCCTGCTCCTGTGCCTGTAAGATTTCCTTCTTGAAGAATGTCCAGCCTTCCTGGACTCCGTTGCCCTTCAGGACTGCCTCCCAAGGGACTCCATCAACCAGGCCCCTAAACAGGTTGAAGTCTGCCCTCCAAAACTCCAAGGTAGCAGTTCTGCTGACCGCCCTCCTTACTTCTCCGAGAATCATAAACTCTATCATTTTGTGATCACTGTGCCCAAGATGGCCTCCAACCCATGATCAAAAAACACCAAAATTCTGCCATTGACACCAGACTCAGAGCCAGGTATTGATCTGCTGGGTCTTCCTGTTCCTTGCCTCATCATTCTCTGCAACTGGAAAGACAGAGAAGAACACTACTTGTGCTCCTGATTCCTTAACCAGTCGTTCCAAGGTCCTAAAGTCTCTCTTGATTGCTCTTGGACTTCTTATTGCAACCTCATAGCTGCTTAGATGAAAAAGCAATAATGGATAATAATCTGAGGGCTGTACCATGGTAGGAAGTTTTCTCATCACATCTTCAACCTGGGCCCCAGGGAAGCAGCAGACTTCCTTAATAAGTGAATCTGGTTGGGCCTTCTGTTCCCCACAGAAGACAGTCTCCTCTTCCATCTTCTTTTCTTTATGGAAGCAGTTTTGACACAGGGCATAGGCCAACTTAACCTTAGCAACACCTCCAACCTAGATGAACCATCATCCTCGTCATTGTTTGGTTCCACTTGCAGAGCCTTGTACCTATTATGCAAGGGCACGTGGGAAGGTGGGGTAGTCATGGAGGAGATAAACTTGCTGCACCGGGCAGGAACTTGTTGCCATTTCCCCCCTATCCCTTAAGTCACCGTGCTCTGCTGGGTGGAGAGAGGATAGGGAATCCTCCATATCACATATCCTGTCTGCCTGAGAGGTCTGTCCCAGGGAAGGTAGGGTGAGGTTCCAGCAGTCCATCTCCCTCTCAGACTCCCTGATACTCTTCAACCTACTCACCTTCTCCTGGAGCTCTTCCACTAAGTGGAGGAGTTCCCCTACCTGGGCGTACCTCCCACAGGTGTGCCCACTGCTGCCAACCGGTATTGGCATAAGAGTAGGGCACACCCTGATGACACCTGGGTAGCAGCATGTTCCCCTTGGAGCTCTGTCTGCGAAGCAGCATCAGTTATGGTGCATGCAGAGCTTAGAGAGGCCATGGCCTTCTGCTGGGTAGATACCATTGCTCCCTGGTCAAGCCAGTAGAGTTACAGTGCCCTTCCTGCACGCCCTGCCGCACAAACTGCCATGCCACACCCTGGTCACTAGCACTCCCAAGGGGCTTCTTTGATAGGTTTGTGAGGGGCTTGGCCACTGTTGCTCCTGGCCCTGTCGAGGTTTCATCAGCTGATGTGGCATGAGCTGCAGGCTCCTGGCGGGTCTCTCTGCTCCCCTGAGTTTCCCCTGGTTCAGGAATCCCCTGTGCACCACGCTAGAGTGCTCCACTGCCGATCGTGCCGGCACCAAAACTGTTCGCCTCAGTGACTCAAGCCTCTAAAAGTCTGCTAAGAAATTCATTTTACCTACCACATTCAGATCAGAGTTAACAGTCAGCTGGGTTAAAATCTAATGTTAGACATTGAAATCCACAGCGTGAGACAACTACCATGATCAGGTCACTCTGGTAGAGTATGGAGATTTCACTGAGGATCTAATTAATTACCTTGAGTGAATCACTTTTATCAAGCTGGACAGGGACTCAATCTCAGTCTTTCCTGGGCTGGGATTTTGGGAAACATTTCAGAACTGCAGAATTTGTAGTGACACCCACCGAATCTCTAGCAACTCTTTCTTTCAGCTGGTGTAGAGGTGACCATGATACTATTTGCCTTGTGTTTTGAAGAGAGGTCTTAGCAACCTGTTACATTATTCTTAGTGATAATCCTCTAACAAAATGAGGATATGGTGAAATAGTCCTTCTTGTCTATGATGAGATGGTCCACTGAATGCTTCTGCCCCAGTGCCTTCGGTGTTGGCAATATCCCAGTTTGCTCCCTTGTTCTTGGGCTCAGTGCAGCACTGGATGATATCAAAAGCAGCCTAACCAGTGAGTAAGTGGAGGATTTTATCCTCATGGGCTGCCAACCTGGTAACTTTCTCTGGAAAAATGTCTTCTGATGCTACTTCATTACACGGTGCAATACAAGGCTGCTCCTGGTCAATAGACCAATGGCAAATCTTTTGGTGTCCCGTAGGCCATTGTGCATTTTGAGTAATAGCTGCCTGGGGAGCAAGTTAATGCCAGGAGCGAGCATTGTTTGCTGTAACTCACATGAATAGCTATGAACAGAAAGGCTGAACGTTGCGATGACAACACATCAATAAGCAAAGCCACTTTCTCCACCTTTTGACATGAATTACCTGTCTTGGATGCTGCACTATAATCAGCACTTGCATCGCCAGGAGGAAAATAAAGGCCAGTTTGACCTTCTGGAGCAACAGGATGTGTTTTCCTGGACTGATGAGGGAGTCATTAGTCTGGAAAGTTACTTGGACTGTCAGTAACCTGCTCACTGTGTGATGCACTGCCTTGGCTGAGCCACACCTCAGTGTTTAATTTATACCTTTTGCATAGGGTGAGTTCTTTAGGGACTGTTAGCATAAATGTGTCTGCAGGCAAGATGACTGAGCAGCCTGCAGGACGAATCTGTACAAGGACAAGATGCAAATTCTGCACAGATTCAAAAGTGAGCCCTTTGGGGTTAGTCAGTGAGTTACAGAGGAGAGAACTGGGAGGAGTAGCTTTGCTGGGATTGCCAGCATTCCTCCTGACCAACCTGTCTGTGTTTGTTGCTGGTACCGGGGCTGCTGGACCGCTGCAAGGAAGCAGTTACGACAGCAGTGGGACTGCTTCTCTGTTAGAGGGGCACTCATATCACTAGGCAAGACAAAACAGACTGTTTGTCTCCCGTTCACCTTCTAGGCAGATCAGTGCAGTCCTTAGTGCTAGTCTTAGCTATTTCCCTCTTCATTTCACACATATTTCAAACAAACGGGGATGACAAAAGTATGCAATTTATCGCAACACACAATGCTGGTAATTTTGCAGGATCTGAGGCCAGCTGAGCAATATACTGCTGACCTTAAATTGCTCATTCCCCTTTGCTGTTAAGTAAAAGAATAAATCAATGGGTAATTCCTTTCTCTCACTATACCTCCTCTCCCTCCCCTTTTTTTAAAGCCAGACATCAGTCCTTTTTATTTAGTCATGACAATGCAACTAGCGTGAAGAAAATCTTAGTACCATACCAATATGTTTAGTTTCTTTTATAGTGTTAATTAGATGTCAAAGGCATGCTTAGTGCCTTTCTGAGAACGGCATGATGCTCACCCAGGAAGCTCGGATAATCCTATTGTCAAATTTGTTTATTAAAATAGGGTGGGTTTTTTGCTGTAGAGGACTTAGCCTCTCCTCTAAAAAACAAACTAACCAGGGGATTGCTGGATGCTGTGTATGCCATTGTCCAATAATTGCAGAGTTACCTGCTGCTATATCTTGTCTGAGCAATGTGTGCTTAGAGGAGCTGGGAGAGATGTAAAACCATTTTAATCCTTTGTAGTTCTTGCCTGAAGTTCTTGACTAGCAAGATATTAGAACAAAATGGGGAAGGCTTTTTTTTTAATACATGCAAAATATGAACAAGGTACTCCTGCTGCTGTTGAATGTGTTTTTCAGTAAGTGCAGCTTAATTTACATTTGGAGGAAGCTCAGAGGAACTAGTTCTTTCTTTCATTTATACCCATATAGTATCTGAACAGGCTAGTCTGAATTGCAGTGCACCTTCAATGCTTCAAAGAAGTGAAATGGCAGACAGCAAAAGGGACTGGATAACAGCAAAAAGCCACACCATATATGTCTGAAGTCTCATATGAGCTAATGAATGTAACATTCTATCTATCCATGTATACACATGTATATATATATGTTTTTTAACTGCATCATGACCCCACTGTCTGTCAGGAGTGTGTCTGGCAGTATCTGTAAATCATAGAATCGTTAAGGCTGGAAAGGACCTCTGAGATCATCAAGCCCAACCTGCTAACCTAACTGCCTGATCCTCCTCTAAACCATGTCCCTAAGCACCAGGGACAAAGCGGGACCCCTGAAGTGTGTTTCCTTACCTCTCAGCATCCTGTCCAAGGTAGTGAGCTGGTGCAGTGGCAGGAGGCTGTCCTGCCCGACTTGCTGTGCACAGGACAAAAGGTATATAGGCAGGCAGGCACTTTATCTGAGCTATCCATCTGGGAACAGAAATAGGATTTCTTACCAGCACAGAAAACCATTCTAATACTAAGAAATAACTCACAGGGAATTAAATTATGAATGTATATGCTGCCCTGAGGGTATGTCAGTTTGTACCACAGAGTATCCATAACCATTCACTTTTGTGCTGTTGGGCAGGGGAGGCCAGTTAAGCTGCTCTGTGGCAGATGAACTGTTAATATCCGAGGCACCCTTTAATAGAAAGAGGCACGAGGGCACTATATCAATTTATTGTAATGCAGTGAAATATGAACCGCAGCAAAAATAGAAAAAAAAAAATCTGTTTCCGTGAACAATCATATTTTGGAATATTTTTTCCTGGTGGTGGAAATTTAATAAAACAGCTGGAAGCCATCAGGAAATAATAAAGCATTTTCTGACTAAGGAAGAAGGTTTTTGGCTAGTTCAGAAAATCTGAATATCATTCTCATCTCTGTTTCAGATGAGCCATGTCACAGAGGCCAGCCATGATTTGGTTTCTCAACAGGCTGATTCCTTTTCTCAGATTTTCTTTTGCTTACGATAGGGGCTTCAGGGCTAGTTAGGCCTTTGATTTCACTTGATATGGCAGTACCGATGGACTTCTGAGCCTGTTATTCTGAAAGATGGACAATCAACAATAAAAATGAGATGATATGTGCCAGCAGACCAGTCTTGTGAAGCACACAGCCACATGGCCAGTTGTCTTTGATATGCAGCAGAAGTAGCTGGCTGGTGAATTACCACTGGTGATTAATCTAAAGCATTGCCAGTGACAATGTTTTCTGTCACATCATCGTTCTACACAGTCTTGCAGAAATTAACTTTACAGAATCAACATCCAGCATTTTATTTGTTTTAAATTTATCTGCCATGAATCCCATGAAGTTTCCCCTCGCTTCCCCTCTTCAGTCGTTTTCTCCCCTCCTACTATTAGACAGAGTGAATAACAAGAAACCATTCAGTTTTTGGTGGTTTAAGACTTGTCATCCTGTGCTTTATGACTTATAATAGGTCTTGCTAGGAAAAGAATCCACTGGGAACAGAGGCTTATTCTCTGTTCAGACTGACAGTGGGATAGACAGGTGTCATCTCAGGATGACATTTAAAGGTGGACGAGCGCCATGAGTGAGGGTGTTCAGTCTGGAGTAATCAGTGTCAACCTTGATGAAGATTATTTTTGTCAACTTTATTTATTCCTTTGAGACATCACTTTATAATAACAGGAAGACTGTAATTTAAATGCTTATGGGGGAGTAGGTGGCTGAATTATTCATTCTTTACAGAAGGCAAATTCTCCATCGAAACCCAAAAGTGGCTGACACACAATATCGTCTCTCTTCCCTTCCCACCTTTGGTGCTCTGAAACACAGAAGGAGTACTATGGCTCCTTCAGTTAATCTGCAGGGATGGAAAATTAGCATCTTCCCCTTTTATTTAAGGAAGATGCTTCACCCCTGAGACTCTCCTAGAGACACTCTAATTGGTCATCTTTCAGAGCTTTGATTTTAATAAGGAATAGTGAGCAGCATTTTGCAGCTATCCTAAGCAAAAAGATGCTGAAGTTTATTGTAGCATGGATCTCAAAAACACTGAAATAAAGATTTGCGCCGGCGATTTGCAATGGCTTCTGCTATTTAAATGCAAATGTGTATAGATACCAGTCATTTGATATGCCTTGACTTTCGTCTCTGCCTTTAAATACCTAAGTTTCCTTCTGAGATGCACCTTCCTTTAAAAAAAAAGGCAAAACTAAACAAAAAACCCTAGCCTGTACATCTAAAGTCAAGACCACCTGTGCAGCTCAGCATCTGTAAAAATGTGTTTCATCCAGGCTGGTCCCTCACCTTATCCATATGGCCCTGAGGCCACCAGCTGCTGCTGGGGCAGAGAGGCATATATATGGGAATATACTGGCCATAGCATACCAATACAGTTGCCACAGCAGCAGCCCTCTTTTTTTCCCTCTCTCTTCCTCTAGGAATCTTGAATGTGTTTAAATATTAAAGCTGGACGCATCTCAGTGTATCCTCTGTGGAGTCTTTCTATTGAAAACATCCAAAATCCAATAAAATTAGCTGATCCTTTTGATGTTTGTAAAGTGGCTGCTCACTGAGGCAGCTGGTCTGGGAGTCCAATATCAGACTCCTATAAAGATATCTACAGAGCATTTCCAATAGTGCTGATATGTGTAATCTCCTTGCTAGGTATTCCATTCTGCTCACTAACATATCCTTTATTTAAAAATGGATATTCAGGAGGGTTTGTTTGCTTTATTCCTACTTCAATGTAGCATTGATTTACCTTGTGTCTTAGAGAAATCCCTTAACAAAAAAAAAAACAAAACAACACTTTGAACTTACAGAAACCTATTCACTTCTTAGGCAAAAATGTTGATAGTACTCTGTAAAACAGGGATTATTTCAACTTTACTAAGGAGGGAAAGTGGTTGCTGTGTCAACAGGGTGAAGACTCAAAAATTCTAATATTTAGGTTTTGCCTTAGTAATGCTGCTCCACTCCTATCTCCCTACAAAAAAACAAATGGAGAAGGACAAAAGACTCTCCAGGTACTTTTCATGACCACAGACCCAAGCACAGCTGGGAAGAACAGCAACTTCAGAACACTTTAGGATTAAGTTAACATGCGAAATAACCTTATGTGCTTTTCTTTACAAAGCACACCGTTTCTGTGCTCTCAAATCAGGGCTGGTAAAATACCAGGACAAACCCTCAGGTCCTGCAGAAATATTTATACCTCCATTTAATTTTCACATCAGGCACAAATGCTATTCATGACGATTAAAAATAGGAGTCAGAAGACAACAGAGGTTCTCAGCCAAATTAGTATCGTCTGTCAGAAAAAGCAGACTCTCAGCAGCCGCCACATTAACCATTGGCCTAAGTCAGTTTTCCGTTGAGTAGCAGGCGCTTTTCCAATTTTCTAATACAGACTATTGCCTTGGCAAAGAGTAAATGGGATCTGGTGCCAGGACACTTGTATCTAGAGCATACTTTGACTCCTTGCTGTATTTGCAGAAATTCCAGGTACACATCATTAATCACGAGGCCTGTCCTATTCTTGAATTATTTAATACAATATTGGAGCAGTTCTGAATTATTTAAAGCAATATGCGAAAGGTTCTCTGTGATATACATGCAGAGATTATTAAGAACCTTGCTAAACAGATTTAAATTGCCAGAACCTAGTATCAGCTCCCCATGTTCCACAGCCCCAACTCAAGGAGGGAAAGAAACAGCATTCTTCTGTCCAATAGCCTCCTGATTTACCCTAAAATTTACTGCAGCTGTTATAAATAAGGGAAATGATTTTAATCTATCTCATGAGAAGCTGCTGAAAACATGACAGGCAGAAAGAAAAGGCCCAATGCAATGTAATTTGGTACTACAGGAGAATGGAAAAGCCAGAATGTTTATCTGATCCTCCTCAACCTGTGAACCAGGCATAGAAATAACGTGGAAACAGATTGTCTTCCAAAGTGCTTTGATCTTTCTTTTTTTTTTCCGGAGAGACCAGGAATGAAAGAGTAACTTTTATAATGAATCTGTGGTTGTTCTTCCAGATTCATTAACAGCAGAAAACATTCCTTGGGACTACTTGACAAGTTCATTCAGCTCCTTAGTCACACCCAGAATGGCTGGACCACTACCAGGCTGCTCTTCCATGGGCACTATGCTCCCCAGCTGCAAAGTTCAGTCTCACGAGCAGTCCCTGCAAAGCTACTACTTCTGCTGTGTATACGGGTGCTCCCAGATACTTTCTGAAAAGTTCTTTCTGTTGTGTTCTTGCAGTGTGCAACTCTGTTCAGATCACCAGATTATGGACATAAAGGGTGACAGACTCTGACCAGCACCCTGTTTCGATAGCCAAGCTCAAGACTGGACTGCCCATGAATCCTGATAATAGATGAAGTTGCAGAGGTAGCCCAGAGTACCTTGTCTGCCTCAAATCAGTCAAATGGCAAGATAGGTAAGTGATGGTGTCTAGACACAGCAGATTTCCCCCCTGGATGTACTGTAACACTCAGGCTACATCAGTGATTTCCCACCCAGAATCATCAGCTGAATCACCAGGAGATCTGTGCAAAGGGTGCTCAGGAAGCAAATAACAAAGTTGGACAGCAAAATGAGACTTGAGTGTAGCTTCATAAGTAGTTCAACTCATTCCTAAATGGTGGTTTAGATCCAGACTTTGCAGCTGTGACCTTATTTTTGGGTGATGGCTATGCTTTCTGACTGAAATGATCCTGCTCTTCCCACTCACCACAAAGATGGGCTGGGGGAGACTTTTTACAATAGAGAAGGGAGAAGTGGCAGCTGGGAAATTCTCAGCATCAAGAGAATCAGTTTCTGCATCTTTGCTCCTCCTCCTCCTCTTCTCTTATACAGTCATTTGCTAGGAAAGACGGGGACTAGCTCTTTAAAGGCCCTTGAGGACAGCCACGTATAGAATTAGGACCCTACGGAAATGAATATGCCAGGTGACCCTAATCAGAGCTGCTGTCTTAGTTTGCCTATGCATTCAGGCACGTTAGCACGTACACTCAAGTTATTTTCTTGAAACTTTTCTTCCCGGCCAAGCACGTGGACTGAAATTTCCTAATGAATCTTTCCCTTCAACTCAACAGAAAGAAGCTGAGATTCTCCTCCAGTCACAGGATTGCAGGAGCTTCAGTATTATGTGCCAGTGTGCCTACCCATCCTTTAACCTGGCCCATTAGGGACATCTACATTAAGGAGTCATTTTCAATATGAATATTATTTTCCCTTTGCTTCTAGGTAATGTATCTCTGAAAAAAGCCTGGTCAGTACTCCCTGAAAAGTACATAGCATTTTCCCCATTGTTAACCTTAAAATATTGCAATTAAGTGGTGAAGAAGGGCAGAAGAGGGATTACTGGCATGTATTTTTTTAGCCAAGTAATCACAATGGAGGCATTCACCTTTCCACTCATTTCAAGATGGCCATGAACTTATTATATAGCCAACTCTAACACACCAGGATAATATATGACGGTGAATCATCTTAGTTTATCCATTCAGCTTGCCCTATGAGTTTACAAGGGCTTAAAATCTATTTGCTTTTCACCTCGTTTAGCCTTGATTTAAAGCTATGACAGCAAATAAGCGGATGCTATACTTCAATGTCTCTCTCTATGGAGTAAATCATATCATACATTGTTGCTGATGTTTCTGCCCTAGTATGTATATGGGGGTATGACTCCATGTGTATAAGGGACAAAGGCACACAGCTCTGTGCCTGAGCAGAAGGCAGGCATAAAACATTTGGGATTTTGCTCTCTCTGTGTCCAGCAGTTTGGTTATTGGAGAAATGAGGGTCAGGCAGTCCCACCGCACCTCCACCCTGAGTGCTGCTGGGACCATGCACTGCATCAGGGAGCCCCGCCTCAGCAACAACTTGAATTTCTACACCTAGAAAAGGTACAGAATTGTTCTGGGATAGATGACAGCATCTGGGGGACAGTTCTGCCCAGTGCTTTGTGCTTCCACTGGTTTGGAGCATGCCCATTTTTGATCATTTCTTTTACAATGTCATATAGAAGAATGTGCTCTCCTTCCCTTTTCTTCTCCCCCAAGCTTTGCTGGCACTGAATCAAGTAGATTTTGCCCTGTACATTTTCCAGTTGTTCATTCAGCACCATGTTCTTATGCACATTCAAAATTACATCATAAAAGTCAAGCAACCAGTGCCTTTTCTATACCAAAGACAGTGTAATCACACCACAGGTACAGCTGGCTTGTATTTCTCTCTTTCCCTTTACAATTTTTCCCACAATCTTTAATTTAAATAATTTTAATACCATTTTAAAACCAGATGACATGTTCAGTAGTCATCACTTTATGTCTTGACTGTTGAAAAAGGGCTATATATATATATATTCATAATATATGAATATATTATTTTTGTTTCATGGATATCTTTTCTCATTACTTTATTCTTTTGAAATCATTTTTGCGTTTGTAGAACTTAAGACCTGTGCCCTTAATCTTAACATCCTTATAAAGATTTTCAATCAGTCATTTATGTTAATCCAGAGCCCACAATATCCACCATAAAATTGTTTTAAGGGCAATGTAGACTTTCAAAGGCAAACTTGCTGCAAAATATTTTTTACTCTTTTTTTTTTTTCAACTTCTGTATAATTTTAATTGTCTGCTTTTTTGAAATAAATGTGTTTGGGTTTTTTATGCAACATTATTTTTCCTGCAGAGCATTCTTTGAGGTACACAAAAACAATAATACAGAGATACCCATCTTCTTGTGCCATTATCATGGTACTTCAAAACTTCTTTGAATTATTTGTGGTGCTGTAAGCATTAGAAGGCTCTCAGTTTGCCGTGACAACACGGTCTTTCATTTAATTCAGACACAGCTACTGCTGTTTACTAAATACTTTCAATAAGATGGCACCATCACAAAGAAGCAAAAGGCTGCCCAGTTCTTATTGTCACTGCAAGTTCACATCCTGCTGCAGCTCGGGGTCTTTTTGCAGCATTGCTTTCTTTGCGAAGTGAAATATTTAGGGTAAAATTCTGACATTTTATTCACATCCTGCAATAACTTCTTCCACTGAAATCAATAAGACTACTCAAAGGATGAAAAGTTACATAATATGTTTGAGGTAGGCAGATTCCCATCCCTCAGAATTTATCTGCTTTTCCCTTCAGTCTGCTTGACAAAGCTTTATTAGAACACACATAAACCAGCACTCCCCTCCAGCCCACATGCAAATGCTGCTGTTACCAGGAGAGCGGAATCAAAACAAAACTGTATCCCTTCTAAAGTAAAAGATGGAGAAATAGAAAGGGAAACAATTACAAAAGAGCCACTAATTTAGTTATCAACAATCTGCAAAATCCATATGAAGCAATTATTTTGTTGAAAAGCAAGGGAGGAAATTGCACTACAGTCATTTCCACGGTGTCATTCAAAATGGAAAAAATTGTTAGGGGTGGGAAGTCTGACAAAGTTATGGTGACCTGCAGCTTTTATTTGATTTTTTACTACTAATAAAAGCATCTTAGGATAAATATTCTAACAGGCACATTTACCTGTCTAAGCTGAGAAGCTGCTATTATGGTTTTGTCCAAACAAATGTGCCGAGAAAAGAGACTACACATTGAACCTGCATATACTGGCACTGCTGATGTCCCTCAAGGACCCTTCTTTGACTTTTACAGCTTCTTTCTCTGCTCTCATGCCTGAATGATTTTCTCCAACAAATCACAGTACTTCCTCTACAAGATGTCGTATCCCAAATCCAGACGACCTTACAGACCCCAGGTCCTGAGAGACTAGAAATCCATAGCAAAGCTGCAGGCTTCCCACATGCCACTCTCGGTGTATGTGTTTACAGGCAATTGTAGGGTTTTTTTTACCCTTTTGCCCTTTTCTCAGGTGAGCTGGAAGGGTGAAGAAAGTGGTTCAGAGACCTGAGCAGAGAGGAGATGAGACAGCCCAGTCTGGGGATCCATGCAATTCTGTTCACTTGAAGATATGCTGAAAGAAACAAGCCATAGCTCTCTTCATTTTAATTTACTTATTTATCTTTTTAATTATTTTAATGGGGACATGTCACATTATTAATGCAGTGGGAGATAAAACTTCCAAACTCCAGCGGATAACTGGATACAGGGTTGCATGGTATTGTGCTCTGTTTTGCAACATGGATGTGACAGATGGAAGAGGCACTGCAGGCCTTGTGTGTACTCCTTCAGTAGAGTGAACAGGATTGTTTAAATACTCAGATCCATATAACATTTGGCAATCTCTCCTAACCCTCATCAGGCTAGGTTTAGACCACAGGAGGGGACTGGAGGAGCTCTGATCCCTTCTGACCAGGCTGACTGCCCTCATAAACTGATACTTCCCACTTAAGTGCCTGTTCTTCTCACTGGTCTCATCTTAACACTTGGATTTAGAAGTTTGTTTTGTGCTAGTAAAGCCTCTGATATAGCTATGGTTGATGATGGTGTCTGCTAAGCCTGGTTACAATATAAATAAATAATAGTGAGCAATGAGGATGTGGCTGAAGCCAAGAAAGCTGATGAATTTGGAAGGTTTTTGTGTTTGGGCATTAGCACGAGAAAGTTGGGGATGTGTATCCAGTTGCTGTCACAGACTTTCAGAAACACAGCTTGGGTTCCATGTGGCAGGATCCTGGTGATTGTAATTAAGATCAATGACTAATCATTGGTTGCAATCAAAGAGTTGCAGTCAATGGCTCAATGTCCAAGTGGAGACCAGAGATGAGTGGCGCTCCTCAGGGGCTGGTATTGGTACTGGCGCTGTTTAACATCTTTGTTGGCAACATGGACAGTGGGATTGAGTGCACCCTCAGCAAGTTTGCTGATGACAGCAAGCTGTGTGGTGCAGCTGACACGGTGGAGGGAAGGGATGCCATCCAGAGGGACCTTGACAGGCTGGAGAGATGGGCCTGTTCAAACCTCCTGAAGTTCAACAAGGCCAAGTGCAAGGTCCTGCAGATGGGTCAGGGCAATCCCAAGCACAAATACAGGCTGGGCGGAGAATGGATTGAGAGCAGGCCTGAGGAGAAGGACTTGGGGGTGTTGGTTGATGAGAAGCTCAACATGACCTGGCAATGCACGCTTGTAGCCCAGAAAGCCAACCATATGCTGGGCTGCATGAAAAGAAACGTGACCAGCAGGTCAAGGGAGGGGATTCTCCCCCTCTACTCTGTTCTCATGAAACCTCAGCTGGAGCACTGCATTCAGCTCTGAGGCCCCCACCGTAAGAAGGACTTGGACCTGTTGGAGCGAGTCCAGAGGAGGGTCATGAAGATGATCAGTGGGCTGGAGCACCTCTCCTATGAGGGCAGGCTGAAAGAGTTGGGGTTGCTCATCCTGGAGAAGAGAAGGCTCCAGGGAGAGCTTATAGCAGCCTTCTCGTAGCTGAAGGGGGCCTACAAGAAAGCTGGAGAGGGACTTTTTACAAGGGCATGTAGTGATAGGACAAGGGGTAATGGCTTTAAACTGAAAAAGAAGATTTCGATTCGATATAAGGAAGAAATTCTTCACTATGAGGGTAATGAGACGCTGGAAGAGGTTGCCCAGAGAAGTTGTGGATGCCCCATCATTGGAAGTGTTGAAGGCCAGGTTGGATGGGTCTTTGAGCAACCTGGTCTAGTGGAAGGTGCCTGTGCCCATGAGAAGGGGGCTGGAACTAGATGATCTTAAGGTCCCTTAACCCAAACCAGTCTATGATTCTATGATCATTTTAATGAATATGGCCTCAAATCACACTGGGAAATTTTGCACATTGTGCCTCAGTGCTTCAGTTTCCTTTACAGAAAGCAGGGAGGGTAGAACTTCCCTTTTCCAATTCTTTGTTTCTTCTTCTCCAGTAAGCATGTTGGGGCAGGACTGTGTTTGTTCAGCACCTATAGCACTAGTGACCTGTACTCTGATGCAGTGTTTAGATGAAATTGTAATGAGAGTCATGACAACAGATTTGCTTTTCAGCTTCTTGATTATGTACTGCTATAAATTTAACACAAGCAAGCTTGGAAGTGAGGCTTCTTGTTTCTGTTGTTGGTCAGAATCCAGAAATGTAGAGTTGTGATAAGAAGTCAATAACAAAGAACAGGTTAATTGAACTCTGGAACTGTTTTGACTAGCAGTTGTTCAAGTTCTGAGCAACGGTTTTGTCAGTACTTTTTTTCACTGGACTAATTCATCCATTCCTTTCTGGAAAACTTATTGTATTGTGTCATTCAGCATCAGAGCACAGCAGTGTTTTTCATGATCTATGTAATAATCAGTGTTTTTACCAGTTTATCTTGTCTTTCACATAGCAAAGATGTGCATTCCCAAGGTGCCAGATGTTTACATCCCCAAGTAGGTGAAATGTAGTAGAAAAGGATGTCATTTTGATGACTCTCTTTATAGCATATTCCTACCAGTACTCATTTGAGCATCTGGGATGACAGTAGTAAATAATGCTTAGTACTCCTATAGCATAGTACATGTTCAAAATGAAATTTTAGTAGTAGTAGGTTTAGAGATCTCTGAAAAAGTGAACAAGTACCAAAGAGAGAAAGTTAACCCTTGACTGTGATAGAACTGTGGCAAGCCAAGAAGTGTTCTCTGGGGAGTGACTCTTTCTCATTTAGAAAAATAAGAAAAAACGCTTCCATGAGTAGTAAAATTATATGTATAAATGTACTCCAGTGCAATTATTGCTGGGGAAAAAAAATTGATTAATTTCTCACTACAGATAAAACTTAATATATGATTTGGTAAATATCTAAATTCAAGAGAGACCTCGGTAACAGTTATTTTACTTATCTGTGAGAATTAATATACTTGCAATCCAACCTGACATTACAGTGCTGTTGAGATACTACAGAGAGGTGGAGAACTTCATAGTTTTATCTTCCTGATATTTCAGAACAGACTGAGATTTCAGACTGGAGATGCCTTGGTCTGAAAGCCATCTTCATAAGATGAGGTCTAATGTTGTAGTTTTGAGGAAATACAGATAGTATTCGAATCAATATTGTGTGCCACTTAAAAGGTACAAAGAAAAAAACATACCATCAATATTTTGGTTGTTTAAATGTGTTGGTATACTGCCATAGTAAAGACCATTGACTTGTGTTCCTTAATCCCCTCCTCCTGGGACAGGATGCTGGATGCCAGATGCTAAGCCCTTTTTCCCCACACTATGCAATGCAAAACTCTGGTCTAAAACCTACCCTCATAGAGAAAAATGAGTTGTAAACCAGTGGAATTAAACACAACATGTTAAATATACACTTTGGAACATAAGGGATGAAAAGATAAATATTAAAAGTCATCCCAATAATAGCAATGCATAAGATATCTGATGATTCCCAGAGTATTTTTAGAAAGCAATGCATTGCTGCAGTGTGCGACTGAAATATCACCCAGTGTGCGACTGAAATATCACCCAGTGAGACTCCAGCATAATTAAGCAATGATTAATCAATACTTAACTAAAGAAATTAAGCTCAGGAGAAACAATTAATTGAAGTTAAGTGAACTTTGACAGCTCATATTAAACTAAGGCTCTAATTAACAAAAGCATTGTGCATCCTCTAAATGGAGGGACGTGCAGACTTCAGGTGCTAAGGATGGGGTGAGTGTTATTCTGCAGATTTCTCGATGATGAGGAGTCACTGATGGAAAGCTTCATTTCAAGGCTTTGAAAGGAGAAGCTGATTTTTCTTCAGGTGTCCAAGATGCTATTTGGTGACTTGAATCTAAGATCTGGAACTAAAGGTGGCTATCTGGAGGAACAAATGCAGTGCCTCTTGGCAGGATTCACAGCCTGGCCCCATGTACTTCAGGCTCATATAACGTAGAGGCAAGCTGCTGGACGAAGTCGGGGGGCGACTGCCTTAAGCCCGTGCTATTGCCAAACTCCACAGTGCTGAGATGCCTTGGCCTTTTGCATCACTGAAGGTCTTCAGCTCCGCAGCCCAGTTTCCCCTCGCAGCTCTGCACCTTTCCCCCAGCTGCTGGAGCAGCATTTCTCAGAGCCTCTGGGATGTCTTTCACCCTCCTTGTTATTCTTGCACTGTTGTTTCCCTGCTGCTATTCTCATGGCCTTGCCCATGAAATCCCCAACAGTGATTTTATGGTGGTTTCTCATGAGAAGATGATGACCACCAGCGTGAGACTCACCCCTTCCTCCCCCTGTTTTCTGGAATTGTGGTTGCAGCTCCCAGTTCATGTTCAGGGACCCAGTGACCTGCCTGCTGCACCAAGCTGCACTAGTCAGAACAAACAGCTTTGTACGCACAAGCAGCCAAAGGGAAGTGTGTGGGGTGTTGCTGGCGGAGGCGCTGCAGGGCGGCCTCTGTGAGGAGAGGCTGGGGCTGCCCCGTGCCGGACACAGCTGGTCCCAGCCGGCTCCAGGGGCCCCACCACAGGACACAGCTGAGCCCCTCAGCCAAGCTGGGGGCCCCGGGGGGGAAAACAGGTTGCCGAAAGGGCCAAAGGTGGCCCAGGCAGAGAAGGAGGAAGCCAAGGAGGGAGCAGCAGCAGAGGGAGCCTGAGGGCGGAGGAGGAGGAGGGCAGGAGGGGCTGCAGGCCCGCAGCAGGGATCCCCTGCAGCCCTGCAGAGCCCCCGCTGGAGCAGAGCCCCAGCCTGCAGCCCGGGGAGGGCCCCAGGCCGCAGCAGGGGGATCTTTCCTGCAGGAGCTGTGGCCGTGGAGAGCCCAGGCGGGAGCAGGTTGTCCCTGAAGGCCTGCAGCCCAGGGAAGGGCCTGTGCTGGAGCAGGGAGAGGTGTGAGGGGGGAGGAGCGGCCGAGAGGGGCTGGGATGGACTGACTGTAACAGTTTTCTCTTTCCCCTTTCTCTCTCTCCTGTACTTTTGTGGTTTTATATTCCCTCAAAACTAGCTTTCACCTTTAAGGTTGATGAACGCCATCAGCTACGGACCCAGGTAATAAACCTTCATGCATGTCTCAATATCTTTTGTGCAAACCTTTATCATGAAACCACAGAGTTGGTATAGCTGGTCTAATCTTCATGAAAAGATTGAGTTATTATCTGGGAGACAAACCTGTTGGAGGGGAGGAGAAGAATACAGGGAAGAGAAGAGCTCTAAGCTACCCCTGTTGTCTTCCCCTCAGCAATGAGAAATTATCTCCCAGGCAGTGGCTGCCAAGTGTGGATGTCACAAGCTAGCTCTATTCCTAATGATGGATAGGCATGAAGTTGAACTTCATCCCTGGAATTAGCACTCATATTAGGAGCTGACATACCCTGATCTGTGTGGATTGGGCCTGACTTTGCAACAGGGTGAATGTTGAGGTCTACCACACAAAGGTTCAGGTCCTGAGCCCAGCTCCACTGTTGGAGACCATCTGAAAACCCTTGTTGGACATTTACAGGTCTGATTTTCTTCTTTTTGAGGCCTCTGCAAGATTGCTGTGGCCATGGAAGTATACTGGGTGCTCTGTGTGGAGGTGGCACCATTTCTCCACTCTGGTCAACCAAACCTGGGCTAATCTGATCCAGTGAGTCCCATGCTCCAGGGGGATGGAGGAGCACTTGGAGTTAGGTTACACATGGCTGGTGGAGATAAGGTAGTGGTCTGCTGCTTTGAAGCCTCAAAGGAGGAAGATAAAGCTGACAAATTGCACTTGTTTTGCTCTTTGAGTACAGAAATACCTGGGAGCTGCAGTTGTGCCAGGGTTCCCATTCTGGAGGGTACCTGCACCGTCGGGGAAGGAAGAGGTTTGCCCTGCAGGAAATTCCAAATCCAAATGAGAAGGAGGAAGAAAGCAAAGCAAAACAAACCGAAACACAACCCCCGCCCCCCGCCAAAAATGCAAGGGGTGAAGTGACTTGCCTGTGGACACACAGTAAGGCAACAGAAAGGTGAGGAAGCACACCCTATGCTGCTCCCAATAAAGCACACTGCCTCTCCATTAAGAGTGCCTGACCAGGCACATGATGTGTAAAGTGCATGTGGGTGAGTTTTCGCAAGCAGCTATGTAAATGTGCATTATTGCCTGTGCTCCTACCTGCCATATTTCCTCTTCTTTATTCACCAAGTGGTGGAAGCTGTCTCTGGCTCATCAATTAAACCCAAGAATGATGACTTCCAGTGGTTTTGCTACTTAGCGAAAGAAATTCATCCTTAGGCTAAAGGACAAAGCGCAAGGCCTGAGTGTTATTTAAATGCCTCATAAAGTATGTGCTGGCTCTTTAGCCAGAGTGAAAATCACCCTTTGCTAACATAGGAAATATCCTGCTTTCCTCTGCCTTCCCCAGTCTTTTCATGATGATGAATTTCTTTCCTCTTGCTCCCCATTATTTCTTTAAATGAGAATATGCTGTAACATTGCTGAGGTTGGGCTAATTAAATCAGCTCTTTCTTATCTCATTGATCTGCATTTTAAAGCTGAGCTGATTAAGGATGGGAGACTATATTTGATTAGAAATATGTTTTTGCCGGTTAGTTACATCAAAGGGTAGATTACAGGAGAGCAGAGGAGCTGAACTTACATGGCTACTGTTCCTCCTGGTTGTTAAAAGGAAAGAAAAATAACGTGAAATAAAAATCAAACCCAGGATGCATTTCTTACCCGGATTTTTTCACAGCAAATGACAATACCTTTATTTTATTTTCTGGAAAAATTTAATAAAAGATACATGAAACTATGATACAGAGAAAACATTTCCATAGGCTGTGCAATGCTACAGACAGTGCCTTAACATGAGGCAGAAAGCATGCTAAACCAGCAATTGCTTCCTGGTGTTATGGCTGGTATCAACAGAATCATTCAACACCCAGGACCAAATCCTTACCTGGGCTGGCAGCCAGAGGCACGGCTCAGAGCAGGGCCCCAGGCTGCGCGAGTAACTCACTCAACTGTTGTGCAGTTTTTGTGGCATTTCCAACTGGCATGTCTGCATATATTATTAAAGAAAATATTATGCCTGGTGTGACTACCTGACAAAAAGTCCTTCGTTAAGGTCCTTCGTTAAGTAAACCTTTTTGATAGCTCCAAGGATGCCTCAGCTCAGAGAAGGCTTTCTCAGGGGAAGGGGAGGTAGGGAAAAGGACAGAGGGTAGAAGCTCCCAACTTTATTTCTCTTCCTCTTTGAGTTTTCAGGAAGACTCAGTGCCATATTTTGCACCACAGATTTGAAGATGACAAGGAAACCAGCTCTCATGTGACCGCCTGTATTGCACCACCATGCAACCATCAGAATAGCTCCTAATTTCTCCTCAGTAGGGCTGGAACTGAACCAGTGACTTTATTCTTGAAATCACTGGTTCAGTGACTTCAAGAATAAAGTCACTGTTAAACCATACTAGGAGATGGGGCAGAGCCTCTTAGACCTCCGTCCTCCAGACCCCTCCAGAGTGAGGCTGTGCTGTACTTCTCAGAGTGACTGTAGGGAGGTTCCTCCTCTCTGTCACCTTTGTACCTGTACATCATCATACATGCTGCTCTTCACCGTTTCATCTCAGGCTTCACCCATGATCCTGACCTGAACTAAAATGGTAACTAGTAGAAGCAGTTTGTTGCATTCATTCCCTGCAGCCGGCATCCTGATGATGGTCTAGTGACTCATTTTGTCAGTGGCTTAAACAGCTTCTTTGGAAGAGCTCGTTGTAAGTGGGTGTCAGGATACTTACATTCATCGCCTGGCTCTGAGGTCAAGCAATCAGAACAGGAGTTACAGACAGCAGAGAGAATCCCATAGATCTGGCATGTTCATTTGGAAAGGCAGCATAGCTGTGACAAAACATGGGCTAGGAGAAGAGAGAAGTGAGTTTTACTGCTGGAGTAATACTATGCAATATTATGTTTTATTAATGAAACATAATAAGTAAGCAGGGAGGAGCAGGAGACCAAAGAAATTCTTAATTTCAGCTTCCTGAAGAAAGAGACCGTGGTTAGGCATAAGACATAGACAACAACATTAACCATTGTCCCCAGAAGATCAGCCCAGTGCACTTTTCTGAATACCAAAAGCAACTGCAGGAATGAGTTTCTCTCTCTGGCTGCACCCCTCCTTCCCCCATTTTACTTGAAATGTTCATGTGAGGGACTGCAAATATGCAAGCGTGTAGGAACTCTGGCAAATTTCATGCTTTCTACTCAAGAGCAGTAATAGATGAGGGAGACAGGCTAATTGCAGGAAGATATTTATTAAAAACAACACCCTAGGCGTCAAGACCTGTATGTCCAGAAACAGCTTTAGACCTGTTCCTTAAAATGTGATCAAAAGACTTTGAAAACTAACCTGTGCATAAGCTCTAAGTGCCAAACAAAATACAGAGTGAGAATGGTCAGCTCATCTGCCACGGGATTTCTGAAATGTCTGATCTGGAGAGAAATAAAACTATATGTTACCAGTTCATGGCTTATCATTTTTCATTTGTGTCACAAGTGAGGTGGTGCAAGGGCTTATTTATTTACTAGGAAGAAATACAGATATTTATCCTTAAATGAGAATTAAAGAAACTGTCTGCAGGAGATTAATCACAGTATGCCATGATGAGATTTGATAAGCATGAGATGCAAGTAGGAATTATTTTTCTATTTTTGCAGTGACTATATTTGCCTGCATTACTGCTCAGAGTGATAACAGCAGATCTAGTGGCAATACTATTGAAACTTATGAAACTTCCCTTGAACCAGAAGAATCCTTCAAGGAATGGAAAAGATGAGGAAGGTGACTCTGAAGCTAGTGAGTCTCCTTCCAGAAGACTGTGATTGCTGTCAGGGGTCACTTAGGTTAGAAAGGACTGAATGTGCTTAGTTCTTCAAAGAGGTGGATTTCACGTAGCTTGTTTTGTTTTCATGTGTCAGGCAATGGGAGTTGCAAAAAACGTGTTCAGGATGCTGGTTTCAGAGTTTACCCTCAGATGTGCATTTACTTTCTTCATGTAAAGTGAGCAAGACTTTGCATTTTTGGATGACTAGGTAGTCATCCGCCACTGGAGATGCATCAATTAAAATATTTATTAAAATGCCAATTGATCTCTGAAGCCAATAGCTAATGACCTAGCTGAGCTTTCATTGTTAGATGCCAATTCCACACGGAATATAATTTATAAGTAAACAATTATTCACTTTTATTAACTATATGACAGCAGAATTGACCCCATTTCAAATCTCCTTAAGTTTCTCTTTAATAGATGAATGCAGCAGCCTACAATGACGGCCTCCATTAAACCCAAATTAAAGGCTTATTTATGATATTTTGTTCTTATATTTTTCCAAACAGGAGGTTAACTTCTAGCCCAAAGCAGTCCAACAATGCCCTCTGAGCTAGCTCTAAGCTAATGTTTCATTTAGAAGACCTGTTTCAAGAACATTCCTACTTTGATTCATTAGTTGCCTTTGTGAGGCAATACAGGAGGTACCTGTTTAAGAGACACTGTAATGGTGAAAATAATAGTGTCTGAGTAATACTGGGGGTGGAGTTGACAGTGTGCATTGAGGAGGCATTTGAGTGAAACTGTGTTGCCAAGTTTGCATTTTTTTTTATTACAGTGATTAATGGAAATAGTTGTTCTCCTGAATTCAAGGTTGTTATTTTGCCTAGGTTTATAAAGTCTGTTCAACAGGAACTGCGTACACGTTTGGTAAAAGCAAGGAGGCTGCTAGCTGATTCCTGTTCTTAAATGTGATTGAACGTAGTGTGGCATTTCTAAGCAACTCTTTTGCTGAAGAAGATTTTGGCCAGGAGCTGTTAGGAAAAAAGATCTTCTTAGGGTTATTGTCCATGATTTCTGGGCTTGTGGATATTCTTTGCTGAGGGTTCAGGAGTTGAATCCAAGCCAGAGTTCATGAAGTCAAAGTTTCTTGACTAATGAGTGCTAGATGCTCACTCAAATTTCAAAGCAAGCAAAGAACAGGAGAAAAAGGAATTTCGCCCTCTTTTTTTTTTTTATCCCTGGGGGACTAAAAAAGATAAATATTCCAGTCTGAGGAACTGAGCTTTAAACAGGACTAAATAAAACCCAGAGGTCTCTTCCAACCTGTATTTTTCTATGTTCTTTAATCTATTTTGAGAAAGGATTTTTGTCATGAAAAGAAGTGTAAGTAAACCCAGAATACCCTGTCATAATCTGGTGAGGGCTGTTTTGGATAGAAGAGGCCCAGGCAAAAATGTAGAGCTGAATGTGAGTTTTCCATGTCACAGGTTAACAGCTGTTTCCCCCCCCCACACACACATCCCACCTGGTTTCCCACAAAAAGATCCAGAACTGACAAATGAAGATTTCCAAATAAGAAGATAATTCGAAAAAAATGATCCTACAAAGGTCTGCTATAGTGATGCTCTGTGCAATATTTTTTCTCTATCTCATATATAAGAAAGTTCAAAAGCATATTACTTCCATTTTTGTTTGTTTGTTTTAGTAAAGTATCAATTGTTTTAAAAATCTCCAGCAGTTGTAGCAGAGGGTCCAAGCCTATGTGTCTTTGTCTGTGTAATACGGGATTCCTGTCCCAAGTCTCCTCTCCATCTAGTTGGCACCCAGACACAGTCTGGGAAATTCTCAATTTATTGAGCCCTATTCAGCCCAAAACTGTGTACAGAATAGACCTCAGCAGCAGCAATTTGTGTATTTTAAGGCAGGTCACTTGCAGAAGCACAGGATTGAGCAGAGCAGAATTTTCTCTCCCAGACCCTTTCCTCAGGTCTTGGTTGCACCATGTCATGCAATGAAGAGGGATAATTGTGCCTTTGACAAACTCCTTGCATAAATAAGTACCCCACAGAGAAGCTGAGACTTCATACCATCCATGGCTGCTGGATAGACACATCTGTGTGCCTACCCATCTGTGTCTTCAGCAAATTTTGCCTAGATGGATGAACTCATTTTCATGAATGAGATGTCAATCAAAAGCTTAGAAAGTGGAGGCAATGCTGCACTGGTTCAAAAAGTCTCTCTGATCAACGTAAAAGGGAACTACCTTGGAGGTGCTTGTAATCAATAGGGCAATATCATACACACTAGAGCTGTGTTCTTACACCTTTTGCTGGGGCACTGCATGAACAGAAGTGCCTGCCGCACTGTGGCTGGAGAGAGCCTGAGGTCTCAGCAGCTGCCTGCATGATCACAGTTACCTCCCAGACACCCAAGAGTGAAGGGCTCACGCCTCATGGGAAAACTCAGCGTTGTAATGCAGGGTGGTGTCCTTCCCTACTGAAGGACCTCCAGCCACTGCCGGTCGGATTCCACTTTGTCCCCGTCCTTGCGCATGTGCTGTCTTCTACCTTTGCCTTTAATAAGCCTCTTGTTAGGAGAGCTTTTCATATTTGAGTGACCTGATTGAGCTAGTCTGAGATACAGAAAGCAAACAGTGATTCTATCTCAGGAGCCTCTTTCAGTGCTACGGGATGAAAAAACTCTGGTAGCAAGCAAAGAAGAAACTATTGTACATGTTCCCCTAATCTCAAATCCCTCATGACTGTCTATCTCAGGGCCAATATCTGCAAGGAACAGCTAGTAATGGCAAATGGTTATGAGAAACTGGAACTTGCAGTTTGGTCCTTTAACATATTTAATTCTTAAATTGATTTCAGAAGAGAACGAATATTTAAGATGTCTTATTGAAACATGAGATGATGCTTTTCGGTTTAGCGAATCTTCCTCAAAGGGTTGTATGAGGATTAAAAGTTAATACTACTCTTTTTAAATGTATGGTCTCATTACTACCAATCCTACCGTAGCTGAAATATCACACATTTTACGTTCACTGGGATAACATACAGCACAAAAATTTGTGGCTGCTTTAACAATCTAAGAAACTCAAATTGCAAAAATCAGCAGCTAACGCTGCACACCAGATAAAATAAGCAATAAATCCAGAGTGAAAACATTTAAATGGCAGGCAAAGCACACTGTAAAAAAACTCTGTGGGAATAAAAGAAACATCTTTGAACTCCTGTGAGTGACAACGGGTTTTAAAGTCTTAATGCTGATACCCTGGCTAATAGGGCAGCAGCCCTTGAAAGCATAGGTCAGCTTTCCACCTGTCTAACATCATGTGTCCAGGCAATTCTTGTCCTTTATTTCCCCGGTGTTGTAAAGCTGATGAGGGACAGAAGCCGATTGAAGACTGTAGCGCCCAGTTTTCAAAGACCAACTGTTATTTAATGTTCAGCTGGAAATCTGTGTGTGGATTTAAGCCTGGGCTGGTACTTTAATAATGGCTCTGGTTGTTATGTTTGCCCAGAAAGAGGTCAATCCAAGGGTTGTGTTAGACTCCGAAGTCAATTAGAGTAGCATTAGAGCAGATTTTGTTTATCGTTGTAGTTATAAAAAGTATTTTTTGGTTTTTTTTTTCCAGCCTGTTGGGCCATCTAAAGTGTGACAAGGGATGTTACTTAACAACAGCTGTAGGCCTTTGAGGGAACAAAGACTGACTGATTGGGCTTAACTTGTCATTTTATGATGAATTCTTTTGAACAAAAAGTAATTCAGGCATGTGGTTAATGATAGTTTTGAAGGACACAATGGGAAAGTATGGGGAAAGTTAGGATTTTATTAGAGTTATAGATTCAAAAATAGGAGACTGGAAATCAGCTGGAAGGTTGGGTAGAGGGTGCTTTAAAAATAATACAAATGCTATAAAATAAGCCACAGTTGCTTTGCTTTTTATAAGGCATCTTTTTATGTACAGTAATGAAAAATCCTTCTTCAACTTGTTTAGGAAGTAGTAAAATCAGATGTGAAATGAGTTTTGTGTTCTATGAAAATCTGAGGTTCCAACAATTGACCTTCACTAAGACAAAACTAACAACGTGCAAAATTTCACACAAAAAATACAGAGGAAAACATGGATGAAAATCGGATTTCCCTCTGAAATAGGAAGCCTAGGTTACAAATACCAGCTTTATCTTCAGGAGAAGGACTGGGACTCCCCAGATCAGAGCAATTTCTCCTACTATATTCTTAAAGGAAACCTATTTGTTGCCATCACAGGCTTTTACTTTTGACTAATTATAATTTTCCAGTGAAATACAGTTTTGCTTGTTGCCTGTGTTGTGTCTGAGCATGGTGGCAGAGGGTGTGAGCAATGGTGACACGCCATCACCATGGTAGACCTCATGAGGATACTACCAGAGTGTCATACAAATTAACTAACATCTGCTGATCACACAGAAGTGGCAGGTATGATCACTTCAAAGAAGGTTGAAATATCATACAGGGAAACTGAAACGATCATAAGTGCAGGAGAAGCAGCAGTGGGATGAAATTCAGCAGTTCAAAGTGCAAAGTCACACGCTTTGGGCTGATAAGGAGTTCTGCAATGGCTGGGGACATGACTTGGCAGGAGAAAGAGGTAGACACAGTGACGGATCACAGGAAAACTGAGTCAAAACGTAAGCCTGTATTGTATAAAGGAATAGCCCTGTATTAGACTCTGTGAAAACTCATCTGGAATAATGACTGCCATGCTGCTAGTTATGCTTCTGCAAGAATCCACTCAAACTGGGTCAGATTCAGTGAAAAGCTATTAGTTATGATAAGAAAAGCCATAAAGAATCGAACTAAAGGCATATGCAGTGCAATAGCTTGTCTCTGATGGTGACCAAGAGTAAAAGCTTAACAAAGAGTGTAAGAAAGTATAAGCATGTATAATAGTTCCCCAAAACACTGTCAGTCTTCAGCAAATTTCAATTTAAAGGCTTCCTGAGCAAGAGGCATTATCTTTACATTTAATATCTTCAGACAACTTTTTCCTCTACTGGATTTCCTCCCATACCTTCTTTTGCTCACTTTGCTTGCAGTTTGCTTTCTGAACCAATGCGAACTTTCAGCACCTCTGCGGCAGCAGGGACTTCTGCAGTCACAAGATGTGGGAAAACTATCACCTTTTGCTTCTTAGAAAATGATCCTTGTTATTTCCTCTAATGTCACTAATTCCTGTTTTTAAGAAAATGATGAACAATCATTCCCTGTTCATTACTTTCTCCCTAACAGTGATCTGGGAAATGGAAGTGCCTGTCTTACACCAAGACAGTCTGGCTTGTTAATTTTAACAGAATTAAGGATGAGAGAACATGGCTGCAATCTGTATATGGGCACTGGGCTACACACCAGTGAAGAGCAAGAGTGGTTTCAGCTAAAGAAAAATTTTGTGCAGAGAACAAAAGAATATTGAGAATGAATAAATTTAAGTTGAGAAGTAGAAGAAAGTTTTTAGCCATGAGGATAGTGAGACTCTGGGATAGTCTTCTGGTCATGGATTGGCTTCAACTGAGCTATAATTGTACAAACAGATCTATTACTTTTGAAGAAAACAGCCTCACTTTTTCCTAGGAGCTCAGGAGATCAATTGCATCAGGCATGTTAAATTTGCACAAATGGAAATGGCCTGGCTAGCATCACTTTAGGTTGCCTTTCAGTCTCTTGTCTGAATAGTTGTGACCCATTTATAAGAGGATCAAGCATGGCCTTCTACTCATGTCTGCAGAGGTACTTGAATGAATGACCCAGATGCTTTAATCACTCAGACACCGCCCTCCTTGGGGGGGCTGGAGAGAATCCTGAATAATTTAAAGATGGAGCATGCAATTAATTAATGAAAAAAGTCATATAGCATGATGGCAGAGGACCCCACTTGATAAGCTGGGAAGGCTCTTCCCATTCCCTGCCCTATTTTGGGGGATGAAAAAGTAGTTTTAAGTACCCACTCAATTCCTGTCACTGCAGGACTGTAATTTAACACTATATCTCCCCCCAACAACGTTTTATCCCCTGTAGCTCTAAAACCTCCTCTGATGGAGTTTTGTTCCAACACTTCCCCCAGAGGACTCTGCTCTCCTGTCTAATAAATTTCACAGTTAGGAAGCTTTCTTTGATGCTTTGTCACTCACAGCCACGTAAAGAATGGATAAGGAGCTAGCTTCAGACGTCAGAGATGAAGGGTACTTATGTACATGGGAACAGTCCCGAAAGGAGTGAGATGAAGGACTACTGCAAATACCAGCAGCATGGTTAACTTTTGTTCACCTTATATAGCACGGATCTAGCAAGAAATGCGAAGGTGTGAATTTCAGCACTTATGAAAATGCCAGATTTACAGCCTTAAATAGCAAAGTCTTCTGTCTCTCCACAAAACAAATATAGCAGGATGTCCACTGTGAGAGTTTTTTCACAAGTAGGCATCAGCCCGAGGGTGAAAAATGGTGAAAAGGCACCCATGATGGGGAAGAAGTGGTCTTTTGTGTTCTGACCTACAGAAATTGAAGCAGGGTCACCAGTTTATTTCACTGTTGACATTTGACATGGATCAAATGAAAACGCTTGGTTGTTATCAATATGGGTTCATTTTAACACGGCAATGGAAGATTTGCTTCCCAATTACCAGTCACAGAAAACACCCTGTCACCTGTCAGTGGCTTTAAAAACAATGTCATAGAAGGTGATTTGGGCTGAGATGTGGTCTATAAAATATTTATTATAATGAGATATATGGGTTTCAGTCACTTAGTGCATCTTGCAGTAGCTGCTAGATGGGTTAAAGACCAAATTACTCAATCTTAATGGCATACACAGTTCTTGCACAGTATTTTTATTGCTAATTACTTGGTGGCAATATATTCGCATAAAATAAGACCAATATGTACATGGCTTTTTGGGCAACTGGTTTGGACCTCTCCTGTGTAGCTCTTTACCTTGTCAGTGGAGGTGAATCACTAGTTGAAGCAAGATCCAAACCAAAGCTGGTGTGTTTAATTACCCTTGAAAAATGGGAAGGTCAAAATAGGACAGGGCTGACAAAGTCAATTCAGCCTCTGGATGGAGTCCAAGCTTCAGTCCTAACTGTCATCCCCTTTTTTCTTCTTTTGGAGGAGTCTACCCTTAAGTGTAGTTATAAGAAGACATTCACACTGCACGTTTCTGTAGCTCTTTCTCTCTTTTTCTCCTTCTCTCCTTTTTTCTCTCCTTCTTTCCCTCTTCCCCTGTTCCCTCTTTCTCCTCCCTCTTCCCCTTCTCTCTCTCTCTCCCCCCTGCTCTTTTTTTCCTTCCATGTGAGAACTTAGAATTTTCTAGTCTAGTCTAGTCTAGTCTAGTCTAGTCTAAATTCTATTCCTACCCATTTTCTATTTCTACTATTTTCCTAACAGGCCCAGTGTCAGGGTCCAGAGTGGGTTGGCTGCTCTTTGGGGCTGGGGACCATGAGGGCCCTCCTGGGGCAGCAGGGCAGGACCTCAGAGGCAGACCCCATCCCACCACCACCCTCCAGCCAGGAGCAGGGCAGGCTTTGGAAGCAGCGGGGGGAAGCCCCAGCCCCGAACATCCAGCACCTCCCTGGGAATGGGAATGGGCCAAGTCCAGGCTGGGATGTCAGCCTGTGGGTGAGGTTCAGGATCAGGCACAGTGAGGGGATCCAGGGTGAGACACAGCACGGCATGGCCAGGCAGGGCCACGAGCTGGCCCCCAGACCCAGCAGCCAGCCCCCCCAGTGTGTGTGGGCTTTTATGGTCCTGCCACATAGTCATCACACAGTTATTATATATGGACACACACATATGTACAATCTATACATCATAACACTTTGCATATGTACATCTGGTGCACACATATACATACACAGAGAGGTACATTGATAAAATCAATTAAAAGCACTCTGTGCAACACTCAAGTTTTGCTGATCGTAAATCAAGAAGTCTGACATCTTTTTATCTCAAGTCAAAGATTCTCAGTCTCCTTTATATCAATCAATACACTGGAATCGTCTCACAAAGTCCATGGATTTTCATTCCAAAGATCTGACAGGACAATAACTGTATGATTCTGACCCATGTAAGAGGCTTTGGGTAATGCATGTGTAAGACTGCTTGTATTATATCTATAATTCATTTGCAGCTCAATCTCTTGGGGCAGCAGGGAGAATCATGGCAGCTGTTTAACAACCCACAGTTACAACAGAACGTAAAGGGAGCTACAATTCAGCTGAAACATCATGTAAAGATTGTGCTCGCTGGGCCAGGGAATCTGGACTAACATTCCTATTTTTGTGAGAAGTGTTGGGGGATTTTTAATGACTATAAGATCCTTGAATTTACAGCTCAGTCAGAAATACAATAGACACAATAACATATTGTAGTAATAGTATTCTTACAAGTACAAAGTTTTAAGGATGTACAAAAGGAAAAGTTAGTGTAGAGAAGTAATACCATTTATGAGACCAACAGAGACACCGGGAAAAAAGCAGGCAAGCTTTCAGGCACAAAGGCTTTTCTGCAACTCTCAAACAGGGAAAATAGATGTGAAGCTAAGTAGGGCAAGGTGTAATTGCTCTGAGTTTAACATCACGTTAATTGTTTGAGAGAAATGGTGGCTGATGAAAGCAATCTCCTATGGGACAGAGAGGGACGGGTTATTACTGCCCCTGTAGCCACGTAGGCAGCAGGATGTGATACACGTGGAAAACATCAGGGCCGAACCATGTCCAGCAAGTAAATGCAAGGGTGTAGCTCAAGCTAAGAGATTTCTACAACACATTGCCCCAACTGCTCATTCTTAACTCTGCGTCCCCTCATTCCCACAGATACAGCCTACAGGCTGTTGAGGCTTTTTCATTTATTTATTTATTTATTTATTTATTTATTTATTTATTTATTTATTTTAATACTGATCTTTTCAGCCTTCTCGTGCCTGAGCAGAGAGCAGAAAATACCAGCTTTAAGTTGCAAGATATTGTGAAACTTCTACATGGAGTGAGGATTGCTGCATCTATGGATACAGTCAACAAATCATTCAATTTTTCTGTTGTCAGCAACATTGGAACCAACTCGAGGGAGCTGGGAAATCAATTGTACTGAGGCTCAACTCTTTCAAACAAAATGAATAAAAAAAGAAAGATTGTAAGGATAAACCTAGAAAGACCATTCCAAGACTATTTGCTCTCTCCCCTTAATCAAGACTGGCAAACATTCCTTAAAAATGACACATGGTTTTGAGTGATAAATATTTAGAATGGACAGAAAAAGCTTCAGGGAAATTTTTCTTAGCATTCTGTCATGCTAAAAAATGAAAATTCATTGGAAAGTGGTGACAAAGGCCAGAAAAGATTTAATAAAATGGAAAGGTCTGAGAAGCCAACTTCTCAGTGATTTTTTTTTTTTTTTAATACAACTGAGTTAGTCAATCTTAGGGTGCCTTTGTGGAGCTATAATCAGGGAAAGCTGCTGTTATCCAATAGGCCACCTTTTCCTTTTAAATTTATCACTTCTTTAAAAACAAACAAACAAACAAACAAAACCAAGGTGTTTTGAAGATGACATGGAACCAAAATCAAGTTTTATGTATCAGACTTCATATGAAGTGTATATGATCCTTTGAGTGGTGTATTCTTTTTCCAGTCTTCACCAGACCCCCACCCAAGGCTGCGTGTCTTTCAGAAAGACATGCTCAGGTTCATCAATGCCCATTTCCTGCTGTGTTGGCCAGGTGTCCTCTTCTGGAAGTGAAGGGAGACCAAATCGATGCCTTCTCTGCTTCATGACTGGGTGGGTGTATGTACACACCACAGAGTGTCTGTGGCATGCAGAGAATCCAGGACATCCTCAACGTGTGAGTAGTTGGTGTGACATTTTTTGGATACACATGGGTAGACAGCAGTTGGGCACAGGGTGTGTGTGGGTGTGGGTGTGTGTGGGGGTGTGGGTGTGGGGGTGTGGGTGTGTGTCAGGAAGATGCTGCTCCTTCCAGAGCTATCCATACAGAACAGGACATGCAGAAAACAGCTGCAGCTGTGGTGGATGATGAGTTCATTGTGAATCTGCAACACGTCCTTGCAGCAAAAGCCAGCTGCACAGAAAGCCAGAAAGTAGACAGTAGGTCAAGGAAAAGGGTTATTCTCTTCTATTTCATACTTGCAAGACAGCTTAGGGAGTTCAGTATGGGCACTGGCACAGGCACAAAAAAAGGCATTGACAAATTGGGGTGAGTCTAGCAGAGGGGCTCCATGTGGGTCAGCAGCTGGGGCACAGGACATGGCAGGATAGACTGAGAGAAGTGGGTTTCTTCAGCCTGAGGAAGGGCAGGCTATCTAACTATGAAACGGGAGGGTGTGTAAAGAAGACACAGCCAGACTCTTCTTAAAGATGCACAGCAATAGAAGAAAAAGGAAACCAATTTTACTTGCAACACAGGAAATGCTGTCTCAGTGTAAGGGAGGGGAGCATGAAATCACTATAGGAGTGGTAAAAAAGGGTCCCCAAAATACAGTGGGATCTCCATCCTTTGAGATATTCAAAACTTGACTGAACAAGGCCTGGAGTAATCTCCTCTTCCTGGACTTTCTTTGAGCAGGAGGTTGGACTAGAAACCTCCACAGGTCCCTTCCAAACTGACTTTTTCTGCAACCCTGTGATACAGCCCTCTCCCAAGTACCCACTGCCACTACTGAAGATCCAGCTGTGGACTGCTTCCTAACTGCAGTTTTTCCTGGATGTCAATGTTTTTGCCATATGATAGGAGACGAAAGAATGGAGGACACAGGGCAGGGTGCACTTCCAGAAATAAATCCCATATCTGCAGCTTGCTCCCTGTGCATTTCAAGGGAGACCTGGTAAAAGCTGGTGGCTAGGAGGCAGTCACAGCATGGAGCTGTTCAGTTCAGAGCTGCAATCCTGGTGGGGATTTCTGTATATCTGAAACTGAAATGAGTCAAAGTCAACCCTGCAATACTTGCCCCAGGCAAGAGCAGACCTTCCATTTTTAAAACAGATCCCCTCAAATGTGTTTGTGTTGCAATGGCTCAGTGAGTTAGTGCAAATCAGTTGAATGGGCATAGCTGACCCTGCTCTGACTGCAAAGTAAACTGCTTTGACACTTATGGTAGTTTAGACTTAGGTGTTTTACCTTTTTGTTGGTCTGGCTCTGCATATGGTCAGTTATGGGAGCTTAGCTGACACACTGTAACACATTAAAGTCCTGTAAAGTAGATCATATGCTTCTATCCAAAGAGGAAGAAAATGAAACATATAAGCTCAGTGCTCTGCAGCAGTCAAAAACATATGGGGAAGAACAGAGAGCGACACAGAGCATGTTTGTAAGTGGCTGCAAAAATACCACGAACACCCAGGTCTTGGATGCTGTATGTGGTTTTTATCCTTATAGAGGAAGCAGTACAACTAGAAATATAACACTTATGAACTAAGTCATGAAATAGCTTTCACAGGAGGAGATGACCTAGACTACCAATCACCAGCTTGGAAAAGAGGTGGTTGCAGGGGTGGTAAGACAGAAGACGAATGGGGCTAGGTGGACTAGATGAACCTCTAGCCTTAGGCAGTAGTAGGGTTGTTTTTATGGTCCTACTGACCACACTGAACACTGCTCTTCTCTGGATGCCTTCTCTTTCACAGCCACGAAACTAAGAGCAGAATCAGGTGATCTCTGCTTTGTTGTACTTGTCTGAGCTCTGCCTTGAGTCCTTTACAAGTTTTCCACTTGCTTTTCCTCGACCCCAGGGAAACTGATGGCTCTCTGCCAACCTCTGCCAATAGCATGTGCAAGGACAACATTTGCAAGACAAAACAACCAGCATAAGGTTTCTCTGTGAAGAAGAAGAGGGTGCTTTATTAAAAGGTCTGTTCTGCATCTAAGAGGTTAGCAAACATTCCCTGAGACTCATCAATGTCAAGACTAAAACCAAACAGGAAAATGGCAATCTCTTTCTCTTTTGTAAAGGAACTTGTTGAAATAACTGCCTAAGTCTGCCCTCTGTTTATTAAAACAGCTTCGGAAATCTCTAAATCCATTTATCCTGAGGATTATCATCATCTGGTTTCCAGACAACATTCTCATTTCCTCCGGTGAGGTTTTTTGATACCTTAGGCCATTAGCTGTGGTATTGATCTTTCCTTAATATGTGAGATTTCCTACAGCAAAGGCAGCTCTGCATCTAAAAAACCCCAAGCCAAACCTGTTTTATCTGAATAGCCAGAATAACATTTTGTTAGAGACAAAATTTAACATTCTTTGGCTTTTGTTTATAATAAATGTATCAGGGCAGGCTCTGAATACATCCTCCGTGGAATAGACTGAGCCTGTTATCAGTCACTTGGGGAAATCCTGTTCCAGAGACAAAAGCTTGTGACATGCCAGTCCTTCAGCTGCTAGTGCTATGGCTCGACCCTGGGGAAAGAGATAATGGGCAGCACTCGGGAGTGCAGCCTCCGAAATTTTACTTGGCCCTTCCTACCCCAAAATACACCCTTCTGGCAAATCCTGTGCAACATTCCATGGAAAATTAGTACCAAATCTGTTATTATTTATCCTACGTTACCCGACAGGGCTAGTCAGGATGGTGCCTTTGTAATACAAATTGAAGGAAGAAACCTTGAGCAAAGGTCTGATAAAAGAAATCAACACACGTTTATTCCTTGTTTCCTGCTTTACAGTCCTGTTTCCCCTTTTGTCTTTCACTTACTAGGCAATGTTGAAAGCCCACAGTTACTCCTCCCTTTAAGGAAGACAATCCAGTAACTTTGGGAAGAGGGAGCTGGAGGCACCTGGGGAAAGGAGGCCAGAGCTTTTGGACCATTAATAGCTTAGACAGGTGGGAATCTATGGCCTCTTCTTCTGAACTAATCAGAGCTTGTTAAAAAGCTTAGGTTTCTAAGAAAATGGTTTCCCTGTAGCTGTAATCCCAAGGGCAGAGAACAAAGAGTTAAATTCATTAACCTTAACAGTTGGGATGAACTTGTTTTCCTTTTCGTTCAGCCAGAATCTGTATGTAAACAAGGCTTGTGCTCACCACCCCCCCGCCCTGACTTCGAGCAAGTCTCTCTCTGTGTTAAACATAAGCATCACCCAGCCCCATACGGAGCTAATGGGAGGAGGGAGGCTCCTCCAAACATTGAAAAAAAAAAAAAAATTGACTAAAATTGCCTATCACAGGATAGGAAAAAAAAAGTGGTAGAATTTACTTCCTGTAAATTCTTAAATTTACTTCCTTTACTTTGGACTTCTTTTGGTGCTTGAAGCATAATGATCAGCAGTCACAGAGAAGTATGATTTAAAATTTCTATACAAACATCAGAAGAACCCTTCAATGTATGAAAGTCTTCATTAATACCAAGGAGAAGTCATTACGGCCAAAAAATTCAAATTCAGGTGCCTTAAGTAAGAATAAGTATATACTTTATCAATTTTTCAGTATGTCTGAGCACCTGCAGATAACATTTAAGACGAGTTCATTACAGGAACCTAAATATGGATTAAAGGATTAGTTTTAGACATTAAATTGTGAAAAGTTTAGCTTATGTGACTTACCAAGGACAGATGGCAAGTTGCTGGATTTCTCTTTATATGTAGAATCACACATCTTCTTAAATAGGAGGCAGGATGCAGCAGAGGTTTCAGGTTTGTCTTCCTTGTTTGCCATGAACTGCTTCTTCCAGAAACCCAACAGGGAATGAAAAAAACATAGGACTTAGTTTTCTTTCTTAAGTCTCTTTCTCAATTGTATTAACAATTAGAAGTATTCCTGCAGTAAAAACCAAAACAAAACCCCAACAACAAAAAAATATCCCCAGACAAAACAGTCATTTTAGGCCATAGATCCTCAGTCTGCAAACACCTCTACCAGTTGATGACTTTATTATGTTCAGCTGCTATTTTGCCCTCTGAATTTGTTAACTCTCTTTTCCTTTTCCCTTTCTGCAAGCCCTTCAGCTCTGCTAGCAAAATGAGTCCTGTGAACACTCCCTAACTCAAACAGTAAAAATAGGTGATTAGAGTTATTTTAGCTAGTTTTGGTTGAAGAGGATATAACAGTGCTGAAATGGGGGTGGAGAGGAAGTAATTTTTGGCTAGGAACAGTAACAGCTTCAACATACAGAAGAGAAAATTTGGAAGAGGACACTAGTTTTATGAGACGAACATACTGAGTTCAACCTCACAGCCCTCAAGCTAATTACCCTGAGGTAAAGCAAGTGGATTTTAACTTTTCTTTAAGTAGTAAAGATAATCCAGTAGTGATTTAACAGTAAATGTTATAGCAAACTGTTTCAGGATTGAGCTCAGCCAAACAAGCAATGTTCTTTCACATGCGGTTTCACGTGGCAAATCACGTATTAAATGAATACCTATGCTTTTCTTAATTAAATATTTCTGGCTTTCCTCTCCTCCTCCCAATTCGTGCCAATAAAAACTCTACATTTTTAGAACTATATCTAGTTACATGCAATATCAGTCAGCGTCAAAGGTCTTCTTTTGCTGTTATTTTGAGCCCGCTTGCAAAACAGGAGCTGCACAAAATGTCAGCTCGCTCATGGCCTGTGAAGGCTGCACTCGAGCAGCACTTCAAAGAGGCAGCTTGGGGAAAATTCGTTCTCAGCTCACTGTGGGGGCCTATGTGATTCACAGAGCCCCCGTCGGCGCTGGCGACAGCTACGTGGCCAGAGCTGTGCATGTCTCTGTATGGGAAATAAGGCTCCAAGATTTCACACAAATTAAGACTTCCTACTTCAGGCAAGGTTTGGACACCTGTTAAAAAATCAAAGCAGCTCGTATCCCCTTTCTTATGCAAATAATATAATAAGGAGGCTGCAGTGGCAAATGTGGTCAGTAAGAACTTCCCCATTATAGTTACCTGCTTCTGGCATTAAGCGGTCTGTGAAAATGTTACAGTAAAACTCCACAAAGTTCTTTTTATAATAGCCTAGAATAAACATCTTTATAATTAGTACAGTGAAAATCAGAAGACATGGGATAGAATAATTTTCCTTTGAAATATATGATTCCATTAAGATAAAATAAAATATTTATAGAAATTAGATGAGCTAATGAGAATTTCGTTTTGGAAAAAAAAATCATAAAATGCCAATGACATCAGGGCACGATTTCCTCTCTTTTTTGGAACCAAAATTTCCAAAAGGAAATATTTTTGAAAGGAAAAAAAGTGAATTAAAATAAAATTAAAATGTAGAGAATGGCACTGAGGGAAGTGAATGGAAATTCCCATCTTTTTTAGTGACTTTACACTGCCTACGTGCGAGTCACAAACTTCTCTATGCATCGGTTTTCCTGACTGTGAAATATGCAATAAAACTGAGTCAAGTGTGGCTGCAGCATTATGGCAGGACCTCTGAGACAGGACCTTGCACACATTAGGGAGTGTGGGTTTACCAGGCTTTGTAGTAGCACAGCTTTGGAACACTGGAAGACAATGCCAGTTTGTAGACTGCAACTTGCTTAAAGTCCTCAAATAGAAAATGTTACTTGACAAATATTTAGTATTTTTGTAGGGGCTGCAAAAAAATTGAATTTCTTCAACTAGATAAGATGCAAGACTAGGTGAGTTTTTGGAAGCAGAGGTTGTCCAGAGAGGCTGTGCATTTTCCATCCTTGGAGGTTTTCAAGGCTTCACTCAATAAAACCTTGAGCAACCTCCTCTGATCCCATAGCTGACCCTGCTTTGAGTAGGAAGTTGGGTTACAGAGCTCCTGAGATCTTTTCTAGGCTGAATTATCTTATGATCCTATTTTTATTTTCCAGTACCAATTAAAGCAAAGCAATACCAAATTATGAGCAAGAGAATTAATGCAGATTACTTACTGGTCCCTTAGTATTGCTAATGAGTGCAGAAACATAAAAGATCCCCCTATCCCCTAGAAGATCTAAGAGATGGATCTAAGGAGAGCATGCCTTCTATGCAGGGCCTGACTGTTGGGGGGTTAGCAGGCATCAGTCCCCGCTTAGTGTCAGTAAAAGAGACAAGGCTTTCTATTGTGCTTGTCACACCTCCCCTACACACTCCCTTCTGCCATTTGTAACTCTTGCTGTGAGATGCAGCAAAGTCTTCATTTCACCTCCCTGTCAATATTTATTGTGCATGTGTAATTTGAAGGTTTTAAGATAATGAAATAAAATTCTTGCCTGCATTCATCAAGCCTGGTATGTCTGCAGCATACAAATTGAATACAGAACGACGTAAAACTACCATAGGAGACAGTGAAATAGATCAACCTTTGTGTAATTGAATGAACAAATTCTCAGTCATAGCAGTGATGCCAGTGGGCAAAAGGGATTATGGCCTCCCAGGTCCCTCAGCAAAACCCTTTTGTGGCAATTACATGGCTTCAAAGTGGGCAAATGCCAAAGATTCATCAGCAAACGATCTTTGTTTTCACCTACTACATAAAACATGTAAGGCGCTTGTGGAAGATGTCATTTTAAGGAATATGTCCATTTCAAGGAGGAGCTTTTATAAGTGAAGATAATTTTAGGTTTTAGGATTAGAAATGGTCTGCTATGCTTGAACTGCAACTAGTGACTTATGGTTACTGCCTGGAAAATGTAGTTCACCTGAAAATTATTATCTTAAGATTGCTTAAGTATCACTGGCTAATGTGAACAGAGTCTTGATTAAGGCAGTTTTAAGGAGGTGCATTGCAAGGTATAGAGATTTAAAGGAAAACAGTGTTTTCCCAGGGCTGTTCACATATTTTTCATAATCAGTCAGACCCTCCTTCTCCCCCCCCACATTATTTTGATACTGGTGAATTCATTTACATAAATTATTAGATATTGAGTGGGGAGACAGAGTAAGAGAAAAAAAGGAGTGAAAGTGTCTCGGGCAATTCCTCTGGGGTCAGTGGAGGAGGCTACCAGAAGGGAGCTGAAAACTGGGACAATTTAAATTAGTCATTGGTAACTGAGAAAGTAGAACAATACCCTAGACACAGTGAAATGTGGAGGGAAAGGGAAAGAAATCTCTGGTTAACTGTACAGATACAAAGATTCCTGGGCCTGCATTAGCAGAGATTTCTCAAGTCCATAACAGCTCAAAGCACATAGCGGATTTAAGGGGAAAGAGAAATGAAAGTAAAAGCTTTATTATTATTTTCATGTATTAGCCAAAACAGGGAAAGATATCTTACCTACCACAGACCAGAATAAATTAACTCCTATGGGGACGAAGGGAACCATTTTAAACAATTCAGTTTCATTGCAGATGTCTACATCCCAGGCGAATTTGTAGTCTTGAGGCTGAAGTCTTACTCATGCTCTACAGAAATGGGAGAGAAGCCAAACACATCAATGTCACATTGAAATCAGGGCCCCAGGGAAGCAATCCCTCCCAAGAAACTCTCCCTGGATGCTGGTACCGTGAATCACGTGTGATTTGTACTTGTTCTCTGATTACAGCTAGTGGGGAATTATTTTTAGCTTTCCATTCAGAAATGAAAATTCATCAGAAATGCTTTCTTGCCCCCCCCTCCTCCTAGAACTTAGACACTTCAGTGGAGCAGATCCTCAGATAATGTTTCTGAGCAAAACCAGAGAAACAGAGAACCATCCAGAATAACCAAGAGAGTAATGATAGCAGCTGGAAACTAAGTTTAAAGGTACCTCTCAGTCCAGTGCTGTAAGCAGGCAAGTGAAAAACTGAGCCAAGATCCCTTCTATGCCCAGTTTGGCCTATTGGTTGTTCTGGTTAGTGCAGTATTCTGTTGTGAGTGTCACCACAGGAAGCTGACTGCTGCTGCCCAGTTGAGAAGGGCTCTGAAAGACTCCCAGTGTTGTAGCCCATTCCTTTTCTGGAGAGTCTCTCCTAGCCATTTCCCAGCTGGAATCTCTTGATATGCTTATATCTGCTTTTACTCAGGGTTTGACGTCAAACAACCCTGCCACCAACTCCCCCCCTGCAAAAAAAAGAAAAAGGAGGGGGAACTGGGGGTACTCTAGGTCAACACAGAGACTCAGTAATTCACAGATTTATAGTTTCTCCCTCTGTCGATTCCTTCCCAAACACCCAAGAGGACATGAAAACTTCTAAGTGCCTCTAGTCCCTTCTTTGTATTTAGGATCCATCTAGCAAGGGTCTACATTGCAACTGGGATATTTTGCATTTTTTATCACCTGTCTGTTGCCTGATTGTGGCTGTAAAAGAGAATACTGAGGGCTTGTGTTTGACTTCTAACTTCACCTCCGCTGTGTGTAATCAGTGGTTTTTTTCAGGCAGAAAGAACACGGGTAAAGTCTCATGTTTGCCTTTTGTTCCACATGAAAGGACATCACACATCCTGTTGTTCAGTAGTCAAGGTTATTCCTCTTGGCTGCCTGCCTGCTTCTCCCATTACTTGTGCCTTAAACTGTGCCTTATTCACTTTCCTGTAGCTTAATGTGCCCCTGGTTTCCTTGCTTACCCCAGGCTTGCCAAGGCGGCAATGGGGAGAGTTAGCGGCAGGCATGGTGCTTTCTAGTTATCTATACTTCTGACACCCTCTGTCTTACCTGGTTTTGGCATAACAGCAATGTCACATCTGTAAGTACATGTCCTTAGTTTAGACTATGAAATACTTAGGGGTCATACAAGTATTAAAATTAACATTCTGACTCAGAAGGTGAGACCAAGACATAAACCTGGAGTCAGCAATTGTGCTCTTGGAAGTGCCTTCCTCCCGAACCTATGCTGGTTTGACACTGCAGAAGGGGACCACAAGAACGCTGTTCCAGGAAGGAATGTAATTTTGAAGTCCAGTTTTGTTCTAAGTCAGAACGAAACCCAACAAAAATATTGATAATCTCCATGAATGAAAACTTCAGGGAGAAATGAAATACTTTCTAAGAACGAAACAGCTTCGTTCAGACTTTCCTTTTTTAATACACCGCATGTATACAATACATATTTTTTTAAAATATTTTTTTTTTTCCTTTTGGTCAGAACTAAGCACAGAATGAGAAATGAAAATCCCCTTTTTTTCAAATGTCAAAAATGGGACAGACTGACACTGCTGTCACACCTCTCCCCTTCTACTCCTCCTCACCCCTTCCTAGTTCTTCCACATGAAATTTTGGCAAAAATAGATGAGATTTTCCATATGTGAAGTATGCGATAAAAGCACCCACGGCAGGTTCTGATGAAATCTACTGTCATCCCAATCTGATGTGACATTGCCAAGCAAGGTAATTGATCTGTAGGGTCTATCTTACAGTGACAAGCACAAAGTTGTGAGATCTGGCTACCAACCAGAAAATGTACTGGTAGACTTAAAGCAATGTTTCAGCAAGTCCCAAAGTTCTGCTTAGACCTAGGGGCTTGTTATCAACTACATCTTCATATCATTACTGCTTTGCTTCGCAGGGATAGTGATGAGACACCACACAGTCTAGGAGGCTGCTCCTGTCCCAGCGTATGTTTGTGCTGAAGTTTAATGCTTGAGAAGGTGCATGGGAAGAACCACTGGAGTAGCAATCATGCTGGTGGAATGAGTCACTGTTCCACAGTTAAGTGTCAGTTGGGCAAACTGTCATAGTTCTGCACTGCAGAGGTCCCAGTTTGAATACCTGAAGACTTAAAGCCTTGATTTTCTATTACTTCATATGTCCACAAGCACTTTTTAATGCAAAGGATTAGCAAATAGTGCAACAGCTCTTCGTGTGCTTGAAGTTAGTCTTCACATAGGGTTGCCGTTTTTCCCATCAGGGTTTTGCAGAGAGAAACGAGCGTACACAGGTTGTGTAGTGTATGTGCAGTCAGCCCATCTGTTGCATCCCGGAAGTGTCAGCCTTGTAGTGCGGGTGCCCAAGCAGAGTGAACCCTGCCATACTTATTCTTGGGTTTTCCTGGATGCGAATCTGTGCAAACACATATGGAGTGAAAAATAGCACCTCTAGGAAGCATTAGTCATGCTGGGGACACAGTGTAGGGATATTCAGCACATATACTGTGGTCAAATCCAGAATCTGCCCTGTGTCTACACAGACAGCAGCACCCTACCTGGTAGAATGACTAGATACCCAGCATCACAAATATCTTCTCAGTTAGCTCCAGGTCAGCTGGGCTGTTGAGATAACTTCCATCTGCCCAAGCACTGGAAAAACTCTAATAAACAGGGATGACGTGAGAAGATGTGCAGAGATGCAGGAGCGTTAGGAGGGTTCAAGGAGCGCTTATGAGTACAACAAACCAGTGGGTTCCCTCTATGCTTATACTAAACCTCCTGTTCACTCTTATCAGATTCTCCTCTGAGACATCCAGTATTGCATATTCGCCATTATCCCCCGTTCCTGTGACTGCTGCCCACTCCTTTTCCCTCTTGTCTATCCCATCCCTTCCCCTAGATTGCTTCTTTTTCCCATCTTACCATCCCTTCTTGTGTGCCTTTGCTTCTCCCTTACTGCATCTCCTGTTCCTGCTGTCTCTTTCTCTCCTGGGCTGGAAACCAGGCAGCACATCTGATTTCCCCTAGATAACCCCATCCAGAACAGCACTGGGCATTCTAGATCCTGGGATGTTTTGCAAAGCCTCTGGAGCTTCCCAAAGTCTGTGCTGACCCCTTAGAGCTTCCTGTCTTGAGGTCAGTGTCTCACTAAGCTTTGTCTCAATAAGGAGATGTGCCTTGCTAGTTAGGAAATGCTGGCCTGTAATAATATATTTGAGTCAGATTGCCTATGAGGAACAGTCTGTGTCCCTCTCTGTTGAGGGAACCACTTTGGGAATGGGCTTGCTTCTCTGTCTAATGCAAGCTCATCTTGCTGTCCCAGACTCCCTGGTGAGGTTAGCAGCTGTTTGGCAGTGTGAACAGTAAAAAGCAACGGTTTCTTGTGGACATTTTGGAAAGGGGTCTGCTGATCTGTTCTGCTAGACATTTGTGGAGGTCATGTAAGATGGACTTATCTGCCAGTGGAGGAGACCTCATCTTACATAAAGTTGTTCTCAAAGGCTCTCAGAAGTAGGTTTTCCCATTGAATTATAGCATGAACCAGGGACAGCTCTGCCACTGAACTGTTGTCACTTTGCTCAGCACTGTACTGCCAGCCCGTGGAGTTTCTCCACACTTGTGTCCATGTAACAACAACACTTGCTTTCCTCTCTTGGTTTCATGACTGGATGTGTACACATATATATTTCATGGTTGATGTATACACACTTCTTCAAATCACCTGTTTCAAGAGGCATCGCTTGACAATTACAAGGACATCTGTTTTCCAGGGGAAAGAGCAGAACTGCCCTAAGTGTTTACTGTAACCTTTTGGCTTCTGACAAATCTGCCAGTCATCTGTCTAGAGGGAAAATTGGTTCAGCATCTTTTCCATCATTTGTTAAAAAGTAACTCTTTTACCCAAATCATTACTGCATTGCCTGTTTCTGAACATTTACATCCTCAGTGCTGGATGATGGAATTTCCAGAACTTCCTCTATTACTTCCTTAAAAAGAAAAGAAAATTTTCAAGATAGATAGAAAATGTGACTTTTTAAGCTTTTTGAAGGATGTTGGCCTCTCCCAGGGAATTTGGGGTGGTTTCTCTGCTACCAAAAGACAAAGCTCAGTTTCTGTATCTGCAATCAGACAAATGAGGAGGACAAATCAGACAAATCAGCTTACCAACAGGCAGTGTGAACTTGCGGAAGGAAGAAAATACACACAAAGGCGTTGCAGCCAAACCACAATAGAACCAGGATGGTGTGCATGGGACAATTTCACTAGAGGTTTTTCATCTGTTGGGGCAGAGGAAAAGAAAACTGGGATTCTGGAACTCTGCTACTGACTTTGCCAGAAAATCAGAGTGAGGTGCCAGGAGAAAAACTTCAACCCAACTGCAAAAAAGCTGTGTCTCATATAGTTTTTTGCTGTGTTTTTCTTCCAAGCAACTGTTACTGTGATGTACTAACATGATTGCTGCATTCAGTGTGACTACAGCTTCAACAGCTTCTCATGTGAGTAAGCATGAGTAGGAGCAATGTTTAATTTCTCTGTGACCATACAACATTTAACAACCTTCTAGCACAGTGAGCAGGAAGACTTAGCTTTACCTGGTGTTCTGAGACATTTTGGTGCAGGCTGCTGTGCTACAGAGGGTAGGTTTATAGTGTGCACCTTTTCTAAGAAGATGCTATTATTTACCTGTTGGATTTAAGAAGACACCCATTAGAAATAGCATGCAGGCACTGTAATGTCAAACTTTCATAATTTCTAGTACCTGTCATTGTTAATCAAATGCTAAAAGGTATTTTGAGAGTCCTAACAGACACTGGAGTCTATCCCTCCTTCCCCATCCTTACCTCTCACCCCCTGCTTCTTTATTTCATTTACAATGCAAAGAAGAAAGTGTTTGGTGACATTAGAGCAGGTATGAAGGTAGGGTGGAACTGACAGCTCTCAGCAGTGTAGCATCTCCATCAGTAGGGATTACGGGAGACTAGGGACAGCAGGAAAGGGAAAGATGAAGTGATCCTATTTATAAATGTATTCCCCCACTCCCTGTCTGTACCATGCAGATATCTCAGCAGCGCAGATGGATCTGCATACTGATGAAGACATGGGGCATCTATGAAAAATGCTGGATCTGGCTGAGCTCCCTGCAGGCACAGGGTCTGCTTTCTCTTCTATTAGAGCCCAACACACTTGCATTTTTCAAAGCTTGGGCACGCATGCCAGGTTTTGGTGCTGCTGTTGTGGCTTTGCTGCTGCCTAAGAGCAAAGCCCAGTTTCCACTTCAGCCATCGGATAAAAGAGTGCAAAGTGACTGAACAAGAGGCTGAACCTACAAGCAAGGGGTAACTTCAAATCAGCTCATCAGTAGGCAATGTGAATAGGGGAAAATTAGTATCACTACAAAAAGGCCATGTAGGATTACCAGCCAGAATGCCTGGAGAAAGCCAGCTCTGTCAAATAGAAGAGATCAGTTTACTGGTGCCTGGAGGATTGTAGAGAAAAATCTGGGCAATTCCTCAAAGCCTAGGCATTGTGCTACACCAGCACTGTAAGAAACATAGCAGAGTTACTGTAGTTTCTTTCACAGTGTGTACATCTGACAATGCCATATGAATATCAGCGAAGTGGCGCAATACCCCGTGGAGGTAGGTATGAGAAATAGCATCTGCTCGTTACAGACATCAAAGAGTCAAGACGGTCGAGGTTCTCTGGTTCAAACATACCGAACAGACAATTCTTCCTCTGGAGTCACTGGGAGATGTGAGTGTCCAGCATGCCCCAATACCAGGCCCTCAGTAACTGGACTGAGATCACACCACAAAACAGTGACAGATCTGTTCAGAGCTCAAGACTTGTGACTCTCAGGCCACCTGCTCTTCCTCTAAAATAATCCTACCCTATAGTCTTATGCCAAAGTGTTTGGAGAAGGAAAATGACTGGAAAGGGTATGGTCTGTGTTCATAGTCTATGAATTTCCTTAATTAAAGATCAAAGGATGACACTTGAAGTTTTGGGGGACTGGGATGAAAAACATGAGTGTCTGAAAAAATACTAACCCCTCAAAGGTCCCTCTTTAATATGCTAGCACAGATGGAGGGATCTCCTGGAGGCCAGGGCAACCGTGATCCTTGGTGAGCTCCTTGTATATGTAAGCTTCCATTAATTCTCTTTCTTATCCATGACAGCCTTAGTGTCCTTTCCAAAATGGATCTTATGCCAGTTCCTGGTGAACAAATTTCTGTGCTGCAAGAAACATTGTCACAGCTGACTGCAGTGAGCCAGACAGAAGCCAAAGACCTGGAGACTCATAAATCTCTTAGGAAATCTTCCTGGAAAAGAGAAAAAGTTCCACTACAGTAAGCCCAAGTAGAAATGTTGGGTTTGCCTGGCTCATCTGTTGACCCCAGCTGTCAGAGCTGCAAGCTGCTTTCAGCTCCACACGCGAGGAAGGACACCTGCTAGAGCAGGGGAACATCACGCACCTGAGGTCCTTCTTTTCCATCCCTGATGCTGACTTGCTGTGAGCCACCCTCTCAGGGCAGACACATGGCTAACACAGCAACATTCCCATCTTGAGTTGCAGGAACCACAAGAGCAAATCTACCTTTGTTTGTAAAGCGAGCTACTTGAAATACCATCCAAAGAGATCTTGAGAAAGGTTTTGATCTTTCCTTCCAAGCATGGACCAGACATTGCTGCCAGCACAGACTGTTCAGCCCAATCAGCATGATAGATACTCCTGCAAGGAATACAATTTTAGCTGTTTTAGTACATATCTGCCATCACCATCTGCTATTTGTTGGCATGAGCATGTGCTACAAGAAAACTAGGTTCAAGGGAAAAAAAAGGGCCTCACCAGCCTTTTAGAGTTTCAAGTTCATTCTAGGGTTTGGATTTCGTGTTGTTTTAAACATCAGGTATTCTCACACAGAACACAGTATGTCTTCTGTGCTTACATTCTTATGTTCTCCTCTTTCTTTTTCTTTTTTTTTTTTGTGAGCATTGGTATTGCTAGAGATCTTCAAACAAGGGTACTGTCCTTACAATAAGCACTAGAAACTCAGTTAACTTGGTAGGATAGTCCGTACCAGGTGTAGAAGACCTTCTCAAGATGAGTAGGAGAGTTTTCAGATGATGTGCTTGAAGGAGTCTCACTGTATTCTTGACCAGGACTTCAGTCTTTCTCCTCCTCTCACTGGGATTTTCTGTCCCAGTTAACCTTAGACAACTAAAGAGGGGTCTGAACAGAAAACCATCCACAGGAATATGAGAGAAATCAAATAGCCTTATCCCTCCCTGAAAGTAATAACGCAGAAGTTTGGTGTGCGGTATTAGTGAGAAATGTTTGTACACTGCTTTGAAGTTAGGAAGCACTATATAAATGCTAAGTATTATTAACTACATGAATCAGTCATCTTCAGAGAAATCTAACACTGTTAAAGATGGGAGAGCAGTCTCTTCCTTTCTTAATGATAGCCAACCCCCAAAGTTATTCATAAAAAAAATACTTTTAAAAATAGATCAAATGGTTTCCCCATCCCGTGATAATCCCTCTGATTGCCCCCATGTTTCAGTTCACTGTATCATCTGAGAGATCAAAGGATGTATCTGAAGCTGGCAAACCAATCCCACAAAGAAGAAAACCTTCTTCTGCTGTAGATAAACAAAATACAATTTCCAGATAACATCATGGTGCTGATCAAAATAGCTGCTTTTCCAATTAGATTTCAAAGAATTCTTAATTGTTATTGATTTAATCTGGAGATGTGCAGATTTTTCCAGTCAGGAACCTGTTTCACAGGGAGCTTATTACCCTGGGGATTTCAGCTACAGACACGTTTTAGTAAGCAGCAACAGCCTGGCTGTCAGGCAGGTGACAATAAAAAGGGAATCTGTCCAGATACAGGAGACAGTGCTATTTGTGTTTCTGTTTCCTGCAATAATTTAAAGCACGTAGCCTTATCCGTTCTGAAATGGAAGCAGACCTCACATCTGCATAAAGGCACTTGCCTTTAAATTGTAAAAGGCAGAGTACTTAAATAAAAAACTGTCTATCATCTTATCTATCTACCTAGTTATCACCTCAGTCTTTCCTTCTGTTTTTATACTTATTAATTCAAACCTTGAGGGTCTGCCCTGAAACTTCTCCTTGCTATTCCCAGATCAGATGCCCATGTTCAGCATATATATAGATAGATAGATAGATATATTTGTAGTTTGCTCTGCAAAAAATAAATAATAAATAAATAGAAGATTCTATAATGTCTGCTGAGCTGCCATTTCAAAGTCAGGTAAAACAGCAGGGTGTGGGAAGAAGGGAGGGAAATGGGGACTGCTGCTCCACAGACAGGTGACATTTTGGAGCAGAACAACATGAGATGGTTTCCTGTCAAGCAGCAATAAGAGGAGGAAGAATGAAAAATAGCCCCCCAAAGAAAATTGTTCTGTCCCAGGCAAATGACGGTGGAAGGTTTTCTAATCGTTTGGTAAAGTGACAGTGGGGGATTTAATGCTGCCAGGCAGGTATGACAGTGTCAGGAAGAGTGACTCAGGAAAGGTGAGTCAGAGCCAGATGCCATCGGGAAAATAAGTGCCCGACCCATGAGCAAGATCCGTCACTTGGTGCCTTCTTGCAAGGCAGCTGCACTACAGCTTGATGGCAAAGCACAGCTATCTGTGCACACCATGTCCTGCATGGACCATGATGGGATGTTCTGCCAGGTGGGAAATTTGCTATCAAGAGGAACAGAGAGTGCTTGCGTGAGAGTCACTAGTAACACCAGGAAAAAAGATTAAGCCTGGTGCCATTAGAGGAAAAAATGAAGAAGGGTTTGGAGAAGCCTGTAAAGCAATGAATGATGTAAAGAGTGATGAGAAACACACCTTCCTGTATGTTTTAAAGAACTGCACTGGCCTCAGGACATTTGGGTTCCTCTCCAGCTGGATTTACTGCCACCAGGCACCATGGAGGCAAGGACATGATCAGTTAATCCTAAAACAAAAGACTGAAAGGGATATAAATCTTCTCCATTGAGGCAAAAGCCAACCTTTATGAGTTATTTCCAGTGATGCTGCATTTCTAGGACCCACACAGGAATGCATGTGCCTGGATGGCTGTACAAACCATCTACACTCTAAATTAGTATGAAAGGTGAATTTTATGTATGGGGCTGATATGAAAAGCCTTGGAGTAAGGGATAGTTCCATTGCTAAGAGGTTGAAAGCACTAGAAACCCATGGGAGATCCTTTCCATTTTGGACTTCTATTTCCCAGAGGCTCTGAGAAGCACCAGAACTTTTGGATCCCTGTGAGCAGAATCTATTTCTTCCAGACACTGTACATTCAGGCTGAACTTGTTCAGAAAAAAAGATAGTTGTGAACTAATTCCCAGCTCTGTCTTCCAAGCAACTTCATCTAACCACAACAGGCTTTTTCTCCAAAACCAAGGTTTCTAAACAGTGTTATTAAACATCAGCTGTCTATTTGATGATGTAGAAAATAACTGACTCTGTAGGCAACCAAGCCAAAACCACATCTGCTAAAGTCAAGGTTTCATTTAGGTTAAATTTAACCTGATCTCAAGAGTGATCATTTTTTCTCCATCGTCCTAAAGGGAAATGGTGTTTCATTAATAAAAGACATTGTAAAGGACATTTCCATTAGATGACAACATTAGGGGGCAGTACTCAGCTAGCAACCAGTCCTATCAGTTCATTGAACAGCTGTGTTTATATGGGGTTGTTTGTAAAATTTATGTTTGAGTTTGTTTTAACCTTACTTTATTGCTACTGGAGAAACAATAGATCTTTTTCCATTACAAGTCATCGAGCGCCACATTAAAATTCAGTAGGAGGGGTGAAACTTCCCATGCCCCTTCTCTCCACAAATCTCTGATTATATATGTATATTTTTTGTAAACAAAATACCCTGCACGGTCTGAGACGCCTTCTTCTCAGTGAGCTGCCAGAACTGTTTTGCATCCATCCATGTTCTTATGTCGCTTTTTCCCTGTGACTGATCTTTTCACAGGAGAGTGGATGTCCTGTTTCTCAGTCCTCTGGCCAGGTCAGCCACATCATGACCCATTCGTAGCAGGCAAACAAAATCCACACGGTTCTGTAGGGTGGGAACCTTAGGTCTTCCCCTGTATCCCTTCAGTGGGCAGGTAGATCAAACACATTATTTCAAGCACCTCCTCCCTCTTCTGGGTTTTGTCTCATCCCAATCCATCCCTCTGTTTGTGACTTCTCCTTTCCACCTTCCTGCAAGGGAACATCACCTCCTCCTCTACATTTTGTTTTTCTGCCCCACTCTTGAGTCCACTGCAGAAACCAAATCTGCAGTTTAGGAGGAGAGCCTTGTGTGACTTTACCCCAGTCTGTTCTGGAAGCTTAACCCCATTCCTTTCTGAGGCTGATCTGGGCTCCAGCTCTACCAAATCTTCCCAGTAATCCAAGCCTTTCCTTCCTTGGTTATCTTATTCCTACCAGAGACATCTTCTGTTGCAGCAGCCTGGTTGCTGGGTATGGTACTGTGGGAGTGTTGCCCTGTCCTCCACGTGAAGCTCAGTGCTCTGACTGAGCTCCTCTCGACTCTAGGTCACTGATATCAGCCATAACGGCTGTGTCTCAGCATCCCCAGCATTACCTTCTGTGGTATACCTGGCTTTAATGCTGTGGTTTTCCATGTGCATCCTACCCTGAGAATCAAGAGTCCCAGCACAAGTCAGATGCCCTGGCCTGCTGTCAGCAGCTTCGCTGATACTACACATCATCTCCTGGATCGATGCCCTCCTAAGAAATACAGCCATTCTTGGCATCGTCTCTTACAGGCTGAATGCCAAGGTATAACATTCTACCACTATGTCATCCTTACTTCTCCCTGGCCCTGTCCTGCATCTCTCGAAAACGGTCATCTTCGTGGATGCTCTCCATGTGCCCTTTCTTTGGATCCTGCTTGTTTCCCTCTGTTTACCACCATCCCTAATTGAGATTTCTCAGTCCTACCTGCCTCCCTAATACTCTTTGAGCCAGTTCACAAAATATTGGGGATGAAAATTGGGAGAAAAAGCCCATGGAAACTGATTGTTTTCCCTTGCCTCACGGTACGATGGCGTGTTGTATCCATGATCCCTTGCTCGTCCATTTATGGCCATGAGCAGGAATTTCCATTTACAAACAGAGAAACTGAGGCCAAAAAGATGTCTTGATTTACCAAATATCAAAAGCAGGTGTGGAAGTAGGAGCAATTCTCCAAATACCCTGTCTGGTCCATACACAATCCGTCTTGGAACTGGACATTTTTATTAATATCTGCGCAGATTTGCAGCCACTGATGACAACTATTTCCTCACAGAGCGTGTAATCAGCCTACATCTGCCACAAGAGGTCAAAGAGTCAGACATCAGAGCTGGATTATAAATACAACTCTTAATAAAGCTGCCAGCCCCAAACCAGCTGTGGTTATGCTGAAGTTGCCTGAAGCTTCTGGGTGTGAATATAGCAGCAACGGGCTGAGGAAGAGCCATCCTCACCCTCCCCAGCATTGCCTTCTGCAGCAGCTATTTAGTGCTGTGGGAAGGGCACCAGGCGTGATGGACTGAAGCTGGAAGCCTTTACACCAAATTCTGTCTCCCAAATGCTTCCTCAGCTCGTTGCATCTCTGCGACCATGGCAGGTACATTGATCTAGCTGACAGACTAAGGTCCTATAGCTCAGTTTTATATAGATGAACTGTAATTTTAGTAATAGGATGTTTAAATAATATTGTGACACTTTCACATCTCACCTCCCTTTCCTTTGAATGAAAGTGCCTGTCTCCTTTTGACAGGTGGCGATTTTTATTTTTTTTCTTCTCCTTTTCCCCACAAAGACTTTGCCTGAAGGACATCAGGAGTCATAATAATGGTTGATGCTTTCATGAGATCCTTACAGATTACAGCTAAATGGAACGGTGCTGTAATGTGATTACCTCCCCACTCTTAGTCCTGCTGTGCCATGTAATGGCATGGCAGGGCTCTCCGCTGGCTTTAAAGCCAGTCAGACTGAAAATTGACTTGCCTTGGGGGCCATCAAGCAAATTTAAATGGCTACTTCAAGATTCTGCCTGCCAGTGAGCCATTTCTTCAGCGGATTAGCAAAATGAATGAAATATAGACACGGGAAGGCAGTAAAAACTGTGCCATTAGGCATACACACTCTCTCTCTCCCCTTCTTTCTGATTTTGCTCTAAACACAAATACTAGTTCCTTGTAATTTCTCTCTGTGTTCTGCTTCCTGGCAGAAATGGGAAGGGAGCTCAGCACAGAAAAAAAGCTGTTTCACTGGGCTTCAGGTGGGCTGGGGGGGCAGGGAGGAGGGAAGGAGGACTCGCTCTTCTCTTTCATGCATTTTCCCTGGGGACAGAGGCTCTTCTAGAGAGAATTCAGAATATATAAACTTGTTTTCTGCTTGGAGTCACCCTCGGGTGTAATTCCTCCTGCAAGTCTAAAGCTGAGCAGTGGGAAGGAACGACTGTCTCCTATTGCTTTTGTGATCAGACTCTTCTCTGCTGTCACAGCCACAGGGAACATCTGCTCCCTCCCTCCTGCGCTCACATTGCACTGGGACGGGGGCTCAATTCCCTTTGCACTGTAACCTCCTGGTTGTCATGAGAATATGAGTCTCAACTGTATGACAGCAGTTTGGTTAGAAACAGGTTCTCTGCCTCTACAAACATCCATTTGAGGTGAAGGGTCATCATAGCAGATTCTCACCAGTCGTCTTGTACTGGGAACAACGTTGGTGTCTGAGGAGTATTCACATCTACTCCCTTGTCATCCAGTGCTCTTTGGTAACTACAGCTCTACTTAAATTCCTTGGCTTTTCAGATTATGTGAATGGGATTTAAGCATGTTTAGGTACTCCCATGAATAGCAAGAATGCTGAGGTAGGACTAGTGTGTTCTTAGCCTATTTACAGAAAGACATTCATGAGATGTGACTTTGAATACTGCAGTTATACCACAACTTTCCTTGGCAGCTCAGCCTAGTCTTTTTTTCAGCTATTTTCTTAATATTCTGTCTAAAAATTTCCCTGATGCAGCTGAAGTTTAATTACTTCTTTCTCTATCATTGCTGACTAATGATAATAATTGCTTCCTGTCCTCTGGTGCAACATTCTTTTCTTTATCTGCAGACAGTTATTGTGTCTCCCCTTGGTATTATTTCCTCTACTTTGAAATAGCCCAGAAGCAGAGTCCCATTTCTTGTCTAGCTGCTAAATAAAACCCAGAAATATAGCAGTGAGAGTGAAACCTGGGTGGTGGCGGGGGACAGACAGGTGGGATGACCCAGGAAACCAGCGCGGGCAGAGAGTTTTGCTCTGCAGTAGGTCGCTTTCACAGCTCTTTGACAACTTAACACAAAAGGAACTGATGGTCTCAGCTCAGGTACTAATGGACTAAATTCTACATTACAGGCACTGGTAGTTACTGTCTTTATTACAGGTAGTTTCATAACAGAAGTTCAGGCCTGAGTGACTATGGAGATTGACACACCTTTTTTCCTCTAGAAAGTCTCTTTCCAAAGATGGAAGGAAGGAGCCACTGGTTCAGTTTTTAGAGATGCAAAGCCAAGAGATGCAGTCAGTTGCCTGAGGTCACAGAGTCAGGAGGAAGAAACACGTCTAACTCCCAAGTCCCAGGCAGCATCCCTAAATCATGTTGTTTAAGTATTCACAATTTCCTTCAGCGTAATAAAACTCTAATTATCTTCAGAGGTGCAGGATGAGGACTCCAAGGCTTAGACAAGACTATTCACATGATTAAAGCTCCAAATGTGGTTTTAAGCATTTTGCTGGCTTGGGGTCTGCTTTTTTCTGGTAAATCTGCAGTCAAAATCAGCATCCACAGAGAAACTCAGCCACTGTGTTATGCTTCTGTCACTGATTAGACTATACACACTTTATTTTTCCCAATTCATTTTTATGAACCAACTTTTTCTCAAATGCAAAGTTTTTTCTGCTTCAGGGAAAGAAAAAGAATTACAGCTCCATGGGAAGAAAGAGACAGATTTTGTTATCTGCTAATAGTGTTCATGGGACTTCTTGAAAATATCTGTAAATAGGTCTTCCTTTAGCTAGCAAGGCTGGCTACAAATAAAACTCCTCAAAGATTCTTTCAAACATAGTGTCTTATTTTTCACCAAGGAGATGCACCTGAAATTCAAATGCCTCTCAAGCAGAGTTCTCCATTCTGGTGACTTATATAGAAATAGCTTCCAAATCCCATCTCCAGACACCAAAGACCTTTGGGAAAGAAGTGTGAAAATTGCCATCTTTTGGGAAAGGTGGAGGTTACCTCATTGCTCAAAGTAGAGGTAGCGTGGTTCACTGGATAAGGCATTGAACTGAGACTGTGGATTTTCTGCTGGTTGACTTGCTGTGCTCACCTTTCTCCTGTTGTGTACTTAGATTAAAATTGCATTGAGGCACAGATGGTTTTTAGTAAGCATTTCTATATCACCTAATACAACATTGTTCCCAATATTAACAGACACTTCTGCATGCACTAAAAATAAAATAAAATAAAACAAAACACATAAATAAGAGTAAGCCATGACTCTCTTAACTATTTGTTTATCATTTTTCTGCCACCGTCAGCTCTTTGTACTGTGTACCTTGTCTGTAGGTGAATATTTGATAAAGACAGACCTTGTCCAAAACAGCTGAGATGCTTATTTAATATGAGAACTGTCAGAAAATAAAAATGCAGAAAGAAAACAGATATAAACATGGTAGTTGTACTGGATCTGGCTGGGATGGAGTTAACTTTCTTCATAACAGGCCGTATGGGGGTGTGTTTTGGATTTGTGACTAAAACAGCGTGGATAACACACCAATGTTTCAGTTATTGCTGAGCAGTGCTTACACAGTGTCAAGGGCTTTTCTGCTTCTCCCACTGCCCCACCAGCGAGTAGGCTGGGGCTGCAAGAGAATCTGGGAGGGGACACAGGTGGGACAGCTGACCCCAACTGACCAAAGGGATATTCCATACCATATGACATCATGCTCAGCAATAAAAGCTGGGGGAAAGAAGGAGGACAAGGCAACATTCATGGTTATGGTGTTTATCATCCCAAGTAACCATTATATGTGACGAAGCCCTGTTTTCTAGTAAGTGATTGGACATCTGCTGGTTGATGGGAAGTGATCAATGTATTACTTATTTTGCTTTGCTTGCTCACAGCTTTGTTTGATTTATCAAATTGTCTGTATCTCAACCCATGAGTTTTCAGCTTTTGCTCTTCAGATTCTCTCCCCAGGGCCCCACTGAGTGAGAGACTGGGTGGGTGCTTGGCTGCTGGCTGGGGTCAACTCATCGCAGTAGTAAACATCAGACATACAGCCAGTTAACAACTGTCAAATGTTTTAAAGACCTCATGGTAAACAATTTCCACCACCACTCAATGACCAACCCCGTCTCTTATATTTTGGCTCAAGATGATGCAGCTCCTGTGGATGTTTACCAGGCTAAAAGCAGAAGGTATTAAGAATAACAGGGCTAACCCTGTGATTTGGTACACCAGCCATGAAGGGCAATTGGTTGGTGAACCAGAGTGCAATTTTTTCTGCATAGGATGGGGTACGGAAAAGGAACAGACAAAAGAAAATCAGTTTCTGCTCAATGCACAAGCCCAAGTAGTTTTCTCACCTACCAGCAGGTAAGTTCTGGATCATTATTGATGTGAGGATAGAGGTGGTTGCACAAATGAGTGGGGTGAGACAGCAGTACCTTATTCAGGCTAAAATTATGAAGTCACTGCCTTTGGGAAGAGAAAGTCTCTCTAGCAGGTGTCCTTGCCTGCATTGTGGATAAAAGAAAAAAACCCCAACCAATCCACCACCACCAAATATAAAGTTTTTTGTGTGTATAAGCAATGGCAGTACATTTCAGCCAAGGTTAATTGACCTTCATCTTTTGTATTATGTAAAAATACATATATTTTGATTTTTTCAGTTTTGTCCTTTATCTCCATTTTGGAAGTTTATCTCCCCTGCTTCTCTATAGGTAAACCAAAGGATCAACAACCTCAGGAGACTGGAGATGGTGACCTTGAAAATACTGAGATGACTTGGCTAAGCACATAAATGCAATGAGGCAGCACTAATTCTTGTCCAGGTGTCTGTGAGGCAAAGAGCAATATAACTCAATATAACTAAGCCATGGGAGGTGGGGTGGGAGGAGAAAGGAGAGTGTTTTCACAGCACTCTGTGTTTGGCTGGTGGACACCACCACTTCCACAGCACCGTGCTGTACCTCTGTGTGTCTGTGCTGTCTGTCACCTGGCTCTAATCCATGAGGGTTGGCCAAGTGTTGTTTTGCTTCGCCTAGCTTTTGTGTTCATAACAATTTTAGATATAAGGGGTAATTTTAAAGATACATAGACATAGACAAATTTCCTCCCAGGAAATAAGACCCTCTGCTTTAAGTAGCCTCTTACCAGGCATTATGCCTCTCCATGTTTCAGGCTGTATCATTTTATGCTGCTGTTGTTAAACCAATCCAACGTGGATGCCTGGGCCACCTGAGACTGTACCCATGCACAGCTCTTTTTAATTATGTCTATATGAACCCCAGTGTAGGCATCTGTTCCGATTTAAGAATGTCTTATGTCAATGTAGCTTGAACCTGTTCCTTGCTGACTTATCCTAAACCAAAATAAACCCCTTCTTAAGCCACAGAAAGACTGCTCATTATTTTATAGTTAACTTCACTAAAGATACCTTGTCTCAAATGAAAAATGGTTATGGTGGTTTGGAAAAAAATCTTTACAACCATATCAGTTAAGGGAAAGCATACTGAACTCTAGCCAGGGCTGTGCTGAAAGCAATTCAGTAAGTTTATATCTAACCCACTTCTGAAATCTAAGCCAGGTCCAAAGCTAGCTGTTAAAATTTGCCTTCAACATGTTGCCTTCTGCCCTATTGCTGTCTTCATATGCGCAAACCCAGTGTTTATGCTTGACTCTATAGGAAACTTCTTTTCCCTACACTTGCTCAGGGTCCAGCAAAGGAACAGATGCAATCTCCTCTGTTATTGAGATTACAGTAGAAAGGCTCGTTACTCCAACTGCTCCCTCATCCATCCTCTTTCCTTTTTCTGCTCCTGGGCTTGATTGATATTCAGAGGGTGGAATAACCCTGGAAATTTGTTTAGGAGCAAATCACAAGTAATATTGTAGAAGATCATCTATCACTCTGTATATACTGTATTCTTATCTCTTAAAATTGCTGTTTTCTGTCAGCATTGCATGAAACATGAAAGTTTTGATCACATGCACCCACCAAAGTGATGCTCAGATTTAAATTCCATTGTTTGGATATACTGAGGTAAAGCAAAATAAAAATCTGTTTTTACTTTACATACTATTTGTGTTTATACAATAATCTTGGGTTATTTTCTTCACTCCTGTGGCACCTGATGGACAGATCTGGATGACTTTCCCAAACTAAACTCAGAAAAGGAATGCCAAAGAATGGTACTTCACAGTCTACAGCTGGCTGGGAGGAGTTTCTGCAACATCTTTGCATGTTATCCACAAGCGTGTCGGCATTGAGCCTGCATCAGCCTGTGACTGCACTAGCTGAGAGCAGAGGGGAGGTGAAGTGTTCGGCCTTCCTTGTGTGGGGAAGGAAGCTGTTGTGATCCAGAGTAAGAGGCAATGGAGAGGTCAAATCCTGGGCAGACTTGTTCACAGAAAGACCCCTAGGTTTCCAGTCCCCAGGTCATTTTTTCCTTTACTGCTAAGTATAGAGAGTGGAAAGCTCTGTGTGTGTCTATGTCTTGAAAAAATACTTAAGTCGGGCATGGAAAGATGCGTTCCCCCACCTGGCCTTTAGTTTGATAAGTAGTCTGTACTAAAATGGTGACCATGCATAGAGATGTCATTGACATATCAGTCATAACACTATAAATATGGGAGTACTCATTTTTTTGGTGAGTGTGCAGAGACAGATTCTTCCTTGGAGATCCTTGGAGATCTTCCTGGCAAACATTTCCCTGACTTAGATCACGACTCAGAATAAGCTGCAAGACAAAAGGGACAAGTTGGTAGTGATGCCACTGGAGCAGAATTAACAAAGTGAAGCTTGATGACAGTGAGTTAAAGAGGTGGAATACCTGAGGTGTTTGCAAATGAGCAGTTGGGACAGAGCATTGCAATTGCAATTAGGACCTATTAAAAGAAGATGCTTCCAATTCATTGCATACAGTTAACATAGTTGTGGGTACTGAATCCCTCCACCACTGTCAGTGTGTAACACATCCTCCTTTTAGAGGAACTTGAATTACTTTCCAAATGGTTTGTCCAATTTCAGATGAAAATTGTGTTTCAGACAATAGCACAGCAGTGTCTCCAGGATGAGAGTTGTTCTCTTCTATTTAGAAAATTAATGGCTTGTTTTGTTCGAACACTCTCTGTCTTCTCCCCCTGCTGATAATCCATTCTGAGTTATATTTAATGGTAAAAAAGCTGCAGCAGCTGAAGCCAGGCCCAAGGTGGACTATCTTCCCATTTAGAAAAATAGAACAGCTGTCTTTCAATTGAGATACAAAATGAGAGGCCCTGACCAGTTGTGGTTGTTGAAGACTGGCTCGCAGAGCTACCTGAGAAAACAGCAGTCCATTTGCTTGCCTTTGGCCTGAAATTCCTGTTGCAGATTCAAAGTGGGAAAATTCTTTGCTTCTTTTCCAGAGCTTTTGTGTACTGTTGGTAGCCTTGTTAAAACAGCTGCTGTCTGCTGCAAAGGCAACTGCATTTTGATGGTGGATGGAGATGATCCTAGAATGAGAAAATGTAGGAAGACAGTGCTGTCAGAAAGGAACTACAGTGTCATTGTTTTACCATATGTCAGAAATGTTAAGGTTGGCACCAAAATCTTCCAGCTGGAGACATGAGGCAGACATGGGAGTTGTTCAAGGGAAAAGATGGATCTCCAGGAGAGGATGTTTTTTCTACCTTCAGAAGAAAACTAGATTTGCTAGCTTTGGTGATATCATACTTCCTATTATCCACACCATTTAGAAAGTTGAGGAAGGCAAGATTGATTATATGGACTTCTGAGGTATCCCGTCTTCAAAACAAAGCCCATCAAAGCTAGATTTTCAGAAGAGCTCCTTTTTAGCTATTTCAATAAGTGGATAGATTTCCAGGGGAATTGCAGCTCCCCAGGAGCTGAACATCATTGAACATGCATGCTGAGCACCTTTGAAAATTGATCCCAAATACAAACTATGTCTTTTTAAAATACTGTGTTACTGGGAGAGACAAGTAACTCAGTGAATAAAGAGCTCAAGGGTTTTTGATCCTCCTTGTGCACAAGGCTATCCATTCCTCCCTGAGGAAAGGGAGGGACTAACTGTGAACTCAACTGTCTCTGAAGTCCTTGAGATAATTGTGGTACAACTGGTTTGATTTGGAAATGGAATGAGAGTGTTCTTTTTTGCTCTTCTAATTAATCAGGGTTGAATGACTATATTTGCAGCTCCTTCAATTAGTTCTCAACAGATAGGCCCCCACCCAATCTATTAAATTCTAGGATTTGTTTGGAGTGAAAGTGCTCTACAAATGCAAAGCTCTCAGCTAAATTATTTATTTCAAAAGTTACATTTTGGGAGTGAAGGAAAGCAAAACACAAAACTTGCCAGAGTTTGATAATTGCAGTCTTAACTCTTCCCTTCCTCCCTTCAAACCAAACCATGCAAGGAGTCAAGCAAGCCATACACTGTCTGCGGTGTTTCTGTGTGACGTTCAAGTTCTTTTTTTCCCCCCCTTGGCAACAAGGAAGACCAAAGGGAGTCTGCAGCAGAGTCTTAAATAGCCAAAGCCTAATGAGTGTAAAATTAAAAACAAACAAACAAAAAACTAAACAAAAACCCTCAAACCCTTCTCCCAGCTGTTCGAGTAGTAAAATATGTCTGAGACAGTGTAAATTAAGTGCAAGTCAAATCCAGAAAAGTTCAAAAGAAGTCTGTGGAAAAAAGCAGCAAAAAAAGCAGACACTGGAGACAGAGTCCTTGGTAAGGTGGTGGTGACTTAAACATGCTTAGTCCAGTCACAGCTATGGAAACACAGCTGAATGCAAGGATATTGGTGTCTCCACTTGCCCCTATACAGCAGCAATTTTTACTCCATGCAGTTCAGGTCTTGATGGTCAGCCTCCCCACAGACTGCTCACAAAATGTAGCAGGTTGACTCACTCGTATGCTTTTTAGCAGCAATATTATTCTCAAAGTCCATCCTTTCTCCCTCTTTTTCTCTTTAGGTGAAATTTTTGCATCATTTAGGTGAAGAATTTGAAACTGATTATGTATCTGACAAATCAGTCTCCCGAACTACGAAGCCTGGGCTGGGAAGACAGGAGCAGGTTAGTCAGTTGTTAAAGCTATTATTGCTCATTTTGACCAGCTTTTTCTGGTGGCAGGACTATTGTCTAAAATACCTAGGAGCATTTATCCTTTTATGTATATACTTAGTACTGTCAGTAAGAGGAGATATTTATAGGAGTGGACACGTCTTTCCAGTATCCGGGCAATATTCCATGGTGGAGACCTTGGAACAAAAGTTTCCGAACTTTCTGACTCACAGCCCTCACTTTCAGCTTCAGGAAGCCACTTTCCTTTGCATTTTGAAACTTGTGACTCAAGTTTTGAAGTTGTTTCATTAGGAGAGCTTCCTCTCATGCTTTCCAAAAATCTTTGATAAGTTAGAGAGACTTGAAGACAAAAGGGTGTGTTCTCATGCAACCTCAGAGTTTAGACAGAAGGGGGTTTGACTAGTGAGAGGGTGCTGGAGACTCCATTTTTTAACATGACCTGCTTGCCAAAGTCCATGTTCCCTATACATCGCAATGCTGTATTTTCCTGAGGATGTCGTGACACAATCATGGAATTATAGAATCTTTTAGGTTGGAAAGGACCTTTGAGACCATCGAGTCCAACCATTAACCTAACTGCCTGGTCCACCTCTAAACCGTGTCCCTAAGCACCACATCCACACGTTTTTTGAATACTTCCAGGGACTGTGATTGCACCACTTCCCTGGGCAGCCTGTTCCAATGCCTAACCACTCTCTCTGTGAAGAAGTTTTTCCTAAGATCCAACCTAAACCTCCCCTGGCGCAGCTTGAGGCCATTTCCTCTCATCCTATCACTTGTTACTAGGGAGAAAAGACTGGCCCCTACCTCGCTACAACCTCCTTTCAGGTAGTTGTAGAGAGCCATAAGGTCTTCCCTCAGCCTCCTCTTCTCCAGGCTAAACAACCCCAGTTCCCTCAGCCGCTCCTCATAAGACTTGTGCTCCAGACCCTTCACCAGCTTCATTGCCCTTCTCTGGACACGCTCCAGCACCTCGATGTCCTTCTTGTAGTGAGGGGCCCAACACTGAACACAGTACTCAAGGTGCGGCCTCACCAGTGCCGAGTACAGGGGCGCTATCACCTCCCTGGTCCTGCTGGCCACACTATTCCTGATGCAAGCCAGGATGCCATTGGCCCTCTTGGCCACCTGGGCACACTGCTGGCTCATGTTCAGGTGGCTGTGAACTAACACCCCCAGGTCCTTTTCTACCAGGCAGCTCTCCAGCCACTCCTCCCCAAACCTGTAGCATTGCATGGGGTTGTTGTGACCCAAGTGCAGGACCTGGCACTGAGCCTTGTTGAATCTCATACAATTGGCCCTGGCCCATCAATCCAGCCTGTCCAGGTCCCTCTGCAGGGCCTTCCTACCCTCCAGGAGATCAACACTCCCGGCCAACTTGGTGTCATCTGCAGACTTACTGAGGGTGCACTCAATCCCCTTATCATGATCATTGATAAAGATTTTAAACAGAACTGGCCCCAATACTGAGCCCTGGGGAACACAGGGCAGAAAAGCTGTTCACACACAGACAGAAAGCTGTTCTAGCACTGGTGCCTCAGGCAAATTGTAAGGCTTGTACAGGACTGAGGGAAGATTTCTGCTTGTCACTGCATGTACAATAATGCTTCCCATTCAATGCAACTCAAAGTGAGTACACTCAGATGAGTGTATATCTCATCCTTTGCCTTTGGCTAAGCAGAAAAATTAATCAGATGTCCATATGCATGAAACTGTTGTAGGAAGTGCCACAGCTCTGAGGAACCCAATGCTGGTCCTGTTTGGAGTTAAGCAGTTGTGATATGGGTTGTTGAAAGGCATGAGAGGAGAAGAGAGAAAGGAAAATATAAACACTTTTCTTTTACCATCCTTGGAAACTATTCTGCGGTGGGAAAATGCACAAACTGCCCAACACAAACAGTTCCATCTTAACGGAGGCACTTTGCAGTCATCATTCACTTGAGGCTTCTGGATGCTCTGAGGTGGATTTTATAATTTTCTAAGTTCAGTTACCATGGAAGAGTCTAGAAACTGGGGAGTAGGCTTGACAGCTTCCTGGGATTTTTATTTTACTGTGTTTATTTTTCAAGGAGGTGTTCATGGTTATCAGCAGGAAATAGATTGCACAAACAGCTTTTCATTAAGGGTGCTTGACCGTAGCCCTGAGCCACAATGGATGTTCAAAGAATTGAATGAGTTTCCCAGCACATCTGTAAGCTGCAAGGGAGGTGTGTGTAGGCTTTCACGCTGAAGCCTCTGATTAAAGCAAACTCTACGCAAAGTGAAAATGCAGCCTCCTTTTGTGAAGAGCAATTCCAGGCGCTGTTAGGTAAATTGCTAGGTGCACACTTACTACGGGGACAGAGATAGCAAGGGAAGGGGCACATAAGCACTGCAGCAGAAGTGAAGAAGCTTCTTGAAGGTTAGCAGTGAATAAAAGATGTTACAAATGTCAAATACATTTGTGAAGTTCCTGTTGGTCATCAGGAGCCTTAATCAAGGTGGTGTTATCTCACCTGTGTTCATGCCCCTTGTTTTCTTGTCCAGGTCAGGAAGACGTCCTGGGAATACAAAGGGCCTTTGCTTTCACATCTTATTTATCTGACAGGTCTTGGTGAGCCATAGATGCAGCTTAAATACTCTTCTCTGATGTTGCAAGAACTGCTCTGCCCCTCTTAGGGAGGTGGAAGTGTTCAGTGAATGCGTGGAAGCTCTTTCCAGGAGAAACCTCCACCTTTTTCAACTTCAAATCAGAGAAAGGAGATGGCAAATGTAGGCCTACTTGTGATAGAACAGGGGAAGAAAGACAGAGGGAGACAAATGGGACCTTAGATAATTTCCTTATTTTAAATCAGGACAGCTACTAATAAAATGGTCCTTATCCCACCATCCTGGCTCAGAAGGGCAAGGGATTCCTGCCAGGATGGTGATACAGAGGGTGCCAGGATAAGGTGATGGCTGGGGAGGCACCAGTCTGGGGGAGGTACCAGGCTCCCAAGGGAATGTGAGAGAAGGACAAGAAAAGAGGTATTGATTTGGCTTGATCCCCTAGTCTTCATCAGCTTCTGAAGAGGAATCCTTATTAGTAGGTGAAATCTCTGTGATCTACAGTGAGAGCAGAAGGCATGAGCCTCACCCAGAGCTTTGCCTCTCCATAAGTCCAGAGGGAATTGGTTGGCACTGAGCAAAGTGTCTGAGCTTTGTTTTGATCATGTAGATTGCTACTCCACGTCCTAGAAAATTGTAGCGTTACTGCAACTTATTTAATTGTTAGTAGGTCAGTGAAAAAGGGTTTATGGTGAAACTAAATGGCTCACAAAGTTGGCATGAGTAAAAAGTGCCATTTTTACATCAGTTTCACAGCCTTTGTAGCAGGGGTCTTAACAACATTTTATTTGCTTTATGTAGGCCTTGTACATGTCCTCCGTTCTCCTGAGATGCACCAGAGCACTGAGTTGCACACTGAGAAACAATTTCTCCAATGAGAGATTCTTAACTACATTTTGCCCTGCAGAATCCACAGCAAGAAACAAAACTTGTGTTCACTGGAAAATAAGTTTTGCTGCCCTATTTCTGCATTTTCACACACCTAACAATCACCTTTATAAATAAGACCTGTGTGATTCTGTTCCTTTGGATAGCTGTTCAGGAAGGGGTTTTCCCCTCAAAAATACCTCACTGGCTTCTCTACTTTTCTGATTAATGGGTGGAATGGTTTTCCTTTGAGGCTGACACAGTGAACTTGGAAAAGGTTTATGATCACCAAACAAAGGCAGAAGCTGTGATGAAGGAATAGAGGTGAGGAGAAAATAATCATTTGAATTATTGCCTTAGGAATGGCCGTAGAATGGCCTCCAAGTTTTGGTTCAGTCTCCTCTCCCTCAAAGTATTGTGCCAGCACAAGGACCTCTTGGTCCTCAGCACATGAGAAAATTCCTGCCCCACAGCGCTAACGAGATGCATATGTGTGTGAAAGATTTGATGTGCCAGATTTGGTGCATTTTCCCCTTTCTTTTCCCCAAGGAGCACTATCTTGCTGACATTATAAACAAGCAAACACTACATGTATACAAAGCAGGGAAGAAATGAAAACAGGATGTTAAAAAGAATCATGTTGTAATGGACTTTTCTGCTTTACAATGGTACTAACAGTGTGTTCCTGGCTCTGATTTTTAAGTAGAGCTGAAGTGCTTTATCTTGGATTGGTGAATATTGTTTAGAACGGCTGTGTGATACTTTTGTTCTGTGAAATTTCTGAACTTACCATATCTGAGAGTAGATCATGTGAATGGGATGAATAGATCTCGCTCTTTCTGAAAATTCTTTAATGGTGGTTTATGGGGTCACCTGTTCTGACTAATGATTACCTGGACAGATAAAAGACAGTTGTTTTATTTCTTCCCCTACCTTCTTCCTCCAAAAAGCTGCTCAAAAAATAAAGTCACTTGGAAGGAACCAGATAATCCTTAATAGGATCAGATAAAGAGTAAGCAATTGCTTTTACAGTTTTTATATAGCTCAGAAAATGCTTTTAAACATGAAATGCCATTATTTTATCTACAACATCATTCTAGATCTCACTTCATCATAAATGAAGCTGAACATGGGAAAGAATACTCCAAACTGAAGCCTTTGTTTCCTCAAACTTTGGGTGGGCCCTGTGTGGGAAGGTTTCACTGTGCAGTGTACGCACACAGGCAGGTGGGAGCTCGTTCTGGCAGAGTTTCAAACAGCTTGGGATGAAGCTCACTCTGGGATGGAGGCTGTGTAGTCGTGTTGGTGGCAAAACTCTTAGCAAAGCTGGTTGTCTTGGGTACAACACTGAACTAACACAGTTTGTGGATCAGAGCTGGCTTGTGGATGGCTGGTTCATATCACAGATGATGCTTCTTTCTTCTCTCATACACTGTAATTGTTCCTACCTAAACAGAAAAGGAAAAGGTGTTTTCCCTGCTAATATGAGTCGCGACACCTTATGCCTTTCCAGAAGAAAAATGTGTGCTTCAAGCGAGACTTGGAGGCTGCAAAGCACCTCCTCTGTTGGTCTTTTCAAAAGCTTGCCTGACATCAGAAGGGCTGTATATCCAGGCAGCGGGTACACCAGAAAACACAGACCCTTTGGGCTGAGGTAAGGGCATCAAGTGGCAATGAGGCTGCCTCAAATTCCTGCCCAGCAGGTAGGAAGGCTGCAGTTCTGGCATGTTTAGCAGATGCCTGCTGATATACTGTGTTTATGCGGATATTTCAGCTCATGTTGAATTTGGAAAATAAGATCCATTCAAAAAAGAATTTGTTGTTGTTACTGCACCTTTCTGAAAAGACCAGATCCAGGGACTCAGAAGTTTACACCATGTCATCAGCCTATGTGCTTCAGCCAGCTTCTGAAGCTACAATATTCAGGGAACTCAAGACTTAAATATGTTGGTACACACAGCCCACTAATTAATGTCATTGAAGGGCACAAATCACACATAAATTGGTTAGACCCATCACGTTGATAGTGTTATCCAAAAGGGGGATCTTTACAACCTGCCTCTGGAGCACAGCAACTCAGGCTTATTCTCAAGTTGCACTGGCATTTCACAAAGGCTCTAGATTGCAACACAGTGCTTCACATTGCTAAGAAGAAGGGTTTTAATAGATTTTTCCTCTTCCAAAGTCATTGGAGAAAGTAAAAATGAGACCTGTTGTAACTTTCACTCTAAGGCCAGAACCTCTTGTGTCAGACTCTGGAAGACTACCATCGCATGCTATGAAGAAGTCATCAGGCATTGCTGTAACTGCCTCCCTGTGGCATAGGCACTTGCTGGAGATACTTTTTTCAGACATATGACTTGATAAGAGTTAATTTATAAGCTGAAAATCTGCCTTCTGCCTTTTATCTTCCTTGGGTGGTACAGCCTTTTGTTTCTGATACCATTGCTTCTTGCATCTCTGAGCTATGCTAGTTTTCTCCTTCAAGGAAGGGGAATAGGGAAAATACTCTCTCACAGTTCCTGGGCCAATAGCCTTAATGAGAGAAGCATTTTCAGGTCAGGGATCACATCTCATGCTGCTATTTTATTGCCATATGTGACTGCTTTACGCTCTTTCACAGGGGCCATCAGCATTTCCAGGCTTTTGTCTGTTCCTCATCAAGCTTATCCCTGCTGTAACTCTTACATAAGCCTGTCACTCCAAGCCCCCATCCCACGGTAGCTGTTGCTTCCTTCTTTTCTATAGGTCTTGCCATACACAGAGGCTCATCAAACATGTTTCCAAACTTCCACCCACTTCTGAGCTGCATGCCAGTGATTCTACAGCTCATTTCTCTTCCCTGCTTGGCTTTGCTATTGCCTGCAATCAGGTGTGTTCTCCAGGAAAAGAGGGAAGAAGAAGAGCAGACTGGAAAACCTTGTTTGTTCTTGATGTTTGAGGTATTTGGCAACATCTTTTTTGCTAACTTGAGCCCTGGCAGCAAGAGCAGAACACCTTTGTGCAGTCTTTGTTTTGCCTGTGCCTTGAATCAAACTGGGCTTAATATCACTCTGTGGACATCTTGGACTTTAAGAAGTACTTGGAAGTCTATGCTCACTGTGCCACACACTGGGGGACATAGTTGTCAACTTCTTTTTGCTACTAAGAATTGAGGTGCAATCCAGCAACACTAAGATCACCACTCTCTTCCCCTGGAATTGAAGTAACATCCCTCTGATGTAGAAGAAAATGCTTCTCATCTTTCCTAGATCCAGGAGCTGGAGGCATGAAATTACAGGCACTACCATATTGAATTTACATGTTTACACAGGAATCCATGTCCCGTGGGATCTGCACCACCATATCAAACACTGAAGTCTGAGATCAAGACCTGAACTTTATTTCGTAACACCATGGACTGCATTTGCCCACTCAGGCTGTACCCTTGCACACTGTTGATAAAGGCCACCTTGCCATGAATGGGGCTACAGCCAGGCATGCTGGAGGGACTGGCACTGTGACATATAGATGCTAGATCTCATTCTTATGCAATTGATGTACAGCAGTCTCTTTCATCCTCGCCCTTAACTTCTGTTTGCTCAATGAAAGCAGCACGTAGGCAAATAACATTTTGCATTTTAAAAGAGTTTTAATTTGTAGCTGTTTTCAAAGTACACACCAAAGCTAATGAATAGTCACTCCATTCTCTAGGATACACAGGAACAACTGACTAAAATTAGCATTGATTAGCTGAATTACAGTAACACCAAGAGGCTTCAACTGAGCTCGGGGTGTTGCTGCAGTATGATTAGGATAAGCACGCTGTGTGAAACTGGTACAGGCTGGTGTAGTTGCCATTATAACTTAAGGGAGGGGTGATCAAGGAGTGACTTCCTTCTTGAGGTGCTACAGCTAAAGCTGCAGACCCGGTGGAGAGCTGTAGTGAGCAGTGGATCCTCATTGCTCCTGAGTTCACTTTGCTTCCCATTTGAATGTTACTACAATCCCATGTCTCATTTATTAATTTGGTTTTACTCATTTCACTGATGCCATCTAGAGCATGGTCCCATGAATGCTTGCACCAGCCAATCTGAGGAGCTGGAATACCACAGTGGAGAAGGGCAGGATGGGAAGTAATTAAGAGCTGGTGGGAACCTCTTTATCAGGACAAGTATCTAAATAATATCCCTTTCTTAACAAGTGCAACCTACTCTGTCCCAAAGGGCAGGGGTTGTTTGGTTCAGCTAGACAAGTCAAGGGACAGGAGGGAGAGAATGGATGAAGCATCTTGCACCCCCATCTCTGAAAGTAGAAGGCAGTTCAAATCCCTTTTATGCTACCCTTCAGCGTTATGGCAGTGGCCTGATGAGCTCCCACCTGAGAGGCTTGACAATGGCAGGAAGCCCAGAAAAAGGGTCCTTGCAATCCTACCTCTGTTCCAGGTAGTCTTTGACACTCTTCTGTGAAGAGGAATTACTGTGACATTTTTGCAATAGGCAGCACAACAAATTTGGTAAAAGCTCCTCACTGTGCATGAGGTTCCTTGTTGTTTCTGTTGGCATCACATAAATGTTGATAAACATTTTGCGTGACCTGAGCATGAATGAACTGTACCAGATTTGCAGTTCTGAAGTTAGATGCTCTGTTCTCCTTCAGCTGAAGTTCACAGAGACCATCCTCCCTGCAGGCTTGTGTTGCAAATCTACTACACAAAAGAGGGCAAAAAGACCCATTTAATTTTTCACAGTTTTTCTTCTGGACTATCAGCTATGCCTTTTATTCAGGGAAACTTTTTGCTGGATTTGATGGTTGTTTTCAAGCCTTGGCACTGATCTACTTAAAATTTGATGAGAAAACCAATTAATTTCACTCAGGCCCTCTCACTACTGATGGGTGATTATTAAAATGGCAGCAATGTCAGGCTGAGATTACGCTGCAGAAACCACATTGTATTTTGGCTTAGTCTAATGATGCAGGAATATTGAATATTGCTTCTTTCCAACTTCCTTCTACTTACTGTGCTTCCCAAAATGAAGCAATGATCTCTGTGACCTGTGACAGATCCATTGGCGACCTTGCAAAATCAGATTAAAGAGTAGGAGAACCAGAGTTACAAAAGCAGGTGCAAAGCTACAATTACAGAAGATGCACAAAATCACATGTGCTAAAATATATAGAAACTACTAATTCATGGAAACTGGAAGTTTAGACCAGTTCAAATAAATGGTTGTTTCAAGAAATCGCACTCTTCAACAGCCTCCAATGCTGTCTTCAGCAAGTTCATTGATGTCTATATGGACATCCCTGGAGACTAATCCATTTGTCAGGTGTACCTCCACACCACATTACAGACAAATGCCAGGACACTCTGTCTGTGCTGGGACATCAGCCAACGGTGTGCTCCCAACAGCAGGGCACTGACCCTGAGCCAATGCATGCAGCCTTCACAAAGTTTGCCTCTCAGCAAAGCAGAATGAATTTATTTTGCCATTACACAGCTTTTGCATGGGAACTGACTCATCTTTTCCATGCATCTGCCCACAATGTACCATGTAGACAGCTTCTGACATCTTAGGGGCATCTCAATGTCCCACGCTTTCAGAGCAACCACACTGTAAATTTAATCTCTCCTCCTCTCTGTCTGGAAGAAGTAGGAGGGAGGAGGCGTATTCAACCTACTTCACATCACCTACGCCATGAGGGGTTTCTCAAGGTTTCCTTCTGAAAGAACAGGGCTCACAGTCTCTCTTGTCCCCTTCCTTGCAATGAATGGACAGTTTCAAGCATTTCCATCTTTCCCCCAAGGAAAGAGGCTCATTTCTCCTTATATCCCCTACAAAAGGTAATGGCAAGGTATGACCTCTTTTCCTTCTTTGCTCTCTGTCTCTGTTGGCCAATGCTTCTTGGGAAGGTCTGGCAGATGGGCCTTGGATGTGCTGTATTTGACAGCTGAGTCTGCCCAAGCCCTGCTCAGAGCCTCAGCCATCCCTCCCACTCACAGTGCAGAGCTGTGCCAGCTGCTGCAGCATGGCCTGCAAGACACAGAAACATATCGATTACCTGAGATGAAATAAAACAATATAAGAATAAATGGAGAGGGGCTAGATTTTAGTCCTTTAAGTGGCTTAAACCTGCAGGGCTGCTTCAGACTCAGGTTTATTTCTTTGGTCTCTTCCAAACTCTGGAAGGAGGATTTTGCAGGGAAAGGGCTGCTTTGGACATGTTAAAGGTGTAAGAAGTAGAAAGGAGGAGAGGAGGGGGATACTTTACTTCTGCTTTGGAGATGTTGTTGCTGCTGACTTGCATCCCCTGTAGGGATTCATGGAAATGTTGGTGGTCCCTTACTTGTTTTCTGGAAGCAGACAGGAATTTATACTGTGCAGCACTTGGTATTTGATTTAGCCTATGCTCCATTATACTTGAAATGGGCTTTCTTAATGTTTCCTGCATTAGAAGTTTTTTTATAGCAGTCAGCAGAAGAGAATAAAGCTCTGATTGCACTGATAGCCTCTAGCAAATAGTATTGCTTTGCTAAGTGTGGAAAGAGGTCTCCTCTTTTTTCCTTAGGTGAACATTTCTTTTTTGGAAAGATGAAACACCTGACTACTAAGCTAGCAGAAATGTCCAGCTGCAGATCAGAACATTACGATATGTGTGTTGTCTAAAACACCTTGCGGTCTGCCAGACAATGCTACCTTTCTCTGTGGCCTGAGGTCAGCTAATTCATAATCATCAAATAGTAATGACTTGCTCAGGGCTTGTCATTTCATATTATATAGAAATAAAGATAAGAAAGTGGATGGTATTCAGGAAGTCAGTGAGTAACACTAATTTCATAACCACATAAAACCATACCTTTGCGGATGTGTGCTCTTCTGAGATTAAGATATTCAAGCAGGAAATTAAGAGAGTGGAAAAACTGTTAGCTTGCTGGTCAACCTTTTTCCAAGACAAGATAGTGTGTGTTCCTGTGTGGTTTGTTTTGAAATATTTCCATGTAAGGGGGAGGAAAAGGTTCATCTCTTCTCCTGGGATAGTCTTCATCTCTCCAAAAGATCTCAGGCAGATGATTTATAATCTTTAAAAATGTCGCCCTTAGGTTATAAAGTTAATTTATTTGCACTTCCTAATTACATATGAGATGTGCTCAGTTTACAAGTTAAAACCTGGGGTGTTTTTTTTGTTGTTGCTTTTTTTTTTTTCCTTTAAGATGCTGGCTTTGCAAACTCTTCCTGGAACTGGAAAATAAACAGCATTTTCTGCTTCCAATGCTACTTCTAGCTATATCAGTTTCTCAGGGTGTAAGAGAAAGGTTATTTCACTGGCAAAATTGGAAGCAGGATAAACTCTTGTTTACCTTCTCTTTAGTGGTGGTGGGTTTGTAAAGCCAGCTAGAGAAAAGCGACCTCGTAAGACAGATCCTATGAAGGTTGAAACTACTATAATTTATGCCAGCTGCCCAGAGACATTTGCTGTTATTATGTTATACTAACAAACATTAAAGTCCTGAAATACTTTGGTCCAAAATAACATAACTCTGCATATTTCATTAAAAGAGATCTTATTTTGCTGCAGCTGAGCATCTGGCCCTGTAAGCTGATTTCATGTTTCCAGTTGGACTCATTATTTCTTTGGCTGTGGGAGGATACATCCCATGTTTACACTCAAATCAAGAATGTCAGGCTCAGTAGTAATATATATAAACCCTGAGCATTATTGAACATCTTTGTGCTACATAAATATTCCAATAGACCTGAGCAAACTCCCAAAGTCCTAGCTTAGTATTCAGTGTGATTTAATTTATGGTGTGTATTTCCCTCACTAGTTTCAGCATCTTAGCTGAGGAATCTGGAGAAAGCACTGCCAGGATATATGAATTTTCAGAAATTCACATCTGGGGATGGACATCCCAGATTAACATTAAAAAATGGCGTGGAACATTGGCTGACCGGTGAGTTGTGACAAGGCCAACTATTTTCCTCACCTTTCTAAAAGCTGGCTTCAGTCAGCATCCTCAGTCTGCCAAGTGCAATGAGAAAAGAAAAAAATAAATCTAATTGCTATTCAGGCTTGATTATGACATCAGTGGACATACAAAATACCTATTTCTGTCAATGCTGATTTTGTCAGCAGATCTGGGCCATGAATGAAAGGGTCATGGGTTCCTTCCAGCAGCTGAAGTTGCCGCATTATTTGCCCGGAACTAAAGGAAGTTGGTACGTCCTTTACACAGAAAATGGTGTGATTAATAGTGTTGTATTTGCCCCACCTGAAATTCGTAGTCCAGTCTGACCTAGGGAAATCCATATGGACCATTTGAAGTTTAGAGCTTGAGGAGGGGTCGGGGACATCAGGTACATAGCGACATTTTGACATTTTCATAGGGCTCCTCCTTTATATCTGAAAAAAGAAAAATGCTGGTTTATTTGCATTTATGGCTGCTTGATGGCTGTTTTACAAACTGAATAGATACTCCTGCTGAAAGCTTGACACAGAGGGGCCAATGCATGCTCCTGCATTGTTACCCCATCCCAGGCATGTTGCTTCTTTTTTTTCAGGCATGTCTCTTTAAACTAATGACTTGCAAAAACATATGGCCAGGTGTACTGCTCTTGGATGGGATAGAATTAAAATTCTTTATAGCAGCTTGTATGGTACTCTGTTTTGGATTTGTGCTGAAAACAGTGTTGATAATACAGAGATGTTTTCGTTACTGCTGAGCAGTGCTTACACAGAGTCAAGGCCTTTCCTGCTCCTCACACCACCCCACCAGCAAGTAGGCTGTGGGTGCACAAGAAGCTGAGAGGGGACACAGCTGACCCCAACTGACCAAAGGGATTTTCCATCCCATATGACATCATGCTCAGCATGTAAAGCTCGGGGAAGAAGAAGAAAGAGTGGGACATTCAGAGCGATGACGTTTGTCTTCCCAAGTAACTGTTATGCATGACGGAGCCCTGCTTTCCTGGAGATGGCTGAACACCTGCCTGCAGATGGGAAGTAGTGAATGAATTCCTTGTTTTTCTTTGCTTGTGTGCACAGCTTTTGCTCTGCCTATTAAACTGTCTTTATCTCAACCCATGAGTTTTCTCACTTTTACCCTTCTACTTCTCTCCCTCATCCCACTGGGGCAAGTCAGCGAGCAGCTGTGTGGGGCTGAGCTGCCTACTGGGGTTAAACCACAAAACCAGGTTTCTTGTATAGGCATATCCAGATCTGTTTACATGCAATAGGCAAGAGCAACAGCTTCTTATGACCAAATGTCCTTAATTTTGCCCATGAGTCATTTGCTTTGGCAGCATCTGGAGCAGTAAACTAGCTCTATGGACACTTCAAGTGATTGATCTGAATTACAGAAAAGGCATGGCAGAGGGGTAGGAAGAGTCAAGCACTGCACCTTGCCTGATTTACGGCTGTGAAGCCAGGGCCCTCTGCAGCAGAAAGTGGAAAGATGAAGATCTACAACCACCTGTGTTATCACCCAAGGAGTGGAGAGAGATGGCTCACATTTTATGCTAGCTGGCAGACACACAGAAAAGGTCTCCTCCCTCGCCTCCTCCCTTGCTTTGCCTTTTGATGCTACAACGACTGAAGCGATGGACCAGAGAACGCAAATGATGAAGCCTGGTGGTGACCAGAGACCCCAGCTCCCCCAAGGTAGCAGTTTCTGCATGATGCAGGTGCTGCATTTTTAAAAAGATTGTAGTGCATGACATTAAGAGAAATAATAACCTATAAAAAGACAAAACCCAGCATGTTGTGAATGTTGTCACAGCAATCACGATCTGTCTCATACCTGGGGAATTAGTGTCTGACCTCCCTTGGCTTCTGTGACAGCAGAGTGGACTAATTTTACCTTAGGGTGAGATTTCGAAGTAAAGTTTGAGATTTCTGCGTCTTTATTTTTGTTTCAGTCTTCAGCTGATGGCATTCAGGGGTTTTGAGACCCAGAGAAGGCTATTTCTGAGGAAAGGAATGTTCCTCTTTTCATATGCAGATAAATTATTTTATTAGAGGAAAAACCTCATGAACTGTGAAATTTACAATTTGGCTTTTTAATATTTTTACAACTATCAATATTTGCATGAAATCTGTAAAACTTCAGAAATGCTGAGACTTTAATCACAGTGAAAACACAATGGCTATTTACAAGTTACATTGCAATTGCCCCACTCACAGCTCATCGTGGAACTGAGTGCTGCAGAAACGGTTCAGAAGTGACCAGCCAGAGCCAGAGCAGGGAACCCGTCCACTCGGATAAAATCCTAATTGCACAGTGACTATGGGGATGGGCTGTCCAAACAGGGAAGGCTGCTAAGGTGCATCATGAAAGTGAAAAAAAATTGCAGTCGTCTTCTTTTCAAACCCATGCAGAAGATGGACAGAAGCCTGTATGCAATGTTAGATGGTAGGAAGACCATTGTGTTCATGTGCATGGCGGGGGGGCGTGTGCATGTGTAGGGCGTCAGATGACGTTGAAGGGTCTTCATGCTAGCTGTCTTTGGGAAGAGACCTTCTTGCAGGCCTCCTCTGAGTCTGGGGCTCCTCCAAGCAGTCTGTTTGCCACGTGCTGCAAGCACCACTGCTGCTTTCCTATCCCACAACTGAGGTGCATGGGGCATCACGGCTCAGGCTGCTTGGTTGCATGTGGGACCATGGGGTGAGAGGTCCTGCGGTGCTGCCCTCTAAATGAGTGAGATACTATCCTTATGGAGGGGATGTGGAAAAGGAGTCATTCTGACATTAACTTCAGTAGTGGCAGTGTCTGGCATAATGAGCTTTATAAAATCTGTGCAGTTAATTCTCCCATGAGACCGAAACCAGTCAGGGTCTTTTTTTTTTTTTTTGGGGGGGGGGGGGGGGAGAGTAAAGCCAGGGGGAAATGTATTTACTTGGTTTTAATGGAATTGTTTTTCAATCACTTATATCTCAGCAGGCTATAAAAGAGAAAAACAATAGTATTAAGGCACTACATGGATCTGCTGTATTACATTGACCCAAATTCTATATCTTTATAAAGCTGCAACAAATGGGAGCTCCAACAAGGAATACATTCCCCCGTGTCTGTAATATTTCTCTTTTTTTCTTTTCTCTTTTTTTTCTGTTTTTTTCACCTGTGTCCGTAAGTGTGGCTCATTCAACAGCCAGTGAGGTAGTTATTATTAACGCAGAAGAGAGCTGAAGTAGTTTACTGGAAAGTCTGTCTCATAGCAAATGCAAAGCAAAGGTTTAGGTGAATCAATTTGCTGTTATTATTGTGTCCTTACATGGTCTCTAGTAGAAAGCTCTGTCGAATTTACAGCCACATTTTGTATCACTTTGAAGTATTAACTACTTAATTCTACTGGTTCTGCTGCAGATGATAAACCAGATGTTTTATCATGGGCTGTGGTGTGGATTCTTACAGGTACTTATGTGCCACCTCCTATTCATTTCCGTAGGATCTGTGTTTAGCTGTTTAGCTGTAACCAGAAAATGTATATGCAGCACTTTGAGCACAAACCACTGCCAAGTTTTTTTCCTTTTAACCTGCATCTTGCATTAGGGGATGTTTTTCCTTTAAAAGATTTACACCTTAGACTCCTGGCATTATTAAAAAAAATAATAAATCTTTCACTTTTTCTGTTTTTCAATTTATTTAAATAACAAGAGGCAACGTTAGAACTACCTTTATGGAATTGTCATGCTGCTTTTTTCCACTGTCTTCCATGGAACATTAAATCAGCTGAGGATCTGAAAATTTAAAAACATGACCCGAGGATACATTAACAGCCAAAAATCCCAAACAAAGATTACATTCTAGACTGGCCCAACACCTTGAGTCTTGCTTTTTTTATGAAACTTGTTAATGGATGTTACTAATTAGAATCTAAGGTTGTTTTTAACTTAAAACATTGATATAGAACTCTTTTCAATGTTTGGTTTTCAATGAAAAATTTTCATTTAAAAAGTCACAAAAATATTAAAAATTAAACTTTCTATATCTTCCATGTTGGAAATATTTGTTACATAAAACATTACTGTTGTACTAAAAATAGTCCTTTACGAGCCTTTCAGCCAAGTTTTAGTAGATTTATTTTCAAATATAATATTAGATGTGAACCATGATCCCTTAATTCAAGTTATCTGCAGCAAAGAACTGTGAGAACTTATTGGGAGTGGCCTGGGGAAAGGTTTTTTTTTTTTTTCATGTGTCTTACTGTAAATGTATATAAATGTGGGGCTGGGGTACAGAGTAGATGGCAATGCTTTTTCCTGCTTGCTTTGCCCAGAATTAATATTCCCATATGCTCTGCACAGACAGGAGGTCAAAAAGAAGTATGTCAAAAGGAGAAAAAACATGGAATTTAAGAGATTTGTAAGTGGGAAATACTCATGTGAATTACAGCCCTTCTGATTCAAGACAATGCTGGACTTCTGGTGGTAAAGATGGTTTTCAGACCAGATCTTGCTTCAAAGCTGGCCATGCTTTGCACAAGAAGTTGGACTAGATGAATTCTAAAGGTCCCTTCACACATAAATTATTCTTGCGTTTCTACAGTTTTGCATCAAAGACAGTGAGGAAGTCCTCTTCCAAGAGGAAGACTAAGTGCAAATTACTATGTACTTCTGAGACATAGAAAGTTGGAGGAAAGAAAAATGCTGTTTTAAAATCAACTTTTTCCCCATCTCTTGGGTCCAAAAGCATTGACAGTTTTGATTTGGGGGCTTAAATTATATCGCAGTGGCTGTTGAAAACTGCAGATTGAAATGTCAGTGTTGCTGGAATACAATAGCAGTGCGCCAGTAAATATCTCCGGATTTAGCTCTCACGTATTCCTTTTTTATTTAGCATTCCATCAATAACTTTGTTGTACATGCTTTCACACAGATAGTTCCTTTCTTTCAAGGTGGTTTAACTGCCTAGCAACCTTATAAAAATAAACTTCAGTGTTCTGTAGTAACAGCTGTAAACAGTGTAGCTTACATTAATGTGACTGCAGTGTTTTGAGAGGTAATGACTGAAATGCCCTGGCCCTTTTTTTTTTGTCAGAATTAATTCTAAGAGGAGGCAATGTTTTTAAGGACTTAATGAAGCTGATTGATAAAGAAGAAAGTAAAATATGGCTATTAAGTAAATCATCCTACTTAAATGGCGACATTTCAAAGATGTCAATAAGAGATGAGCGTCTGCACATTCTTTGTGCCTTTGAAAATGCTGATTTCTTCCCAGGATAAGTAGTAAATTGATGTCTTCTGGAAAAAAAAAGGAACCATAAACTGCTATGCATTTATTTCATTCAGCCCCCAGAGATGTAGATGGCTGTTCTAGTGTGAATGACATACCCAGTCTTAAAAAGATTTAAGTGTGAAACTGCAAACACTTATTACCAATTTCAGGGCTTACTACTCTGAGTAGTTCCACCCAGTAGTATTGTATTTATTATTTCCAAGCAGAAATGATGTGCCAAGTAGTTTCTAGAAGATCATGCTTGGGTGAAAATCTGCTCTTGCAGAGATAACTACAGACTGTTTGGGAAGATAACTACTAAATGAGAGAATCACTGAAGTGTCTGATCACTTGTAAGCATGGAACAAGGTCAAATGAACTTAAAATTAAACAAATAATTTTCAGAATTTTATTGTGAATCTTGTGATACTGAAGGCTACCAGAGGGAAATCATAGAATCATAGGAACATCTAGGTTGGAAAAGACCTATAAGACCCGCAAGTCCAATCATAAACCTAACACTGCCAAGACCACCATTAAGCTATGTCCCTAAGCACCACAGCTACAAATCTTTTGAATACCTCCAGGGATAGGGACTCAAACACTTCCTCAGGCAGCCTCTTCCAATGCTCGACAACTTTTTTGGTGAAGAAACTTTTCCTAATATGCAATCTAAACCTCCCCTAGCAAAACTTGAGGCCATTACCTCTTGTTCTATCACTTGTTACCTGGGAGAAGAGACCAACACCCACCTTACTACAACCTCCTTTCAGATAGTTGTAGAGAGCAATAAGGTCTCCCCTCAGCCTCCTTTTCTCCAGGCTAAACAACCCCAGCTCCCTCAGCTCCTCCTCATAAGACTTGTGCTCCAGACCCTTTAACAGCTTCATGGCCCTTCTTTGGACACGATCCAGCACCTCAATGTCCTTCTTGTAGTGAGGGGCCCAAAACTGAACACAGTATTCAAGGTGCAGCCTCACCAATGCCGAGTACAGGGGCACTGTCACCTCCCTCGTCCTGCTGGCCACACTATTCTTGATATAGGCCAGGATGCCATTGGCCCTCTTGGCCACCTGGGCACACTGCTGGCTCATGTTCGGGCAGCTGTGCACTTGATCGCCTCATCCAGATCATTGATGAAGATACTAAACAGAACTGGCCCCAATACTGAGCCCTGGGGAACACCACTCGTGACGGGCCACCAACTGGATTTGACTCCATTCACCACCACTCTCTGGGCTTGGCTGTCCAGCCAGTTTTTTACCTAGTGAAGATTACGCCTGTCCAAACCATGAGCAGCCAGTTTCTGCAGAAGAATGTTGAGGGAAATGGTATCAAAGGCTTTCATAAAGTCCAAGTAGACAACATCCACAGCCTTCCCCTCATCCACCTAGTGTGTCACCTTGTCATAGAAGGAGACCAGGTTAGTCAAGCAGGACCTGTATTTCATAAACCCATTCTGACTGGGCCTGATCATGAGGTTGTCCTGTACGTGCCGTGTGATGGCACTCAAGACGATTTGCTCCATGGCCTTCCCTGGGACCGAGGTCAGGCTGACAGGCCTGTAGTGCCCTGGATCCTCCTTCTGGCCCTACTTGTAGATAAGTATCACATTTGATAGCCTCCAGTCAACCGGGACCTCCCTGATTAGCCAAGACCTATGATCACCTCTAAGTGTCAACTGTCATTTACAATGTTTTATTACAACTATGACCTGAAAAAGAGACCAAGGATCCAAGAATCAAAATAAGCCCCATAGTCTGAGCCACCCTTTCAGTCTAGAGGATAGCTGGTTGACAGGTGGGACTTTCAACTTATGTCTCAGAGACTGAAGTATGCACACCTTTCTTCTGCTGATTGCATATTTTTATAGCAATAATTTAATAGAAGTTTTCATGGTCAGGGGAAAGCACCAGCCTTTTTGGCAGCTGATTCCTTCCACCAGGGCTGCAGCCTCTTACCCATGACAGTTGCCAGGCAGTCAATGAGTTAGATCTTGGAAGAGAGCAGCTCCATCCATACACTCCTAAGGTGCTGTCATGGAGCAGCTGTACATCAAAAATGAATGCTTATTTTCAGAAAAAGTGTCAGTAAGGGGTCTGTAGGCCCCCGTTAGCACTGTTGGTTCACCGTGCATTTGCAATCAGAAAGTCAGAAACCAGTTATGCACTTCGTCTTTATCGACAATGAGACATCTTGCAACCCTGACAGACCCCTCTCAGAGCATTGTTTATGGGATTTCCTTGCATTAAAAAAATAACTGACCTTGTCAATTACTTAGAGGGGCTTTTGGTTTTGTTTGTATATAGCATCAAAATAAAGAACTACTGCCCCACAGATTGGGTGAGCCCTACTGTCTCTGTCTAATTGGCAAACCTCCTGCAAGAGCTGAAGAATACTTTTCAAAAAAGCTATTTTTACATTATCAAGAGAAAGAAACAACAGCTTAGATTAATAATTAAGTATCAATAATCAAACACAGCAACGGTGAAGTCAGCAATGAAGTATCCTACAGGTATACAAATTTTGCTTTTTGTAGTGTGTATGCTCAATCAGTCTTATACATGTCTTACCATTAACAGTGTTTTACAAGGAAAAAAAATACACCAAGAACCAAAGAGATTGATCATAACTTGAAACAATAACACTTGAAATTAGGCACAAAAATTCAGGAAGTGACCACCTGAATGTGTATAGGTGTCCATTAGAACTTTCATCAGGATCTGAAATGCAGTTTTGAAGCAGTTCTTCCAATCATCCCCATTTACTGCCCTGTGTTTTGAAACTTGGAGCAGTCCTCAGGTGTGCAAACCAGATTCGTTTCAGGTGAAACCAAACCGGAAGACAGTCTCTGGAAGACGCCCTCACGCACTCCTACCATTACTGAGCTTTCAGCCCTCAGGACCAGATTACAGCTGGACCAGAGTAAGCCCTTCCCTCTGCAGAAGTGCTGTACAGGACTGGGAGCTCAGTCTTCAGCATAGACTGAGCACTGCACTGCTTCCTAAAGTAGACAGCACCCAGCTCCCACCAACCAAGGCACACCGGGAAACCTGACTTTCCTTGAAGTATGACAGCCAGCTTGAAACCTCCCTGTTCGGCATCTCTATTATCAGGTTGCTTCCTGAGATGCCCACTTCCAAAATTTGGCCTGAGCTTCATATTTGACTCACATATAGCCTGATTTTTGGACATGGACCAAAATGCTTCACTGAAGTCCTGTAAGTGGTCTCACTTACAGAGACTGCTGTTGGTAGATAGCTTAAGTAAGTATGTGTGCATAAGCCTGTGTGCATCAAGAATTGAGAACTTCAGACTACATCTATGCTAGCAATTTAAACAGAGTCAGGAAATGTCCCTTGGCACTGAAACTCAATTGCCTACCTTGTTAAATTGTTGGAATTGTTCCTGGTATCCTTTTAGTAAACCAGCACTGTCCCAAACCGTTCCTCATCACAGTTCAGCAATTAGCACAGGCAAGCAACCATTCCCAATAAGCAGTTTCCATGCAGCTACACTTTCCTGGATGGCGGGAGACTGAGGTAGTTTGGACACTTTAGAGTAGCCCTTTCAATGCCCAGTTGCCTCAGTGCCAGAGAATGGTCCTAAGCACATTTAATTTGTTAGTATAAATCTAGTTTATGTATCCTGATTCCTAGACGATTACTCTAAACAAAATGTCATCTGAATATTCAGTTCCAAGCTTAGCTGCTGATACCCAACAAACATCTGAGGAAAAATAGAGAGATATAAGACTGGAAGGAGTTAAGTGATGAGATGAACCCTGATTCTGGAAGCAGGAGCTTTGCTGGCACAAATCAAGTGCAGACTCATGACTGGAAAGAAGATAGTGCTGACCTAGTGACTATTCTTTCATCAATGCAGCTTTATTTTCTCTATTTTTAAATTACATTTTTGCATTGTTTCAAAAGGAAGGTGCTGTTCATGTTAGAGCTTTGCCCTGGTATTAGCAGCTGGCCACCATCGGCTCATTAAACTACACCACTCCAAAGCATTAGTAAAGCAGCAATGGCTTGAACCACTGCAGCAGAGATGATGTGAACTCTGCTACTTTCTGCGACGGGAGCAGCTGTAAGCTTTGTACAAGCAGGAGTTGTGCCTATCTGTGCTAGTGCTTTGTTTTGGGGCAGCTATGCCAGGGATTGTAATGTGGGAAAGCCATCAGTATAATGGAACCTCAAATATGTCATTCTTATTGGGTTGGACAGACTGCAGACAAATGTTATTCCTTCTGTCCTGGTGCACTGGCTCAGACCTTAATATTTGTTTCTCACTCTTAATCATATGAGTGCACTATGCGGATATGCAGCAGCTAAGGAAGAACCAGGAAAATGAACTGTTATGCTTATACTAGTCCAGGCATCAATGGTATTGATGAATCTTACACTTCAGAGGGCATTTTCAGTAGGTGGTACTTAAAGTTATGTTTCCAGTACAAACAAATCTGATTTTTTCCTTTTCTTCAGTTCTTCACAAATCCTGAAGTACTGTTTCTAAGCTGAAAAACATCCAGTTGGGCTGAAAGCCTCTCTCTTCCTTTCATCTCTTCTTCAGTATTATGTATTTCATCCTTTGTGAGTCTTATCTGTTGTCCCAGCACTTCTATCTCCTAGTGAGGTCTTTTCTTAGATGTCTGATATCCATAGAAGTATTTGTAACCATTAATCTCAGAGACTGGATTTCCTTTATGTGTGGAATAATCAGAAACTGCAGATCTCCTGCTTGAATTAACTTAGCTGGTGACAGATTTCACTCTTTCCTTTCTCCACCTGCTCCTTCTAAGTGCAGTAAGCCCAGACTCATAGACTTGCTTGGAACAAGTCCTGCTTAAATGCTACAGATAATAATAAATCAAAATGAAAATGCTACATAAATAGATCAGAATAAAGCTGGCTTTGCAAGCTGCCAGCCTACCTGAGGGAGGTCTGGAAGTTGTCCTTAACAATAACATTCATTTTAACTTATAAGAATTTAACAAGCTTACATATTAAGAAGAGAGATGTACAAGTATGCAAACACTAAAGGAGATCAGAAAAAGCTTGATGAAAACTTCTTCTGTCAGAACACACTGTGATTTGAAATGCTTTGCAGATCAGGTTTTTCAGATTCCTTTTCAGGAATTCTCTTTTAGAGGAAAACCCAGGAGGAAAAATCTGACCTTTTGACATTTGCAGAATCAAATATTTAAATTTTTAATTTTGCTACAAAGTTCCGTTGCAATATTTTCATTTGGTATTCAAAGTGTTATTATGTAATGTCTGCTGTGGTAAAAAACTGCTTCTAAAAAGGTTGAAATCTAATAAAACATTTAAACAATATCTAGAATGCTTTAGTTTTTTTGCTATCGATGCACCATTCTGATGTGTGTTCTCAGCAGAGTGGGTGCTGTGATGCTAACCCTAATTATAGCACTAATCTCTTGCCATTGCACCTCCTGACCATGGAGTCTCTTTGAAGGTCAGTCTACAAAATGAACTTGGTGTTTCTTGCAGCAGGTGAAGGATAAGTCACTCACCTCTGTGATGATTATCTAAGTCCAGTGTACAGGACCTTTCCGTTCATTACTGTAGAGATCTGGCCTCAGGTCGCTTAGTGTCCAGCCAGAAAACCCACAGAAAGGTCAGCTAAGCGCTCCACAATTCTCCACATTTCCTGCACCTAGACAAAGACATAACCCCATTATCTCTTTTACCTCCCATTTCTGGTGGATCAATGTGGACGTACCTCTATCTCTTCTGATGAATGAGAGACCTTGATGTTCCTAGTGGAGCATTAGGAGGATCTCAGATAATGGCCCTGGGAAGGCTAAACTGGAAGCCTGCTAGTTAGATGATTCATCTGACCTAACATTAAGTGTCTACCACTTGCCTAAACTTTTATTATAGTCAATGGTGACCTGATCAATATAGTCCATGAAGATTAGTGTATGATTCATCTGGCCAAATGCAACTCTGTCTGTCGGGGTGAGATGAATCATGCCACAAACTACATTAACTCTACTGACTAGCTCTCTGCTGACTGAAAAGGCATCCCAGAGTGACTTGCTCAGAGGTAAAAGTCTAACTCTATTGATAGTCACATTTAGTTAAAAAGATCCCACTTCACACCTCTTATGGTCTCTCACCACTTCTGGAATAACTTTGACACCTGCATTTGAACACCTGAATTAGGAAAGTCCATGTTTGAGTAATGATACTTGAGAATCCTGCTAAAATTATGGTGTCCCTACTGATGCTTAATGCCCTTACATTGCTAGGAGGACATAAATCATGGCTGTTCCTGAAACAGTACACTGAGGTGTGTTGCAATACTTTCGCAGGGGTGTGGGAGAAGTTTTCTGTCTTAAGGAAGCATCAAAGATATTATGGAAAGGATTCAAATGATTCTGCTTGAATACATACAACAAAGTAAATGTATCTAGGTGACTCACCTACCTCCTCTCTGGTCTGTTCTAAGCACCTGGGAATGAAAGCCTTGCTTGGGTGAGATGATATTGTTCATGGAGGGAAACAAAGGAGAGGCAACATCAGAGTTCAGGCAACTTCAGCTTGTCTCCTGCTGCACTCTTCTGTGGGAATGACACCGTGTTTCTGACATACTCAGAGGGAGTCCTGGCTTTGACTTCAGTAGAGCCTAGATTTCATCCCAGAAGGGTAAAGCCAAAAACTTACACAGCATTGAGCTGAGTGATTACAAAATCCATAACTTTAGCACTTGGAATTTGCAGCTGGGATCTAACTTTTAGAATCAAATGAAACTACATGTCATAGATGTTCTGGTAGAACCAAATGAGGAATAATTTGTCCAGCTGTATAATAGTAGACAATTTTTTCCCTGTTATAACCTGTGATAAGGAGAGTCAACACAGTTGCCAACAGAGTTAATCATGCCCTGGGCATCACATCGTCAGAAGACTCTGGATGGAACAAAATTTTACTAAGGCTAAATATTTATTTAACGTATAAGATTGCCAGTAAGACTTATCAGGGCACTAACAATAAATAACTAGAGGCTGAAAACAAAATAAAATTAAAATAAATAATAACAAAAATTCTATCTTGAATATGAAAGAGTCTGGAAAATCATTAATAATGCCTCAGAGTAAGGAAAAATATTATCCTTGGATATGTTCTGGATGTGGCCTCTAGATGTTACTGCAAGCACCACACTAAAAAATTTTCAGGAGGTGACTATGTCAGGGCTTGAAAGAGTACACTGGAGATATTGGTTATATTGTGTGTGTCATATTTCTCCTTTCTGATTAGTTTAAAAGAAACATCTGCAATGCCCCTCCTGGCACTGCAGATTTAATGCCAACACAGTACAATTTAATCATATGCTATAGCAGGTGTTTAGCAGACTATTCAGGACATTAGCAGAGAATAAGACCTGGGCTGTTGTCTAGGGAAATGAACAATGTGATGTGAGAAATTGTTCAGTAGTTTCCAGCACTGGTATGAATACCTTGATACCCTCCACACATGCACATAACACTGCAAGAATATAATGAGGTATTCTGTGCTGGGAGGACACATCTGGGAATTCCTGAAGAAATCTGCAAACGTTTCTTTTGCCTTTGTAATGTCCTGTCCTCCCGTAGTGACCTAGAAAAAGACTTCTAGGACACATGAATCTCCATTTTCATTGCTGCCTCACCTTTCTTTTTTCCTTTTTGGAAAGTAACCTATTATCTTGCACATAAAAATATTCCAGAAAGGTTGTATGAAAAATTAACCCTAATTATACATTTCATTCTCTTTCAGGGAATAAACCAGAAGCTTGAAAGACATCTCATTATATAGCTGTAAATGAGCCACTCTAGGCTGTATAGATGTGATCAATATATTATATACATATGAGCTGCTTTTGTTCATTAAATATTCCTACTGTAAAGAAAGGAAGAGTATAAGCTTTTTTCTACCCATAAGATGAATTGCCTAGGGAAAGGAGAATGCTACGAAGGTGTGGGAAAAGTATGTCCACATATCTGCCAGAGTACTTCCATCACAGAAATCAGCAAGGGGAAACAGCAATCTAAAGGGAAAGTAATTCCTTGCTTATAACTGAAAGAGGCTGAGCATTTTAATCCCTTCCTTATATTAATTATTATCTTCGGAAATAAGGCTAGAGATTTTGTTTCCTGTATTTTATGGTGTATATTTCACCTAGATGAAACCATCTGTGGGAGTATTATCTGCCCATGGAGACAGACAAACCCCTTTATTTCTGTTTAGACTTCCCTTATAGGGTGAATTTTCTGCTACAGATGCCTAGAAGACTCAATTAAATGATTACAAATAGGTGAGCTGAGCCTTATTCACAGTTCTTTGATGGTGAATATCTGTCATTAATTTCTACAGCATTGGATGGGACACCCTCTCTGTAAAGCATGAGAAATGAAGTTGCTCTACTGAGAGGAGCAAAGAGAGATTCTTTGTCTGATTAGCCTAAAGCCAGCTGACCAGAGATGGAGAAATGGGTTCAAATCATTGGTCTATGTGTGTCAGAGAGCAGGTTTTATATTTGGGTTTAGTTTCAGTACAACTCAAAACCTGTTTTACAGGGAACAAAATATTTGCCAAAACATAAATAAATTCTGGGTTCCTCAGAAATATCTCATATTAAACCATCTCTCAAGAAAATTGTGCAGAGAATGGAGATCAGCTCTAAAATGTGAGCAAAACTGCCTTCTGCAGCAATATACACCTAAAGTGGAGGAGCCTGAGATGTGTCTCCCCAGGCTGCTTGCTGTCATGGAAGATAAGGGGCTGCTGTGCAGCAGCTGGGTGTTGTCCCCTAGGACCATACACTAACTGAGATTTATTGAAGAGGGTCTTCACCTTCCCAGCCTGCTTACCTTTCTCCTCCCTCTGGAGAGTGTTCCCAGAGATGCTGATCAGCTTCATTCCAGTAAAGCATTTCCCCATTCCTTTAGATCCCATTCCTTTAAAACTAAGAATCCCTGATGGTTTTGTTGCACCTGGGCCTTGTATGATAGGCTTTTTCCCTTATCAAAAAACAAAGCAGCACTTTTTTTTTTGCTCATCCAGAAGTTTTGAAAAACTATCTTCTCACAATAAAAAATACATGTTATGAATTAAAAGAATGATGGATTTCTGTCGGTTCTACCTGGGAGTCGGTTCTGAGGTGCATTGGCAGAGCTGTGAAGGAAGCTTATGCAGCTCCAGTCCAGCCTTTGTGTGACAGATGACTGCACCTGCGCTGTGATTTATAGACTTAGTAAGGATGTTCTTAGCAGTCTCAGAATTAGGATGAGACAGATTGCTGCATCTGAAAATATGATGTATGATGTTGCATTAAAGCTGTTAGGCAACTGAATCTTAAACTTGGTGTGATTTCTATAGACACGTGTAGTTGGTTACTGAAGGCAAATGAGTCATTAACATGCAAAAACATTTCTTTAGAGAATGTTTGCTCCTGAACACAATATGGAGCGTGGACCCTTTGGATGAACTCCAAGTTGTCAGTAATAGAGCTGAGAGAATGATTCAGAGCAAGTAATGTGACTGATGAATTTTTCTTTCTGCTTGTAAAGTATCTTCAGACACATCAACATTTCCTGAGACTGATCTGTCTCCAAACAATTTGTGGAAAGGGAAAAAAAAAACCACCACAAAACCAAACAAACCTTAACTCTATAGACTGATCTTGAGAAATTTCCTTGAGAATACACACTACTCAGCCCCCATGGTCTAGTGTAAAAGGAGAAATTATTTAATTGAGGGAACCAGAGAGTAAATGTCTTCTCTTATCAGGAAGCTGCTGTGGGGAGAATTTGTGGTGTTCAGAAGGTTCTGTGGCAGACAAAAGTCTGGCGAGGTTGTCTTTATTTGTTAAAAGATGCTGGGTTAAAATCTGGGGAGGAAGGTGATGTGAGTACCACTGCTGAAAAGTGACATTTGTAGATTTCTTTTGGAGGTGTTTTTTCTCTACCTGCAGCGATGAGGCAGTTATCATTCTGAGGCAGTTCTTTGAGACTGGTGGAACAGCTAGGTTTTGTGGAGGTCCACGCTGAAGGACCTCTAAGTATTTGGATCAATTGATCTGTACAATACCAGGTCAGGAATACAAAACCAATGAGTTTTGCAAAGGATGCTCTGAGATGGTTGAGTTTGGTTTCATTCTTTTGCCTGCAACTCATCTGGAAAATCAGGGATGAAGATCTCAAGCTTCAGTTCATGTTTCTTAATGGGGCGTTTGATCTGGGAGTTTTCTCACCATTTTTAACTAGCTGTGGTGAGAACAGAACTAGTCCGCATACATAGATTGCTCCACTGCGCTCAGGACTTTCCTGTAAATGGGTTGCTGGAAAAAGGTGTAATAAATCTCCTTGATGATGGGAAGTAATGCAGTCAATGGGATACACTGCAAGCCCCTTGAAGATTTGCTGACTCTCTGATGCTCTCCTGATCTGCTGCTTTTCTGTTCTTCCTCCTCTCACACCTTGTCGGTTCAGAGTGCAAGCTGGCTGAAGGAGGGCTTAGGTCTGTGCATGCAAGATTCCCATCACAATGAATATTCTGGCCTTGGAGAAGGCCTCCAAGTGTCTGCACCCCAGCAGTAATACAGCTGTGAGGTCTTCTGAGCTATCTCCACCTACTATCCATGGATTTCTTCCAGAAGATTTGTGGTTTATTATTCAATGCTTCGTGTACCAGCTCAAAAATAGAAGGAGTATTTTGGGGTACACAAGCGACCTTTAGCGGTTTGGGAAGTCCCTTTTCTTTAAGGGCCCAAGAAGAAAATGGCTGTGGAAACACAAAATGGATTTTTCTTTAATGGTAGAGGCACCGCTTGCATTATGATGAAGAAAGAACTTGCCTCTTACTAAGCTGATTTTTTCCCCATCAATTACTGTTTAGTTAGTAGTGTTTAAACTGCATTATTATAATCTTTTCCTCTAGTAAATGCTTCAGCTTTTCTACTAAAGCAAGGTGGTTTATGTGTGTGTACACTGTAGAGCCAATCTGCAGTGCCTTGTGGCAGTGTTTGCAGAGGATGTAGTAAGAGTTTAGTGCCATCTCTGGGGAACTGGACCACTATTATTTACAGTCATGTGAATGTAACTCCTTGCATATCATTTCTGAAATGTCACCATTATACAATATATATCTAAGTGTGACATTCTGTGCATGTTTGTGCCATCAAATTTTGGCGTGGATTTGGAATTTGAAAAGCAGAATCTGGTCCCACTAAATAAAATGAACCTCGTGGAATCATGCCAGGTGCTTCCTGCTAATGTGACCTTTTCTTCCATGTTTCTCGTTCCCTGTCTTGCTGATGGATAGGATGATTTTGAGAGACTTTAGTACACGATAGGGCTGCCAGGTTTGGATCCACATCCAATTATATCCAAAGGTCAGAGGCACTTGCACTGGGCATTCTTGTTTGCGTTCATTCTCTTAATTTCCAGGAACACTGGTGACAAAAATAAGGCAGGGGATAACTCTACTGAATGTACAGACCCTTGGCTAGAGATCACTAATATCCTTCTTATTATAAGATATATTAAAAAAGAAGGCAATTTATTCCATAGCTGCCTGCTTTAGGGCTTTTTGTACCTTCCTATTCTAGCATTGGGCTTCCCTGGAGACAGAACTGAATTAGAGAGATTGCTGGACTGATTCAGTCTGGCAGTTCCTGTGTTAATATTGGTCTTAACTTCTGGAGTTGTCAAACAATAAATAAATGAATGCCAAAAGAATACATGCCAGGGTTTTTATTTTTGACATGGCAGAAGAAAGAAAAGTCTGCAACACATGGCCTCGGCACTTCGCTACAGTTCACAAGTCTAAATATCAGGGATATTTGCCCCTTCTTGGCTAAAACAGTAGGTTTGCAATTCTTCTAAGGAAACACTAGTCACTAAACACAGCACTGAAACTGCTGAGGTCTCCTACTTTGCTGTATCTGTCCTGAGATAGAAAAATACCCATTTAAACCTTTCCAGATCAATGTCCATGAAAAACTTATGACTAAATAAATCAAAATGAGAAAATCATAGACTAAAGTAATATTCTGGATACCTAGAAATTAAAACTCAAGTTTACATTCTGTCAGCCACTCTTTTTTTTGAGTCTTATACGCTGGCTTCAAATTTAAAGATTTTGTAGCTTCTTTGAGTTATTTTTACATTTTATCTTTCTGTGCATCCAGATCTTTGCTTTTGCTTAGAGGGAACAAAATTCCTGAGGACTACAATGTTTTAGATTCTGCGCAAGCTGTAAAGTTCCCCTGAAACCACTTTCATTAGTTTTGCAAAAATTGCAGCCAGCCTTAAGGCTTTAAAAAGTGCTAAGCAATCAGCAGTCACTCATTTGGGAGCCTAATTATGGAGTTAGGAAACAAATATGTCTTGGTCTATCACTTGCCTTGCATAACATGTATAATGGGATTTAACCCCGCACCTGCTTGTACAGATGTATAAACATTTGTGAGTGCTGGGTACCAATGCAGAGATACCTCTTTCCGAGTATGTCACTAAGTGACATGGGAAAGCATCAGGATCCTTCAGCCCATCAACACAAGTCTCCCAGTGGCTAAAATAGGTATTTTATGATTTCAAATTATATCTGAAGTATTTGAAGTATCCCTGAGGAGACAATGATGACCTCTGGGACATGACTTGGTATACATTCCCATATACCTATTCAACATTGTGCAGGCAAAGTGCAAACGTTGTCCTTTCAGATGTGAAATAAACAGAATTAAGCAAGGGTACACTGTTCTCTGAATTGTTTCCTTTTTAGGCACAGACTTAGAGAAACAGCAACGAAAAGATGTGAAGATTCTTCTGGAAGTGAAATTGTGAAGAATAGCTTAAAGATGAAGAAGACAAAAAGATACTAAAACAGGAAACTCAAGCTTTCAAGGAGAGAAGTCAGTTTTTGGAAGAAAACAGTTTACAGAACAGATTCTGATCTGAACACAACTGAGATTTGTAATTAGAACTGGTCAGAAGGTAAGGCAGCTTAACTTTTTAAAAAATAAAAGTCTTGCAAAGAATTGATCTGAAATACTATTCAGGGTCAGACCTATCATCACTCTTCTCTGCTGGTTTATATCTGGGACCACCAGCCCTCTGGGCATCAAGGAAGAAAACTTCACCTCAGCCAGAATCCGATCACATAGTCGTTTTTTCTCCTAATAGCTGATATGAACTAACATCCCCACTAGAAATTGCCAGTTTAAATCATCAATTGCTAATGATTAAATAAGCCTAGGCCTAGTTAGCTGTCTAAATATTCAGTTCCTTTTGGAATTATATTTATGATCTGTCTGATTAGGGAAGCATAGGAAAATGCCCTGCATCATCTTGTGATGATGAGAAAAACTAAATGTTTGCGAAAAACTAAAAGCTTTTCATTTTGCAGAGATTAAGCAAAAAAAAGTATGTGTTGAGGAGAGGTTGCTTTTATTTTTATTTGAGAGAGCATGGTGAAATAAAGCCCAAACAAATCAAAACATCAACAGGACTAGAATATTCTGAAAAAAAAATGAAAGGCCATTTTTTTTATTGACAAGCAATGTGAATGAAAAATGTCAACCAGTTCTATTTATAACTGGGGATGGGCAAAGAAGATGCATTTAAATGTGGATGTGGGAAGTGTTCTCATTTCTGTAGTTTGTGAAGGCTCTGTCTGATTTCTCTGAGATGAAAAACCAGGCAAGCAGGCAGGGTCTAATTCTTTACTAGCATAATCATTTTAGCAACTCTGAAGTCATCAGAGCTATGACAGTTTATGCTGACTGATATTTGCTTCCTGATACTCTGAAGTTCCTATCCTTTGGCACGTAGCAGGATGTACACATTTTAGCTGGTTTATAGCAAACAGCCCAGCTACCATGCTGGCCAGTGCGTGTCCTTTTGTTATACCCATTCTCCAGCATTGTTCATTGTATTTAAGTCAATTATTATTAAGTCCCCTCTCATTGCTTGTAGCCTAACTCCATTCAACCTTCATCCAGAAATGCAGTTTCTCTTATTCTTAGCTTTCAATATATGCAGTCATTTTAATGTCAAAGAAGCTCATAGAAAAAAATATATATTCAGATGTTTGGCTGGATTAAGCATTATTCTGGCACTAAATGCAAGACACTAATTTACAAGATTTGAGCCTGCTTTTGTTTCTGTTATTTTGTCTTGAGGGTCATTCCACTGCTCCATACATGTAAGAGAAAGATGTAGATAAACAGTATTTGGCTGCAGAAATTCAGCTTTCCACTGAATTATTGTTTCTAACCAGATTCCAGTGACCTTTTCCTGCCCATGAAATACTCCGGATACTTTATTTTTTCTTATTTCAAACTTCAAAATGGAATCCCTTCCCTAATAGATGGTACCATATCCACACTGACAAACTGTGGATGACATCCCCCAAAAGACACAGTAGTGCATACCACTTCGTATGGCCTTACTTTGTGGTGTGACATCATGTGATATTTCTTAATCTCTTCTGTTAACAAGACCTACATCAGGTAGTCAGCTCTTGTGTTTCATTTAGAATCAATCATTCACTACACAGCACAGCTTTTACTGACAAGTAATTCATTACTTTATTGGATCAGTCACTAATCTGCCTGACAACCTTTGGGGCAGAATCATAACTTGAAGTTGCTTCCAACTGGGTTTTGGCTTAACCTTTCCTCTTAGCGAGTCTGCCCTCCCCAGCTGCATGATTTTCAGAGCACCCACAGCTGCAACTGAAGTGTGTAGATGAAATCCTGGCTTCCAGCTGCAAAGCTCTTATTGACCTCAGTTTAAAAAAAAAGAATTTTACCTAGTGGCAGTCATTCAGCCCCTTTGAAAATCAGGGATTTAACAGCTGGCCAAAGGTCAGAGCAGAAATCAATGCCAGAAAAAGGGCTAGACCTCTGTAGGGCCTAACTCCCAGCACAGCCCTGGAAGCACAAGGTGCTTTCTTCCCAGGTACCATTTCAGGGATTTTTCTGTCATTTCTGAGCCTTTTTTCCTAGTACACGCTGGACTGGGGAAGAAGCGCGACAATATACTGATAAAGTTGCAAACATGCATCAGATCCTTTGCCCTGCAGTGCGAGGGAATGTAACCATTCTGGGAAGAAAAAATGTCTCCAGGCAGGAGGAAAAATAAAAGTAAGTTTTCAAAAACTCAAGCTGTAAAAGAAAAGTGAAAAACACAAACTGTTAAGTGTATGAAAGGTTCAAGAGGGTAGGAGCACTGATGCCTTGAGATTTTAAGAAGGGCTGCGTTGGCTTAATAGGAACTTACCCCAGCTTTTTTCCTACTTTGAGAACGGGGAGCATTACCTACAAAAAGAAAGAAAGGAAGAAGCCTGGCTGCTTTGAAGATTGTTAAGTGTGCTCATCTACTGGGGAAAGAGAGAAAAGGGAGGAACAGCTCGTGAGAGTTGCCAGTGCATCAGAAAGTGAGCTGCTGTTAGCTCTGTGAGGCCAGTAGGATTTTCTTGATCTAGTTTAACAAGTCATCTTGCTAATCCAAAGGTTATATCCTTGTCTTTTCGGCAAATATTAGGCTGCAGAAACTGTCCCTTGGGTTTTGGGGCAAGATTGTTAATACAGCAGCACAGAGAACAGATCTTTGATTAGCAGGATGAAAAAAGATCAAAAGCTGTAGAGAAAACATGCCTAATCCAGATCCTGTTCATATCAGCATAAACACTGGTTTATTTGAGATTAACACTGGCATGAAGCAGACGAGCTTTAGTCTTGATATTTATCACTGCTTTCTGCCCACCAAGTGTTTGTTTTCTCTCTCCCCCTCCTGAGTACCCAAACAAAAATGCAGTTCATACCTGCCTTTGTGCACTCAAGCATGCATTTAGAAGATGAGGGGCTTTGGATGCTTGCTTTTTTGGTGCCTTAAATAAGAAAGCTTTTTTTTTCAGTTTGAGTACAGAATGTTCAAAATCAGGTTGGAGTATTGTAAGTGCATTATAGGGCCTTTGCACACAAACTGAGGAACTGCTAATATAGTGGCTAATGAAGTTCCCTGTTACCTTCCAGGGAAAGAGGATACAGTAAGTGTGTAGCAGGTTGGTATCCAAGGTGCTCCAACATAAGGACTACTGGAAGGATTGCAAGAAACTTTGGTTTACTACATCATCCATCCTTCAACACTTCAAACTCTACAGTAGTGAAGCACGATGAAAACTGAGCTCTTATAAACTTCATGCTTTGATCAAAAGTGCTCTCAAGATAAACATCTCGTTCTGCATCTGTGAGGGAACTTGTGCTGTGGAGTTCCTCCTGTGGTGTGCATACTCTGGCTAATACAACATTACCATAGACATCTGAGGTACATGCAGAATCAGGAAAATGACTGTGGTTAGGACCTGAGCAATCAGCACTATACAGCCATGAACTGGACCATCAAAGAGGCAGAAAGGTACCTTTGCCATTTGCATGACCCTGGAGACTGGTCCTACCTTAGTACCAATAGCAATTAATGAATTCTGTAAGATCTACTTATAAATCTGTAACTACTACAACAGAAACCAGGTTTTGTTCTCTCCTGACAAGGTGGATAGGTGCAGGTTATCTGCTCTTTGTGCCTATAGTTAATCATTTAAGTATGATTTAACTCGCACACGGTGAGTAGGAATTTTTGGCATTTGCTCTGTGGGCTGGCAGGCTGTCAAGTAACTGTAGGATTCACAGAGTCTGGAAGAGGCTCTGGGCTGCCACAAGTAAATGATGTTGTTTTCCTTAATCAGTCCACCAGAGCTAGTATCTTGTGTGTCCTTCATCTAATTTTCTTGCATGCTGGAATCTGACAAATATAATAACGGTATTTTTCACTCATTTGCAGTAGTGCTTTTCAATGGTATTGAAATACCCCTCAAATGCCAAACTTCTTTGGGAAAATATTCACGTATCAGTTTTAGTAATATAAAACTATTATTACTGCCTATCTCCCAGGGGTTTTGTGAAGCTTGTTTAATTGAGGTTTGAACTGTCATTATTTGTGAGATGAGATTATCTATCATTCATGAGCTTTCAAATGAATACCAGTTTGTCTGGGAGAAAAAATGCTGGCAAATCCTAAAAGTTTCATGATTTTCAGCACAAATAATTATTCCTCCAAATATTCATTCTGTATAGTTTGTTATTTGTTACTTGCTATTCATTATCCACAGCTTGTCATTTGTTATATTCCTGTCTAGAAAATTCAGTCACCCAGTCAGGTACCAGAAGTAATAGTATGTGACTTTTATGACCGTTCACCCACCATAAGTAACACATAGAGGAACTTGCACAATCAAAGCAAACAGTGCATGAATAACACGTAGACAAAATTTGTTTACATGAGCTATTCCGTGAATATTTATGAACTAGAAACATGTTTGTAGAAATTAGGATCAGAGTGCAAAGAGAAAAGCAGGACCAAATTTGCTGTAATTCAAGTTCTACCCATAATTTATTACTATGTTGGAGTTACAGATGGGTGAACTCCAACTTTAAGTTCAGATGAGTTGCACAAAGTCGTATAGCAAGTTGGTGGGGCCAGAAGGGAAATGATAATGTGGCAATGCCTTCACTGGCTCCAAGCCTGTGCTGCTGTGTCGTGATCCCTGCTAGACCGCATTGTGGATGTGCAGCCATCACCAGCATGTCATTAGATTCACCTACACTCCGCACTGGCAATTTCCTCCAAATTTCCCATCACAGCATGGGAGATGCTCCTCTTGCAGAAAAGGCAGGAAGATCTGTGGAAGGAAATTGTGCTATGGACTGTGGGTGCTTTAAATCTGCCTCAAGGTCAAGAAAGCCTTGTGGCTCAAATACCATCTGTGCTTCCAGCTAGCAGAGGTCCAGTCTGTTGTAAAATACCCACTATTTAATCCAACATGGCTGTAATAATTTCCCAGAGCATTCAAATGGATGGACATGGAAGTGGAGTTTCCCTCATTGCCAACACTTTTTTTTTGCATAGAAACTTTTTTTTTTTTTTGAAACATATACAAAACTACAGCTTTTGCACTTACAGATTTCTTATGCATTTTTACATAGCCAGAGGATCACGAGGAATAAAGCTTCTATGCATTATTTCCTAGTAGAAAAGGAATCTTCTTACCCACAAAATTGAGCACGGACTTAGATTAAAGGCAGACAAGAGCCTGAGAGCATAAGCAATGAATTAAAGTCCCCTTTTGTCTTTCATCTGGCAATAAAATCCTGCCTCATGTTTAAAAACACAAATGTTGCATATTTAAAAATAAAGATTGTATATGTTACACCGACCAGCTGCATAAATCATAGTGGCCTTGGAAAATTAATGTTTTGTTTTAAGTAAAGCTGAAGTTACTCATGTTATTTCATTCTATCAATAGCAAGTACATTAACATTATCTAGTGTCTGCAAGCACACTATTAATTTACCTTGTACTGTCCCAATAGAGGGAAAAGAATTGTTCAAGGCAATGAGGCGTATCCACTTCCACTCCTTGGGACTCCTTACTTCCAAATAATCAATATTAATGTGGTGAAGGGAGGGCAGAGAGGAAAAGGATCCTCTGACTGATTTATCAGCTAAAGCCACATCACAGTGCAATGAGAGTCTGAAGACTCTCTACTAGACTGAACAGAGACTAAATGGTTTATCAAGGGTGGAGGTACTGTCACAGTATCCACCTGAAGTCAGGATTAATATGATGCTTGGCAGCCAGGGAGCTGACAGATATAACTTTCCCTTTCTAAAATGATACATTCTTGATCGTAGAAAAAATCCAATGTATTCTTGAAAATACCTGCTCACTTCAGAATTAGCTTTTTTCCCATTGGGGATAATGTTTTTTACAGAAAAGCAGGTTTTTTTCTCTGATGAGAACTACTTTTTGCCTACAGGTCAGATAAACAGTGCAACACACAGTTCTTAACGATATGTGAGGCAACTTTGGCAAAGCATGATTGACAGGAAGTGAAAAACTGAAATATTAAGGGGGGAAATTTTTAAGTAACATGACCTGAATTTTCCTTTTTTAAACCACAGGAAAAGTAATTGCCACGGAATGGCCTTTTGTCCTTTTGACCTTCAGCAAGCAAAAAGTTACTTTTAAAATTGCATTATGATAGCAAATGCTGTAATCTTTACATAGGCTGAAGTGAGAGAGAGGTATGGCAAGCACACTGCAGCAATACTAAAACTTTTGGTTCTGGCTGTCCACAATAACACATGCTTCCACTTAAAAATATAGATAACATTCACAAAAAAAGCTCAGCTAGGGGAAAAAAAGATGACTCAAACAATGTCAGGAAAACCAGTTTATTTTCCCCATATGGCTAACAAGAGTAGAATACTGTTCTGTGTAGTTAACTCGCTGCTGTAAGATATGAAACACAGGTGCTTAACTTTCCTCCTTCCTTTACTAATTATTTTAGCAAATTAAGCTGTAAGATTAAAGAATGCCTAAACTTATGCCTATACACATAGACTTATTATATGTGAAAGCATACCTTAGTGCTTGTCAGACCTGCAGTTGGGGCTTTATAAAGAAGGATGTCCCAAAGGTAGACCAGGCAAGTTGCTCATATTGTCCCTTAAATACTGTGAGCCCAGCGGATACTTCCGTGCCCATGGGTGGACACTTTCAGGCTGTAATTAGAGGACTCAAAACCTCGCAGGATTATGACACGATTATGCAATGATGGAGGTGACAATCAGGTGACAATCACTATGCAGTAGTGACAACACGGAGGGATGAGATGCTGTCGACGGTTTCCCTGTGCTCTGCTTTTCTCAGTGCTGGAGATGACGCAGCCCCTGAGACATCTGCCATTTTGTGGGATGGTTCATCACAGTGACCCAAAGTGGAATATATCTCACCTAGGTTTAGGTATCTGCAGCATGGACTTTTACACAAGCTAACCAGAGAAGACCCTCTTTATGCACAGCAGAGAGAAGTGGGCACTTCTAAGATATAACTTATCAACTTTCTTCAGGTATGTATGTTGGGGTCAGAGGAACTGCACCCTAGGCTGCATTCATTACATCCACACGTAGTCAAATGCAGTCTGTTAAGGTTTATTCTCGACTTCTTTTCACAACCTGAAGTGAGGACGCTGTCCACTGCAAAGTGTGTGCTGTGCTTTTGGTGGGTTGGATAACACAACATGAATCTGCCTGTAAATGTATGACAGGTTTATGCAGCCAGAATGTGAGGATTTAAAAAAGTGAATCAAGGGGCCGTAACTAAGAGTAATGGGATGATATTAAGTAAGGCAAGTGGTACAGTGAGTGTCAGGAAACGCTCCTGGGTGCTGCAGGGGCTTGGACTGTGGAAGATGCTCTCGGGGGATGAACACTACATAATGTGCACTTAACTGTATCTAAAAGGCACAACAGTGCACTCACTAGTGCCCAGACTGGATGATATCGTGGGTTTTTACTGCCCTTTATTCCAGGTACTAGACTCTAAATCATTGTTTAAAACCTATGTGACCTAATTCTTCTCTGGGGTAACTTATCTGAAGTTCTCAAGGGTAAAAATGAGCCCTCACAAGTAGGAGAGAGTACTGCAACACCTAGAGGAAACACTAAGAAACAATTGAGATTTTAGTAAGAGATAAATTCTGTTTAGCTTGAGGTAAGAAACAATTCCATTTCTCCCTAGTTTCATGGAAATTACACCCTACAAAAACTCCCCTAAAGGATATCCAGTTGCAAATACTATGTTAACAGAAAAAAATATCATTCACTGAGGGCATATATCAACCTTTTTCCACCTGAGTCTAAACGTAAAGAAAACAGGAAAGAGAAAAATCTCGAGGAATACATCATAAATTAAACACCTATTTAAAATATGTGATTTTAAAATGTTTGTTTGAAGAGAATATCTGTTTACAACAGCTGCTGGAAGCTCATTTCTTTACATATTTCTATTGCTTCTAATTGTTTCCGTCCTTAGAAAGACTGATTAGATTTTCAAATCTTGCTTTCTTGATATGCCTTGCACTTATACTGAGGAGCACTTGATGTTTTTATCCTCATCCTTAATTGTCAAAGATTGTCTTAGACTCTGATGGGTGCACTCAATCTAGGTTTAAGAATTCATATCTTCAGTATCAACCAGGTATGTGGAGGAGAAGAGTCAGGGTTCCTTGGCAATAAAGAGGAAAAGGCATAAGAGTTAGGTAAATAGAGGTGACTCACTAAAGAGTTAGAATGATTTCTCCCAAAATACCAATATTCTGTTTTTTAACCTTGCTTTCTGGGAAGTTCTGAAGAACACATCAGCCAATATGTAATTTTGTTTTCATATTCCCGTTTAGAAACACCAAAACAAGACAAGAACAGCAATCTCCTCATTACCTTTCCATCCTGAGAAGAAGTCCAAAGCTTCTGAGATCCTTTGAGAAAATCCCATGAGATTTCCAGAGAAATTTTGTATCTTTGGGACATTCAGGGATTCCAAAGATGTTCCTAAAATATGTGTGATACTTGCTGAACTGCACTGAGATGAAGATGTGTGATGGTAGACATAGGCGCTGGTTCTTCAGCTCTTCAAAAGTCAGTAGCAGCAGGAGCACATCCTAGCTGACTACAAACAACTTCTTTTAGTCATTGTGAGTCTTAACTGGACAGTACTAGGATGAATAATCTTCTCTTACCCTTGCATGAATAGTAATTCAAGATATACTAGAAGGTACTTAGCACAAACATGGAAGAGAGGACAAGAAAGAGGTAGTTTGTCATTGCCCTGCTTAAAGGAAACATCCAAACACTGCCTTCTGGTTAACATGACGTGTGTATTGTGGACCTAGTCTTATGGAAGAACAGCCATACATGTTCACAGTCTTTTTCACTCAACAGCCAGCATGGGGACACCTACCAAGAACCATACTACGCTCCCTGCCTGAACATGAAGTGAAGTGCTTCCCTACAGAGCTGGTGCTGTGACTGCATCTCCAGCTCTACACTTTGACTCTGCTCTTCCACTATCTGTACTTGCAGATTTTATCATTGCTTTTTCTTTAAAAGAGATGACACTTGTTGAATAACTTGGCCTCAGTGCAACACAAAGAACAGGAGAGATTTCTCCAGCAGCAGTACTAGAAAGGCAAGATCCCATAATCTTTCCACTTCCTCCCTGCATTTGCAAAGCCAAAGAAGTCAGAACAAGTAACCTCCTGCCCTTAGTGCAGCAGCCTCTGCCTCATTAGCCCAAGCATGCTCCATCCCTCTTCTTTAAGTGCAAACCTGCACTCGCAACCTCCTCTCAGTTTCTTACCTCCTGTTCACATTTATTATTGATATCACCTATCAATAATGCTTTCCAGTGCTTCAGGAGTTTGGCCTGTCTGCTAGATCCTGACTTTCAAGTGCCCTTTCCTTCACTTCATTATATTTTTAATGATATATACTTTGTTTCTTTCTTTTCCCTCCTCTGCCTGTTCCCTTCCTCACAAAGAGAGGGAGAGAAAGGAGTTGGTTGAGAAAGTGGCAAAGGTAACAATGTTGATGCTTTAAGTAGTTGCTCCCACACTGTCCCTCAGCCTGCTATCCAGCTTACCAGCATCTGGTCTCCTGGAAGGGCAGCAAATGCGCTTGTTTGATGCCCTACTCAAGCACAGACACTTTCTCAGAACCACCACGCAAGAGAGGAAAACCAGCTTATTTCCTACAGTTTTGCTGAAAATAGCTGTATTTGAACTTTTAAAAGATAGTCCCCTTCATCAGCTTTCCCAGCTTTATAATTTGCAATCTTCAGCCCATTTTATCTTCTGTTTGTTTTCCAAATCAGCTCATGCCTTTTCTTTTATAATGGCTAAGGTAAGATCCTGTTACTCAGAAGACACAGTATCATTGGAATAGTTATACCTGACAACAGGATTACAGCATCTACCCAGAGACAGCCTGAGTGCCAAACAGAAGCAGGATTAGTAAATTATTCTAATATTTGATTTGACAATTTTGTATAATTGAGGAACCTGAAAACAAAGGTTTTGCCAATGATATCAGAATAATTCAAGTATATATATTTTGAGGCCTTTACCTTTTTAACAACTCTGTCCTGACTCCAGTCTAATACGGGATTCTGTCTCTTGCTGCTGTTTCCTCTGTCTGCTTGCTCTGTGAGTCTGTTTGGGTCAAAAGCCACATGTGTTATGTTTCCAGAAACCCAATCAACCAATTATGCCATTTCCCATTATTACAGTTATTTAATTGGATAAGAATAACAAGAGAAGAAAAGCAACAGCCAAGCAAGATCCAACTTTCATGTCGAGTGGAGTGATCCTGATATACTGCTTCTGCCCATCTCTGCCCCTTAGGGACTTCGTGTGACTGCCAAAACTTTCAAACTTTGCCAGCCTGGAGCCCACAGAGGGTAAAAGTACTATGGTCACATGCAGTTGCTGGTCCTCCAAGCTCTACAAACCAGACTCCATCCACAAATGTGAATTTCAGAGTATTTATAGAAGGGCCATAATGTGATTTTATGTGGGTGCAAGCATTCATTATAAGGCGCAGAAGTCAGAAGAAACAGGAGAGTATTGTGAAGACATTGTAAGTATCTGAACAAAGACAGCAAGTCAAGTGCTCTTATGTTGTCTGAAAGACATGCACACGTAATACAATTAAGCAGACATCCTCCAGCTTGGAGACAGTGCACTTACTCTGCTGACAAGGTATCAGCAATATGTGCATCTCTCCACTGTGCATCAAAGAGCAGTTCTAGCTGCAATCAGAGATGCACGGGGTGCTCAGGTACAGTTGAGCTGTCTGTGAGATGCATCTTGTTGACAGTTCCTTCAGCACTGTCTGTACCTGAATCTGGAAAGGAAACTGCTTAGTATTGTAGTGCACACAATTTTATGGCTTTTGTAATGCAAAAGGATGGCTTTGCATGTCGTCTACATCCTGGCCTACCACCAGAAGGATTTCTGGAACACAGGCAGGGCAAGGCGTCCATTTGGCTGTGGCAGAGCTGCCCCTTTGTTTACTTCTAAACAAAGGGGCAGGTAATTTACTGTCTGGTCTTAGGTATCACAATTCCATGGTTTCAGGACACCAAGTAATCCTGATCTCTTACTTGCATGAGCAAGGCACAGCACGAGTGTGACTCAATTTGGTACCTCTGAGTGTATTATAGAATTTATAGATATGCGAACACAAATACATGGATTTTTGTCTTATCAGATTGATGTCCTCTATGCTCATACCTTTGGAAGAGCTGTGATAATTGAGATAATCCCCATCCCTTAAAGCAGCTTTTTAAGCTGTGATTATTTTGGCAGCACAGCTCAAGTTTTATCACTCACAGAAATGCAGAGGAAAAGGGCAAAACATTTCTTCCTTTTGTTCGGCTTTAACCCAAATAAGCCCAGACCACTGAAAACAAGAAAACAAGAAACATCTCCCTCTACGCAGCCCTCCTCTGATTACTGTCCAGGCATTCACACTTGATAGAAAGTACCTCTAGAATTGTTTTATCACTTTTATGTAACCCAAATATGCTCATAAATAAAAGGATTCTTAAAATGCACGGTCCTGTACTCGGCACAGTCTTTAACTGTGAAGACCTAAGTCCAGAGCATCAGCAGAAAATGGGAACTTCAAAACCAAATCCAGGAGTTTGGTAAGTCTTCAGGACAAGAAATTCATCCCTAACCTTCTCTTAGATAAATCATAATAACTGACGTTCATCTTCCTGTATTGAGTCACCTTGCTAACTCAAATGTACATGAGATCTAAGACTCACTACTTTCTTTGAATTTCCTATTTGCTATTTTAAAATCTCTCCTGTCTCTGTTTACTGCTTTTGAGATGTATTCTCTGCCCTAACAATGTGTGGGAAGTCTGAGGGTCTAACTCAAGGCTGCAAATTTACTTAGGCACACATATGTCAGGTCTTCCTGACTCCAGCTTCAAACTCTACTCCTGTCATTATTAAAATAAAGGTTTATATCACCTTCGATTCTGCCTACTATGTGAGTACCGTTGAAGCACACAGTGCATTACTGAAGTATCAATGTGGTACACAAATGAGGTTAAAGTTAAGAACTAAAGTGAGAGATTTAAGCACTGTAATACCCAGGCATGTTAGAGGAATTACAGCCCTAACATCAATGCCAGTGCACAGTGAGTTCAATATCTAAAACAAAGATTCACAAAAATCAATGATCGAGGCAAGGGTGTGTCTTAAATTATACCTTTTTTCTTGTAGGTGCTGAACTGTGGAGTACAGAAGTCCTTGAAAAACTGCAAGTCAAACTGCAGGCTGTCCTGCAGCTTGCCTCTTCTTGCAAGGTATTCTACTTTATATGAAATCCTTATCTCTGCCGTGGTGAAGAGTGTGAAATCTTGTTGTAGCTGGAGCACATGGCTGACAGCTGCATCCCAGAGCTTACCTCACTAGTTACTTTCCAGGGCTTCTTGATAAAAAGGTATTATGCTCAGAAGCCACTTCCAGGCACACGAGGGACAAGGTGATTAGGAACACGGAGTCTGGATAAATCATGGGTAATAAAGCAGGGTAAATCATGCTTGACCAATCTGATTGCTTTCCACAATGAAATGGTAGTCTCCATGGACATGGGAAGGGTGGGAGTTAAATAATTTACATCATTGACTTTAGGGAAGCTTTTAACACAGTTTCTTTAGTATCCTTGCAGGCATAATGAGGATATATGCACTGGATGGGTACACTACATGGTGGGTATTAAATTAACTGGATTGTCAGGATCAAAGGTAGTGGTCAACAGCTCAAAGTTTACCTGGAAGCAATTATGAGTGGTGCTCCTTGGTGACTGATGCTGGGGTTGGTAAATTGCCATCTTCAAATGACCTGGGTAGTAAGAGCACACCCTTGCCAAGTTTGCAGGTGACACCAAATTGGGGGATAATTTGGTACAACGGACTAGCTCCCTCTGGATCACATTCGTCTTGGGAAGATCTAGTTCCCATTTTTAAGACCAAAATGGAGCCAGAGATAAGCTAAGAGGTAACATAGCCAAACAGGGATCCATTAGGCTGGAGTAACAGGCTAACAGGAACCTTATGAAGCTCAAAAAAACCTGAAATGAAAACCCTATACAGGAATAACTCCATACAGCAGTATAGACCCAAGCATGTCTGTCTAGCGAGCTGCTCAGCATAAAACGTCCTTGGGGGTGCCTCTGGACAACAGGCTGAACTGTGTGCTGGGCTGCTTTAGTAAGAGCATAGCCCATAGATCAAGAGAAGTAATTATTCCCTTCTGTTTGGCAGTTGTAGGACTGCATCTGGAGAACTGTGTCCAGTTTGGGGCCTGCCAGTACAGGAGAGATATAGATGAATTGGAGCAAGTGCAGTGGAGGGCCACTAACATGGTTGTGATGCTGGATCCCATGATAAACACAGAGTGGCTTAGGAAACAGGGTTTCTTTAGCCTGGAGAAGCGAAGGCTAAGGGGAGACCTATTTGCTGTGTTCAGCTACCTGAAGGGTAGCAATAAGGAAGACAGAACAAGACTTTTCTCAGAGGTGCACAGCAAGGAAAAAGAGGTAACAGTCAGAGTTGCCACAAGAGAAATTCCAGTTAGTTACAAAGAAAAATTATTCACACACACAAAAATTCTTCACAGGTTACTCGCAACAACTGTGAACTCTCCATCCCTGAAGACTGTCCCAGCTCAGCTGGACAAGGACCTGATCTAACAGACAGCTGGAGGTAACTTTAAAGCCAGTCTTGCTTTGACAGGGGGTTGACTAGATGACCTCCAGAGATCCCTTCCTCTCTAAATTAGTCTGTGATTTTCAATGTTTTGTGAAGCAGGAATGTAAATCAAAGACTCCCTTTTCTAGGCAGGGTTCCCCAGCCACAAAATGAAAGGTCCCAAAGCTTCTGCTCAGTTAAAAGAGGGAGGCAGCAGGCTAAGACCTATGGGACCTGACGAGACACACCCCAGAGACCTGACAGAATTGGCTAATGTAGTTGCCAAGCCACTCTCCATGGTATTTGAAAAGTCATGGCAGTCAGGTGAAGTCCCTGGTGACTGGAAAAAGGGAAACGTTGCACCCATTGCAATGCAATGCAAAAGGATAGAAAGGAGGACCTGGGGAACTACTGATCTGTCAGCCTCACCTCTGTGCCTGGGAAGATCACAGAAACATTGAGCCATGGAATAGTTGAGGATGAGGACAGACTTTTTATTAGGGCCTGTTGCAATAGGACAAGGGGCAATGGTTTTAAACTAAAACAGGGTTGATTTAGACTAGATATAAGGATGATATTTTTTACAATGAGGGTGGTGAAACACTGGAACAGGTTGCCCAGAGAGGTGGTAGATGCCCTGGACACATTCAAGGTCAGGTTGGACAGCGCTCTGAGCAACCTGATCTAGTGGAAGATGTCCCCACTCATTGCAGGGGGATTGGCCTAGATGACCTTTAAAGTTCCCTTCCAACCCAATCTATTCTATGATTCTATGATTCTATGATTCTATGATTCTATGATTCTATGATTCTATGATTCTATGATTCAAGAGACCTCTAGTAAAATGATGGAGACTCAGAAGGTCACATAACGTGGTTCCCCTGGAATGGGCACTGCAGGGATTTCTTGCTGTTCTTAGAGAAACATGAAGGCAGGCACACGAGGGCCAGAAATATTGCTTCTTTGGGGTGAATCCTCATCTCTGCTTTCCCCTCGTCTTTGCCCTTATACTTAAAGCACTAATTGGTTGAGTGAGAAAGAGCATTGATATTTATACCTGAGCAGCAGAAAAAGGAGTTTATTGCAAGCCTGTCATTCTCAGTGAATGCTCTCACCTTCCAACTGCCTCCCTCCCATTACTTTGCTCTTCTGACATGCGCTGTTTGAGGCAATAACCTGTAACTCCGCACATATATGTGCCAGAAAGTGTCAGCTGGAAGAAACTGCATTTTATGAGGACTCTGGTTTCAGAAATCAGAACTCCTCCCGAGTTTAAGGCCAGGATAGCAAAATCCTTCTTTTTTAGACCTGGAGCACCTTGTCCATTCTCTTCCTAACATAGTACTACTGTATTTACTTATCCAGAGAGCTTTGTTTCTCTTTGTTATGCTGCAGTGAAGATAAACAGTATATAGTTGGCTGGCAAGATACAATGTGAGGTTCTGCACTGAGTCACTTTGGCTTGAGATAACCAGCAGGCAAAGAACATAAACCAGAATCACTGCCACATTGTAAGACTGAATCTGTGTCGGCATTTATAAGAAAAGTCTTAATTGGTATTTTCACCTCTCTATCCTATTGGCTTTTTGGTTTATATGAGCTTTTTCTTCCATTTTCCCTGTCTAGTGGTTGGGTTTTGTTGTTGGTTTTTTTTTTTTTCCCCATCACTATATCTTATCATTCCACCACTCAGCTTTCCACATGAATTATTAATACTGTTTTTATTTTTCGATTAGCACTTTTTCATTAGGGAATAAGAAAGAAAAAATAAAACACTAACCTTTCTGGAAGCTAATTACACTTTTGGTTGTCAGTGATTGTCCCTGTGTTTTCATATTGTCATCTATCCTTGAACACACTGAGAGAGTGAAGAAATTAAAACTTGCCTTCCAATACATTTAAAAAATTACTTGATTGTCAAGAAATATTCAGCACAGCCTTTAAACGTGGTTTAGGAAGGAGCTGTGTCTTGTATTCACTTCAGGATAATTGGAAAATGTCTCAGTTTATCACATTGGCTCTTCATTCAGCAAAATATGTTCTTATACCTCTCCCAACCTAGTAAAATTTTAATCCTGTACTGTGCTCAGCAGGAACAATTTTAAACACCTGCTGTCTCAATCGTAATGGCTATTTTCCCATAGGCCATTTCCCCCTTTCCCATAGGGAGTTTAGTTTCATTTCCGTGGAAAACTTGAAAGGTAATTCCAAAGTCTTTACTGAAAAGATGTACGTTTACCAATGATCTTGTTCACTTCCAGTGAGAATAACAGATGTCAGACATTTTGAAAGGCAAATGTTTGCTAACAATAATCCATTAAGAATAAATAGTTAACAAGCAATGTAAAATATTAATCGAGTTAATAATTAGCAATATGGTTATCCTAATGACCACTGAAATATCCCTTTGCTTTCTAAACCCTGATATACTCTTGCTTCAATACTATTCTATAGCAAGAGGTTTCATAGTCCAATTAGGAATGCATTTCCTTTTTTGAGTAGTATTATTTCCTCCAATTTCAACAACTCTCCTGTCTGTTCCTGAACTATTCGTTGCGTCTCCCTCGCCTCCTTGCCAAAATAAACAATTCCAGTCTTTTACAGTTTTCATTACTTGAGATATTCCTTCCTTATTGCACTTATTTCCACCGATACCTGGATCCCCACAGAACTGTTTTTGTGAAACAGTGAGCAGCGCTGCAAATAGGGTTAGTCCATCACTCCAGGTGAGTTTAAAGCCATTAGCTTGTAGTTCTTCATGTTTCAACCATTTTTGATTGAAGAGCGTGCACATAGCTCACTTTCAAGAACTTTCATTCACTTCACTGTGGTTTCAGAAGAGAAATAGTAGGCGGACTACATCTCAATCCTTTCTGTCTGAATGTAAGTTTGGAGATCCTTCTTGAAATCTGTCCTGTCATGGGCAGGAGAACTCTGTCAATCCGAGTTGTCATCACAAGTTTTTTCTTGCTTAAGGAACCTCTGATTAACAGCATGTGATTTCTTATTGTCTTATTTCATTCAGTCCCACTGAAATAGGGCCTCTGCCATCTGCAACCCAGAGAATATACACCTGTGTATGCTTTTTTGGATGTTACATGAGCACTTAGAGAAGGAAATCACCATATGCTCTATATGGCTTACCTTTTGCCAATGATATAGTATACTTTATTTATACATAGCAAAGTAGTCACATTCTCACAGTCATATCCTTAGATGAAAAACCTAGTCTTAACTGTGAAACTACAAACAGCAATAATATTTATACTTACTAGATTACCCAAATTATAAATACGGGGTAATTATCATTAGGACTAATTGTTAAAATTCAGTCTCATTTATAACTAGTCAGAATGTCATTTATGTGCTACTGTTTTGAAGAAATTAACTTTCCCTTTCTTCTTATTATCCATTTGAAAAATCTGCTAGTTAGAATTTAATTGTACCCTTACCAATTTTTAGGTTTTAACTGGTAATCAAAGTTTGTTTAGACTCTGTTATCTGGCTCTGACACTTGCTTTACATTGCTTTCACATGAGTGCTGCATACTGCAGTCTTATCAGAATACATTCATTGCAAGAAATATAATAGACTTTTTCTTAATAGATACCTTCAGTGTGTAAATTACTTCTGAATGCCTTATACTTGGCAAATTAAATCTTCCATTTCTGCCTTTGCACAAGCAAAATCAGAAGGAAAGAGATAGTACAAGACAAATGATTACCATCACATCTTTTACAGTAGATGCTTAAAAAAAATAAAGTCAATTAATTTAAATGTCAGTGTCAACTTATTGTCAGGTTATGTTCTTAAGAATTTTATTTTATTTTTTCCCCTTTAAATGTCAGTCTTGAAATAAAATTGGTGTAAAATATTAAATTATGTACCTGAATCTTCATTACAAGATAAACCTCTCACAAGGACTGCACTGACACTCGTTTACCAAATAAACACATATTTGAGAGCATTTCCTTCCTCTGATATTGGCATTTGATAAGTATGGGCAGGCGCTGTAAGTCTGTCCAGGTTGAAAACCATTTGGGCATAAATATTTGCATGGCTGGATTGTCAATATGTGTTGGAGATGAGCCAAACGTCTTAAATTTCTTTTTCTTTCTGTGTTTATTTCTCTAAAAAGGAGAAAATACCAGGATACAGAACAATTAGCCTGAAAAACAGCAGTGCCTTTTTAGTCATCTTAATATCTATTAGTTTTCATAAGGAAAAATATGTCTCTTTCAGCATAGTGAAGGGAAATGGGCAAATCCATGCCATCCACAATTCATTGACACTGGTACAGCTGCATCCACCAACATGAGGGCTGGATTTTAGATGTAAGGACTAGATGTTCCTGTTATCCAGAGTAGTAGCAGTAGTATTATTACTGCTATTATTATATTGCATTTATATCAAATATCGCTGATATATGACTACCAGTTCCCCATGGATGTAGAGTTCCTTGGTCATTTGTGATTAATGTATGAGACAGATCTAGTTTATAATGTTCCTCTTGGCTGTTTACCTTAATTACAAGACTTTTTTGGCTTGCTTCTTTCCAGACTACTAAATTGCTGTTGTTCCTATACATTCATGTCATAATTAATAAACTTTGGTGTTACCATTCCTATATTTAATACAGTTTTCACAGTAAATTAATATGCTTTTGTGCTACTAAGATTATTCAATTTAGAGTCCAAATTCTGCTGTGAACTTTAATGAGCTTAGCAGGCAGGATCCTGCAGGGGAAGCTGGCAAGGCACTGCATGGAGCCCTGTGTTTGTTTGACTTTGGCAAGTCACTTCTCCATCTCTCACCCAACATCTGCCCATCTTGCGTAGTCAGCTAGCAAATTCTTTGCGTGTCATGGCCAGTGCCAGCAGTGCAGTGTTGTAGCTGGCAATTGTTGGAAGACTGTATCTGGGCTTAGAACTGGGCTAAGACTTTGCTATAAAAACAGGCAGTTTAGCAATGATAAAGGAGTATGTGGGGGAAGGAGGCAATTCTAAGTGTTCTCTTTCTTATCAGAGTGCCCCCCCAGTCTGAATGGGTCAATGGTCGATATCACAGGATGGTTAAAGATAAAGTTTCCCTTTCAGGGGGCTCCCCTGAAAGCAGGGATGAACCCAGCAGGTCCTTTCACCCACATGCTTTGGGTACACATTGCTACCTTAGACTTGGATAGAACATGCTCTCAAATTAGACAGACATATAGTATCCTGTCAGTTTCTGTAAGCCATCTTTTTTTCACCATTTTTGCTCCACTGAAGTGTTCATGATTGCTGTTGCTGTTGTTTTTGTCTTTAAATGATACAGTTCCAGTGTATGCATCTGTATTCCAGACAGACAGGGAGCCTGCGAAAGAGGCAGGAGATTTTACTCTGTGTACATAAATGCTCTAAACACCTCAGCACAGTGTCTACACTACTGAACAATGTTATTTAAGCTGTGATTTGATAGTGATCACTGTCAGTTACCCAAATCCAATATAAACTAATTTTCTGTTCTATTTTTCCTTTTTTTTTTTTTTTTTCCTTCTCTTTTTAGCACCTCTGGCATAGAAGACATATTAGAAGTGAAATATTAACAGGAACATTGTGCCAGAAAAGCTCAACTCAAGACAGTATGCTGGGTAATCCAATTTTAATTTCCCCAGTTTCTAATGTGTCATATGATACTAGGTCAATCAGCAACATTCAACCCAGTACCCTGTTTTGCATTAACAAGGAAATTTAAACTGCCCCTTTAATCTTAAAAGAAGAAATAACTTGCCTGATTTACAAGTGGCAAGTTTGTCAGTATGTAGTGGACAAAGATGACTATGATTTGTGAATCCCCAGTGAAATATCCTTTTCCCACAGGCTTTAGGGAAGTGGTTGATAGGGTAAAAACCTCCAGTTCTTGATCGCATTACAGTCTCTAATTAAGTCTTATTTTAGGTATGCCCAAGTTTATTGTGGTTTTATCATCCAGACAGGATGTTTGCCATATCACAATGTGCTTAGACCATCCAATAACAAATTGGCTCCTGGCAGCACTGGTGTAGGACTGAAGGATAAATTTTTGTGAAAAATTCTGTTGTACTAAACTATGATGGGCTAAACTAAACCTGGAGATATCTTTAGAGCTACAAAAAAAAAAAATACTGATGTTCTGTACCTCATAAACATTTTCCATTCAGGTTATGAAAACTGAAAAGGACATACATCAAATGTATATCATAATTAGAAATTACTGATTCCCAGTTAATACAACCTAAACACAGCACCAGCTTGGGTGATAGTGGATCAGTAAGATATTTGGCACTGGAGACTGGATAGGCAAGCTAGCATGGAGGTCTGTCATCTCATTCTTGAAAACCCCATTCTTTCTCTCCCATCTTCCTGACTGAAACACTTGCATCCTTTCTTCCATTTGGCTGTAGGCCAACTCTGTTCCACAAAATAGAGTGGTCTATTATAATGTGTTGTAGAAGTGACAGAGACCTTCAGGAATAATCAGAACGATGATATAGGAAAGAATGGCAGTGGAATATTGCACTCACTGTAGTGTTGTACACCCAGAAGACAATATGCGTATCTTTTTACTGCTTACTTGGAAGAACGGTGTACTGGGTTTGGCTGGGGTGAAGTTACAGAGTTAACTTCATTCATAGGAGCCTGGATGGTGCTGTGCTTTGCATTTGTGGTTAAAACAGTGTGGATAACACAGCAGTGTTTTGGCTATTGCTGAATGATTCTTGAACAGTGTCAAGGTTTTCTCTCTCTCTTCCAAGCAAATTATGGCTGTTACTGCTCTAGAGGGAGAATACGTTGAGCAATAGCAGAGAACCTTGCACGTTCTCTTTTACCTAACACACCCTATATTATGTTTCCAATATTAATCTTGTTTCCAAAGATAGTGGGTGGGGTTGGGACCCAATTTAAGACAACTGCATTTAGAGGTCTGCTTCTTAATGCCCACTGGGTTCTTACTGTAATTGATGGTGACCTATGGGCCCTGTTCAATCACCTAAACATGGGCATCTATTGCCATCTGAGATGCAGTGGTGTATCTTGCCTGGTCTCTAACCGCTGGTCCAGAAGAGTCTGGGTATCTCATAGGTCCTATGTTGTATCTTTCAGCCCCGTATGCCTATGCTATCTCAAATGCCTACATACCTACCTGAGAGTGTCTGAATATTGCCACTACCCAATATAAGCAGAGGGGGAGATCATATTAGCTCACCCTAAAGTAGATTGGCCAATCACCTGAATTGTTCTCTAGGCTCCATCGACTGTGTTGGCCAGATGAGCCATGCAAGTGGATGCCTATAGATACGTATCTGACACTCAAAGGTATGCAAGACTATCCGAGAACCTATGACAGAACTTCTGGGAGCTACGTGACCCTTGGGAGTGACAGCTGGAGAAAAAGCACGATGCACTAGGTGTCTTTGGAGACACACACCTTGGAGATGACATTCAAGCAACTGAACAGAGAGTCTTAAATCTTGACAGATTACAATGGAATCTTAGACACCAAAAGCAAAGGTAAACATCTATTTGTAGACACTTATAACTAGGAGTCAAATCTTAAAATGAATCTCACCTGCTAAGGGCAGGACAAAGGTGCCCAGGATGGATAGGTGGCCAGTGCCATTTCACGTGCAATTCTGCTCAATTTCCAGCTGCTGCTCCAGGCGAGCACTGCCATCCCACAAGTTCTGTGTAATAGCTGCCAGCCCCATGAAAATGTCTCAGCTATCTGTGGGTGTTGCAAATAACACTTGACACCTCTGAACAGGCAACTGACTCAAACCTCAAGATTAATTCAAACAGTCTATCAAACAAAAAACAAAATTCCAACACTCTGATGTGTTATGAAATGCTATGCTTAGAATCTGCATAATTGCAAATAATAGAGCTAAAATGTCATTTGCCTATGCTTCCTGTGATTACCTAAAATGAAGTCATCATATAATCATCAATAACTGAAGGAAAATACCTGTTGTCCAAAACCTGAGAGCTATAAGTAATGCTAAAAGAGCCTTGGTATAATTTAAGGAGAAGAAAGATTGTCTTTATTAAAACCAAACCAAAACAACAAAAAAACCTCCACCAAAAAAACCCCAAACCTACTGTGAACTTCATAAACAAAACAACAAATAAACAAATAGTTCCCACGATGGGGATAAGCTATATGTGCGATGAAGGGGTGTTCATCTGATGATAGGAGAAAACAGATTGGCAGCTCCCTGACTGAATCTCTGAACTCTTCAACTAAGACGACTTCAGAGTTCAGGTTTTGCTTTCAAGAGCTTCCCTAACTTTCATTAGAACATGGGGGTATTAGCTGGATTCGACTGAAACTCTTTTTTAACAAAGCATTCTCCATGGAAATTTTCACTCTGACCTACCAAGGCTTTATTCAGTGCAAATGGATATGAAGTTTTTTTTTTCAGAGCAGGGCACACTGATCAGCTGCACCTCCCCAGGTGCATTTCCTTCTTGCACTATTGAGAAATTGGTTACTTCTTCACATTTGCATTTACATGACACATAGGTGTTGTCCTTTTTTTATGTGTTTTGTTCACTGTGTAAACATAACCATTATTCTTTTCCTAAATGTGTAGTCACCACTTTTTTTTCTCTGGAACTTCTGTAATAGTTTCTGGAGTTGATGATCCCCAGATATTTGTTACATCCTCTCAGCTAACACATGGAAATGGTCATGTGAACTCTCCAAATTCATTTAAACTGAAACAGACTCATGGAAATCAACTTCAATTGTTCTAGTTTAGGCCACCTCTGCAAACGAGAGAATGGATCTCTTTTACTTTGCTCTAAAGAAGAATAGGAACCACACATATTCAGCTGCTATGTCTTGGAGGGCACAGTAATGAAGAGGTGAACAGTGCTAGCGAACTGTTGCAGTTGCTGTAGGAGTCTGTGAGTATGTGACTACATCTTAGACTCTCTGTTAAGAATTCATATATTTCCTGAAATAACTTTATTTTTTTTTACATGATGACTGGAAAAGATAAAAATCACAGACTCTGGCAATCTATAATATCACAAAATCTTAATAAAAAGTGAAGGTGCAGATATTCATCAATATGGTAAATTTCATCAATATCCATGGAGTTGCACTAATTTACATAGGTTGATGATCTGCCTGACAAAGTCTATAATCTTTCACCAGTGGTAGATGAAAATAGTGCCAAATATAACAAAAAATATAGATCAGCTACCTAATATTTAAAGAGACTTTAAAAAGACTGTTGCAACTGTAACTGTAATTATTGCCTTGTGTTCTTTGCAAATCCGTCTGCTGTTTCTTACCTTATAACCCAATTGGAAATCTTGCTCGGCAGGGCTCATATTTCTACCTGTGAGCATATTTCTAGCCATATTTCAAGACAAAGTAAAATGATGCAGTGATCCATCATTGGAACTCCTAGCTAGCATTAATACCATGATTATAGATTGTTCCTAATTAAGAGGGAAGACTTAATCATTTGAATAAGCCAGAGAAGCCAAAAGGAGAGGGGCACATAAAGAGGAGAATCTAGTTAAACTTGGAATCTACTTGTACTTTTCAAACAAAATAAGAAAACAGAAAGAAAAAAATTGAGGCCAGTAGTGACTGAAGGTGAGAAGTTTCATTTCTGCCTTGCAACTGAGATGTCAGGTCTCAGTCCAAGGTGCTTTAAAAATAGCTGTGATGATAAACGACTAAAGCCTGTGTCTATAAAAGAAAACTTCACAGAAGCCTAAGAAGCTGGTATCAATACATAGCAGATTCTCAGAAAGCTGATTCTTTAGGAAATACTACGAAAATTCCCTGTTTAGAAGGCAATTATGGGAAGAATGCATGTTTGCACAAAGGAGCTTGGCCTCAGAAAGATGCATCTAATTGAGCTGAATGCAGGAATAAAGCACAAGAAGCAAGGTGTTCCTCACATGAGCACATTGAAATGGGGCTGATAACACACGATTGTGTTTGTTTATCATTTGTTCTCTTAACCTTGGAAGCTCAGTAAAGAATAGACGGCATGACTTACTAAACCCACAGCTTGCTACTACTTGAAAAGACATCAGCAGATAGGTATTTATTCCAGTTTTTTCCTGTGGTGCTTTCCAGGCAGAAAGTTCATTACCATGACACTGAATCCCTTTATTTATTCAAATACCGCTTACAATGCAGTCAAGGTTAACTTCTTCACTTTGTGACCATGTGAACACTGAAACAGCCACCTCTACAAGGAGATCCAGGTCCATAACCTGCTCTATGTCTGACTTCTTAGTTGACACTCTTCAGCTGTCTGAAAAAAAGTCTCTTTCACTCAAGAAGTAATGAATATATTAAAAAAAAATCATATTTTAGCATGGCAGATTTTGATGAAAACTTGAAAATATTTTGACTCTGAAATGCCACTTTGGTGCATTCCTGGTTCATCCAGGAATCACAACTTATAAAGAAGAAAGGGGACCTGAGACACAGAAAGCATGAGTCAATGTCATAGCCAACCAGCTATGTGTCATCTGAAGCTGAAAACACAAAACAGTTTGAGTCTGAGCTTCCACCGGAGGCACGTTCATGAGCATTCCACTCAATGTTCATGTTTTCCTTTGAAACAGCCTCAGGACATTTTTTTTTTAAATTTTTACTCACGTTGGTTGAATTGTTGGCCAGAGAGGCTATAGATGTACACACTTGTCCACTTCAGGCCAGCTTATCTTTTCGCAGCGGAACTGGTCATTTAGATGTGAAGTGTATTTCCTGCCACTAATCTAAATCATTCTATCCGTTACTTTAAAACAGAACTTAATTTTCACTTTCTTTTGCTGCACCATATTTGAAGCTATTGATCTAAAACCCCACCATTTTTCTTACCTTCCTGTTGTCTAGCCTTGATAGATCCCAAATACTGAGGAGATACCAGCTCGGTTCCGAAAATAGTATATATTAAGGTATAATTCCATTTACATTTATTTGGCTGCAAATTACCTTAAGAACTTCTTATTCCCCACTGCTTGTTTCTACCAAGAGGCAACACTGCCTCTTCACCTGTACTGAGAAAAAAAATGCTGATGGTGCTATGCAGAACATTAATGTAGAACATTAATTTTTTTTATTTAAAAGCAACCTAAAAAATTCCATGAATTTCTGGAGTGGTTTTGTTATTAATCTAGCCTGTGCCAGCATTCTAGTTTAAGACCAGTTCAATGTTTATCGGTACAAATGAGACAGTGACAGTATTGAATTGCAGTGGGGACTGCAAACAAACAAAAGAAGATGAAGAAGGCAGAAACTTCTTAAACCGGTTTGGTGAAAAAAGACAGGGTATGTGAACTTTAGTATCTTGAATTCGAAGGGTGTTGTTTTCTCCTCATACTCTGTACTCTGCAAAAGTGCAAGACTTTCTCTGAACGATGGCAGAGTGACAGTGACGGGAGAAAGAGAATCAGGCTGACAACATATGTTTTTCTTCGTTCAGTCACAGCCTCTCTGTCTCAGAACCAGGAGGCTCTGTGGTATGGCTCGATTTTTTTGGCCAAAAGGTTGCTTCTGACTCAGGCTCCCAGGGCATAATTGGTGGTGTTTCTTGGAAAGCAAGAGCAAATGGAACGGTAGGCACTTTAGTGCTGTAGTATAAAGAAGAGAGACTAGAGAGTCGGAGAGAGCCAATCACATTGTAGGTGTGATACTGCTGTGAAAAATAGAGGCAAAAGCAACATCTGCTTCCTAAAATTGTTTCTTGTGAGGCTTAAGTCTTTAGGCATAGGGACTGTCTTCTATGCTGTATGCTTGGTTGCCACTCAGGATGGTGCAACATTCATGTTTGATTAAAGCAGCACTCCAGGAGAATAAAAAACAAATTAATGTACCAGGTCTCGCTTTTTAAATGCTTCCAGATGCAGAGCTTTGAGAAGGAGAAGGTTGGACTTCCTTACATGGTACAAAAAGGGAAAACCAACAGCTGAGCTCCTGTATGCATGTACGTACCCTCTGGATATCACACATTAGTGCCCAGGCAGTGTGCAGGTTTGACACGTAGAATCATTCCTCTGCCATCAAGACATGAAATGCAAAGAGCTAATTGCATCGAAAGGGATCAGTTTCCCTTACTTGGAGATGCCACTCTACACTTGAGAGAGAAGATGATTGATTTCTAACGTGTACATGGCTAGAGTCAAATGAAATGAGTCACAGCCCACATGCTTAGGAGTGGGACAATTTTACTTGCTGAGATCATGTAACTTAGAATCCATAAAACACCATAACAGAGCATCTCAGCAAGCCATTTTTTCAGACACTAGCAGAATGATGTTACTTCTTAATTTTGTTCCTTCTGCATGGTTTTGTGGGGGACTATCTTTCTAATCTATGAGCATTTATTAAATGGTACAGTTCTAAGTCCTGAGTAACTTAGTTTCCTACAGAATATCTAAACCAAAGTGAAGATTGCTCTTTTTATATAAAAACACACGTAGGCATTATCATGTTATCAGAAAGAGCTCAAAGAAATTAGCAGGATAGAATTTTGAAAGCAAGGTAGAGAACATTAGTATATAGCTCACAAACACTTAGGGATTGAAAAGAATCTCTGCCTTAATTGCTTGGAAATAAATTTCCAATTAATTAAGAAAAAAAGAAGATGAGCCAGATAAGGATTCTCAATTTATAATCCTGAAAACTGAAATTAAATCTCAGTCATTAAACTCATGTAATGTCTCTGCACCTAATTATGATTTCCCTAGAATTCCTCTTAAATTTATACCTCACATTAGCTGAACTTAATGGCCCTCTTATAATTGGAGAAGATGTAAACTTAGCTTTAGCCCCATGCATTGGACAAATCCTCAGTGAGGAAACTACTACTCCATGTGCAATGTGAGTAATAAAGCAAAACTGTGCTGAATAGAGAGAGGGAGACTGTCAACATCTGGAAGACCACTAAAACTTCTGGACCCACTCCAACAGGTCCATGTCTTTCCTGTACTGAAGGCTGCAGACCTGGACGCATTACTCCAGGTAGGGTCTCAGCAGATCAGAGCAGAGGGGCAGAATCACCTCCCTCCACCTGCTGGCCAAGCTTCTTTTGATGCAGCCCAGGATACGGCTGGCTTTCTGGGCTCCAAGAGCACGTTGCCGGCTCATGTCCAGCTTTTTGTCTATCAGTACCCCCAAGTCCTTCTCAGCAGGGTTGCTCTCAATCCCTTCATCCCCCAGCCTGTATTGACACCAGGGACTGCCCTGACCCAAGTGCAGGACCTTGCACTTGGCCTCGTTGAACCTCATGAGGTTCACATGGGCCCACTTCTCAAGCTTGTCATACGAAGTTCGCAATGAGAACAGTTTGTCCTTCCCATAGTTCTGAGTCTAAAGTTGTTGCTACTTGTCCATTTCACCTGGCTGCTGATTTGATATTAGTGGTATCCTGCAGGTGAGTAGCATAGAAATGGAAATGCAGTTTCTGTCTCAATGCAGTGGGTGCCTTATCTAAGGAAGATGTCAAGCCATTTCAAGACATTATTCTGGATCCTGGCTATGCTTCACAGGTGAGGAGCAGTATTTTATGCTTGACAATAGCAGATGTTGCAAAAGGATTTGGGGGGCCTCTAACAAAATCTTTTATCTGTTGACAGAATTTCATTAGTCAGTATCACTAACATGGTTTATACAATTCCATGCTCTTGCCTCAATCTAGACAAAGCTGTGTCTGCGTTACTACTTCTACTTTTACTACTTAGAAAGGCTTAAAGTTGGCCTTTCTGTGAGTTCTCCATGGGTATTCGCACAAGTAGCAGGTTTGACACTGTACCTTTTTCAACTACAGCAAATAAATCTAGGATAAGTTTCTTCAGTGTTCAGTGGATTGTAATATGTTTGATGGAAGACAGGAAATTATGTCCCTCTGGCTGAGGCATGGGTTTGGAGTGACTTTAGTTGCTCATGAGTTTCTTGCACAAATCAGGAAGGAGACAGTGAGACTCAGAAATCTGAGATGGAGAACTTTGTGAGATGTCAAGAGCTTCTCAGTAAATCAGTGGACAGATCTTAAAGAAACACAGTGATGGACGGTTTCAGATTGTCTAAAAAGCCTTTGCAAGTGTGTGCCATCTATTCAGCAGAGCAGGATCCTTCTGTAGTGCTCAATTCAAGAAGCTGAAGATGCAGTTTGGGTTCATTATAGACTTAAAAGATTTAGTTGCAACATAAGCCTTTCTTTGCAGCCATCAGAGTCTATCCATGTCTTTTTCATGAACACCATGATCAGGGAAGAAAATAGGATGAGAGGATATATAGAAAGTAAATGCTACTGTGCAGTGTTAAATACTCACCAGAATCTTTGTTCCTACCCAGAACCAAACCGCAGTCTCCTGGTTAGAGCCTCTGTCCTGGTCCGAGCAAATTTTGGAATTTGTTTACATTCATGCATTTTCATAGTCAAACAGAGGCATCTTTTGTGTTTTGGGAGCAGAAGGGTTTTGTCAGATGCTTGGCTTGAGTCTATAACTTTCTGTAGATCTTCTAGGGAGTGCAGAGGGACTGCACTCCTAGTACAGGTGCTGTAGTTAAACTCCCAACATTAGACAGGATGAATTAGGGTCACAGTGAATTTGGTAGATCTCACAGCAAGACTTTCTTTTGACTCTTAGCTGCCTGCCAGAAAGGCTTACTGATGAAAACAGAGGTCAGAGCTTCACAGACTGGTATCAGTGAAGATCAATTCTTCTTCTTTCAAGTGCATATCTTTAAACACAAACAGGTTCTTTGAGTGTCTTAAGATCAGCTTAGCTACTGTCTATGCAACCACAGGTACCATGAACTGTATTTCTCATCCGTTTTTCTCATTTTTTTAATTCCTGTAGCAGAGCAGAATATTTATCCTAAAGCAATTGTAAGCTGTTTACTTCTAGATGTGGATATCTGCAGTTTCTGGCTGCATTTTGATTTGGAATCTATTTCTAATTACATGCTTCCTGAGGAATTTCTTGATGAGTAATTTCTTTCTGTTTTGTTCAATATAACACTGCATATTTACATGTTGTGAAGCAGAAGATAGCTGTCTGCGGTTTTCTTTAACTACACTCAAGAAAAAAACCTCAGCAAAAAAAGCTATTGTTTCCTGCATTTTTTTTTTTTTTTTAGCTGGTGGGGCGCAGAGATCTGCTTTTGTGCTGAGAAACCTAGAGCATTGATTTGGTGGTATTGTGATCTAGTTGGTCAGGGAGAAGGGAAAAGAAAAGGGTAGATTTGAACACACTGTGCAGAACATGTGAAAGCCAGACGCAATACAAAAAATTCCATTTCTGTTGCACAATGCAAATCTCAACCAAGTTCACTGACTGACCGCTTGCACTACTATAGGTATCCATTGACACAAACTAGTGTCTTGTACAGAGAGACTGACTCGCTGTGGTGAAGGAAGCTTGCTGAAATGCCTAAAAAATCCAGAAGTCCCACCTTAAATCACTGGAACAAGTAACAGAGGTCAGAGCTTTGTCTTTTTAACACCTTTGTGATTTCTAGACCAGCTTGATATAAGCATTTACTTTCAGAACAAAACCTGTTTTCTCCTTGACTTAACTCCTCCCTCCACGCAAAGGATACAGTCATTTGAGCTAGGGCCAGAGGAAAACTATGTTCCCTTTCCCCTTCCAAAACATCTCAAGGGAGCAATCTCAGTTCCAGGCTATGTATGAACGATGGCAGAGAAGCAGTTAACTCAGCAGGTCCTGAAGTCTGCCTGCAATAACCAGTTGAATCCCTAAATCTGTACCAGTGTGTATGTTACATATAGGGGGAAGGGGAGGCTGTGTTTTGTTTTGTCTGCCCTTTTTTTTTTTTTTTTTTTTTTGCAATTGCAGCATGTTTGTGACTCATGAATTTTGTTTGGAAGAATTGCTTTCATAATTTAACCTTGCCAAAAGTGGCTGTGCCTCTTAGTAGTTTTTCATTATAAAAAATCCTCTGTGTCACCCCTAGATAGTCTCAAGCCAATAAAAAGAAAGTCGTTATTACTTTTTTTTTTTTGTCAAATGGAAGAAAAAATACCCAATGTGCTATAATAATAATGACAATAATAAAAGATACTGATGATACTTAGAGATCAGCTGAATAAGCCCGTTGATGGCACTATTTTGTCTGGGGGATCTTCATACCCCTTCTTGATGACACTGTTGGAATGTAATGTATTCTGTCTTCCAGATGACACATTACTTTTAACTTTTGTGTACAATACAGGCTAATAACATCTTGTGGCTTTTCAATTGGAAGTCATTCTTTGATAAACTGACAGTGATTTGAGCACTACTGCAAGATATTATTTTTGGAACAATGGAGAGAGAGTTGGAAATTCTACGATTAGTGACAAATTTTCAGTGACAATCATTGTATATTGCCAGTGCTGAAATCAATAGGAGAAATCAAGAAATAATGCTCTACTCCATGTGTGAAAAGAATATGACCCATCATTAACACCTTCAGGCAAATAAGTGATGATTTAGAGCACTTAACAAAAGTTCATTTGTCTCTTAGGCTTTTGAAAACGGGGACAGGAATGGTAATTACAAGAGTGTAATTTTTTTGAGCACATGGGAGATTTGAGATTGAAATTGCTTGGTGGAGTATTTTATACTGTACTGTTGCACTTAAGATGTACTTTGAAGTTACGTCAAGGGCATCCAGAGTGTGCAGATAAGCAGTATCTGTCATGTCCTAATATTAAAAAATGAATCACAGAAATATGCCATTACTTAGAACAGATGTTTTAATGTTACCGTTATAAACTTAAAGAATTAGACCCACCAAAATTAATAAATGTCAGTAAAGAATGCCATTGCGATTGTGAACCTCAGCATAAAAATGAAATACAAATAAACACTCCCGTATTGTATTAACAGCTTTCTAACCATTCTCTCGCACTGTTAATCAGAGTGTGGGACAGTTAACATCCTTTTCTTCTTCTACTACCAATGAAGTCCAGTATCCAAACAGGAGGAATGACAGCTCCAAATATTTTGGCATATCAGTTTTTCATAGGTGGCTTACTCGCTTCAAAATATTTTATGCAGGGAATCAAGAGGCACTAAGTAACAAGAGAGGCAAAAAGCTTGGCAGACATGCATATACTGATTTAAAAAGACGACTGTGCTCTTTTTTCCTTTTTTCTTTTTGACATTATGTTTCTATGAGAACTATCAGCCTTTCTGAGCTCTGCAGGCAAAGTAAGATCTTTAGCCTGACAAGAAAGGATAGATTTTTGAACAACCAATAAACTCAATTTAGGACATTTTGGTGTCATATACATCAAGTACTTCACATCTTCTAACAAAAGGCAAGGTTCCAGGTCAATATTTTGACTAGATAAATCTCTTCATGTTCCTTCCACCAGTCTCTAAAGAGGGAACATCCTTGTCAGCCAGGTGTTTCCATGTATTTGGGATCTCTTCCAATAGCACTCTATTTCACGCATGCTTTTAAATTCTCCCGTGTAGATCTCAAGCACTACAGATATCCTGTCAATACTTCTGAATGAATTTCTCTATTTCAGCTCCTCCATTTCATACCCATAAATTACATCTCACATTATCCTGTTTTTCCCCTACAAGAGGCTACATAGAAAGTGTATCAACCCATTAGGTGATTTTCCAAGGTACATTAATCATCTTACCAGGGTGCAAGAATGGGCTCACAAGTGCTAGTATTCAAAGCTGAGTGGTGTGCTTGCAGGTGTCCCAGTGCTCCTGACTAAGGTCAAATAACATACAATAACGTAAATGAGAATGCTTATCATGAAACAATTATTCCCCATAATGTTCCATAAAATGAGCACAGAAAGAGATACACTGAGTCTAAAAATGTTTTTCTAATCAGAATGTCAGAAGGAGACATACCAATCTCTCCAGCAAATACAAATGAAGTCCCTTTAGATTTATCCTTCAAACACGAGCATTTATAATAAATGGAATTGAAATCAAACTCAGGCAGGAGTTTAGGCTCTTTTCAGATTCAGGAAAAGAAAGCTTAATCGGATTGCATTAAATTCACAGTATGAAACTTCTGGCAATCGCAGTAGTGGGACATTTAAAATTTGTAGACAAATTCTTAGATTATAAAACTGAAGCCACGTTGCTCCTCTGGGTTTTGAACTGCCCTGGCCTAACGTCAGCAGACAGCTCTCTCCCAGCGTGGCTGTGCTGGTTTTTGCTGGTATAGAGTTAATTTTCTTCATAGTAGCTTGTATGGATTTAGGTTTTGGATTTGTGCTGAAAACAGTGTTGATAATACAGGGATGTTTTCATTATTGCTGAGCAGTTCTTACACAGAGTCAAGGCCTTTTCTGCTCCTCACACCACCCCACCAGCGAGTAGGCTGGGGGTGCACAAAAAGCTGGGAGGGGACACAGCTGGGACAGCTGACCCCACCTGACCAAAGGGATATCCCACACCATAGGACGTCATGCTCAGCATATAAAGCTGGGGGAAGAAGAAGGAAGAGGGGGACGTTTGGAATGATGGCGTTTGTCTTCCCAAGTAACTATTATGTGTGATGGAGCCCTGCTTTCCTGGAGATGGCTGAACACCTACCTGCCGATGGGAAGTAATGAATGAATTCCTTGTTTTCTTTGCTTGTGCATGTGGCTTTTGCTTTACCTATTAAATTACTCTTTTGGTTCTCTCCCCCATCCCACTGAGGGGGGAGTGAGCGAGAGGCTGTGCGGTGCTTAGTTGCTGGCTGGGGTTAAACCACAACAGTGGCATATCTGCAGATGACTTCTTTCACTCTCAGTGTGTAAACCCCAGTGACTGTTAATCAGGCAAGCAGGCACGCAGCATGCACTGGGGTGCCCAACACTAGCTGTGTCAAGGTAATACTCAGCAGTAGGAGAATGCACTTCCTAAGGAAGCTTCTTTGGAGTGGGATGCAGGTAGGAACCCAAAGCCATCTCTTTCCTGATTCCCTCTCTGGATGAAGAAAGACTTCACATTGCCTGTGTCACTGCATATACAGAAACTTTCCCACTGTCTGTGGTTAAAATAAGATGGGATTTAATCGTGAGTCTCTGTCTGAAGGCATGAGACCTGACAGCTCTGTACATGGGAAGGTAAATTTATCCCTAACCCTGGCATGTCTCTAAAGTTGTTCTCCTCTGGCCAGAATTTTCTCTAATATAGGACGCAGTGCAAGTTCTGCACAAAGAAACAGCCATTCACTTCTTTGCCTTCAAGCATATTTCAACATTTTTTTTGTTTTTTAAGGGCTCTCCATCAATATACAGACAATCGTAGAAGTGACTACCTTGGCAAGTCTATCTGATCATTCCAAAACGGGAGTGGGAGATGTTGACAGCTATGTATTTCAGAGAAAGGGACAGGAATTTTGGGTCTCATTTGATTCTTCACTTTTACTGGCTATTGCAAATGGTAGGAAGATTGCAATGTCTTCATTCCCAGAACAATATCAATTCCGTAAAGCCTCAAATTTCACAGAATTACTTTTGAATCCCGATATCATTCCCAGTCACTATACAAAGGATATTAACGCTGGGATTAAACTACAGAATGACATCAGCCAAATTAATTTGCTCCCCTTCCATCTCTTGTATTTTGTCTGTAGTATGAATGGAAATTAATTTCCTATGGAGGGGGAATGGCTGTGAGAAATAGTGAAGCAATTAATTACTGTTGATTTTATTCTTCTTGTCCAAGACACTTTAATTTTCTTAACACTTAATTGAAGCAGAGTTTTTAAGTAATGGGATAGGGAAAAACTGAAGTGATATTATGTACAATTGTATTACACTCCCCTTCTTCCTGCACATCATCTGGAATGTTTGTTCTGGAATGTTTTGAAAAGGAATTTCACAAAGTTAAAACTTCTAGACCATAATATGTAAATCGTTGAGAAATAGGCGCTGGTTATACTCAGTCACCATAGAAAGACGGAGTATGCTGCAAACACCAAATGCACATTAAAAATGTAATAAATAATGGTTGAAATCTATGGTTGACTTTTAAATAGTAGTCAATAGACATTAGATCTTCAAAGGGTTCTCATGAACTTTACTTTGTTACCATTGCACATTGAAATTTAAATGCCAGATTTCAATATATCCTTCACAGAGCTGTCAGCACATCCAAATAAACTCACCTTATCTCCTTTTCTTTTACAACTGATTTTTCCTTTTATCATGTGACCATCAGAAGTACAGTGTACATACACATGCTTGTATTTGTATATGTCTGGATTCTTCAGCTGGAAAGAATCGCAACATCTAAGTTCTTCTCCAAGCATTACAAATTACTGTCATCAAGCAGCTCTCCACAGCTAGTGGTATTGCAGCCCTTGGTTTAATAGCTGACTGATCCTTCATGCCTAGTGAAGCAGAAATCTGTAGTCAAACTTGTTCAAAGATGGGGATCAGCATAAACTCTAAGCGTCTCACTTCATAGGACAGCACAGAATTTCCACAAAGGGACTGTATCCTCTACAGAGAGGATACGCAAACCCTTTCTCTCAATTCTTTTCTCCCAGCAAGACAGACTCCCAGTTTAGAGCAGTTAATTAATAGCTAACTGCAATCTCTACAGCTACGTATTTTGAGCACAATAAATGCTAGCCCTGGAGAAACCTCTGTGGGAAGTATAACAAGACCAGCCCTCAACTGTACACATGTTTGAAACCCAGAACTAGGGGTATTAACATCTTGTGGGCCCATGTTAATCAATTCTGATTCCACAGAACGGCACTGGTAGGGTGAGGCTGGCTATGATAATTGCTCAGTGCTGTGAACAACCAAGCTTCTGGGCAACTCATACTTTTTGAGTTGCTTTCCAATCTTTGTCATCCCTGATTTTGCTAGCAGAAATTTCTTAGCATTTCTGTTGGAAGATACCGGTTGTAGCAAGATGCAGACTACTGCAAAGTATCCTTTGCAAGTAAATTAGTATTAATACCACAGACAGAAAGCTCAATACCAACTGAGTAAAGCCACATTTTCAAAAAGTTTCATACCTTTTTGGACACTCTGCACAATATGCTGAAGTCCCCAAACTGCATTTGCAGCTAGCACCACTTATGGGTGATTGACATATGTGAAAAACAGGATTGCAATGACAGGTACCAAAAACCAGAAGTTAGTTTCAAAATGCCTACTCAGTAAGACCAACTTTAAGATCAGATAAGAAGTGCTTGGAAGAGTTAAAATGCAAGACTAATACGAGTACTCATTGCCATGCTTAATGCAACAGAGAGTGCTATTTCCAGTGGTACTGTTTCCCTTTTAGACAAGAATTACTGACAGAAACATTCCAATCTGACAGACAACAATTAGACTATGAAACTCTGCTGAAGTCAAAGGCAGACTGAGTGGTTATATAGATAACAAAAATATACTGAGTTAATTCTGACAACAACAGCAGCATATTTCAATTTGGAAGGGAACAAAAAGAATACCCAATAAACAGTTAATGGTTTAGATGAAGCTTCACTCGTTGGCTTATATACTATGTTTTTTCCTTATCTAAATCATCTATAGGAATTGACACTGCTTATACAGATATTTAATATTTTATCCACATTTTGTGCAACTCTTGTGTTCAGTTTCTGCCTATGTAGTTTCAAGCCGCAGGTTCCCCTTCGAATTTTGGACATAAAGTTCAAAATTAGTTCCAGTCTAAATTTCAAAGTGTCAGTTAAACTTATATTAAAGTAATTAGTTTTGTTTTGAAGAGTTGTAAGATAAACTTTTCTCACCAGCTTCACACACCATCTTCCCCGATCTCTCTTTACTTGAACTGTTGTTAAAATGTCTCTTGTCCTGATCTTGTCATACTTAGGGCTTGATCTCATTGCTTGAAGACAGAGATCTACTGCTGCAGTATCTAAACATCCACATGAGACTGACAGGTCTGACACGGGACCTCTGGGAGACCTGGGTGCTTTTGGAGCATGAGCTGGAAGTGTTTTCAAATGATGCTTGACTACCCTGTTTAGGCAATCAGGGCAGAATAAAGAGGGCAGAATAAAGAACCTCCCACATGCATGGAAGTTTCTATTCTTGAGTTCTTAATTTTGGTTAAACCATGAAGGGTATACCTTCTGCCTAGGCACTGCTGGTGAGACAAGTCAGTGAAAGCAAGTTACCATCACCATTACTTAGTATTGATGGGCTCATTCATGAAAAATGATAAATTTTTGCCATTAAAGACTCCTTTCCTCTGTACCTGTACTATGATTTACCAAATAGGAAGTTGTATAGGAGCTGAACCATTTATACCAAAACACATAAATGATGCCAATGCTGCAAATACCCATTAAGCTATGCTTGTATTTTGATGAACAATAGCTTTTGCAAAATCTCATACACAAGCCACTCTGTCAGGATCATGGATAATCCTAGGAATATTCAATAACCTCAGGCAGGAATGTGCTTTATAATTTGCAAACGTGCCCTTGGGGATTCTAGCTATGCCACACAATGACTCTACTTCAAGAAGGGTCACAAGGCATTTGTGATACTGCACACTGTCTTACTTGTCTCTTTGAATTTAAAAATGAAAAAGCTGAAAAAATAAACCAGGTTCAAAGATATACCTGCCACACAGGAACTTTCCTGAAATCTCCCCTCACCCTGGCTCCCACCAGAGGTTGCCTATTATCATTTTTGGTATTTAAATAAAGTAGCAACAGCATATCAAATATATAGATATTGAAGACTTTGTGTTTGCCAAGGAAATGTCTGGAAACAGCCTGAATGTTCAGTCGCAAAAAGATGTCCCTACCACTTCAGTGCAAGAGAAAGAGGATCAGCAGCTCTCAGCAGTTCAAGGTGATGTCACCAGCGCACCTAGTTGTTTGTTTGGTGCTGCTGTTACAAACATGCATTCAACCCTTTCTTATTGGCAATTATTTTTTATTTTCAAGGGAAGTTTTTGGTTTTTTTTTAATTTCCTTATTTGGTACATACAGAAGAGCTGCCTAAAGCACTGGGCAGGAACTTTTGACATTTCTATAAAAACCTAAGTGCAATCAATAGCTAGATATTGAGGTCAGAAAAGTAGCTACTGAGAAAGCTCAGTTAGTTACTGTAGTTTACAGAATGAAACCACTTTTCATTTAAATCCACAGACTTATGATAGATGCTAGTGAAGGGCTATAGGGATGACATTATGTCAAAATGAAAATAAATTGTCAGTATAAATCCAGGGAGACATTGTCACAATATCAGCTTGAAACAAAATGACACCAATGCAAATTTTATAAGAAACAACTTTAAGATGTCAAGACAGTGGTAAATTGATGTCAGTTCAGGTCTGTTATGATTAAAAAAGAAAAACCTAAACAAACTCAAAAACATGCCCAAAGTGATAGCTACAATAAGAGAATCTAATTTTGTCAGCTGAAGTAGAAGTTAGTTATAGCAACACAAATGTAAAGATATCATGATTACAATGCCAATCCCCTCCCCAAACCCAACATAAAGAACCCAAAAAGAAAGGCTGATACAAATTCATACACACCTGATAAACATTAAATTGTATGTACAGATAGACACTGACATTTCCATAGTTTAGATTGCTTCTATATTTATATATATAATCTCTGATGCTAGTTCAGTTAACTAATAAGAAATCCGGAAGCTTCTTCATACCATACAAACCTCCTGTAGCTTTTTACTCATGCGAAATGCAACAGAATTTAAGGTAAGTTGAACAGATCAAATAGACAGCAAAGGCAGAGCCTGACTCTTCCAAAGTCTCTCGTTACCAGGCTTTGCTGAATCTCCTTGTCATCAATTCACATGTCTTGTAGTTCAGTATCCTGGTAAATCTGTGCTTAGCCCCACTAGTGCCCAAGCAAGGTTCAGAAATACAAACGGATATATTCTGAAAGTCTTACAGGATTTTCTAGGAGTGTTTTGAGGAATTGTTTTTGAGCGGTGGGATGTTGGGGGCAGTTGTGAGAGCACTTAATGCTTGGTGTCTCCTGAAGTCATTTACATTCAGGCAAAAGTGGGTGGAAATTCTGCCATGTGAAAAAGACATTTGCAAATGTGTAAATGACTGCACAGCACTTGAAGCAGTCAGCAACTGGGGCCCCTGCTCAGTATTGTGATTCTGCCATGTGCAGCATTAACCTTTACCACGTTCTGCTTTTCTTGCATACAATAACAGCAGATCCTTGTCAGGGGGTGGTTACACAAGACGGTACATACACTTCTAGACATCCAGTCCCGGATCAAAAATACATGGCATGTAACACTGAACTGATCTACACTCTGTACTCCCCATTCTAAATTGATTTGAAACACTTTAGAGCATACATTTGCCTCTGAAGACTTTTTGGCATAATTCTTGCATTATTTGGCCTTGGTATTTTAAAAGAGAAACTTTTATGCAATTAGGGCCAAAGGGGATCAGGTTCATACTGCCTGAGATCTGATAAACCACAGGTTCTCTATTTATGACCAATGTCAGCTTAGTTTAAATTATGTTCTGCAATCCACCTTTGGATGTATGTTTAGTTGTACAAACTTAAAGAAATAACAACAACCACAAGGCATTAATAAAAATTACACCTTTGAAGTCATTCATTCCTGAGTTTGTGTTTAGAAGCTGACTGAAAATATCACAGGGCCAGATTTCAACACCTTCCTTACTGGAGCCTGTCTGAAGTGAAACCATTGACGTCAGTGGAACGATGCCAGATTTATAGCTGCCAAGTTATGCACATCTCCGTATGTGTCATTTTATGCTAGTTATTTAATGTATTGATTTGCATATGATAAGCAATTTGCATAGAACAAAAATTTGCATAGGACAGCATGGAGCCACATCAACGTGCCTGAAGAGGTGAGGTAGGTAAGACATCTGGAAGTTGGGGTGAAGGTGTTGGTGATTGTGTGCAGGTGGGAGATGAGGGTCTGTGGCTGATTTGGGTGCTGATGATTTGAATACATCAATGCATCTGAAAGATACTGTGTCTTTCACTGGCCATCCCTGCGCCTAGAAATTGTGCCTAAAGGTGTCACTGTAGCAACCTCCTGCATTCCCTACCCAGGGCACTGCTAGCGAGAACGGGGAATGTAGGTTGACATGGTAGGGAGAGAGGACTAAGGAAGTAGGAGGGATGCTGGCCACATTTTCTGGTGTCTATGAGAACACCACTTGGTGGCTAACAATTGCAGTGTCAAGTTAAACTTGCAGCCAGATGAGAGCAGGCTGGTAAATACATGTGTGAAAGATATCATGAAAAAACCATGGATTTACTAAGCCCACTGATCTACTCCAGGGTAAATGGAATGAGAATTTAGCTAAGATTGACATGAATCATTGACATAAAGAAAGCTCTCATTAGGAAACCCTGGGATCATCAACAAAATCCTAGCTACTCCCTGCTCACAGCACACAAATCAGGTACTGATTCCTTACAAGAGTTGATCACCTTTTCAAAATTGCAAATCTAGTCTTGATTTACTACAAGAATTTTACTTGGAAAGATCACTCAGAAATTAATTTTGTATCATTCATGTCCTTGATCTTCCAGGACAGAAGTAATGTTTTCCTACTCAGAAATCTCTCTGAGATTAATTGCCAACTGGCGCTTTCCATGCATACACATCTACTCAGCACCAGATGGAGTCTTTGAAGGGCAAACTGGGGAAAAGTGCAACCCTCCCAGGTTTTCTGGCTCCCTGGGTGCCTAATACTTGTTAGTGTCTACATTTTTAACAAGGAAGTCCTGCTTCTGTACAAATCTAAACTGCTGGCTCTTAGCAGCTTGGCTTCTCCAGAGCTTCATTAGACCCATCAAGGTAGATATCCTTCTCTCTAAATGTCCTCAGTGGCTTTGAGGACACTTGTCAAAGATGCAGGAATAAAGGCTGCAGCCATACTAATTTCAAACCCCAGTTAAGGTAGTTGATCCATTGTGAGAAGTGGAAAAGCAGCCCTGGAAGCATGCTTCAACCTTGATAGATTTAACCCCAGCTGCCTTCCCCCAAAGTTTTGGTGTTGCTTTCTTTGCTGGAACCCAGGAGAATTTTCTTTTCCAGACATCCTAATGTCAGGACTTAATCAGAATGCAGAGATGCTGCCTACTTCAAGGGTTTAGTAACCAGATAATTTGTTAGGAAAGGTGGGGTGCCTGCAGGACAACCCTCACCAAAAATAAAACCTCACCTGAGGAAGTTAGCTTAGTGATACTGTAGGATCCCAGCTCACCTTTCCCCCAAAACAAACTATATATATTGTATGAAGGAAAAGGTGGTATATGTCTTTAAACTCCATCTTCCTCAGGGACAAAGGTATGTTCCTCACTCATATTAGCTAGCAGAAATTAGTTCACTTGCAGTAAAAACAAAACAGGTAACAGGTTTTTTTGCAGTTTTAACAAAGGTTGAGTGTCAGTTTACCAAGAAGCCTAAGCGGCAGAGATTCAGTCACAACTGTAGAGCTGCAAGTCTCCCACTCAGGTCAGAGCTGTCTGCCACTGATTTAGTGGGTAGAACTAAATTCAATAGGCTCCAGATTTTAATTAGACTTGCTAGTCTTTATTAGCAACATTTACTGCCTTGTCTTAATTTCTTTTTTGGCCAACTTTTCTATAATCTGAATTTATTTAAAAAAAAAAAACAAACAAAACCCAGACTATTCTGGCTGAAGGCAGGACCTTTCAGGGCAAACCCATTCCAGCAATGGTTTAAGGAGAAAATCCAGTTCTTACTAACTGTGTCCTGGCTCCCACAGCAATATGAGGTTATTTATTATTATTATTATTCATTATGAATAAACTGAGGTTATTTAACTTTATAAACAAAAGTGGAGCTCAGCTGTGGCTTTCAGTAACTGTCATTAGTGAATTGCTATAATGATGGACAGATTTGAAATGGTCAGCTCTGTTTCTCTCACTGAAATCTAGATCAGTTAGTCAGCTTGTTACTGACAATAACTCCTAAGCAAACAAACAAACCTCAAACAAAGCAGAAAGCCCACACTCATTTTTGCATCAAAACCTATATTTAACTCTAAATGGGTGGTTGGCTGCAGTTTCTGCTCTTTCTCTATTGTTCTGCTTCTCTGTGTTTGTCTCCATCTATTGTGTGCTGTCACATTTATTAAAGTTCTTTTCTTATGAAAATATTTTCTAATCACAAAATATCTCCTTTTGCTTTAGCAAGTTAAACAAAAGCCACTCACAATACTTCAGGTAGCATAATGGCAATGGTTCTCATAAACCTCTCCCTTTTCGTTTTGGTCACAGTTCTGCTCCAGGGCATCTGAAATACCATTTCAATACTTCTAAAGGTAAATAGAGTTCTGTCAATAAACTGAAAATTGCTGACCTTGTCTTGTTCATCAATTTAGGCATCGAAAAAATTCTGCCTCCTGGGATTAGTGGTGCTTTTTCATCTGAAGTGAAAAATGCTAAGCCTGCCATATTTAATGACAGGCCCGCGAGGGTTAATGAAAGAATATAAGTGGCATTTCACCTTGACTTGCAGCTGCCCTATAACATTGCCTAAGGGTCCGGCTAAGTGTTAGCTCCATCTGAGAAGTACAAGGCAGGAGTAAAGACCTATAGAGAATTCTTACAGGATATCCTCATTTGCCCTGTTTTTTGCCCTGGTTGCCTTTTTTTTCTGTGTGTGAAATCTGTAGCCAACGAAGCCTCAGAGATTTTGTCTTCATTAGTTACAAAACTTCTGGAAACACTGAAAAAATGAGCAAGAAAGAAATGGACAGTGAATGATTAAATTATCTTCCAGCTTATGCTTGGCCTCTACCAACATTTCAGATTTTGCTTTCTTTATTGATAGCTTCATTTTTATAAGCTAAACATTGATGATTAGTCTAGACTGCTAATTAGAAGCTATCCTTTTACACAGAGGCTTGGATTAAAAGCTTTTGTGATTTCGTGGACTCTGGTTTGTGTGAATGTCAATTTGATCCTTTTAGTGTGTTTATGCTAAGTATCAATACGCTCCTGGGACTTGTGGAAGTGCAGTGCTGAACCTCTCAGACGCTAAGCAACAGCTGGGGTGCCGCTTCCATTTGAAAGGCTTTCTTCTCTCCTCGCTAATGGAGGATCAAAAGTCATCCCTTCAATTAAAAACTAAACTCCTGGCTAAAAATAAAGATAGAATCCCATTCTTTGGCTTTTTATGTCTAATTAAGGATTTTAGTGGGAAATGTACAGCAGTGCTCACTGATTAATTTATCAAACACAAAAATCCCCCTTTCCTCTACCAGTCCAATTAGCCAGGCATTTTATATGGCTGGGAGATTGAAACACTGCTGCTACACGGAAACCAGAGACTCTTTGCATTTGAAATTGCATGGTAAAGAGACTGGAAAATTTCTCATCTAATATTGTGCATATTTAGGACCTGATCCTGTGAATTATTGAAAATCCCTGCTAAAAAATGTATGGCCTGCTGAAGGTCCATTCTGGTGTGATATTCAATACCCTGAACACACAGGAGCATCAGGAAAAAGCAGAGGATGTTGAATGCCTTGGAAAATAGAGCGTTTACTGTATAAAATGCCCAAAGGGAATCATAGCTGCTGCTTAGAGGATCTCAAACACTGTAGAGTATTATTCACATGTAAGCTGCTGCCTTCTTACCTTGTGCTGAGATCTTTCCACATTTCTCAAGCTGGGATTGATCTCTCCTTCCACAAGCCACCTGTCAGAAGCAATGTGGAAATATATTATCAATCATTTGTCATTCCTTTCTAACACAAGCATCATGAATCGTACTCCTGTTTGTCAGCTCATGTCCCTTGCCTATACATCAGTAGGGGTTATTATCATCTCACTTTTCCTCTGATGAGAGCAGGCATGTTAGCCACAGCATCTAGACCATTCCCCCTGTCGCAGGAGTATCTCCCAGAAGTGCACTAAAAACATAAATAATATCTTTCATATGCTCTGTATTTGCTTATTCTCCCTCTCAGGGTGGTGTTTGGTGGAATGCTTTGTTTTGTGGTATATTCTTGAGGTTGCGTTTTTTTTTTCATTTAATTCTGATATTTGATGATTTTATTGTTGTTGCTGTTGTTGCTGCCTTGTTTTATTTATTTTGAAGAAATATGTTGCTGCACTTTTGTTATGGAAGGTAAGATTAAGGGAACATGCTCAGTGTTTTAAATGGATTTGAACAGCTCTGGATCATGGTGATGCTTGATAGACCTAGCCTTGACTAAAGAGGCAGTGGGAAACTGCACAGCTCTGATCAGACCAGCTGGGAGATGCTATGGCCACAAACAGATGGATGGATGGGTGGATGGATGGATGGATGGATGGATGGATGGATGGATGGATGAGGTCATACCCAAACAGCTTGGAGTGCAAGTATTAATGTGTTTACATCAAGAGCATGCTCTTAAAGCAAACCTCCTCATTCTTTCCACTTAGCGCCCTTTGGTTTGCATTGTGCAGAGGTCTCAGAGGGCATGAGCTGGGTTCTTTCCAAATTAAAGTAAATTGGAAGACATGTGTCATGGCCCTGAGGGCACTCACAGGACATGCTGGCCCTGATCTGCCTCACCCGGTGCCTCTCACATCCCTGGCCATGAATGCAGAGGCCCCATTTCAGTCTAGCCCGAGGCTGTCAGTCTGTGCCCCATGGTCCTGCCCAGCCATCCCAGGCTGTGTCTGACCTGATTTCCCCTCACCAGGCCTGATCCTGACACCCTGTGGTGGTTAACCTTGGCTAAGGGCTAAGGGCTTCCTCACTGCGCTTCCTCATCAGGACAAGGCGAGAAAACAGGATAAGAAAGATCATGATTCAAGATACAGACAAAGAGATCTCTCACCTGTTACTGTCATGGGCAAAACAGACTGGACAGAAAACCAAAATAAAACAACACCTTCCCTCCACCCTCTTTTCCCCATTCCCAGCTTCACCCCTTCACTCCTGCTCCCGCCTGGGCTCTCCACGGCCGCAGCTCCTGCAGGAAAGATCCCCCTGCTGCGGGCTGGGGCCCTCCCCGGGCTGCAGGCTGGGGCTCTGCTCCAGCGGGGGCTCTGCAGGGCTGCAGGGGATCCCTGCTGCGGGCCTGCAGCCCCTCCTGCCCTCCTCCTCCTGCGGCCTCGGGCTGCCTCTGCTGCTGCTCCCTCCTTGGCTTCCTCCTCCTCTGCCTGGGCCGCCTTTGGCCCTTTCAGCAACCTGTTTTCCCGGAGGCGCCCCCAGCTTGGCTGAGGGGCTCAGCTGTGTCCTGCGGTGGGGCCCTTGGAGCCGGCTGGGACCGGCTGTGACCGGCTGTGTCTGGCACGGGGCAGCCCCAGCCTCTCCTCACCTCAACTGCACTGCAGCCCCCCTGCCAGTGCCTGGGCATGGACACCCCATATACCCCACCCATGTGCTGACGCCCTGTCCCAGCCTCAGTCCCTTCCCTCAGCCCCTGGCTGCCCCCCGGCCTGCCCTGCTCTCTGGCTGGGGCTGGTGGGACAGGCCCTGCCCTGCCAGCCACAGGGAAGCTCCCCCAGCCCCCATGTGCGCCGTTACCCAGGGCCACACTGTGGCAATGGGCTCCAAGAATGAACCCAGTGACTTCCAGCCGCTAGTGAACCATGACATCCATGGCATTACAACAGAGTTTGTCTAAAGACACCCCCACCCCCAAAAATGCACAGTAAGGCCATCTTGGGTCTATCTCCTAATGTACCCAACAAAAAAGGAAAAAAAAAAAAAATCCTAGCCTGGATTTAACACTGTTAGGCTGCACTACCTGCTACCGCAGCCTCAGCCTGCTTTATGACCAGCTGGGCACACGACCACCCCGGTGCAAAGCGTGCCTCCCCATTTAGCACGGCACCGCGTTTCTCTGCAAAGCCTGTTAGTGTGGGCCCATGTAATGATAACACTTATGATGCTTATAGAAAGGATCTTGCGTCAGCTCTTCAGGCTAGAAGGCAGGTGAGTTAAAGAAAGTATGATAAAGGTCTATAAAATCATGAGTGACAGGAGAAGATGAACAGGGAATGACTGTTCACTGCTTCTTTCAGTGCATGCTGTAGGAGGCATCAAATGAAACTAGCAGATTAAAGAAAGAAACCAAAGCAAGCTGCTTATTCCCATACCATGGGAGCTCCTCACTGTAGTGTGGATGCTAGAAGTTAACATTGCTTCAGCAAACAGCTGGACAAATTAACAGAAGAAAAAAATATCAAGGACTAGGAAATGTAAGGATGCTGGCTGAAGCAGTCTAGGACTGGAAAGAGCTAGACATTGTAAGGGTGTCCTGGGGAACATGGTGATATGCTGTCCCTGCATGTCCCTGTGTCTCTTGGCCACTGTTGGATAGAGAATATTGGACCAGACAGACCTTTGGTCTGACCCAATATAGCTGTTCCTACACTTTCATGTTATCTTCACTCTTAAAAGCATGAAAGGGCAAAATCAACCTCAGCTCTCCCAGTGTTCAAGGCATGTGTGCTGCCCCTTGCAGAGATACTGCCATTGACTTATCTTTTGCTGGTGGAAGGTCTGTACCTCCCAATGCACAGACTGAGCTCTGGATGGAATGCAGGGTGCCCTGAGAGACGTTATTTGTTCATTTCCTAATCTAGTCACCTATATATCACAGGGGAAAAGTTTGCCAACATGATTAAGTAGGAGGGGTTGGGTATTTTTCTAAAGATCTCTTGATTCAGGAAGAAATAATAAAAATAAATGATAAACTTTCTACTTACACAAAGAGAATAAAAAGCGGGAGAATAATTTGGATACTTTAAGGAATTTACTGGCAGCAGGTAAAAGAAGTAGACAGGAGACATTAGCAAGGAAGAGAAGATTATTATGTTTCTGGAGGAGGAGGAGGAGGTCATTGAAAAGCAAGACGAGTGAGGCCTTATGAGGATAGGAAGAAACAGATTCCACGTTTACATTAGCAATTTTGTGAACTTCACTGCTTGCCCAGCCAGTTATGGTAGGAAGACCACAGCATGATTAAAAAGCACTAGATAACCATGCTGGGGCAAAACTGGAAGGCATGCTGACACCATTCTTCCCCTGCCCCTCCAACACTTTGTATTCTGTCAACTAGCACTAAGGACACAGTTTTGGGGGCTATATGACCCTTGCTTTTGTAGGTCATTTTTCTGACTTTCCTCTGTCCTATATTTTCCATCCCCATTAATAAATGGTTGATAGCGCATATCTGAACTCCAAGAAAAACAGAATAGTAAAGTCAGGCACATTTAGTCTAAATACATCCAAACCTAGGATAAGTTAAGGAAGGCTTTTCATCTCCATACCACTGTGGTACTAGGAAAGGAAACCCATAACTAATATGTAGATATATTCAGGTTGGAATTTGGGTCCTATTTAACTGTATTTCATCTCTCTCTGCTGGGATTTAAAGTTCTGGGGGCGTGGAAGGAAGAAGTGTAAGGATAACTCATATTTCAGCAGGATTCGGGAGACTAAGAGTACCTGTAGTCTGTTCCCAATGCAAGAGGAATGAATTGTCAGTAAAAATATTCTGCCTGGACAGGTAGCAGATGAGAAAAGAGGATCTGTCATCCTGGGCATGGTAAATCTCTGCATTTTCTATTCTGGTCTACATCTTTAATGTACATCCTGATGTACAGGTGAGATGCTTTGGCTAACGCCTTCAGTGCAGAAATCACTTTGGCCTGGAGAAACCACTGAAGGGTACTCTTTCTTGCCTCTGTACACAGCAAACATGCTTCATTTTCAATGAAAGTCATACCTGAACATGGAAGAAAGGCTTCATGTTAATAGTTCTCACAAATTAATTTCTTTGTATAGTAGGAAAGTGATCTTGAAGGGTAGAAATAAATATCCAGACGTAAAAGGAGAAATTTTATGCCTGAGAAATTTTATACCCAAGAAATATGCCACTTTGACAACTAAAGAGCAAGACTGGTTCATCTGGAGTTTTTATGCAGTCCACGCTCTTCAAAACTGTCCACAGTTTTGGAGATTTCTGTTTGCAGTGAGAGTGCCTGAAACTTTGTCTGAATATTTTCAGGAAATGCCGAGTGTTTCAAAGAACATACATGCCTCCTTACTTCCAAAGGCTAAATAAGCATGACTGCAAACCCTATCTGACAAGCAAAAAGGTGAAGAGCCACACTGTAAGAGACACTAATTCATGATGGAGAATACTCTGATGTCTATGAGGCAGATTGGTCTTTTTGTGGTGTGAGGAAAAGATAAACGTATTGACATTGCCTCTTTTGAAGTATCCATCCACTCTGCCATGGCCTCCTCCCTTCTGCTTGATTCCTATTGATTATCTCTGCGCTAAAGTTCAGCTGACCATTTATATTTCCAGTGAGAAGGAGGGAGAGCTAGAGATTTAAAACCATTTGAGCACCTCTTGCTAGAGTCAATGCTTGAATGTCATTGGCAGTTGTCAAGACTCAGGCAATGAAATTCCTGAGGGTGGTTCATAATGATTCAATTTATCAGTATTTCAAGCAGAAACATGCAGGTCTGGTATTCCAGTCCAGGGGGTATAAGCACAACCAAAAGAGTGTGTCTGTGTGTTACCAGCAAAAAGCAAAAACAGTACATGATAACAGAGAGCTAGCTGTACAAGTTTAACTGACTGTATTGCATCATAAATTGGGGTTGCAGAGACAGAGGCTACGGAAGCATCACCTTTCTGTGAGAACTTTCTTTATCTGTTGTGTTACACCCTCTGCAAAATATACACTTTGGTATAGCAATGCTGTGCACATGGGTGTAGGATGCTCTATGAATCATGTGTAAAGGTATACATGCTCTTACATTCATATTTATGTATATGACCTATGCTCTGTTTGTGTCTGTATTTTAGGCTTTAAAAGGTCTTCAATAAAATCTACAGTCAACTTCTGCAGGTTTTTTGTGATCCTATTTTCTTATTCTTTAGAAATGCTGGAAGATCTGCACAGACAAGAGGGGAAATCAAATTACCAGCAGACAGTACAGGGTATGGACTATTCACCATTATTCAATTCTGCCATCTCTCCTGTTGTCTGCTTTGTATTTCCAGACCATGTACCTGGTGCACTTTGTGTTGTACCTGTGCTAAATCTGGGGCAGGGTTTAATTTTTTTCCTGTTTTGTTCAGTACACTAAGTGATAGATTGGTGACCCAAGATGCCCTCACAGTGCAAACACATGGTGAAGTGTTGTTAAAAGCACAAAGCAAACAGGATAACAGGAAGGATATTTTATTTTCTTGTCTCCTTGTGTAAGGTCAGATTTTAGGTGATGCACGTAAGAACAGTAGGTTGAAAAAAACTAAAAAAAGAAAAAAATTCCTAACTTTTTCGTAAGTGCTGATGTCTTAGTTTCAACTACTTATGAACTACTGTCTAGAGGTTTGATGAGCTTTTTCATTAGACTGTGTCTGCAGGTAGGTTTAAACCTCTGATCTGAGAAACCTGATGGTTTGATGGACTACTCCTAAATAGCATTCATGAAAGGTGACTAAGAGAAGTCAAGCTATAGTTTATAAGCTTAAAGTCACTCTTAAGGATCTGTTTTCTCCAGTGGAAAGCATAGCTGTTTCCTGAAACAGAAAAAGTCTCAAAAATTACCAATTAGGAAAATTGAAAGGGTAAACTGGAAACTAATCATATAGACCATGTCCAGGCAAAACTTACGTATGGAACTCTGTTTGGAGTGCCTGTATACTGAAGTGAAGATAAATAAGCATAGACTATACATATGTGAAAAATAGTATTTCATCGCCATTGGATTTTAATATTTGTTTATCTATGAGAATCTTCTATGTCATTTAATGTAATGTGTTTCTCTGTGGTACCTTTTTAATAAAAGATTCAATATGCCGCTCCCAATATAGCTTATTCAAATAACTGATTAATAAAGCTGCACAAAAATATAGGAACAGATTTTCTTTTACTGTGGTAGGATGAGTCTATTAGTATAGAACATTTATGCAGCTTCCACTTCCCTTTCCATACACTACTCTCTCTTTAATGATTTATTTAAAATGCTCAAATTAAAAATAAATTTAACCTAAAACACCCATAAAGCTTGAAACCTTCTACAGCTATGGAGCTTATTCTAGAGCAATTTCACATAGCAATTTCATTAAAGGGCAAATATATCAGCTGCTCTGGCTGATTTTTCAGGAGGTGGGAGACTGAAACTATTTTGAAATCATACTAAACAGAGATCTGGAAAGAATGGTCCATGAGGAAGGACTAAGTGAACCAGTACTGTTTTGTCTATATAGGACTGAGGGGAAGCATAATAGTAATGTTAAAATCTGGAAAGAGAAAGGATGGGATTAGAAATACTGGGCTTGAAGTGCTGGAAGAAAAAAATTGATGTCAGACATAAGGAAAAAATTGAACAATGTTCAAAGGATACAGAATTACTATAAAGTAAATATTTACCCTTTAAGTACAAAGAAAAAGTCCGTAAATATTAAGATTCTATTTCAATTTGACACATGTTCAGTAACATTATCTGACATTGTCTTTAAGGGAAGCAGGGCATAATAAACAAAAAGAGACAGAGTTTAGGCTCTAAAATAGGTAAAAGTAGATCTTTATTCTCTATGGAGATACAATGGAGTGAAAGGAGGAACTTATAAAAATAGGGTTCAAGCCACAGGGAAAAGAATTCTAGAGTTTTAGTGCCCAATTCTGAGAAATACTAAGACACAATGTCATCTTCGATTGAATTCTCCCAAACTGGATGCTTAAATAAGGCTTTGCCTCTCTGTTTATTTTTCTTTGAAATTCGCTGTTAAAAATTCCAGAACCGGGTGTTGCCAAGAGCCTCTATGACAGAGATCAATAACCTCAGAAAATAGATATTCCCATATATTACATCTAGTTATTTTTTACTTGCTGTCATGAATATTATAACATCTTCTCCTTGTACTGTAATAATTAAGGTGGAGATGACATTTCCATTAAAAAGATCATATAACTCAGTGGGGAAAACTAAATGTTCCAGCTGGGCTGAAGTTCAGCTTTGGATGTATCTGCTTAGAAGAGAATGTTCCATCAGATTCAGATTTTAAATTGAGATGTGTCTAAATAGAAGTTGTAGAAATAAGTTTTTAGGCACTAAAATATCTGTTGAATGCTATCAAGATAAAAGCATTCTGAGGCACGATATTTGTCCAGTGTAGCTCTTGGCATGGGAATTACTCAGTATAGGCCATACTTCTCAGACTGGGGTAGAAATTCTTCTCCTGAACCAGATGAACAATTCCACAGTGAAATAATTGGGAATAAAGCATTTTAACTGAAGTGTTGACTCAGTTCTCAATAGATTTGGGCCTTTAATGGCTGACAAAATGCAGGTGGTATTTGAAAAGAAGATCCTGCACAGTTCTCCAGATATTCCCTGATGTTCCTAAATTTCCCTTTCTCCTTCTCCCTTCAGACTCAAGCCAGGCCATGTCTTCCTCAGAGAAACTACAGTTATTTTTTCTCTGATACTGCTTAGCCTATTTCCCTCTCTTCCTGGCTTCTCCTCCCTCAGTATCTCTCTGCCAGAAGGCTGGAGAGTGGAACATAGCAAGGGACTGTTTTTAAGGAGCAGCGTGACACTCAGGTAGCTCAAGAGCAGAGAGCAGAAAAATCCTACGGCCATCCCAGACCCTCACAGCTAAAGCGCCCAGTATATGGGTAGAGGAGAGAGAATCTGAGCCCCAAATGCCCAGGAAGTTTTCTTCTACAGTCATCTCTTAATGGGATTATTAGGAGCGGAAAACCAAAATGCAATCAGAATGGATCCTGATACCTTCATGAAAGAGAATAAATGATGCGGCACTTGGGATAACAAAGCCAAGTTCTAGTGACCCTATCGCACCCTTCCTCAAGAAGAATGTAATTTGGCTCTTACTCTGTCCTAAGGATCAGCCTGGGTAGAGCCGTGAGCATATGTGATTTGTGTCATAAGGACTAAGACTAAACTACGTGTCCCTTGGTATGAGGCTAAAACAATGACTCATCATCTTTCTGACTGTTCTCACAACAGCACAAGGTCTTCTATTATCCCAGATTTTAATCTTTTAGCAGACTACTTGTTATATGCTATTTACTTGAAGAGCAAAGCACCCAGAAAGTTTCTTTAATGAGCACAACAGATTCTGATCTCTGCTCAATCCTCATTTATCTCAAATCCATGTTCCAAAGTCAGCAGTGAGTGCAAGTGGGGGAAGAAAAGGAGGAGGCATAAGGGTTAGCTAAAAGAGACCAAACCACAAAGATAACAGAGGCCAATAACACATATGACGAATTTAGACAAAGGAAAACAAGATTCAAAATTATGTAAGAGGATCTAATGTAGTCAAATTAAGGCAATTCAGAACAACAGCTGGCGCTTTAAGTCACATCCTGTCTTCATTTGTGTACGAGTTGGATGGGATATCAGGCAGGGCGGAGTCTGACCATTCATTAAGCACTCTGTACACTGGAAATGCTTTAGTGTAGCCTGGTCCTGGTTCTGATGGCAGGTACAAATGTATGTAACAGGTAAATCTAAAACACTTTCTAAATGCAAGCTGGAGTATAAAATACCTTGCCTGGATTTTGTGTGATTTTGTCCTGTTAAATTTTACAAAATTTATATAGAAATAGCCTCTTCACATCATGACTTCTAATCTAAATCATTATTATCAGTGCAACTGCAGGAAAACTTTTCTTCATGATACAGAAACTCAGCTGTTCCTTTGTAGCTGTCTCACAGCAGTTTAAGGTTTTCCTTCCCAGATCAGCACAAAATTAGCCCTAATGGATATCTAGCTTGGATCACAGTTGTTTGGTTGTTCTTTTTCCTTTTGACATCTTTCTTTGCACTTTGCTCCTCTGATAGTTCTCCCTGAATCATTATCCAATCACGGCATATTGTCAAGCTTCTCAGTTAAAAGCTCAGAAGTAGAGATTAAATGTCACTTGTTCTGTTGGCACACTTCTCAGTTTTCCTCAAAGCACATCATGATAGGACCTAAGCGGTTTCTGCCTGAAATACAAGCATACACACTGAATGAAATCACTAGGAGAGACTGGCAGGAAGGTGTTTGTGGCAGGTTGAGCTCGCTCATAGCTCCTGCTGCAGCAGAAACCTCCGTACAACCCTGAGACACAGCCCCATGCAGCATCTTATGGAAAGAGGGATGTCCCACTTACACTGTTACCATCTGTGCTGGTTTCGGCTGGGATAGAGTTAATTTTCTTCATAGAAGCTAGTTTGGGGCTATGTTTTGGATTTGTGCTGAAAGCAGTCTTGATAACACAGGGATGTTTTTGTTATTGCTGAGCAGTGCTTACACAGAGTCAAGGCCTTTTCTGCTTCTCACACCACCCCACCAGTGAGTAGGCTGGGGGTGCACAAGAAGTCAGGAGGGGACACAGACAGGACAGCTGACCCCAGCTGACCAAAGAGATATTCCATACCATATGACGTCATGCTCAGCATGTAAAACTGGGGGAAGAAGAAGGAAAGGGGGGACATTTGGACTGATGGCGTTTGTCTTCCCAAGTAACCATTATGCATGATGGAGCCCTGCTTTCCTGGAGATGGCTGAACACCTGCCTGCCCATGGGAAGGAGTGAATAAATTCCTTGTTTTGTTTTGCTTGCATGCGCGGCTTTTGCCTCACCTGTTAAACTGTCTTTATCTCAACCCACAAGTTTTCTCACTTTTACTCTTCTGATTCTCTCCCCCATCCCACCAGGGGGGAGTGAGAGAGTGGCTGTGCAGTGTTTAGTTGCCGGCTAGGGTTAAACCGTGACACCATGAGAGGCAGAAACCTTTCCTGCTTTTCTTTTGTGGCACTTGAATAGTAAGAAAATCCCTTTGATGTTGCATAGTTAACATGATAACCAAGCTGGGGAGATGCAGATCCTCTCCTACTAACGTGATATGGGTCTGGGTCTTCTCTGCAGTTTTTCCTGCACCTCAGAAGTCAACAGGACCTTTAGGTGAATCTGGCTGAAATGAGGCCTAGGAACTCCATATTTTAAATCGGTTGCTATGAAATAGTAAGTATGTTGGCAGCTTGGGGAAGAGATACGCATGCTTCTGCCTCCCTCGCCAGCACTAATGTTTGTTATTATATAGACACTCATCACAGCTTTTAGCTCCAGCTAGAGCTCTCATTAATCACCACCTGGGAACACCATACACAGAGCAGACGTACGTGAGCTTTTGTGAGAAAAAGCTGGGGGGAGGACGGCTGCATGTCGTGTGGGGGTGTGAGTGATGATTTTGGGGTGCATAGTGAGAGACTGAAGTGAGGAAGAAGTAGAGCGTGTAGGAAGGAGGAAAAGAACACCGCAAGAGCTGTTTGGGGAGACGGAGAGAATGAGAAAACACAGAGGGAAAAAAAGACAATCCCATTTCAAACAAATTGGGCAAAGGGGGAAAGAGTGCACCACTAACAATAGCCCATTTAGACTGCTCTTGTGCCACAATTACTGTCAAATTTTAAAAGACAAAATTGCAATTAGGCCAAGACCATTTGCCTGTAGCAAAGATGAGGCCAGGAGGAACCCTCCCCCCAGTTTCTGGTATAGTTCTTCCCTCTCTGCTAAGACTTTCATCTAGAGCTCATTATGAACAATTTTCTTTTTGGTCTTAATTTGTGCTAAGAATGGCACAGAAAGTATCCCAGGACAGGCATGTCTCCCATTTCCTGGAAGGTTTTACTCTGATCTCTAGTAATTGGCGGTCTGCTAAAGAGGTTATTATTATTTATTATGTTTATTATAGACATGCCTAACAGGCAATGAACGATATGGTTTTCTTACGTTAAGCACTCTACAAACACATAGTGGTCAAAGGTTCTTGCCCCAATAAATTTGTAGTCCAAACAGAGACACAGGTGAGGCTAAGAGTTTAATGCATGGAGAGTGAAGAGAGTGCTGGCAGCATACAGCATATGGCAATAGCTCCATGTTTTTATTTCACTGACATGATGAGAGGAAAAAAGAAATCTTGACATACGGAAAGAAAAAAACAAGATGCATGATGTGATGTCAAGGAGCTCTCAGAGTACAAGACAGGCCCATTAGAGCTACAGATATGTCTCTGAAATTCAATAGTCCCCTGCCTTGAAGGGTTCTGCATCCCATTGCTTAGTGTCCCTTAATGGTGCTTCTTTACAGATTTTTTTTTCTTTTCTTTTTTATCTTTTCTTTTTTTTCTCCTGGGGTGCATAGCAGGGCAAAAAGGAGCAAAGGAAAATATTACTTAATAAATTAAGACATAGGAAGTTCACCACCAGTTGCTCACAGAAGACATAGTCCAGCACTATATTAGGCACAAGATGGCCAACTTCTGTGCTGCAGCCAAAAGCCAATACTCTGGCAAAGCCATTTTTCAGTGCTCAGTCACTTTGCCACTGTTTCCCAGAGTATATATATCAATATCACTGGAGCAATGCATAAAGAATGGAAAATTCTCTCGTTCTTTACTGATTTGCAGACAAATAATATTTTCTTTCTGAAATGTAAGGAATTTGTGTTTTCTCTGACTTGAAAGCTCTGGGTGCAAATTGTTTCCTTAAGTCAGAGATACTGTCCTCCTACACATTTAAGGCATTTGACACGGTCCCCCACAACATCCTTCTCTCTAAATTGAAGAGATATGGATTTGATGGGTGGATCGTTCAGTGAGGAATTGGTTGGATGGTCACATGCAGAGGGTAATGATCAACGGCTCAGTGTCCAGATGGAGATTCGTGACAAGTGGTGTCCCTCAGGGGTCTGTACTGGGACCAGTACTGCTTAATATCTTCATCAGTGACATAGACAGTAGGACTGAGTGCACCCTCAGCAAGTTTGCAGATGACACTAAGCTGAGTGGTGTGGTTGACACACCTGAGGGATGGCATGACATCCAGAGGGACCTGGACAAGCTGGAGAAATGGGTCTGTGTGAGCCTCATGAGGTTCAACAAGGACAAGCGCAAGGTCCTGCACTTGGGTCAGGGCAGTCCCTGGTGTCAATACAGGCTGCGGGATGAAGGGATTGAGAGCAGCCCTGCCGAGAAGGACTTGGGGGTACTGGTGGATGAAAAGCTGGACATGAGCTGGCAATGTGCACTCACAGCTCAGAAAGCCAGCCGTATCCTGGTCTACATCAAAAGAAGTGTGGCCAGCAGCTCGAGGGAGGGGATTCTGCCCCTCTACTCTGCTCTGTTGAGACCCCACCTGGAGTGCTGCGTCCAGCTCTGGAGTCCTCAGCACAGGAAGGACATGGACCTGTTGGAGCTGGTCCAGAGGAGGGACACAAAAGTGAACAGAGGGATGAAATACCTCTCCTATGAAGAAAGGCTGAGAGAGCTGGGGTTGTTCAGCCTGGAGAAGACAAGGCTTTGGGGAGACCTCATTGCGGCCTTACAGTTCTTAAAAGGGGCTTATAAGAAAGATGGGGGCAGAATGTTTAGTAGGACTTGTTGCAGTAGGACAAGGGGTAATAGTTTTAAACTAAAAGAGGGTAGATTTAGACTAGATATAAGGATGATATTTTTTACAATGAGGGTGGTGAAACACTGGCAGAGGTTGCCCAGAGAGGTGGTAAATGCCCCATCCCTGGACACATTCAAGGTCAGGTTGGACGGGGCTCTGAGCAACCTGATCTAGTGGAAGATGTCCCTGCTCATTGCAGGGAGGTTGGCCTAGATGACCTTTAAAGTTTCTTTCCAACCCAATCTATTCTATGATTCCATGATTCCAACTTCCATCAGTGCCTGGAAAGTTCACCTACAGGGGCTCAGGGATGTGGGTACCACTTAACTGTGATAGAGAACCATGTGTAATTCCTCTCATTATGGACAGACAGGCTACATATCTACACATAAAGCAAGGCCCTGTTTTTTGGCTGAGAGGACAGATAGCATGGTATAGCTCACATCTCTCTCGATAAAGTCTTTTCCCCTTCTCTTAAACAGGGTGACTTTATGTATACTGAGTAACAGGAATACCGATCCCTGACCGATGCTCTTCCCAAAATGAGTTGGGAGAAAGTGCTAGCTGGCACAGGAATACTATGACATTAAAAACTGTGAATGAGGATGGACCAGCTTTGTTCCCATGTCTTGGCCATGTATAGTCTATAGTATAGGCAAAACTGAAAGAACCAATACTGTAAACCTGTCATAACAAAGCCATGCAATCTCTTTTCAGTGTAGTGCTTTTATTTCAGACCCTCTTTGGTCACTGTACCTTGACAGAAGAGTATTAATTTTTTTTTTTCGAAGGTGATAAATTTGTCACTTATTTTAGATTCTCATCTTTGAGACCCTTTTCTGAACCAGGGCATACAAAATGAATGGCCTTTGCTGAGAATAGTAGCCTCACAATCTGGAGCTGGAACACTTTGATCCTAGACCCTTTGCCTTTCCTTCTATTTCAGTCCAGTTGACAAAATCAGTTTAAACTATTTCTGTGCTTAAAGTTGCTCAGATGCTTGCTGGATCAGTATGCGAGTCATATTCTTTGACAACAGGGAATGTCAGACTTGTGTGACATGTTGTGTTTCCTTTTAGGTAAAGCTGGCAGTATCTAGTGGTTTGGTGATTGTGGCTGTTTCTGTCTGGTTTGTTCAGCAGATGGCTTCGATATGCTGGAGCTCAGTCCTTTACTTTGAAATACATAATCCTTGGCTAATTTTATGATGCAGAGAGACACTGTGGGACACAAAATTATATACCTTTTATCACAAGTGGCATTACACATTTGGTGGTATGGTGCCAATTATGCATTTCAGGATGTCTTAAAAAAATCAGTATATGACAAAGTTTTAATTTGAAGGGAAAACTTAAAGATAAATTATTACTCTCTTACTTTCAGATCTGTTTCTATGTTGAATGTTCCATACCACTTGAGTAATGAGATTTCTGCATATATATCATAATTTTCTTTTGAGCTTCACTGTCTAATTTCATTCCTCATTAAGATTACTTATACAGAGCAGTGCTTTTTTATAATTGGGGATCATCTTTAGTTAGCCTTTGGTCCATCCTTATCAGTGTGACATCTTAAAGGCAGTATATTTTCTTATGCTTTTCACCGTTCTAATATCTACATGGTTTGCAGCTAAGTCCACTTGTCAGATTTTCACCATCTATTTTCAGGAATCAAAAGTTGCCATTCTGTTGTCTTCTGAGGTGGAAGAGCAGACACAAATTCTGCAAAGTAGATTAAAGATTTGGCTTTCTGTACATACAGTCTTTAATGCACACACTTTCCAGCATCTTTAATAGTGTGTTAAAATGGCAAAGAAAGTTATACAGGGAAGAGAAATTGTTGGTTTGTGCTGCTGAATAATTCTTCAGCTCTTAACTTAAAATGAAGATGTAGATATGGAAATGAAAGAGAGAAGAAAACAATGTAGGAGATACAGAAACTCAGTCGTGACTAGGAACTACGAGCCAATTATTGCACTGTAATTTGGAAAACAGAGTAGGATTGTTCTATACAATGCTTATTTCTAGGCTGACAAGGAAAATGCACAATTTCTTTTATCACAAAGTTGTGAGGTACATGTGAATCACTTGTAATAGGATTGCCTAAGTAAGGAAATTTTATTTGTTTAATGCTTATGAACTTAACAAGACCCATAATTAAAAGTCAGGAGGGAGAGTGCCAGTGAGATGTTTATTAGGGAAATGGTAGAAGTGAAAGATCTTTGCATTTTTTCAAGTATGATGGTTATTTTCATCTTTTATTGTAGATGCCTATAAGAAGCTTGTAACAGTACAAATCTAACTGATAGTCCCTGCTTTTATTTGGCTTATATTTGTGTTAATTATTTGTGTTATAACAACATTTAGAGTCATGGGCAGAACCCCACTAAGGTAGATGTTCTCATTCAGGGAGTGGATGTTCCTGCTCTGAAACGGCAAAACGTCTGCTGAGACAAAATGAACTTGAAGGACTGGCGCAGAACTTGTGAAGTAGTTCCCATTTTGTAGAGAGGAACTGAGGCCCACCCTCATTAAATAATATCAGAAAACCTGTACAAGAAGTCTGGGAAAGCATCTGGGAATTAAACCAAGGTCAGAGGAGTTCTAGTGCAGTTGCTGCCCTGTCTCTATTGTATGCCAGTCTCCAGGCACTCTTGGGCTCAAAATGAGATGGCTCCTTCCAAAGCTCAGATCTGTTATGTCAGGTGGGCAAGGCATAGCACTCATCAACTCAGTAAAAGTATGTTTTGGCTTCCTTCCCAGCAACCGTAAGGAGAAATTCACTTATAAGTTAGTTGACTTCTAAACACCTACATAAGTACTTGAAAGATAGGTAACTTAAAAATAAGTAACGTACAACTACAAGGAGAAACTAACAAAAAATATCTCTTGGTGGTTTTGGTAGTAGACCCCCAAAGAAGGTTTCCAGTATGAAATACAGAAAAAAGAAAGTACATGACACTCATATATTACCTTTATCTAATATATTGCAAGTAGGACATCCAGGAATACAGATGCAACTGGAGATGGATTTTGCTAGAAATGATAAATATGGGAAGATAATGGTAAAAATGTTGGAGAAAAAATAATGCTTAAAAGAGAAGACACATTTGTAATGTTTGTGCCCCTAAGTAAGAATATATAGGGAAAGTATTTGCCATTTAGATATAAGCATTTATCTTTCATAATACTTTATTTTAGTACCTCTTTGCGAGTAAATAATCTTATTGTGACAGAATGAGAAATATTCATCCACTGCTAAATCCAATAATATAATATTTGATTTTCTCCCAGCTCCTTATAGGCAAACTTGTTAAAATTTAGTGCAAGCTTTGTGTAAGTGAGGACTTCAGAATTTAGCTTATTTCAGAGACAAATTCATTTAGTAACATGTTCATTTGGGCTTTCATCCTTTAACCAGATACTTTGCTCCTCTACATATGAAATATATCAAATTAATTAGATTTTTCCATGCATTGTGTGGGAGCATGGTACAAACATTCTGAAATTCTATATCTCATTATTTGTCACCCCTAACTTTTGCTTTATAGCTGATTTAGGTATGTGCATGGGTATGACAGGACCTGAAGTAAGTCACAGCTCTGAGATGGACTGAGAGCATACCACAAACACCAAACAGGCTCTCCATCATCATAGATGCACTTATGAAAACACAAGAAAGAAGTAGCTTTGAAAGTAGAATTTTAAAATGAGCTTTCAAATCAAAGATCTGTTGGGTAAAATACAATAGAAATAAAAAGGTTTGCAATCAGATTCCCCCTTCCTCAAAGGGTCTTTTCAGGTCTGGTTCCTTCTTGCAGTGTTGGGCTCAGTCCAGTGATTTTCAGTACCTTTCTGGGCTGTAACAAACACTGTATGAGCAGGATGCATTTGGTTCATGGAAAAGTCTCTTTTTACTTGTACTGTAGAAGTTTATTAGTCTCTGTCTGTGCTACAGGTTTGCTGCTGCCCAGCTCCTGCTCTGCACTCCAGCTGCTTCACTCAGGTTGCTCTCAGGAAAGGCACAAATTCCCCTGAATCCAGAGTATACCACATCATGCAAGAAATATCTGTCAGTTAAGGTAGGCAAGAAGCTGTCCTTCCTGCACCCCTTTTCAACAGAACAGAACATGTAGTGAAACAGAGCAGGCTGCAAGCAAAGAGATTAAACAGTTGTACAATCCATCACCATATCCTTCCTTAATACTGTCTCCCTCTTTGAATTCCCTGCTACTGTTTCTTATATTCATTTGTTTGGTTTGCTGGAAATAAGATTTTGAATTCTTCTAAGCTCAGACTTTATTTTCTTGAGAGTCTGAACAACTCCTCACATAATGGAGCCCAATTTTCTTTCGCCCCCTTAGCCACTATCAGAATACAGAATATAAATTATAATGTTAATATGCCTGGGCAGAACACTTTTGTTCCTTTAATAGTCCTTCCTTCTCATTCCTGCTTTGTGTTTCAGAGAGGTGCTTGGTAATAGCTTAAAGCAGATTGTGTAGCATGTATGTTAAGAATACTAGCAGAGGGGAGATAAAAGAATTCTTGTTGAAAAAGTGGCCACTGTGCTCATGGGTCAATGTGCAATATTCATTTGCTGTAATTTCAATTTCCAGTAAGCTGTCCAATACATCTCTGTTTCAGTGCCTATTATATCTGTGTCATCATCTACCCTCAAACTAATAAGAGTAATTTCATTAGTCTGGACATTCGAAAAAGCAAAACTTTTGTCTGAAATTAATAACTCCCACAGATTAATCAAAGATAATTATATTAGGAGAAGTTATGTCTTCTTGTATCCTGAGTCATAAAATGAAATTCTCATTAAAATTGTATTACATTCATTACCCATGTATTCCCAGATTCCCAGAAATATACATTATATAAGAATCTCCATTTCGATATTGCTTGCAAAACTCATTTTGATTCATGCCAAGGTTTCAGCACAGGAGTGTTCAGTCTGAGGAAACCATGCAGTTCCTACACATGCAACTTAGATTGCTCTGCTGTGAATAAAAAATGCTGCATTCAGCTGAGCAAAGTCCATAATGTTCACTTTGTCCACTTGTAAATTCCAACTGATTTCTAACTACAACTATCCACTGCTGTTTCAGGAGGATAATTAAGTTGCCATTGTACATCTCCTTTTTAGAGGATAACCTAAAATCACTGAATTTTGTGTTACGTGGTGATTTTTGTGCTATGAGGCAGCACGTCAAGCTGGGCAGAACCCTAGGTTAAAACTCATGTGATGAGTGCTATCTTTTGCATTTGGTTTGAATGCACTCCCATTCTGCCCTCTGACTTTTATCATTCCTTTCTATCGAGCTTTGAGCAGCAGCTTGCTCCTTCCGTGAATCTATATAGTGCCTAGCACAATGCAGCCCTGACCTTGGTTGGGACACTGCAGTACTGTGAAAAAGAAAAATATTAATTAACTGCTATGTCCCAGCCAAAACATTTGCCCTTCAAAGGCACATGAGAATTTTGCTCTTCCTATTGGTTGCAATAAAGACTGCCAACTATGTACTTTTATGGTGAAAAACGCTAGAGATATATAGTGTTAGCTTTTTCCAAGGCAAGATAACTATTAGCAAGGTTGCTCTTAGTAAGAGACAAGGTTGTCTAATCCTTTTTTAAGGCCAATAATATATTAATTACTTGGACAAAGAAAGAAATCTCAAGGAGGGATATTCCTCTTTTGACTTTGCTCACCATCATCAAGTCACTTAATGATGTGCTTTCCTACTTTATCTCAGAAAATTCCATAGCTGCTACTTTCTTTTGACTCCCTTGTGCTCCTGCAAACTGCCCCTGAAGTCCATTTTGCTATTCAAAATACCATGATAAAGGCTACAGTCCATGTGAGTTGTCTGAATGATGATGGTATGGAAATAATTAGTAAAAATGAAGTTGGCATTTGGAAACCTCTTCTGTTTCTTAAAATCATGCTATTCTTTGATTGAGGATTCCATTACCACGCTACTGCAGTGCTGCCTTTTTGCCACCAGCTCCAGTATGAAGTAAATCAAAGAATGAAATTGTTGTGCATGTTGCTAATCTGAAAAATACCAGATTAAAAAAAAAAAAACAAAACAACAAAAACCCAAAAGCCAAAGCAATTTTTTTTTTTTAAAAGCACCAGAACCTAGTATTAGGTGGGATCTGTAGTGCTTTATGGAAAATTAAGCTGTTCTTTATGTCTTTCATTTTTGACCAGATTTACTGCTTGGATCATAACTGAACACATTCTCCTTCATGAGGGGCAGCTCTGTCTCTGGAGCTCTAATTTTGGTGAATTAGATGAGACCATTTACTTGGGAGTCCTGGCCCTAGGGTTTACCAAGGCAAAGCAGCAGTCAAATTCCTTATACACTAAAGCAGGTGTGATTGACAACATTTCACCAGTATATCATGAACAGGAAGCAAAAGGAAGACAACCCAAAATCAAACAAGAACAAGCCAATCTGTTCCTGTGTTACTGAAAGTAAGGTAATAATTTTCTGGCAATGATTTTTGGTGAGTTTTACTTACAGATGCAGGAAAACATGTAAGTATACCTAACTCAGAGCTAGGAGGCAGAGAATGGAAGGCAAGGCCATGTTGGGTACCTGACTGCATCATGGCCATGCCAGCAATAGTACTTGTACTTCCAAGGTGAGGTAACAGAGGTACTATTGGTGGGATGTAGGTAAAGGTAATTGTCTGTATGCTTCTAATTTGGACAAGATGCATTTGTCTGAAATGCAATGAGGGAATGGAGTCGTGCTTTCAAGTTACCACCATGCCATGATGCAGGGCCCTATGCACAGATGAAAGAAGATAAGAAATAAAGCACATTTACCGTAACACTAATTCCTTTCTTGGCAGGTTACTGCATGGAGTAACTTTTAAAGAGAGATCTATGAATGACAGCTGCTTTTGTGCTCTCAGACTTAATATGGTCAGTGGGATCCTGTTGTTATAGGGGTCTTCAAATGCAGTAGAAACATTTCATTTAACTACTCAGCACAGCACAGGACACTGGCAAAAACCTTCTTGACAAGAGCACAGGATAGGAACAGTCTTGTAAGGAGATCCTGAGCAGCAGAAGTGGCGGCACATCCGTGACCAGCCTGTCAGCTATAATATACCATGCAGGGAACTTTCCAGGATGCCTCTCATGATGACAGGCACTGACTGTACAAAATACCCAAACCTGCAACCTGCAGCTATAAACAGCTAGGGTTGCAAAGGCAGAGACCATGTCAGCAGCAGCAGGTGTGAGGACATGAGTCAGTCATGCGAACAAGTGCGTACTGCTGGACTGGCCACCCAGGTTGCGAGTTATACAACAGAGCTGTGCGAGGGGCAGGGTTTTTGCTCTTCTGTTATGGCATGAGACATGCTGATGATGAGTCTGGTTACAACCCTCTCGCTTACACTCTCCTTCTTCTTGCTGACCTTGAGATGCTTTCTCTCAGCTCCTCATGTGTTGGAACACGTCCCAAGCAAATTCTCCAGAATTTGGCAAAACTAGCTCATGGAAATCATTGCTTGATGTCAACTGGGCTTATTTTTATTCATAGGGAAGCTCGGGGAAGGTGTTGTCAAAAAAGGTGTGGACAGAAGGATCACTTCTACAGAAACTAAAAGTGTGATGGAACTAGATTAAAAGGGAGATGACAAAACTGGGCAGAAGTCAGCATTGCTCCCAGCAGCCCTCTGTGAAACGCTAGATGGCAACCGCAACAAACCAACGGATAATGGAATGGGCATCTTCCTCCTTTACAAAGTTGCTCCAGTGTATCAGGACTTTGTGGGAACTACCTCTGTTACACTTCTCACTTGTTCCCCAAAACATTACAGGATGTCAAGAAGGTGTTGGTTTTTTTTTTTATTTCTTTAACTCACCTCTACCAGTTGAGAACAGATTAATCCTATTTAAGAGAGTAACTTCAGCTGTCTAATGGAGAAGCTGAAACTTGCCTAAGTTCATCTCTGCTGTGAAAACTATGGGTGCTTTAATATATATATATATTTTGTCCTATTCTGATCTACTCTAATTTTAATTAATATTTGTATTTAACCAAAGCAGAAAAGTATGTCATAACTTTCCTTTAAAGGAGGGTAGCATTTCTACTGAGGCAGGCTGATTTTTTATAATTTACCCCAAGACCTGTAGATCGACTTTTAGAGAATGTGGCCCTGATGTGGCCCAGTTCAATTTTCCACCACAGGATCATTTTACACTAAAGCAAAAGATAGCCATCTAACATATCTGAGTCTGTGATCTTTCACTTCTTTTCCCCAGCTTACACCTAGAATACATTTCTGAAAAATGCTTTAACCATTTTTTAAAGCTCATAAACCCATGACTTTTTTCTAATTTAGTTTGGCAGTGCTTGTTCTTCTAAGGAAACATTTGCATGATAGTACCAAAGAACTGAGTAAAATTTGTAATTAAGAAAGGACTCTTCCAGCAATTTTATGTGCTAGATGAAATAATTTTCCAGTAATAAAAGCTTTATTTGCTATCTATAGCATGATTTAATCATAAGTTACTAAAAGGACGCTGTGATCCAGACAGCCTTATGTTCACTCTCAAGTATCTAGTCTGTAACATTAAGAACTTTTCAGGCTTTGTAACCTTATAAATAAATGCATGTTATTACATATGAATTAGTTATTGTTGAGTCTTTTTATAGCCTAATCATCAGTTTGGCATATATACTCCTTCCATTTCATTGGATCATGGGCAAATATAATTTTTTCTAAAACTCATTTCATTTCCAAAAAATTTGCCTTGTTGACAATTCCATGCTTCTGCCTAAATCAGAATAATTTTCTCTGTTAGAGCATTATGATGATTATTAACAGTAGCAGTGATTGTTAACTGTAACAATAATTATTATTTTCTCGCTTAATTGCCAGGAAACGAGAAATGTCTAGAACAAGAAATTTACCCAAACACAACTTTGAATTAGTGACAGAATACATTCAAGAATGAGGTCATTAAAAAAAGATGTTTCTTTACTCTTTTCTACACTGGATTAAAAGTATGGGTTTGTATCTTCCTGTCTGAAATCATTTAGGTATTTTATAAATCAAGTATTGTCCTTATCCTAATTTTTTATCACTTTTTAATTATGTTGAAATAATTTATTGTTAACCAAACATGTATTTGCCAGTTTTCCTGATATTCTGAAAAACTCTGATGTGTAATTGATGCATTTGAGAGCAGTACAGTGAACACTACAGTAGTACACCATGTCCTCAGCCCATCTTCTACTTCAGTTGATGCTGATTCCTTACCACAAGTGGCTCCAGTAGCACATCAAGTGACCTGACCAGCTCCTGATCTTCACAGTTTACTCTTTCATGCTGTCCCCAGCAGTGAATGAAATACCTCATTTGAGAAGCCCTTCTTCATTGGTTTCAATAAACGTGTGTGTTTATGTTAAACACTGTTAAACACTGTTAAAATAAAACTGTGTGTTTATGTTAGTGAAGGCATGGACGTTGCAGCTCTAGCAAAGCTGGTGAGGCTTGTGATGGTCCTCCCTCAAGATCATTGTCTCTAGGCAGTCATTTAGGCACAAAGCTAATCCCGTGTAGCTCTCTGAGTTCTGCTGGGCTGTCTTTGGCACTGGGTCCAGTCGTGAACCCACAGACCAGTTGTGCTCATCCTGCCTGATGCAGTGGAATACGAGCCTGACCAAGTGCCCCCAATCATGTGTCCATCCTGACAAGCCAGTTGACATCCTTCATGGCACTAGCCAAGATGCTGGCAAATGTCAACAACAGTGGGTCTAAGCGTGAGCCTGAGCCCCGTGTCAGCATTACCGTACAGATTAAATCCTCTGAAATCAATGCTCAAAACTCAAACGTGATCTGGTTTGGTAAGGTGTTGGTGTAGAGAGAGGAGGGTAGCCTTGATATTGTCAGTGGGGAAAGGGTTAAACTGGTAAAGTTCTTACAGTATCAACCATCAGGGCCACAGTGGCACAGGCCATCTTGAGCATTTTGCCGTTTGCAAGGCTGTAGATGATTTGTTGCCAATCTATCTCATACTGATTGGCATCAATTTCATCTCATGTCAGTTGGGGCCATCTGTTTCTATCCTATGTCTAGGTGGTGGCTCTGGCTATCACGCAAGTGTTAAGTGTCTGTTGTGTGGGACCTGAATTATCCCTAGGCCATTTATTTTCCATTTTAATTTTTAATAGCAACAGATAGTTCTCTGCCATGCTGTACAAGAATAGTGCTCCTGCTTGATTTTCATTTGTTACTTTTTTTGTTGTTGCTTTTTACCGTGGTTCCAATAATGAGGTTATTTAAAATATTTTTCTTTCATTCTGCCTTGTTAATTTGTATAAACGTCATCTTTATGTTTAGTGACATTAATTAGACCATAACTGACCTAAGAAATTACTAGAAAACAAATTCTAGACAGAGGTTTTGCTTTCTCCTATTTCAGGGGCTAAAGTATTCTCGTGAGGTTGAGCTATGGAAGGTGAGAAGAATTTGAAAACTTTGTAACAGCTTGCTTTAACCAAGATCTTTCCATGACTCCTACTAAGTCACTGTAGTTACATCAGGGCTGAGTTCAGACCTTTATGTGGGATTGAGAACAGTTTGTGTCATGGAAAAAAAAATGCTAGAGTTCAGGAAGTCAATTCCTACAGGAAAAAAAGTGTGAAGTTCATAGTGATGATATGATTTCCTCTGCTTACATAGTAGTGGCTGCTTGTTGCAAATACCTGTGCAATTAAATATTTTTGCTCAGTGGGTTCTTGTGTGTTGCAGCACACATGATCTGTGTAGAATTGTAAACTTTGGAGGATCCAGGCCTCAGTCTTGCTCAACAGGGTTGACTAGCTACATTGCTCTAGTGAGCTGCATCTGATCAATCTTGATGTCCAAGAACCCAAGTTACAACCTGAGATTTCACAGCGCAGGGTGAGCCAGGCTGCTTCCTGGTCTACGCCATTCACTCATTAACAAAAGTGACAGATTATGTAGGATCTTTCACATGCCCGCAGCAGATAATTGAAGAAATGAAATGGGAACAAACAATGTGACATGGTATCCTTTTCTAAATGTACAGTTTTGATGAAGTCAGTGGCACAACTCGTGATTAAAGGACAGTAAGGAAAAGATAGAAGCAAGATCTAGATCACAGGCCATTATAATGGCTCCAGTCATCCAATTAAGAAATTCAGCTCTTGAAATGGATTTGTTTTTATATGCTAGCCACATGGTTTTATGGTTGAAACACCCACAGTGCAGAAAACTCTTGAAAGGAGCATGTGGATGCACAGCTGTTTGGGAAATGACTGTAAATAAATAGGTGTCTTAATTCTTTCTACCTGTAAATTTTCAAAGAGGTCAGAGTTGCAGTGACAATTTATGGGACAACAAGGAAACTACTTGAAATTAATAAGAATGGGAGTCCATTTTCTTAAGCTGTAGAGGAAAAAGTCATAGAAAGTTAGCAGTCAATATATTCTTTCACTGTGCTGAGTAAACAGTAAAAAGAAAATGTAATTTGCTCACAGGCTATTTCATTGTAGAAAAAATTGTAGAAAGGGTATATTTTTATTAACTTATAAATATATGTGCATATATAGGACAATTTAAAGACTGGATTTCAAATACTGATGAATGTGCAAATGCCATGTATATATTACAATGAAATGAATACACTTTGAAGAGGATGAAAAGTTAACTTACACATTTCCAGCAGCTGCAGTTCAACTTTTAATATAAATACAGCACTCATGAGAAAAGACATTAGATAGTTGTCGGTGCTGAGGGTTTCAGGGCTGAAGGTGTCAAGGTGCAAATGTTAGAGGTACCATCTTAAAGGAGAGAAGTGCCTTTCACCCAGACCCAGATTTATGCGTTGTGCTGACATTTCTGCAAAGTGATCTGCTGGAGATAACATACAGTTAGAAGTGTCAGTCTCACTGGAAAGCAGTGTCCTTTCAACCTATCTCCATTTTACGTGGCTATTGTTGATCCATGGAAAGTTCTAGAAAGCTCCGTAGTATCCCGTGTCATCAGTAGTCCTTGTCTTTTGAAAGTCATGTGCACCATCTAAGGCTTTGACAAGCTAACAATGAACATTAAATGGTGTTCACAACGTTCCTGAATAGGCATTTCACTGTGGGGCGTGGAGCATGGTCTGGTGCATAAACTGAACAAATAAGACCTGGGGCTCTCCTTGAACAAAATAAAGTCTAACAGTAAAGAAAGCAATTCTGACTCATCTAGTGGAGAGTTGGCCAAAAGGCCAAAAGGGGTTGTCAGTATTGGTAGGTAGTTCCTAGTTAGTAGTGCTATAACTGCCAACTACGTTCTCCAGCTGTAATACACTGCACAAAACTCTTGTGCCTCCACTAGCAGGCTCCTTGTATGAAATCCCAGAGCTACTGAATTCTGAATTCCAGCTCTAAGTGGGTCAAATCTTTTGATGAAAAGTATTGCAGCACCTGACTTTCAGGGGTCTGGCCAGCTATGGGAACATTCAGCATCCTGGTGAAGTATATTAGGAGCACCACACATTGGCTGGGAAGACTCAGACCCCTAGCAGGAGAAGGTACAGGCATTGCTGTCTAGCTTCCTCACCCAGTAACCCAATAGCCGAGGCAGTCATCTAGCTAAAAGGAGATCTGACTCTGCCCGAAGGGGTTTGGAGCCACATTCTCCATTACACAAGGTAGTCAGCTGCACAGATCAATTAAATTGTATGTATAACACAAAACAGGGTGACACTAGGGCAGGGCTGGGCGGGAGATCATAGATCAGAACTTGGGAGAAGAACGGCATTCCTATGGAGGGATAAATGTTATTGTCTTTCTCCCTACCTGCTGCTGAAACCTCTTAACTTTTTTTTACTTGAGGGCATGGTCTGAGTATAGTGAACTTAGACATCCCTTCTTTTTTCTGTTTTTCAAAACCACTGTCCCAGTTTCCACCCCCCATAAATATGAATAACTTGGTTAGGAAAGATGGCAAGGATGAGAAGAGCAGCTTATTATCTTCTTCCCATCAGCGATTCTTGATACCAGCTGCCACTGTGACATTGACACAGTGGGATCAAATATGATGAACCACAAGGTGCCACTTTAACTGTCACTTCAAATTCCTGGAGTCTTCATACATTTAGTCATGTTTATTTATAAGATATATTTCCTGTTTCTATATTGGCACTGATTTTAAACTGTCTGCAACTAAGCATTGCCTGTCAGAATGTGTCTCTCTTTTTCTAAGCATGTATCATGGTAAATATCATATTCACAACCCAGAAAATTATTCTTTCCAGTCTATGGAACCAAACATCTACTGTAGTCTCATTTACTGTCCAGCCCAATCAACACCCCTGTCTTTTTTCCCTTTTCAATCTAGCAGATATTCCTTCATGTTGCTGTGAGCTAATTTCCAGAGTTCCTTGAGTGATTTTCAAATCACCTGACCATCTGTTTCAAATTTAAGCATCCCAAGATGTAGTCAATCTAAATATGTAAGCTATGTTGTAAATTATGGTCAGAGCTACCTTTTAAATTATCTGGGATTTTTTTGTTGATATTAACTATTCCATATGTAGGGCTATAATTGACTTTAAAACCTGTAACTACTTTATTATCTGGAAGAAAAAACTCAGTGTTGAAATAATGTAGATGAGGGCAATGAACAAATCAATGCCTGAAGCCTGAAGCAGACTCACAGACAGAGTAAGTCCAGAGGGATCAATTAATAGTACCTCGCTCAGAATGGGTGAGATTGGTAACTGTGATATACCTGTGTGTGTCACACAGGGGGTGATAAACAGCAAACCATTTCCATGTTCTATAAGCAGTAGATCAGTTCAAAAGAAGGAATAAACCTTAGCCTGGTGTTTGTGAGTAGGTTAGCTTCTGTTAGGCATATTATATATGAATTAGGATCTGTGTTGAGCCGAGACCAGATGATCTTATGTCACTTTCAGAACTTCTTGTCTAGGGCCTTGTAGCTCTAGGATGCTGAGGTCTTCAGTGATCAGAAGTCATTATTTTCTAATGAATATTGAGTTTTTTCACACAAAGTGCATAAGTTCAACTTGGTTTTAAATGAACAAGTTTCAACAGAACAAAAGTCAGAATAGTCAGAATTCTGCCACAGAAGTGCAATGCATGGATTGACGGGGCCACAGAAAGTAGAAGAAACAGATAGAAATTTTTCACTGCAGAAGAAAGTACTGTAAGAAAATTTGCTCTGCTATGTCAACAAACTTCTGTGAAGAGAATGAAGATACCAGTCTCTGTAGCAGTTAATCTGGGGCCTTGCACAAAACCTAAAATTTACTATGTATAGCTAAAAGAGAACATGGGACCTATGTGAGGCTATCGTTAAGTGTCCCATGGCTCCAGAGCAGACTTACCTAATGAGCATTCAGACCAAAGCAACATAATTTCAAAAGCATTTATTGTTTTCTGTGAAGGCTGAGCTCTGCTGCATATAACTGTTTGTGTGCAGGACTGATGAATAAGAACTGCACTTATGGATCCAGGGGGATACAAGAAGTGCCAAGTCAGCAGAGAAAGACCTGCTGAGTGTGTTTGCTCTGTAACCACCATTAAGAAAATACAGCTGCATGAGATGCCAATCCAAAAGCAGAAATAGCTTCTAACAGTTTAGATGATGCTTTTAAGATGAACTGAAGTTTGTCTTCTGATGAAATGTTTTTGATGGGTCCTGATTTTCAGTTTTTTACATTCTTCCTGGAAAACCTGTCTGTCTTGATTCCACTCTAGCCTGATTTTTCATCTTTTTCTTTTTTTCCTGTTCCAATAGCATGCCAAAAAGGCACTATTCATATTTCCTACTTTTCTGCCTTTGTATACTTCAGGGCTTGGTATCCTTGCTATATTGACTGGTAGGACCAGTGCCCTGTCTGATACAAGTCTTCCTATAGCCTGTATACCTTGCTCTCCCATGACACAGAATATTTGACTTGTCAATGTCAGGCTAGATGTGTCATAGGCAGAGAATCTGTGAGGGAAAACAGGAGCAGAGCATAATTCTGCGTGGGAATGGGGTGAAAGGAACAGGTACCTCTTCCTAGCGCTATTGCAGCCCAAACAGTAAGCATGTACTATGATCTTCACCCCACTGCAAGTCCACAGAAAACTCCCGTGTGTTTTAAAAGGAACTTAAGGTTCTGTGTTAAGAAGTTGTCTGAGGGTCTTCTAAAGTATTGGCCAGCCAGTGTCAATCACAAAGAGACTTTTTAATCCTCTTCATATTTATCTCCATTTCATGTGATTTGCTACAAGTATATGAGTTACCACCTTTTACGCATGAAAAATCTCTTCACAATGCCAGAGGAAGGTTTGGTTTAATTCAAAAAGATGGTTAAGATTAAGTGAGTAGTGTAGACCTAAAATCCATAGTGCTTTGCCTACTAATTTATGTAAGGTATAAGTGTGTGATGTATTTTATCTTTCCCTAGCCCTTTAATATACGTTCTTCGATGCAATGCACTGGCATTCTAGTAAAATGATTCCTATCAATAGCACAAGATGCAAGACAAACATGTTAAAACTTTACCATTAAATAAACTGTGGTATTTTAGCCTTAGTTTAATTTGATATTAAGCTGCAGTTCACTCAGCCTGGTCTCTATGGATTTGTATACAAAACATTGGATTCCCCTGCCTTAACATATCTTTGATGTCCTCATTCCCTCCAAAGCTCTGTCAGGTCTTTTCAGCACTCCCCTACTGCTCCCTGGGCAAGAGTTAACGTACTGAAGTTGATTCCCAATAATACGTATGCAGATTGGCTACCTTACACACAAAAACTGGTTAGTCAAGACAGACCAAACAGGAAAGAAAGCTATTAACTTGCCCTGAATCTTCTCCCTCAGTGTGGTACTAACTGAACCTTCTCTCTCTTATGGATTCAGGAAGAATGGCTGTTCATGCAAAAACGGGAATATCTTTGTAACTGGACTCCTTTGGCAAGAAAGGTTGGAATTGGCTAGTAGATCAGAAGTTTTTGCTAGTAGAGGAGAAGGAACCATTAGACAGACAGCTGGACAGACAGAGAGACAGATGGAGAAACTGTGATCTTTGGGCAACCAAGTCAATATTTTACATTGGTTTTATTTTTTATAAGAATTTCTTCAGCAAGAATTGCACTTCCTCATTCTTTTTATTTGTTAATAATAATACCAGCCAGCAAGTCATTCCAGGGTTTCATGGATGGATGGAGATCTCAGTACACTCTGCATGGGCTGAATGAAGTAGAACAGAAATTGGCAAAACCAGGGTTATTATCTTTGGTATTTAATATTAATAATAGAGTGATACTCAGAGACTAACTGAGTTTGTACTGCAGTAGTTTTTCAGCTTAGTCTTTTTTTCAACAAGTTTAAGCTCTGCAGTCCTGATCCTACTGTCTAAACAAGGCTCTGAACAGTCTGTGATTTAAAGAAAGCTTAAGGCAAGAAATGAGGATTAAATCAAGTACACAGCTTTCAGCCAATTTCAGTTTCAGGCTTTCCAGGTGTGAGGACACAGGCAAATCATCACATGAATTAACATGATTTTGACATTGGTGGGAGGCCACTGACAGTAAGTTTGAAACCAGTCTTCCAAGGATCTTAGAAAGGAACAGAAGGAGACGAATATGTAGGAAACATTTTTGGGAATTCTCCAGTTCTCTAAAGCAAGAGAAGAGAGAAGGTGGCACATTGTGGGAGTTGGTTATGTGCCAGAGGAGAACGGTTCTGTTCTCTAGGACATCAAGTATCTGCTTTGGGTAGCTACATCTCAGCCCTGGATGTACCTATATCTGGGATGCCAAGTTAGTTTTAACAGCTAAAACTGCTTTAAATGTCCCAAAAAAGGGAAAATTCCACACAAAATAGCCATGTAAGGAGTATAATTTGAGTGGTTTTATTATTTAGGAGCTTAAAGGGAAACAGAAACTTGGGCACGTCATTGAAGAGCAAGTCCAAGCCAACAATCTTTGTTCTTTTTTCTCTGATCCCAATTGTTGAAGACGTCTTCCAAGCCCATCAACTCATGGCCCCTAGAGCATGGATTTTTAAGGTATTTCTCCATTAGACACCTTCTGAATTACAGCTACTTGACCATATTGATGCTTCCTGTCAAATTTATGTGTAAATCTTAGAAGTGGTATATTCTTCATTCTGGCATGTTTCTGAAGACATTTCTGTTCTGAAAACAGTTTTAGATTTGAGTTACAGTTTCGGGGAGAAATGTTCTTCTGTAAGAAAAACCACAATTTCAAAACAAGATTTTGTTTATATTCAGTCCTTTCTTCAAGAGATTTGCTTGTGCTTGTTTAACTTTCATTTCTTGTAGACTCAATTTCAAAGAACAATGATAGCTTCATATTTAGAGTGAATTCAAAACAGTGGTGAAGGGGTTGGGAAGAGATCTTGGCTGAGGAGAAGAGTTCTGCCTTCCTGACCTTTTAACTCAGTAAATTGAAAAACTTCTATTGTTTTTGTCATCTTTCAAATGAAACTGGAGCTGCTGAGTTTATATTTCAGTGAAGGACTAAACAACACTGCATTCATGCTTGAAAATGCATTTCTACTGTACTTCGAACCACTTGTTGCTTTTTATTTTCCCATAGGAGAGCAGATAAAATACTTGGTGCTGGCATTCCTTGTGCGTATCCTCGTCTCTGTTTTGAAAGCTTACCATTCCATTTTGATGCTTCATGACACTTTAAGCACACATAGATCTTTCTTTCTAGTCTGGACTCCTTTCTCAAGAGTAGACTCCATAGTCTCATTTTTTGAACTTTATGCAAGAGCTGCTTCATTCAAGAAGTTGTTTTGGGAAATGCATAGAGACACACACAGCTGTCAGAGTGACATTTTCTCATCTTAATTCGATTGTTTTCTAGATATTCTCCATGAGTTTAGACATCTTTTTTGCACTCCTGTTCTCTTCATAAAATTTGACAGACAGAATAGACTGAGGTCAGAATACAGTTGCTAAGATTAATGTATCAACTATCAATCTGTATTAGAAAATAAATGGAATTATTTTCAGATATTCTGACCTTCTGCAGGTTTTGTTAATTTTGTTCTTTCTTGTGAAATTCAGCTTGAAGTGTAAGCACATTGCTGACTACTCACCCAAGTTTTGCTAACACTGTCTCCTGTCCTTGGGCTGGAATATACCTTTGGCATGGATGAAGGAGTTTTCCTCAGTAACAGTGTTTGAGGGGTTCCAGAATCCCCTACTATGAATATGCATTTATTTCCACCAGCACGCCTTCCATCACAGTAAGGCCAAATGAGCTGTAGTCTCCAGTATCCATTAAAGGAGTGACCTTCATGACCACTATTTTTTATAGGCAGTACTAAAACCTTTACAACTCTGGCTACTAGAAATTGAAATACCAACAAAAATATTCTCAGAAATTAAAAACAGAAATTAGGTTTTTTAAGACTTGCTTTCATGCCCAGTTTTTGTTTTATGACAAGAATATTCTGCCTTTTTTATTTCATCTATGAAACTGGTTTTGATAGTGTGACAGCTTTTGGTACTTGAAGTTATGCTAAAATATTTTCATTCATTCAAAAATAGGAACTTTTAAATAAAAAAAAAATTGTGTTATAATAAAAATAAACATTGACTTTCTTTGGAAAGTCATATTTATCATTAGACAGCATGTAAGGGAAAAATAAGCCATTAACTATTCTTAAATACATACGCCCAGAAATGCAAATATCAGATTTTTTATTTCTATATTTATCAGTTTGTAGTTGTAACTATTCAATGTTCATATAAAGACTAAGATGCCAGTATCAGTTGGACTGTGTATTTAAACAATGCAGTACGTAGCACACCAAACTTAAATCATTCCCTAAAAGTGCAATGGGGATTTAAAGAACAAGGAAAAGGGGGTACATGGGGTCAAATAACTTACCCTCAGGCACACAAGAAGTCTATGTCACAGCTTTCAATTGAGCCTGGTTCTGCATGCCAATCGTGTCCTTCACTCATAGCACTTTGAGTCTGCATTTATACCAGCCATTACACATTCAGATAAATGCAGTGTGAGATCCCACATATATATTTGATTCTCACATTGCATATTCAGAGAAACACACCTTTATTATTAATGTTGATAATGAGATATTAAGCTGTCACAGGGGATTGTGATGAGCAGCATCAAGGCAAGTCTATTGCTAGAATCCACAGTGGAATTTCTGCCCAGGAAATGTAATGAGGACTGGGGAAAAAAAGAAAAGAAGCAACAGCACATGGTAGTGTGAGGGGTGTGTGGGCTGGGAACACTATCTTGGGAGATCAACAGTTCTGCTTGTAGAGATGCGAAGTTTAGCCTGTCATTTATTTTTTTTGTAGATTTCCCTTTGAAATGAATATCATGCTCATTATAGGTGTCAAACTGACAGCTCTTAAGATTGAAATTCCCTCTTACAAAATCAGGTGTAGCATGCAGCAGCAACAGAAGCTTTTTCACACATGCCAGTCAATAAGTCTCCACCTTGGCCAGGCAAGGATGGAAAAACATTAAAATTCATCTTTACTCTCTGTACTTTGCCTGGTAGCAAGGGAACTTTTACTGAAACTTTTGTGGTTTCTACTTTGACTTTGGAAATTAATTGGGATCAACACATTTGTCTTGGGTCACTAACAAGCCCTAAAGAGAAGTAATGTTTGATTGCCCTTATCTCATCTTCTTATTGATCAGTGACCCCATCTTTAATACCAACCATGTGCCACCATCATTTACTAGGTAGTAATTAAGTTCCTAAGGGTCTTAAATGCCTCATAAGGAAGCATCTTACAAAAAAAGCTGAATGAAACAAACTTATTGTAGGCCCAAATACATCCCAGTATACCATAATGCATGTAGCTTTGTTTTCCCATCCCCTAGTACTTGCTTCTTCTCAAAACATTGGCTTCCAGTCCCCAAATTCCATGAAAGCTGTCTGCTAAATTCCTGCTGGTTTGTCTTTTTGTGGGGTAGCTGAATTTTCTAGCTTTCAGGTGTAGTTTGTTCAGTTCATAACAAAAAATAAGATAGGAGAAAACCTCCAGAACTCGTCTATTTCATACCTCTGCTTTTTGGGCATATCAATTCTATCTAGTCTGCTCCTGATGGATATTTGTCCAAGACGATCTCAAAAGCGTCCAAAGAGTGACGTGTTTTTATAGCAAGAATGATCTTGCATAAAACACTGTACCATCTAATATAGCCAGTGGACTAGGCCAGACAGGGAACCTTAATGGTGTGAGTGCTAGCAAATAATTTCCTGACTAGCCTATGCTGGATTAGTTAAAATAGTTCCTCCTGTTTTACTGAAACTGGGATTGTCAGTCCCCTAAGAAAATTAAGTTCCAACTTTCAGTTATGTTTTATTGGGCTTTTATCTACATGAGTACCTATACCCTAATTTAAATCTTTACTTGTCCCACAAAGATATGAAGACATAGCAGCATGTGAAGACAAGAGGCTGAGACGAGACATTGGTTAGACTCAGGAAAGAAGGAGGAATGAGGATAGTGATATCTTTTTAATTCCCTAGTTAACACTTGTAAAATGGGAACATGATATTGATTCATTTGTCATCTCTGCCTCATCCATCAAGTGTGTGCTGACCTATAAAGAAACTTAGATGTACCCAATTTAGCATTGAAAGGGACTTTTGGACATAGTGGAGCTCAAAGCTAAGGATCCGATTCCCCTGTTTCATGGGACCTGGAGGTCAATGGCTACATTGAAATTCAAGCAGCTGTGAAAGGTCAGATGAAATCTGCCTTCCCTGTCCTGTGAGTTACTGTTCTTTATCCTGTGCCAGTGACTCAACTTCTGTAGCCTCCTAGAAGAGAAATCCCAAATGGAGGACAGCACACAGGATCTCATTGACCACAAATCTCTTCCAAGCCACAATGTCTTCCACTGCTTCATTAAATTACAGCAGCAACCAATGTTGCCTATTCTCCTCTAGAACCAACACTGGCAGAAATTGGGTCATTAGCAAATCCACAGAACACAAACTGGGGAACAGGAGCATTCCTGGAAGGAGTCCAGACCACAGAGCAATCAAATGCTAAAAATCAGAGCTAGCTGTCTCAATACAAAACTAATTTCTTTATACATGTTTTACCACAAAATAGATGAAGTCAGTGACAATCTCTTGATAGCCACCTGTGTGGAGGTATGGATGATGGAAAGGGAGGATCTCTGTGTGAATGCCGAGGGGCATCTATGGGCAATGTTAAATGTTCCTTCTGATTATGACATTGTAAATGTGGCCAGATTAGAAATGGTGGTATGGGAACAGATGCCTGACAGTCACTCTGCCTTTCAGTTCTTTATGCTTTTTTGGTCAGAGAAAATGCTAAATTTATGTTTTGAAATGTACACAGAGATTTCTCTGGAATAAATATCTTGGACTTGTATGTTATATTTTCAAGTAAAAGAAAAAAGAAGTAAAATACAAAACTGTCAATCCCCAAAACTCTTCCTAAACTCTCATTGTGATGTATTGCCCTGGGAAAGCCTGCCAGACTCTTTAACACCTTTATTGCTTGATCCTGGAAGCTCAATTTTTTATTTATGGATCCTTCTCCTGTCCCTGGTCATGACCCCATATCTGCTTATATTATTCCTAGCAGGTTCTCCAGCACACATTGGTTCAAAAATCAATCACTTCCTAGATCCATCATTTCTGTCCTGCTTTTGGGCTACATGTCTCAAGTGCTAATCTGCTAGTGGCTGTCTAATGCTGATTGCAGTAGTACCTGCTTTTGCCGCATGAGGAAAGAAATGTTTGCTTCATGTTTCTTCAGCCAAAGCACTTTAACAAATAGATGGTATGGATGAATAAATACATATATCTCTCCAACAGTACAGAAGTTCCCTGTTGTACATTTATTTATGTTCTGTAAATTTTCACATGGTTTCACCATTCCTCTGGGAACATCTGTTCAAAACATCAGTTCATCAGGATTTGTTTGAATTACCCTCATTTTATACTACCTTGAGCTTAATTTCATCCTATTACTTATACTTTTAAGTGATATTCTGAATCATTCTCACCTTTTTGTTGCTTATTCCGCTCTATATTGCATATTTAGCCAAGATACAAATTTTTAGCTTTATTAATCTTTCTCATTATTTATTTATTTCTCAAATTTTTTAACATATGCTTTTGGGTAACTCTTTTGATGATATTTTTTCACACTTAAATGTGAAGTCATATCCCAGAAGTATGGAGAACAATGTTTACCAAGCACTGGCCTATTTTTCTGCCATTTCTCCTTTCAAGCTCTTCTACAGTTTCTTGCCATCTTTCTTAGAATTGTACTTTCCAAGTTGTTCTTCTTTCATGTAGTATTGAATACTTATTCATTTTGCTAATTTACATTTCCTGGTTTGTTCTGTTTTCCTGTCTATGTTTTCCAAATCTCTTAATTCAGATAATTTTGATCCATTTTCCCATTTTCTCTGATGTTCACAGCTCATTTACTGCTTTGTCAGGCTACCATTGTACTAAGTTTTGTAAACATAAATGAAAGGAAGCCTTTACCTTAAAGGAGATGTATTGTAGGTTCATTACAAAAAAAAATCAAGAAGATGAATACTCAAACAGGGAAAGAGAAGTTAGCAGTGAAGACAGATGAGTGTGGGTCATATATTCTGCTATTTAGAGGTATTCCTGATTTCACATCCTCAGAATTGAAGATGCAGCTGAGACTTTTTACAGTTTACTGTTTAAAGACTTAAAGGTTGATCAGTTATGATTGTAAGGTTGACTGTTCACTATTTTAGATGCTCCACAGGAATACTCAATTCTTAGGAGATGAAATATTTATTTTTGTGCTGTATCATTGACGGCCCTCTGATGTGATCAAGGACACAGCATGGGCAAAACCGATAAGATCCTACAAGACCCAAACATGGGGAACAGGGCTAAGAGAGGCACTTCAGGAAAGAGTTACATCACTGTGATCTTCCAAGGAAGTAGAAGAAGGGTGGAAGGGAAAGGGAAAGCTCTCATAGTCTGAAACAACCCTCTAGGACTGTTTAAACTAAATTGGAACCTCTCTAACTTTCACATAAACCCAGATTAGGAAAACTAAGATGGAATAATAATCTTTTCTGTTCACTTTTACAGTGTTAGGAACTTTTTTAAGGACTTGCAAAAATAGTAGCTAATATTTTGAGGATGTGTGTCTTTATTTCTTTTTAAGAAATGCATATATTTGAATATCCAAAACACAACAAGAAGCTTGGTATTTTTCTTTCAAAGATACAGTCTATGCCAAAGCAAATCTTTCAACAAAAGTTTTCCTTAACTGACCTCTACCAGAGCTGTTTTGTTTTTGTCCTAAAAGAGACTCTGGCAAGGACATTGCAGGTTCCAGATTTATTCTGTGATTCTTGCTCATTCTATGGCTCTCAACTGGCCATCCATTATTTATTGCAGCACAATGTGTACCTAGACGACCCTGAGCAACAGGTAGCGCCTACAAAACAAAGCAAGATCTCTGCTCAGAGGATTTTACAATCTTAGTGCACTACCTTAGAAAATTATGGAAAACAGCAGAGATCTCACCACTTTCACTGTACTGAGTCCAGCAGCTCTCTTTGGGTAAGGTATATTTTTCAGAGTTGCTGCACTCCCAGAACAGCTTCTCTGGCTAATGAGACCCACTCTACAGGAAAGCAGCTGCTGTAGTCTTTGCCACATTCATATCAGACAATTGGTGAGGTTGGAAGGGACCTCTGGAGATCATCTAGCCCACCCACCCTGCTAAAAGCAGGGTGAGCTATAACAGGTTGTTCAGGGCTGTGTCCAGCTGGGTTTTGAATATCTCCAAGGGTTGAGACTCCACAACATTTCTGGGCACAATGTTCCAATTCTTGGTCATCCTCACAGTGAGAATGTTTTTTTCTTATGTTTAAACAGAATTTCCTGTGTCTCAATTTGTGCTCATTGCCTCTTGTCCTTTCAATGGGTACCTGTGAGAAGAGTCTGGCTCCCTCTTCTTTACAATCCCCCCTCTCCTCAATCAGGTATTTATACACATGGATAAGATCCCCTCTGAGCCTTCTCTTCTCCGACTGAACAGTCCCTTCTCTTAATGACCTCTTCTTGTATGTCAGATGCTCCAGTCCCTCAACCATCTTTGTGGCCCTTCACTGTACTTTCTCCAGTACATGCAAGTCTCTTGTCCTGGGAAGCTCAGCACTGGACACAGCACTCCTGATGTGTAGCATCAGTACTGAGCAGAGTGGAAGGATCCTACAGCCATCCACTAAATCTGTGTAGGGGTAACCTGTCTGTCCTATGTCAATTAAAAAAAAAAAAAAAAAAAAAAAGACAAAAACTTCATTGGGAGCACAGGGATGGCCACATCAAAGTTTTGAGCTGCCTTGATGGTTAAAGGAGTGCTATCTAACTTTTGGCACTATGCTACATCATTGCATCATGTGATTGCTTTCAGAACAAACAAAAGATTCTGTATCAGTAAGAACATCATGTCCTCGTATGTTGTTTACTCCTGATCTAGATCAGTTTTGATGAAGTCTGCATATGATTGAAATTGGGTGCCCAGGGAATCTTTCTCCCAGAGAGGTTTCTAAGATTTTTAAAAGTGCAGCATTGGGGTGTGCCCTGGTATGAAATGAAGTAATGAAGACTATGTGATATGCTTCTTTTGAAACACAGCTCTTATGAAAAATTCAAGAGGAAATGCTTTCCTTTTGTTCACTGCCAGTTCATCTAGTTTGCAGCTGGAGAAAAGAGAGATTATTATTTTGGGGTACTTTAATGTGTGGGAGCTTTTAAGTGGATATAGATTTGTTCTGTTTGTTGTCAAGGTGCCAGAAGTTCTTGAAGCCTGATAATGCTCTCTCCATGTTTTATTCAGGTTGTCATCAGTAATGAAATATAATTTAATTTTACTTTCCTATTATACTTTTCTCATCTCACTATCAAAAAAAAGTGTGCAGAATATTTTTTTATCACCGCTCACAAACAAGGGAGCTTTAAAAACAAATGTATGCAAAGAATGTTTTTGTAGAAGGGCTTTAATTTATTATTTAGCTCTATTTCTCCAGTGATAGCAAGAATATGCTTTTTATGAACATCATAGTACCCTTAATTCTTGAAGACAATTTACACATTAAAAATAAATTGTAAAATCCCAGTAGGATTCAGCATGTTGACACATTTTAGATTAAGGATGGTAATGTTGATGACTGCTAACTTTTAAATAAGTCAGTTAGAAGGAAAAAAGTGATTAGCAAGAGCTGTGTTAAAAAAAAACAGAAAAAAACCCATTCCTTGAGACAGTTAGCCCTTTTTCTCCAGGATGGGATATCAACATTTTTTCCTTTACACTGTTGCTAAGAATATTAAAAAAAAAAAAATGAAAAACCTTCTTAAGATGGTAGGCTGCAGTCTGGAAAGAGACTGCAAATATATTTTCCTAGAGATCCACAAGGTCTGGATATTTGTTGCTGCCCCCATTCCTGTGGGAGCGAGTTAGTCTCTCATTGTCTGGTCTGCTATTGTTTGTACTCTTTAGTGTAGCCTTTGTGTCAGCTCAACGTCCAGTCATGAAGCCAGCTGGCTGGCAAAGGAGAAACTGCTGCTCTGGTTCTTGCTGGTCAGAACTGCTAAATTACCAAACAGGATTTCCTTAAACCAAGGGAGTAGCCCTGTCCTACTCATCAGGAGCATTCATCCTCTTCAGGCACTTCATCTCTAGCCCCACTGTGGAAGATCATTGGTTTCTTCCTTCTCCTCACCCTAGTGTGTCATCACGCAGACTCATTCTGTGCTCTGACTGCTCCCGCATCATCATCTCCTGCAGCCCTGACACCCATTTCCTAACAAAAATCTTCATCCTTCGCAATCACCCACATCCATTTCCCCTTAATCTTCCTCATCATGCTCCCATAACTCCTCTTCCTGCTCCAAGAATTACACTTTCTTGAAACAGATCTTAAAGAGAACCAGCCCTTTGGCTATCAGGTACCTTTTCTGTCCTTTTGCAGATTTTTATTTAAATCCTATTTCTTTTGCATTCCTTCATTAGGTTGCTGTCAAACCTCTGTGCATTTTTGCCTCAGGATAATAGACTACGTATGCATAATACATAGTTTGGATGTCAATAGATTTTATTACAGTTTAGGATAGTGGTTCTGCTTAATTTCATGCTATCCACAAACTAGGTAGACAGTAAATTGTTGGCTCTGACAGGAAGGTTATACTACAGGCTAAATTTTACCCTGAGTTAAATTCAAACGTCTTTCTACCAGAGTCAGAATGTGGCCTATAATGCATTTGGGAGTGAAACAGAGAAGTTCTGGTCTCCTTATCAGACCTGACATACAATCCTGTTACATTACAGATACACGTCCCTGATATAAAGCAAATGAAAAATCCCCAGTTCATGGTGAATTTATATGGTTAATATTATCTGATAAAATACAAGTGAATGAACAGAACCTTGAGGGAAGGTTGGATTGGTGAGGGAGACAAGGCATCCAGGGAAGCATTGCTATATGCCTAGCAGAAGGGCAAAAGCAAAGATAAATGTAGGTCAGTGGAAAAGTCAGGAGCAACAGTAAAATACTGAGAAAATTCCAGAAGAAACAAGACAAAGTGACCTGCAACAGGGATCATTCCTCATCACATCTCAGAACACAGTCAAACCAGATGCAAAATACAGAAATCAATGCAGCTACATCAGTCCTTTTCCCCTCCTTCAGCAGTATACATGAAATAAAGTAGCAGTTTTGCAAACCCACCTCTTTATATCTACTGGGTCATAAATTTCTGAAACAATCCCCCACTTAGGAATATCACCATTAATTCTTTCTTGTCCACCTAAGAACAAAACCAAGCAAGACACTGATCTGATCTCACTGTGTGAGTAGAAATGCCATGCACACCACTCATAGAAGGATGGCATGTTTCTCACCTGACTTCCCAGTCTTGACTATTGTGTCCTAGACTCCAGAGTTCAACAATAACAGGTCCTCCCATGTAAGGAGGGGGATAGCACAGCTTGTGTGTGCTCTGGTTCAAGAGCAGGCTCCAGTTGACTCCATATAGTCAGCTGCCTCTTCCCTTTCCCACATTTGTAATCTGGTGACTGAATATGGGGCAGTTGTGCTTTTGACATGTGCAATAATTAAAACAAGAAGTGGGGAGTGTGAAATGTACACAAGTAGTAGAAGCACACTGAAAATTAGAAGATTCTGAAAAAAGAAAAAAATCTGGCTGGGGTCCTTTGTCTCTCTCCCTCCCAAATTGCTTCCTGTGATTTAATTTCTAATAGTCTGTCCCATACAAGCAAAAATATGTCAGACACAAGATCACTGGGTCATTTCCAGGGTTGATTCATCCAAAGATAAGGGATCCTACCCACAGGGATGCATCTTTTCTATGTAGAACAGACGTCGTGGTGGCAGATAATTGGAAGCAATTAATCATGCCAAAGACAAACAAACCTAGACATAAATAATTAAACTAACAAGAACATGATCTGCTTCTCTACCCCTTCCATCTCCTCATCTGCCTCCATGCTGCTTTGAAGGAAGACCCCTGGCTTGCAGAGAAAATACATTGTTACCAGTGCATTTTATGGCTTATAATGACAGCAGGAGGGCTTGTTTTATTTTTTTCCCTTTGTATTCTTTTTTTTTTCCCCTTGTGTGACTATGATGTGAGTATATATCTCTGTAGATCTTCCATATTGAGAACTCCAACCATATATAGAGCACACTCTATTCAACCGTCATTAAGCATCATTTGTGATCTTGTACTTTATCATCAGTGTACTGTCCGTTCAGCAAGTTTTCATGCTTGAAATACCCATGCTGACCCTTGAGATGTGTCAGCTAGTTTGTGTAACAAACTAGTTCTGATAACATGCTTTTTATTACTACTGTCTTCAGCAGCTCAGCTCTCATTCACATTCACTGTACAATACAAAAGCCTTGCATCTCTGACCTTATTCCCCATGACCTAGTTGTAATACTTTAGATTTAATGGTCTTATTGTTGAGCTGCCCTTGGAGGGATCCTTACACTTTTCCTGTGGAAGTCTCCTTGAGATATGGTGTCTTATGACAGCATTTGCACTTCAAAGTACGCTAGCAGGGCCTAAATCACCAGCCATCTCACCAAATATGGCTTCTAACTGTAGGAGAAGTTCAATTGTGTCCTTCAAGAAGGGCAGTTATTTTAGGAAATGCAAATGAATTACAGAAGGACAGGCAACAGACCCTGATCTCTGCTTTACTAGTCCATTCTCTTTTAGTGGGTGTGTCCAGAAAAGCCTCTAAGCTGGGTGGTGCAGGAAGAACACTAGTTAACTCATTACCAGGTGATGAGAATCCTTGAAATGGAGCAGGGAAGTTACACAGCTGATTGTGTTCTTATTATTTGTAAAGTAAAATAGTGACAATTTTGACACAGATGATACTGAGACATGACTAACTGGAGGAATCAGCTAGCCAAAACAGAAGTCTTGGAATTTGACTGGTATAGACTTGAAAAAGGATGGGCGCAAGTGTGAGTGCAAGTACATGTATGATAAGAGAACATTAAGTGTGCAAATGAAATAGCCTACTACAACATATCTGTTCCAAAGGAATATCTACTGCTGCCAAAGAGGAGACAAGAATTATGTGCAGACTTTTGGCTATTGGATGCTTCAATCCCACGGAAAGCTATTTAGTCAGAAACATGCAGTTCTGTCCCATTGGCTGCAATCTCTGAATAAAAGAAAACTGGAATTGTTGCTGTTTATGATTATCAAAAGAGGCAGACCCTAGAGAAAGAGCCAGCACGTGATTTCCTTAGCTCGACATAAGTTCCTTCTTGTAACTAACAAAGATCCTGTTTATTGGAAAGCTAGATGACCCAAATGATATCACCCCATCCCCAAACTTAGGAAACTCATCTAAAATATAGCTAGTCAGTGATAAGGGCCAAGTCCACCTCTACTTAAAATCCCTTTGTGAAGGACTCTTTCACACAGCTTTAAGCATTTGCAATGTAGATACCTCTGTCTGAACTAGCTCCAAGTACAGTCAATGAAGAGAAATAAGCACACTCAGGATGTGAATCATCTGATCTATTTTAGCTCTCTACTTTATGAGATGAATCACCTCTTGCCTGTTTGTCTTCGACTACATGGGAAGTCTAGATTGCTTGTTTAGATGTAGATGATTACCTTGTAGATGTTTCCATTAGAACACATGTGCATCATCCTTTAGAACTTTTTGATATTTTGTATGGTCGTGTAACGAATTGAACCTATGTTCAGTTTTTGAAAGCAAAAAGGATTAACTGAGTAATGACAAGAGACAGCTACAATGACAGCTAGTGAAAGAATAGATTGGTCCATCTTCTGTTCTTTTGAGCACCCAAAAGGTAAAGAAAGAGTCTCTTCATGGCTAGCAGAATTAATGCCGTATACTGTGTCACCTATCATTCCTGGGTGGGAAGGCAGAAGCAGGGTGAATGAGGCTACAGCATGCACCATATTCTGCATTTTGCCTTCTCCCCATGCCAAAACTGTTGCTGCTAATTGTGCAGACTTGCCTAGACACTTGGGCCTGTTGAAGTAGCAGAATGAACAAGCCAACCTCCCCTTCAAGTGTGTTTTACCAGTCTCTGTAAGGTCACCAATGTCATTCCTATCTGTGGTGAGGAAAAGACTTTATAGAAGAAGGAAGTTTAGTGAATAAGATCAATTGAGAATATGAGGCTAAGTGATGGGAGGACAGAAAAAAAGAGCTTATGTTCTTCCGGGAGAGCTGGCCAAGAAGATTCTTCATAACAGGCAGACAATGATCTAAAAGTAAGCAAAAGAAGGAAAACAAAGGATATTTAACAGGTATATAAGAAATACAGGCAGGGCTGGCAGGAATAAGGATCTGGTTTTAATAGTCTCAAGAAAGAAACAGAGGTCTAAATATAAAATATAGACTGACGGAATATTTACTGCATCTATTTGCAGTTGTGAGTGAGGCATATCTACTGGAAGCATGAACAAACACTGCCCTCTGGGTCACCTTCCTCTTTCTTTATGGTTGCCTTTACATCACAGCAGCTGGGTCTCTGGGAAAGCAGACATTGTCCATGTGTTTTTCTGAATCCAACTGCATGGGAGGCTGGCTATTCGGTACAGTCCTAATACTAGTGCTGAAAAGAAAAAGAAGTCTGACCCAGGCATGAACTTCTCCTCTACCCTTTCTTATTTCTTTATTTCCTTCCTATATTTACAAGTCTGAAAAAGCCACATTTTTTTAGAAGCTCAGTATACTCTCAGAATAATTGAGCTTCTCACTCAGAATAAATGGGCTGCTTGGCATATCCTGGCAAAAAAACCCATGAAGTACTGCTAGTGTTTTGAAAACAAAATTTTAAGTAAAAAGTGAATCAAAGAGAAAGAACTTGGTCACGTGTGCAAAACCTGTTCACCATTTGAGCAATCTTGGGCATCAAAAAGGGCCACCTCTCCATGATCTGAAGGGGACATAGGCACTAAAAGAAAAAGAAAGCAAATGACCAATATTACAAATATCATGCACAAGCAAGGAAGTCTCTTTTTCAAAAAAACAGTGATAATGGTAATCTGCAAAGAGAGGACTGGTAATTTCAAAATGTTTCCCAAATGCCTACTAGCTATATAGAGCACCATGGAAATGTAACCTCTGTCTGAGGATATCCCCCAAACATATTAGGCGCTCTATGGAAGAGTAAGAAAGTGATAATTTGACACATTGGAAAAACTGTTATGCCTGAAGAACTTTACTGTTCATGGAGAACAGGCATGACTCTACTATCTGATCCACAGAATAATAACTGATAAACTTCACAGACCTGAATTTATCTACTTTGAAGTGTGGAAGGGGCAAATCAGGATACAGACACATGATGCTCTGGTCTTAGGCCTTGCAAAGTAACCAAGCATGCACATCTTCTAACCTCCCAGTAAATGCAAGGTAAGAGAAATTTAAGTTAACATATGTTACTTCACCTGTGACCCTCTGTGGCTTGATCAAGAACGTAAGACTACTTTTCCATTAATCAATTATCAGGTTTTTGTTTTCAGAAAAGTTCTTATCTCGAGCAGCAACCAAAGTGAAGTGATTAAACTTCTGAAAGTGGTTAATATCCAAACCCATGTCTTTTTTTTTCTTTTTGCATTGATTTAAAAAAATACAAGAGCAGACATTGCCTGTGGTTGCTACTAAGATCCACAACCATCTGAGGGGTTTTCAGAGAAGTAAATCTCTTAGTTTAAGAAGGAAGAAGTCACCTTCAGTAAAATAAATATTATACCCAAATTTTATAAAGTTGACGAGAACATTTGGCTCCTGCCCCCACCCCCAACTCCTGTGTTATCTATCTCTGAAGACACAGTACAAAGGATATACAGTTAAAAAGATCAATGACCTTTGAACACACAAGTCGCTGAGAACAAAGTTGTTTTGTTTTCTTGTCAGTAAATTTAGTATTCCTTTCATGAAAGTTAATTTAGTCAACCTATTAAAATGCAACCATAGATCTCATTAATGAAAAGCTGCTAATTTAGCTTTTCTCCAATTATAGTGTAAGGTTTGGTGTAGGGGAAAAAAAAAAAACAATGCACCATAAACAACTTATTTCTCCAGCATTTCCATTGTCAGTAGTAGAAAAACAAAATGAAAGAGTTTTCTTCAGGCAAGAGAACATGAAAACAATTATTTCCTTCTTCCTTTTTTAAATTCCCTTTTCCCTGTCTATCTCCCCATCTCCCTCAGTGGAGGGATTATTATCAGGAATAATAAAATCTGTTCCCTAAGGATAAAGGATGAGTAAACCTTATGGAAGGTGAGATTCTCTCAACCATTCATTTTCAAAGTCATGTAGTGTTCATAACCTTTTCCTTCTAATTTAAATCTGTATGGCTTGAGTCAGATCTTTCTTGGACCAGTTTTACACCTGAACAACTCTACTGGGCTTGTTTCTCCACTGCATTGCATTTTGCACAGTGATTTATACCTGAAAAAAGTGAGCGCTAGATGTTACAGCCCTGCTTTGGGACAATTCTTCATGTACCTTGCTGAGAGGCAGATGACTATCTGAAAGGCATAAAGCAGCAGAGATCTGGGCCTTTTGCCATTTACGGGTTTACTTCTGACTTTCAGCTGCACTAAAATCAGGCTACTTTGCATGGATCATTCAGATGCAAGCTAAAAGACTGTCCTATGAAAGAGGATAGTACTGTCCTATGAAAGAGGACAGTATGCTGTCCTATGAGCTCTACTCCTTTCTCCTATCCTATCCTATCCTATCCTATCCTATCCTATCCTATCCTATCCTACCCTTTTGCCCTCAAGCGAGCCAGACACAAGCCACCAGGAGCCTTGTAGTCTGCCCAAGCCAATATGCTTCTGCTTTGTGAAGACAAAGCCTCTCAGTAGGACATGGTGGTTGATCATAGTGCCACACTGGAGTGGCTGACTGACTTCTGAAACTACTGAGCTTCTGGTCATCTCAGTGTATGTGCTGAGGAGTTTGGGACTTTGTTTGAACCCACCCCTGCTAGATTAGGCAAATGGTTTGCACTTAAAATGGAAGACAGTTGATGTTCTTCATGGTCCTTATTTGCTCTGGGAATCCATTTACAGGTAGGGACTAATTCTCAAGAAAGACTTTTGAATTTTCAAACAAAAGATTTTTACCATTCTTGAATTCCTTGCAAAACTAAATCCTGTCAACACCTGCCATCATGGAAGAGCCTTATTTGGTGTTTCACACTTTATCCATTTCACACATCAAAGCAATCAGGAGGATATTGCACTTTGTTTGCTGTTACCTGGTTAGGTATGGCAGGCAGGGAAGGTGTGTATACAGCACCCAAGGGGTGTCTGCAGTGGGCTGTATCACCTAGGCTTTCTCAAGTTTCACAGCCTTCCTGCCACGTTGTCCAGCTGAAAAGTGACAAAGGTGTGAAATACCCTGACCAGCTTGTCACTAGAATATGGGGTGTGTAAGCTGCGTGCTGCTGTCAGATACGTTGGAGAGTATCATCAGCAATTCCAGCGCTTAGACTGTGAGTATACCAAACCATACCAAACGTCAGTAACATTCATTTCAACATATCTACACCTCTTCAGATAACAGCTTAATTTTTATTTAATAAGGAATGCAGCCTCAAGTTGGAACAATATCTTGCAGCCCATGTAAACATAAGTCTGCCAAGTCTGTCAGCATCAATACCCAACTGTTGTTTCCTTGTGTTGAGAAAAGCTACTTAGAAAAGGAGGTGATGCCTCTGCCTTCTGAAAAAAAGTAAGCAAAGGGTCCATTTAGTATGTGTTTTCTGAGAAACTATTTCTGAAGACAGACATCTGAAATCAGAGTATAAATAATCTAAGACTGCTCATTGTTGCGTGTATCACACATCCAGTAGTCAGGAGGAAGAGCAGAGAATACGTTATCATCTGTGAGATTGTGGGTTTTGGAAACAACCAGTTCACTGTGGGCATGCTCAGATGCCTATTGGCCTAGTCACTGGTGACTTGATATTCAACACAACGTCAGTTCTTCAACCACTGTAAACTTGAAAATGTAATGTGTTAATCTTCACAAGCCCTTTACATCGTAGCTGAAGATTATATCCTTTACCCAGGAAAAGAGCCTGCAGCAATGAGTCTGAGGGATCTGACAGAAAAACAAAATCAAATGGCCTAAGACAACATCACTATTCACCTTTGTGCCCCATCCTTGTTTCAGAGATTTCTACCCCTCCTAAGACAAGCAAGCTGCAACCTGGCCTATTAAACAATAGGATTTCCTCACTGTCCAATCAATTCTTCCCAAATTCTTCCCCTTCCCAAACAGATGCCCTGATCACCTCTCCCTCCACTTCCTCAGCCCATTTTGCAGTAGGTGGTGAAAGTCAGCAATAGAGCCTTCAGCAAGATGTCTTTAACCTTTGTGGAATTTCCCACTCACTCGAGTGGGCTGGAGCTTTTTTGGTCCAACTCTAGAGGCAAAATGTCAATAATGTGAAATGTCCCAAGCAGTTGCAGAATCCCTGGAGTGGTATCTAGTTTTAAAGTAGTCAAGACATTTTACTTTGGACTCTGTTTGTCATGTAAGCACAATAGGGGATGTTTCAGGGCCAGATTCAGAAAATCTTAAAGTATTCCAAATGCCTAGTAAAGGAAAAAAAATTCCATAATCAAAGGGAAGTACACTTGCCTGACACCTCCTAGGATGTTTATTCCTGACAACATGTGAGATACATGAGAACCTAAATCTTAGAAGTTTTTTCTTTGTACTTTTCATAGAATCACAGAATCGTTAAGGTTGGAAAAGACCCTTAAGACCATCGAGTCCAACCGTTAACCTATTACTGCCAAGTCCACCACTAAACCATGTCCTCGAGCACCACGTCTACCCTTCTTTTAAATACCTCCAGGGATGGAGACTCAACCACTTCCCTGGGCAGCCTGTGCCAGTGCCTGACTACCCTTTTAAATGCTTGGGCATTAATTAAATTAATTAAATGCTTGGGAAGGTTCATACCTTCCCCAGGTGGACTGCACTTAACCTAAATAACAAAATAGATGGAGGAAATGTTGGCCTTGTCTTCACTCTCATATTGACAATGTAATACCTCATTACATTAAAATGCACCATCAACAAGTTATACACGGTATAAAAATAGAAATTGTGTTTATGAGCACTTTGCTTCAATGTGAATATAGCATGAGTAGTGAAGTGTGTGCTGCTTGCCTCCTAACCCTCCTATCTATCTTTATGCTAAGGTGGTAGCACAGAAAAACTAAAGCCCACGGTCAACAAGCAAAACAATTACAGAAGGTACTGTGATAAACAGCCAATGCATTTGTCAAACCAGGTGTCTGTAATTGCCTGAGACAAGGAAATGGAAGCGGGAATGCAACCCACAAAGGAAAATAGTCACAGTGAAAAACCCAAGAAGATGAAGCAGCACTTGCAAAGAAGCATTTTGACAGTTTTGCTAGGGATGAATTGCAGGAGAAAAGTTTAAGGTTGCCCTTTTGGCCAGAAGTTGCTGATGAGAATGAACACCCTTGCTTTTTGGGGGGGCTGTTCATACCAGCAGGGAAGCCCAAATCAGCTGAGATGCTGTGTTATATTCGTCAGTTGGTAGCTTATAGCTAAGGCTAGCTGGAAAACAAGAATTAAACTTTGTGAAAATGATCAACTTTTGACATTTCTCTTTCTTCTTATAAAGAAGGCTTTTCAGACTTTTTTTGGTAAAAATATACACCAAGAGAATTACCCTAACTGGCGTCCAGGCCTGGAGGGCACTAACAGGATTGAATGGCCTGACAGGTGATTTTAAGAATACACAGCAAGAGTAATGGTTTAAATGCCTTCTCTGAGTGACTTGGATTTTATCACCGACATGACAGCTCATCTCCAAGCTATGGTGTCTGTCAGGCAGGCAGCGAGTCTCCTGGTTAGAGTTGTCTCATATTGTATAAACATGAAATGTTAAAGCAGGACCACAAAGGGGCTAATTATGTTTTCTGGAGCATGTAACATCTTCCTCCAGATAGATGGCCCTGATTTGAAACAAACTGAAGCCTGCTTTAAGGGATTTTTTTCACTGTCTGTCTTTGTTGGCCTGGGTCACTCTAACTTTAACCAGGAATTGCATCCTATATCTGTTCATGCTTCCCAATTGTTACAGATTACTACAGCTCTGGGAAGGAAGGGTCAATTTCCACAGAGACTGATGGTTGAATCAGATGACGACAAACACAAGGAGTATTTATTGAGTTAGACCATCCTTTATTACATAAAACAATGTTCCAACTATTATTGATAATCTTGTTATGAGTGCTTGTTGTACACAAACAGTATCCCACCTAATGTGTATACCACAAGAACATGCGCAACCATTCAAACACAAACCCTACCAGCACTTTTGCACACCAGTTTCGCTGTGACGACAGAACCACCACTGTCCATCAGCCACTCGGTGTGGCAACATCAGGGAAGTCATGTTTCCAGTAACTAGGGAGGTTATCTGTGCTGTTGGTGGTGAGCAGTTGCCAACGGCTTGTGGTACTCTGAGTGGATATGACAGCATATATGCTTCTCTGCCCCAGACACACAGCAAAGACAGGGTCCTCTTCTCTCTGACTGGCAGTCAGGTGTCTTGATAGGTCTCCTTGGGGTTTTGTCCCATTTTTTTTTTTGTCCAGAAAAAACCATCTACCATGGTTCATGCTTATATTGGTGATCTCCTGTCTAGCTGTCACATGGATCACCAGCCAGGTATTTGCATGTTCATCTTGCCATGATGTCATCCATTTGTCATCAACCTCAGGCAAGCTATTAATTTTTTTCTATTAGTTTCAGCCAAGCATCATAAAGCTTCAGGTAGTTTTCATTTTGTATACCAGCCACTCTGCAGCCACAGTTTACATTTGACTCCATCAGTGGCAGATTTCTAGCATCAAGGGAAGACCTTGCATATTCCTTGAAGCTGATGTACTAAGACACTTCTGACAAAAAATTAAAAAGAAAAAAACAAATCGCCAGCAAAAAAAATTGTTTTGTTGAAAAATTCCCAGTAAGCATTTTTTGGACAGTCCTGCCACAACCAGTAGTTGAGGTTCTTCATAATTTCTTGCATAATTTTTACTCCAAATTATGTTCAGAACCAAATCAATCCCACCTGGTTTCGGGAGCAACAGATATTACACTACCTAGGCCTCATATAAAGTTTTCCATTTTATTAGGTCATGGTCAGTGTCATTAGCCACACTATGGACAAAGCTAACTAAGACTAAGCAGCATAATGTTCCCAGTGCTATCACCAATCAGCAGAGCTTGAAAGCTCAGTCTTTGACTACCATTAATCCAAATATCTTCCAACTGAGCACAGTCTGACTGAATCAAAGGACTAAAGTAAAATCCAGACTACCAATGAACCAAAATCAGTGCAAACAGGGGCAGGAATCTCAAGTGGTTGTAACATGGCCCCGCTGTGCAGTCAGCTGGGCTTCCCTGACAGAAGCCAAAATTTTGTGAGCCCGGAGTTAACATCCTGCTTAAATCTCTCATCAGGGGCAGAGACAGAATTGATCATCACCTTAGTTGGCTCAGAATGAGTAATGACTCCACCACTGGTCTTGCTTATTGTATTTCTCCTCCCCTGCTCTCTCTTCACCCTCATTTCTTACATCCTAATAAGCTTCTCACATACCTGCTGTTACATCATTTGAGCTAAGCATTCTTGATAATTTCCCCTCATGTCTTCCTTGGCCAATCCTTGAACAGAAAACTTTCATAAGCTTATGAAACAATAGCAAGGATTCAGTGTGGAGATATTTTCCCTCCTACAGCAGAAGAGAACTATCTGGGGAGGTCACAGATGTATTTTGAATGTTTACAGTACTGTTAAGTGCAGCTATTTTCCAGAAAAGACTACTCAGTTCTCTTCTTAAAAATGCTATGGTATTTCTTAGGTACTTCCTAGGAAAGTATTGGTACTTGTATGGGAAATTTTTATACCATCTAGTTATTTTCAGTAGTATTCATCAAATAGAAGATAGATATGTTCATCTGAATTAGTAGCATGCAACTACATTTATAATCAGTATGATTAATTTCATACTAAATTATATACCTACTTTATATATAGATACTTCAAAAGGTGAACGGTCAGCTCGAATGTAGATATCCACACCGTAGATGATCCAACTTTAGTGGGATGAACCCCAGCCTTTTTTCTTACCTAGTTTTGTTGCTTCAGTTGTACATTAACATAAGGACTCCTGGTCACTGCCCTGTTCTCATCTTCCAGTTCAGGATGCTGATGTGACAGACAGATGTTTGGACTGTTCAGTTTGGATGCAAGAGTTGAAAGCAAAAATTCAGCCAGGAGCTGTTAGTCCAGTGGATTTACTTCTAACAAAGATGTTGAGGACCATCTGCTTTTGGAGCAGTGATATTTAAGTGCTATCTATCTCCAGCTGTTCTCTAACATCTGAGTTCTTCTCTGGAACTATATGGTGCTGCTGCAGATTTTGTAAGCAGGTTAGCTCTTAGCTCACAGAATCCATCTACATTGTCATGAAGTTTCAGCTGGCCAAGGCATACAGAATAATGACAGCTTTGAAAATTGAGACAGCTGTGTACAAAGAGTAAAGCTCCATGCATGAGGCATAAAGAAAGAATTACAAAGAATTGCATTAGAGACATTTAAAAAAAAAAAAATCAAATCATCCAAATGCTCATGCACAGGAGCTGTATCCACAACATATTCTCTGACTTCTTCACATGAGCTAGGCTACATATTGCCTCTCTAAGAGGATTTGGAAACTGCTTGGTATCATCAGATCTACTTTTCCACAATGAAATCAAATTAAATCACCACACAAAAATACGCAGACTAGTTAATTCTTTAGAAGGTTGTGAAATGCCAACAGGACCTTGTGCAATAAGTGGTGTGGAATTTCATGCTCTTTCTCTTATTTTCTAGGTGAATTTCATTTTTCTTTGTCCTGTGGTGCTAGACTGTGATTTCTGTTGGGTCTAATAGGAGCTTTTTGATAGAAGTGCCTTTGGCACCTTTCTTTGTTCAGACCCTTTGCTTTGTTAGGCAGCTGGGTTTTCTTTGCTTTTTTTTTCTCCCCTTTTTTAATTAATGCAAAGCCCACTGCAACAAGCAAAGAAAATTGATCCATTTTCCCTTTCCAGCTGACACAGATCTAACAGATTCATTCCTTCCCACCTCCTCCTTCCTACTGTGTTTTATTCACAATTTTACCAATTCTCATTTCTTAATAGGCCCAGCTCTGTGTGTTTCTATTTGATCATAATGTGATGAAACCCACAAAATCCATTATCCATTTCCTCTTGCTTCATCATCATCATCATCATCATCATCATCCTTCATCAGCTACTACATCCCATACCACAGTTCTCCTACCACCATTCTTTTCTTTCCTTTCTGTTTTTCCTTTGTATCACTTAACGTGTTGATTTGGACCTGCTGAGTGGTAATGGCGAGACTGCTAGGCTGCTGAGTGACTCGTAACTATGGCTGATTGAGTGAACATTTCCCAGCTTGCTCTTCTATGGCGTTTCTGTAAATGGAAATGAAATTATTCTTTAATTATGACCACTATTTCATGCTACAAGGCACCAGACACCCTTTCGCTCTATTTGCAATAATCCAAAGTACAAGCCAATTTTGAGGTACCAGGGACCTGAGAACACCGTGACAGGCTTAAACCTAAGAGAAGTTATTGCCTGTGGGGAAACATCTTAAATGGTAGCATTTGGATGGAAGAATGGGGGAACGGGAGAGTGGACAAAGCTCTGAGAGGTTCATTGCTGTTCATTTTTATTCTGTTTCCTGTACAGTGAGCCATTTTTATTGCTTCTTTTTTATGCTTAATGATCTCTCTGAAGCAGTCATATTAAAGCAGTATTTCCTTAGCTGTTCACGTTTGTGTTGTGTTTCAAATACTGTTCATGACATGTACTTAACATTTGCAAGCAGAAGTCTTCACTCCAAACTGAAAATACCTAAATGAACAGTCTAAGGGTTGTACATCATGGTATGATGAGCAAGGTCAGAGAACTGGACTCAGAGCAGTTGTCATGGCATGGCAACTCCTTCACCAGAAGTGAAGCACAATTAGATCAGCAGTATGCACCACAAGTGGTGAAGACAGTGTGCAGGGAGATTTGGAAATTCGGGCTGAGAGCTGAAGCATGTTGAGAGAGAGCTCTATGGAACACCATGGCTCCCATCTCCAGTCTCCCTGCGTTTTTTTTTTTGGCAGGCAGTGCTGCTACTCATTAAGGCCAGATACTATTGATAAAAATACTGTCTGCATCTTGTGTCTTCGACACAGTATCTCCCAGCTTCTGCTGAGTCTCAACAATCATGTTGAACCTTTCACCTGTGAAAGGAAAAACATCATTTGGCAGACTACCTTTGAAAGGTGGATATGTTATCCAAGCACCTTCAAAAACTGAATGCTCTAGCTCTAGACTAGTTAGGAAAGCCAAAGTCCACCTGGAGCTGAATATTGATAAGGAATGTAGATGTCACCAAGAAGTGCTTCTACAGGTGTAGCAGCAGCAATGACATGGAAATGTGGAACAGCTGTTGAATGGGAGAGAAGCCCAGTGAAAAAGGACACAGAAAAGGCTGAGGTGTTCATTACCTTCTTCATCTAGGTTTGTAGGGCTGGTAAGACAACCCTTCAAGAATCTCAGGTCCCTGAGACCAGAGGGAATGTCTGGAAAAAGGAAGACCTACCCTCAGTAGAGGAGGACTGGGTTACAGTGTCTGGACCTACATGAGTCCCTGGGACCTGATAGGATGCACCCATGAGTGCTGAGGGAGCTGGCCAACTGCACTGTGAGTCAATACTCAATCGTCTTTCAAAGGTCATGGTGATCAGGAGATGTTTCTGAGGGCCGGAAGAAAGCAAATATCACTCCTATCTTCAAGAAGGACAATCTAGGGAACTAAAGTCTGGGAAGCCTCATCTCAGTCATAGAATGATAGAATAATAGAATCATAGAATGGTTTGGGTTGGAAGGGATCTTTAAAGGTCATCTAGGCCAACCCCCCTGCAATGAGCAGGGACATCTTCAACTAGATCATGTTGCTCAGAGCCCCATCCAACCTGACCTTGAATGTTGTCAGGGATGGGGCATCTACCACTTCTCTGGGCAACCTGTGCCAGTGTTTCACCACCCTCATCATGAAATATTTCTTCTTTATATCTAGTCTAGATCTACCCTCTTTTAGTTTAAAACCATTACCCCTTGTCCTATTGCTACAGGCCTTACTAAATCAATCCTTGGGAAGGTGATGGAGCAAATCCTCCTGGTAATCATATCCAAACGCATGAAGGACAATGTGATTGTCAGTAGTCAGCAGGGATTTTTGAAGGGGAAATCATGTTTAATGAATCTGATAGCCTTCTACAATGAGATGACTGGTTCAGTGGATGAGGGGAGAGCAGTGGATGTTGTTTACCTTGACTTTAGCAAAGCTATCGATGCTGTCTCTTGTAATGTCCTCATAGACAAATTGATGAAGTAAGGACTAGGTAAATGGATGGCAAGGTGGACTGAAAACTGGCTGAACTGCCAATTACAAAGTGCTGTGACCAGTGGCACAAAGTCAAGCTGGAGGCCAGTCACTAGTGAAGTACCCTGGGCGTTGATACTGGGGCCAGTACAGTTTAACATTTTCATTGATTACCTGGATGATGGGACAGAGTTCACCCTCAGCAAGTTTGGAGATGATAAAAAACTGGGAAGAGTGACTGATACTCCAGAGGGCTGTGCTGCCATCAGATGGACCCAGTTAGGCTGGAGAAATGGGCAGCCAGGAACCTCATAAAGTTTAACAAAGGGAAATGTGAAGTTCTGCACCTGGGGAGGAATAACACCATGTACCAGTATACACTGGGGGCTGGAAAATAACTTTGCAGAGCAAATCATGCTGCTGGACACCAACCTGCACACAATTCAGCATAATTCAGAAGGCTGCATTAGGCAGAGCATTGCCAGCAAGTCGAGTGAGGTGATCCTTCTCCTCTACTCAGCCCTGGTGCTGTGTCCAGTGCTGGGCTGCCCAGTACAGGAGAGACATGGAAATACTGGAGCAAGTCCAGTGAATGGTCATGAAGATGATTAAGGGACTGGAGCATATGACATATGAGGACAGTCAGAGAGAAGGCTAAGGGGTGATCTTATCCATGTGTATAAACACATGAGAGCAGGGAGAATAGGTTAAACCAGACTCTTTTCAGTGGTGTTCAGTGACAAGGCAAGAGGCAATGGGCACAAACTGAAATGAAATACAGGAAATCCCATTTAAACATAAGAAAAAGAAAACTTTTTCACTGCAAGGGTGATCAAACAGTGGAACAAGTTGCCCAGAGAGGCTGTGGAGTCTACGCTCTTGGAGATATTTGAAACACAACTGGACATAGGCCCAAGCAGCCTGGTTTTGCTGACCTTGTTGTGAGAAAGGTGGGGTTGGACTACACGGTCTTCACAGATCCCTTCCAACCCCAGCGATTCTGTGGATGTTCTCTCTCCTACCCCTAACTTGGGACAAAGCATTTTTTCTGCTATGTGAAGAAGTTACGGCTTCCTTAAAAACCTCTCAAAGCTCATGTCTCTGTAATAAAAGAAAGTAAAAGTTTGACTACCTTCAGGCAGTCTTAAGTAGTTATTCAGACTACTGACAGAAGTAACTATTTAGACGCCTGCTGTTTCCTGGACAAAAGGTCTGCTACCTCAGAAAAAAAAGGAGAAAAAAATATACTGACTAATATCCCTTAGTGAAGAAGGCTTTCCTTTAGGCTGTTGTTTTCTGTCCTGTGAGACAGTTAAGCTTTGTTGATTTCTTTATTCCTGGACTTTGTTGCTCTGTTGCTTTTTTTATGGGCCAAATTAGGGCCTGGTTAAGAGGCTTTCAATGTTCTAAGCTGACATGAAGGTGTAAGATTGCCTGCCTGCCTGTCTTCCGGATGTTTCTTAAAAAGCCATGTCTTGGGCTACAGACAAGATAGTCAGCAAAGAGGACATTTCATGAGAACTTCTCCAAGAAACCTGGAGCAGATATTCCTGCTCCTTTCAGAGGATCCTTTCTTATGGTCTATGTAGACACTTTCAATTTGTCTACCTATTGGAGATGTCTGTCAGTTCTCTGAGCTCCACTCCTGAACTTGTTGGCTATTTTCACTTAAATTAAAAAGAATGATAGTGCCCCTTTTGGGCAAAAAAGCTGAAAGCAATCCAGCTTTGCCATCTTCATTAAGCTGCAGGAAAAGCTTTAAACACAGCTTCTGGGTTATTAAACATAGGATAATCTACCTAAGAGACACAAAGACAAAGGAAACAGATTGTCATTAATTGTTCTTTACTTAGAATTCCTCCCATTGTTTTCCTTTTTTTGTTAATTGCTTCATACATGGAAAGAGTTTCTCCGTAAATGAGAGGCTGGGGACCTGAGCCCTGCAAAGAAGCCACAGACCACTGCTGCACTGAAGCAACTGATGCTGTGAGAGGGTAGCATCCTTCAGCACCTGGCCTCACTATGATAAGATAAAACTGGTTGAGGAAACATACAAATGTGAGCTCTAGTAATGGGAATTTCAGGAGATGGAGAAGAAGGTGGATTAAAAGAAGTACGAAACCTACAAAACCAAAATGTTTCGATTCACCGCTTCTTGCCATTAACATGTGTGCTGTTTACAGTCTACACTCTCAGATCCAGGGCCTCATTTGATAACACATATAAGCTTAACAACTTTTCTGTGCAGAAAATGTTCAGGCTATTTCTATAATAATGACTGCATAATCCTACTGTATTTAAATTATCTCAGAGAATCTTTGTTCATGCCTTTTCTATAAAGTAGACGCTGTAAGTGCTGTCACCAATTTACTGTCTAAAAAAAGCAGGAAGAGTAAAATGCAACAATGAGTTCAAGGTGACAAAACGTGTGCAGCAGAGCAAGTCATTTGACTTTCCTATTTTCTATGTGACGAGGTATGTGCTTCGAAAAGTTGAATTATAACTGGAAGATGTCTATGAGATTTACTGTATTGCACCTGACTATTGGTTCATTCAACTCCATGTATTGTCTTCTAATTTGATGCATGAAACTAATGGAAACAGAAACAAGGCCATCTCAAATGAAAAAGACTCATCTTCTGTTCACATAAAAGCATGCTACATCTGATCTAAAAAACAGAATTGTTAGCAAGGAGCTGGAGCTTGAAAGTATGTGTAGACAAGGAAGAGACTGCAATTAGCTGGAGGAGGAAAACAGTGATAAAAAGAAATAAAAAGGCACAAACAACTTTTGTAATGCTTTCTGCCGATTAATATAACAACCTGGAAATGATCAGTATGATGTTTGGGCCATTAACAAAACTCATAGTTCCAGTTCTGTAACATTAAACATAGTGCCAAGGAAGATGATTCTGTGCCAAACTTTCTCTAACACCTGGTGTTAGGAAAATATGCTTTCTATATTTCTTCTCTTTTATTAAAAGAAGACATTAGAGGTCCCTTTCTCCTGAAAGTATGCCATCCTTTCAGCTCTGCATTCTTATTCCCTCTCTTTATGAAGAAATACATAGTATATATACTCAAATACTGCCACTAATCATGCACTTTCTCTAAACCAGCAAGAGATGACCTCAAGGTGACTCTCATTTCACTGGCTATGAAAGCCACTTCACTCATGTCAGGATGTATGACCTTGAGTCCTACTGAGGTGTAATTACTCACGCACAATTAGTTTTGTTGGGTTTAAGTCATTTCATTGGACAAGGACATGTGACACATATATAAAACAGGCCCTGATCTAACTGACGGCCTGAGTTCAGCGCTCAGAAACGTGAAAGTTCAACATAACACCTCTGCATTTATTCATGTGTCTATATCATTCCGAGCTGAGCCTGAACCACAACCAGAGCTGTTAAGATACTAATATTATTAATATCCTATTTTTATACAGCCATTTGCAGCAGCAGATCTTCAAACACTACCCAAAGTAGTTCAGATGTACCAGGACCTCTTCTACATGCAGAAATACATGTCTGTGGGCAGGAAATGACACCTACAGAATCCTGTGCAAGCCACTATTCTCTAGCCAGAGGTCTGTATTATATTACTAAACTATAACACAATTGTGGTGGGTTGACCTTGGCCAGCTGCCAGATGCCCACCCAGCCACTCTCTCACTCCCGCTCCTCAGCAGGGCAGGTGGAGAAAATAGGATGGAAAAGGTCATGGGTCGAGATAAAGACAGGGACATCACTCAGCAGTTATTGTCATGAGCAGAACAGAATCAACTTGACGAAAATTAATTTATTCTATTGCAAATTAAAATAAGTTTCAATAGTGAGAAACAAAGATAAACATTAAAAAAACCTGTCCCTACCTCTTTTTCCCATGCTCAGCACCTCCCCTTCACCCCCAACCCCTCTCCCCCGAGGGGCGCAGGGGTGGGGATGGGGGTTGCGGTCAGTCCATCCCAGCCCCTCTCGGCCGCTCCTCCCTCCTCACACCTCTCCCTGCTCCAGCACAGGCCCTTCCCGGGGCTGCAGGCCTTCAGGGACAACCTGCTCCCGCCTGGGCTCTCCACGGCCGCAGCTCCTGCAGGAAAGATCCCCCTGCTGCGGGCTGGGGCCCTCCCCGGGCTGCAGGCTGGGGCTCTGCTCCAGCGGGGGCTCTGCAGGGCTGCAGGGGATCCCTGCTGCGGGCCTGCAGCCCCTCCTGCCCTCCTCCTCCTCCGCCCTCAGGCTCCCTCTGCTGCTGCTCCCTCCTTGGCTTCCTCCTCCTCTGCCTGGGCCGCCTTTGGCCCTTTCAGCAACCTGTTTTCCCCCCGGCAGCCCCAGCTTGGCTGAGGGGCTCAGCTGTGTCCTGCGGTGGGGCCCTTGGAGCCGGCTGGGACCGGCTGGGACTGGCTGTGTCCGGCACGGGGAAGCCTCGGCCTCTCCTCACAGAGGCCGCACTGCAGCCCCCCTGCCAGTGCCTGGGCACGGACACTCCATACAGCAATTTATGTCAAATTTCTGTAAGCCTTTCTCACATTTGGCCCTTCCCCTAAATGCCCCATAATAATTTTCATGCATTCCCAAAATCCCCTCAAAGCATTCCATAAGCAGCTTTATGCAACTCCACAAGTCCCCTCAAACAGCCCATAATCAGTTTGCTCTTTCCCATGGGACACATGGGAAACTTGTTTCCTTCCTTCTTATCAGTTACAAAGTTCTGGTTGAACCCCCTAAAAGCTTTTAGTCATTTGTTCAATAGCCCCTCAGCCAGTGACCTGAGAGCTCAGGTCTTTGCTGTTGCCTATTATCTCTTGTTTTCCTTAGGGTTTGTATATCTAGGTGTTTAATTTATTATTTTTCCTGCCTCTTATCTTTGTCTGTTATCTTTGTCTCTTATGCTGATAGCTGTTAACCAGATGTCCTTACATTCTATATATCCTTGCATCAGTCAGTGCTTGGATTAAAGAGTTTGAATTAAAAAGAAAAAGACAGCAAGTGTAGAGTAGACCTCAAAGCATGCTAAAGGCTTTGGCTCCAGTTGCTCAGCTCAACAGCTGAATCCTGAATTTCAGTTTACAAGAGGTGCCAAACTTTCTTCCTCTCTCTGTTTATTAGCTATTTATATACATCACAGGAAACACCAAGGCTATGTGGAAATGAGTGTGCTGTGTATTTGGTCTGCAATGTGCTGTATAAAGGTTCGTAAAAGCTAGTCCCAGTCTCATGACACTGACAATGAAATCACACAATGACAAAAATTAGTATCATTTCTGTTTTATGGCTAAGGGTCTGGGCCATAGAGACTGAATGGCTAATCCTAAATCACACAGGAATTTTATGACAGACTGAGAATTGGACCTTTCTCCCTCAAGTCTCAACCTAGTGATTCAGACACATCAAAAAATCCCAAAATTCACATTTGGAACCTTCCTCAAATATGAGGGCACCAAGTTAAAAGATGAAATCAATGCTTTTCCCAGGACACTCCTCAGCTTCCCTTAAGGCTTACCAAGATTTTCTTATTCTTTCAGAGTCCAAAAGGGTCTTCAAAGATTCCACTCACAAACAAATACTTCACCTTGTTCCCAGAGCAGTGCAGAGCTGACTTAGGGGCACTTTTGTACCAGTTTATGCTCCAGTGAGACGGTCTCATCCAGCTCTAGTTAAAGAAGACAGAGCAGAAGACATCAGAGAAAAGAAATAAAGACACATTTTCCCTTTGTTTTACCTACATGACCCAAATTAAGTTAGCACTGACATGCTGGCACATTCCTCAGTCACCGATGACTTTGTTGTGTTGCTGCGACTCTGCTGCTACATGCAACGATGTCTACACAGCCCTTCGCAGTCAGCTGCTTGGCTGTCATGTGCATAACATGATCTCCTCATCTTCACTTCACTGTCTGTGAAACCAACAGTCTGTCTGAGGGCAGGCTTCTGTCTGAAAGCCTGCTCACATGCACAGGGTTTTCTCTTCTCCAGAGTCACCTTCCAGTCCTAACTTTCAGGCTTACTGTCAAAGGGGACAGCAGACATAATCTAGAGGGCAGCTTCAAAGACTAGTGAAGATAAACTAATAAATAAATGCTAAGTTATGCTTTGTGGTGTCAGTGACTCTTACTGATCCCTTATCTGCTAGCTGTGATCTCTTCTGTACTCACCCAACCTCGGTCACAGCCAAATGCTCAGCAGCACCCACCACGCTCTGCCCACAGAGAAACCCAGGCTTAAGCTCTTCCAAATCTCTTCTAAAATGCCGAATAATTTATTCTCAGTCTCCTACCTTCTCTCTTAGCTAAAGAGCACAACTGGAAAATCTTAATGTAAATTATAGAGCATAATGATCTGTTAATTTGTCCTTACATTCAGCTCACAGCAATACAAAAGGTGTGGATAAGAAGCTGAACTTCCAGTGGTAAACCAAACTGCCTGAGAGGTCACTGTTAATAATTGTGATGCAATCTACACAGTCTACCAGATGATCTTCTTCAGAGATTTCCATCCTGTTGGTGATTTCATATGAACTTCGTGTGAAATGCAAGTGTTGCTGCTGTTAGCACATTAAAAAAGTGTGTGATGGAACAATATTGCTTTGTTGCTAAGTGATGATTCCTGAATCCATGTTGGCAAAGCCAATGCAAGCAGAGCAAACTGATTTGGCTAGGGTTTGTAAAATCCACATTTCTTCATAAAAAAATTATTTTCATGTTGAAGAACTATTGGAAAAGGAATAGAAACTTTTAATTTCAATGATCACTGAACTGTAGGTCTTTCTAAATTGGAAGTTGATTTATCTGAAAATTTGCTTATTGTTTGTATTGGGTTTGTGTGGTAAGGTTTTGGTAGTGGGAGGGCTACAGGGGTGGCTTCGTGAGAAGCTGCCAGAAGCTTCCCCTATGTCCGATAGAGCCAATGCCAGCCAGCTCCAAGACAGACCGACAGCTGGCCAAGGCTGAGCCCATCAGCGACAGTGGTAGCACCTCTGGGACAACATAGTTAAGAAGAGGGAGAAAAACCTCCTGCACAACTGCAGCCAGAGAGAGGAGTGAGAATATGTGAGACAACTCTGCAGACACCAAGGTTAGTGAAGAAGGAAGGGGAGGAGGTGCTCCAGAAGCAGAGATTCCCCTGCAGCCCGTGGTGAAGACCATGGTGAGGCAGGCTGTCCCCCTGCAGCCCATGGAGGTTAATGGCGGAGCAGATATCCACCTGCAGCCTGTGGAGGACCACACACCACAGCAGGTGGATGCCCAAAGGAGGCTGTGACCCCATGGGAAGCCTGCACTGGAGCAGGCTTCTGGCAGGACCCGTGACTCCATGGAGAGAGGAGCCCACGCTGGAGCAGGTTTGCTGGCAGGAGTTGTGACCCCATGGGGGACCCTCACTGGAGCAGTCTGTTCCTGAAGGACTGAACCCCGTGGGAAGGACCCATGCTGGAGCAGTTCCTGAAGAACTGTAGCCCATGGGAAGGACCCACATTGGAGAAGTTTGTGGAGGACTATCCACCACGGGAGGGACTCCACGCTGGAGCAGGGGAAGAGCATGAGGAGGAAGGAGCAGCAGAGACAACATGTGATGAACTGACCGCAACCCCCATTCCCTGTCCCCCTGCCCCACTCAGGGGCAGGAGGTAGAGAAATCAGGAGTGAAGTTGAGCTTGGGAAGAAGGGAGGGGTGGAGGGGAAGGTGTTTTAAGATTTGGTTTTTATTTCTCATTATCCTACTCTGGTTTGATTGGTAGTAAATTAAATTAATTTCCCCAAGTTGAGTCTGTTTTGCCTGTGATGGTAACTGGTGATGATCTCTCCCTGTCCTTATCTCGACCCATGAGCTTTTCATTGTATTTCCCCCCCCCCCCCCCAGTCTCTGAGGAGGGGAGTGATAGAGCAGCTTTGGTGGGCACCTGGCATCCAGCCAGGGTGAACCCACCACATTGTTGCTCACAATCAAGTTTTGTTTAACTTTTAAAATAAGCTAATATGGTTAAATATGAACAGCCATAACTAAGGTATCTGATCAATCTTATTATACTAAGTCTGTCTATCTAGTAGTGAAAACGGGAGTATGTGTTTGGGAATCAATTTAATCCAAACAAGAACTAGAGATACTATTATGCTCGTATTATAACTTTGCAGACATTTTCATTCCTCTTTTTTACCCCACTTAGTCTTCTTTCCAATTTTATCTTATTTTTTAAATTGCACAGATTTGGCACACTTTTTTTGATGATATTTGTAAAATCCCTATAATATCTTTAAATCTGGTACAAATATGTTTAAAGACAGATGCATACTCACTAATGTGTGGAGGGAGGTTTTATTCTCAAAATCCACAATAAAAATCCACAATTCAATTATTTTTTACCAGGCAACAAAAATTCAAATTGGAAATATACTTTCCATGCATTTAAAAATAAAAAAAAAATATAATCTCTAAAGTTAATCAGTTGATGCTGCAATAGGCACTATCATACTCCATAAAAAACAAAGTAAAAAAAAAAAAAAACAAACTAGTAGATTGCAGTGAACAAATAGGCATCTTGCTGAAAATGTTTGATAATTGTTTCATGCCCTAACTACTGTTGCTTATTCTTTGCAGGTGCAGGTGCTCCTCTTATCAGTTAGTTGGTTTATGGCTAAAATGCTTTAGTTTATCCCATTAGGCACGGATAACAACTGTTATCAATTCACAGGCAGGCCTTAACTCAAACTTAAGGCATCTACATGTAGTCACCTGCAGTGGGTGCCTAAGCTGCAGGCATCAAAAAATTAAAATCTAATCAATACCTTTAGTATGAAACCAGCTGGAAGATATTTTAACCTGGTTTGAGCAATGTGTACTCCTAAGGCAGCCCTCATTTTAGTGAGTGAAAAGTTTTCTCTTGACTTTAAAGGAAGCTGAATCATGTCTCCTGTTCTGTTTATAGACAAATGCACAGACCCTTCTATTTGAACACATCTTCTGAGTGCATTGACAGACCTATAGCATAGACACTGGAGTGATATGAACTTACATTTACATGCTTTACAGTCAAATATGGAGTGTGTCCTAATTTGAGTCATTGTTCCTGCAAAGTAATGGTAGCCAGGACACACAGACAGTGCCATGAGAAAAATGTGTTTGTCCCTCTCCTGCCCTTTTTTCACTAGGGACCAATGCTGAGGAACCAGAGCCGACCTGAGAAGACTCAAATACCTGCTTTTGCAGAACATAGGATATGCTTATCCATTCTTCTCTGTCCCTCTCCAATACGGTGCAAAGAGAGCATAAGCTGCATCAGCTCTCATCTAGTAATGCTTTTACTCATTAGCCCTGAGGTAAATAAATGGCTGGATGCTGACTAGGGCATGGAAAAAAGAGGTGTCTCTTGATGTTTAGCATATTAAATCATTACTTTTCAGCTTGAAAATGTTTTCTCTCCCTGCTGATCCTTCTTAATTTTACAGTTACTCAAGGCAAAAGAGTAAAAATAAAAAAAAAAAAAGTCATTTCTCTGCTGCACCAGGAAATTTTAAACCCAGCTTAATTCTGGAGCTGCGGTTCATGTCCAAAGTTCTTTGATAACACAGTCTATAACCAAGGGAATTGCCTAATTCTGTTCAGTTTGCTCATCTGTCATCACACCCATAATGAGTTCCTGCATAAATTAAACAATAATTAATTGTGTGACATTTCGGACCACGTGTCGTGGCTTTTAGGGTTAAGATTTCCTGATGGAATCCAATCCATGCGTTTAGTTTCTCCTTGTTTACCGTAACAGTTTCCCAAGTTTTTTCACACTGAAGTGCTTGCAATGTGGTTTCATGCATAATAATCAGATCAGGGTAAGGTTACATAACAAGAACGAACTTCACTTTCATCCTCTCTAGGTAATAGATGAGCAAGTCAGACAGGAAATCAGCCTGCTTTCAAACAGGGTATATTTAAAAATTTATGATGCAACGATATCTTATACTCCCTAGGTTTAGAGGGAAAAGCGTGGTTTGATAAAGTGGCACCCTATACCCAAAGCAAAATGGTAACACTATTGCCAGTGTACAGCAGGAAACAGAACCATTGACAATATCAATCCTATTATTAATCATTCTGTTGAGAATGGCTATTTATCAAGCGATGAATCTCCCAGCAACTATGGCTTACATGAATTGAACTTAAAGAACCCTGAATGATCCTTGAAGGATAAAGGAAACATTAAATTTTCACATAAGTCACATGAGCCTTTGCTTTCCTGGGTCAGGAGAAAAATACAGAACTACCATTAAGGCCATAATGGTTAGGCTTGCTTCTGTTGCAGTAAATCAGGGGAAGAGCAACAGGAGAAGAAAGCAGAAAGGTTTTTCTCAGCTTCTTCTCCAACTATCACCATCCAGAGAGAAGCAGGCAGCACGGTGACTTTTCCTGCAGAAGGTCCTTGGTGGCAGCCTTTCCAACAATGGTGTTCTTCACCTGCATTCAGATGGGGTCCTGGCAGAGCTGTTGTAGGGCAGAGGAGAGCTCCCAGGCAGTTCTTCTCTTTTCAGGCGGGCAAGGAGATGGATTAATAGGCTTGGAGCCTAACCTGTCTTCTCAGGACCTGCTCCAAGTTTCCTACAAATCAGAACCAAAGGAGAAGGACTACAGCAGAGGTGCTGGCTGAGACAACCTTCCTGACAGAGGTGCTAGCTGGAGGTCAGAACCAGTCCTGATGATGAGAGACTCCTCTACTGCTGATATCACTGCGGAGAGGACTCTTGTGTGTGGGTAGAGTGCGCACTGTTTCCCACTGAGGAGGGGCAGTGGGGAAATGCTTTCAATGCCAGCACATCCATTTACACATCTGGTATTCAGGAGACTCTTTCCGCTGGCTTTAATGAAGGAAAGAAGATGCACTGTGCAGTGAGGGAAGTTTGCCCTGCTGGCATTATAACTCTCCATCTGTTCTGCAGGCAGAGTGAAAACTTCGGTGTCAAGAGCAGTGACATCAACATTAAATGTACTTTTTTTCTCTCTTTTTCAGAAAAAAATAAATAAATGAAAAGAAACAGAAAGAAACGGATAAAAGTGCATAACTTTCCACAGGCAATTCTCCTCTGAAGAGAGAAAACTGTCTGGGTAGATGCTGAGTTGAAAGAAATCAAGAGCGAGTATGTTAGTTAACAGCGATTTGGCTTGAATATCTTCCCAGAGGAAAGAGGTAACTCATAAAACTTTCCTTCTGGAAGCTCTCAGATTCCAGCTAATTAATTGCAGTGAGGTATCTTTTAAACTAGAGGTGTGCCAAGTCAGATCCAGTTGCTTCTGAAACTCTTACTGTTGCCAAGTCTTGCTATTATTACTTTAAAGACCAGCTCCAACATATATCAATGCAAAAATCCTTGGCAGTATAAGGATAATGCAGAAATGCAGCAGGTTTTTTATGAAAAATAATATCTCAGTGAAGAAAAGAAAGGGAGGGAGCACAGGGAAATAGGTCTTGCTATGAAGCCTTCGAGCTTCAAGGCCTTGGAATAAAGCTCTATGCCCTGCAGCCTCAAAGGCTGGTGAGCAGCGCAGCTCGTTTGCCATCTGAACAGTCTAGGGTGACTATACCATCCCCCCTGCTTTAAATATATAATTGTACAGGTTTTCAGGGACTTGCCTCGTAATGGCCATACTTACCTGACTTAGTGTTGGTTCTTCCTGTGTCTTCTTCATTTGTCATGGCACTCCATGGGCTGGGATTTGTTCTCTACCGAATATCTGTTCCTGCTTTTATTGTGTACACCTGGGGTTTTGTAACGCAGCCTGGGCATGCCGGTCTATTGACTGAGCAGAAGGGAGCTTCGTAGGCTCCAAGAGTAGCACAGAGGCTGTGGGATGGTACAAGGAGGGCCAACGTCATCTGAGTCTCTTTCCAAGCAAAATGCAAACTGATGTGTTTGACTTTGCTCTCTCATGGCAACTCCCCCAAGTGTACAAGCTGAGTTGTGCTTTTTACTTGCTTGTGAAATAAAGAAAGTAAATAAAGAAATTCTCCTCAATAACCTTCAGCTTCGTTCCTGATGACAAAGCGGGTGGAGTACATCTACGCTGTTACACATAAATTAATAAATAAAGATGGACTTCTCATTACAGTTTATTAACTCCAGTTAAAAAAGCTGTATAGACAAGGACACTTGCTTTTTAACTAGCAGTTACAGCTCATGACAAAACCCTTACAGAGTATCCTGCCAAACCAAACAAAAGCCTATATTGCTGTTTGTTTCTTTTTATTTTTCACTGCTATTTTACCCTACGATAAGACCACAGCTTTTCTCATGCTGGGTAGATTGACCTAGATTAACCCTTACCAGGTTTCTGGATCGTATAGAAGATGTTCAAATACCAGGGTGATAGCTAACCTTAGAAAAACCTTGATACGTAACTTGTAATTCATGTGCGATACAGCATGAAAGATTGAAGACAGTGGCAAACAGTATTGTTTTGAACCTGTATCCCTCAGAAGAAAGGAAAACTAAGAAAAAAAAGAGTGTGCAATGACCTAAATAAGCTGTATTTTATCATGCTTAAAAATGAAAAGCAAAGTGGAACCTCCATGTTTATAGCCCTGAGCCCCATAGAGCCACAGATGGAGGTTGCCACTTTGAATTTTTAAATGAACGTTGTTCCTTAAAAAGTGCGGAGGAATAATAGGTAGCAGAAAACTTGCTCAACTATTAATGGTGTCATTCTGTTAGAAAGATGTAGGAAAAAGAGATAATAATGATTATCACAAAGTGGGAGAATAAGGTGGAAAAATAAACTATAATTTCAAAGCCATAAAAGCACTTGGGAGGCAGTTTTTCATCCACCTTTTTCTACGTCTGACTTTTGCACATCAGAGCAGAGAGATCTCAATAGAAAGACAGCTTGAAAAGATTGATGAGAGCTAACAGGACCAGAGTTTTCTTTTACAAGTGACTGTGCATTTTGATTTAATATTCAGGCTTATTAGATGCAAAAGTGTAAAACTCACAGTTCAGATTCAAGACAGAGACCAGGAAAATGACACTGTAAGGAGTCTGAGACAGGGATTGTACAGTTGGGGATTGCTCTGGTCAGCCTCACTACCACCTTCCATGCTCATATTTCTTCCTGAGGTAGCTGCCTTCTTGGGGTACAGCTAAATAGGCTGCCCCGGCTGCTTAACTGCCAGAGTTCACAGGCTAAAACTGGTGCCGATTTACTTTAAAACACGAGCTTATACATTGCAGAGATTCAGCAGCCACTGCAAGAGCAAATGAACCATTTCTGCAGATTTGCTTTAAGAAAGGGGTCAGAATGAAAACTGGGGCCAGGAAATGTCACTACTGTCCTGAGTTAAGCTGTATTACCTCCTGAAACAGAGGAGGGAAATTTGCCCTTATTCAAGGAAGTACCTAAATGTGTTTTTACATTAAGCATGTGCTTAAATTCCATTGATTATAATAGAGTTTAAATGTACATTTAAATATAAGCATATCTGTATGGAACTTCACAGAAGGCATGCAGTTTAGAATCACAGTCTAAGGTAATTAATGAGCTCATACTGAATACAGCTTCATTGAAGTCAAGAATATATTTTTATTTTTACTCATAAAGAGCACCAAATTTATATGATGTAAATGCTCCATAAGCTATCTCAATAGCTTATTCCTGCTATGGAATCCAAATCTGTTGATATGGGAAGAGCAGGATAAAGTCTAATATAATACATCCTCTGTATACAAACCTGATAAGAATATCCTCTTGAAATCAGGCAAGCTCTTAAAGATTTTACTTAATTAGATTAAAGATTTTACTTAATTAGAAAGCTCTTCTGAGTTTGAATATGATCTCAGTGATCCCATGATCAATGAATTACATCATGATGGTGAAGTTGCAGTAGATCTTGGCAAAGACAGGTTAAGCCGTCACATGTGGCAACAGCTAGTTCAGTCTAGGACCGAAGTCTATGTGGATCCATGCTAACATAACAGCCATGCTCACACTCATGTTTGTAAACAGTGTCAAATCTATCAAGGTCCTGTTTAACACTCTGTAACTTCAGGGCAAAGGAAAGTCCTAAAACCTCAAGTGCTAGCCCAAGTGACTTATTAGAATTATAGAATCATTTAGGTTGGAACAAACCTTTAAGATCAGCAAGTCCAACTGTTAACCAAGCACTGCCAAGGTCACCACTAAACCATGTCCCTAAGCACCACATCTACACGGGTTTTTAATACCTCCAGGGATGGGGACTCAACCACTTCCCTGGGCAGCCTGTTCCAATGCTTGACAACCCTTTCGGTGAAGAAATTTTTCCTAACCTAATTTTTCCAACCTAAACCTTCCCTGGCACAACTTGAGGCCATTTTTCTTGTCCTATCACTTGCTACTTGGCAGAAAAGACTGACCCCCACCTCACTACAACCTCCTTTCAGGTAGCTGTAAAGAGCTATAAGGTCACACCTGAGCCTCTTTTTCTCCAGGCTAAACAACCCCAGTTCTCTCAGCCGCTCTTCATAAGACTTGTGCTCTAGACCCTTCTAGACCAACTTCGTTGCCCTTCTTTGGACATGCTCCAGCACCTCAATGTCTTTCTTGTAGTGAGAGGCCCAAAACTGAACACAGTACTCGAGCTGCAGCCTCACCAGTGCCCAGTACAGGGGGACAATCACTTCCCTAGTCCTGCTGGCCGCATTGTTCCTGATACAAGCCAGGATGCTATTGGCCTTCTTGGCCACCTGGGCACACTGCTGGCTCATATTCAGCCACCTGTCGACCAGCACCCCCAGGTCCTTTTCCACTGGGCAGATCTCCAGCCACTCTTCCCCAAGCCTGTAGCGTTGCATGGGGTTTTTGTGACCCAAGTGCAGGATGAGGCACTTTGCCTTCTTGAACCTCATACAGTTGGCCTTGGCCCAACGATCCAGCCTGTCCAGGTCCCTCTGTAGAACCTTCCTACCCTCCAGCAGATCAACACTCCTGGCCAACTTGGTTTTGCCTGCAAACTTACTGAGGGTGCACTCAATCCCCTCATCTGGGCCATTGATAAAGATATTAAACAGGACTGGCCACAACACTAAGCCCTGGGGAGCACCACTTGTGACTGGCCGCCAACTGGATTTAACTCCATTCACCACCACTCTGAGCCCAGCCATGCAGTCAGATTTTTACCCAGCCAAGAGTACACTCATCCAAGCCATAAGCAGCCAGTTTCTCTAGGAGAATGCTATGGGAAACAGTGTCAAAGGCCTTACTAAAGTCCAGGTAGACAATATCCGCAGCCTTCCCCTCTATCCACTAAGTGGGTCATCTTGTCATAGAAGGAGACCAGGTGAGTCAAGTAGGACCTGTATTTCATAAACCGATGCTGACTGGGCCTGATCATGAGGTTGTCCTGTACATGCCGCATAATGGCACTCAAGATGAGCTGCTCCATGACCTTCCCCAGCACCGAGGTCAGGCTGACAGGCCTGTAGTTCGCTGGATCCTCCTTCTGGCCCTTCCTGTAGATGGGCGTCACATTTGCTAACCTCCAGTTGACTGGGAGCTCCCCGGTTAGCCAGGACTGCCGATAAATGATGGGAAGTGGCTCAGTGAGCATTTCCGCCCATAAACTTGTGTGTGTCTACATGGTGTAGCAGGTCACTAACCATTTCCCCTTGGATTATGGGGGCTTCATTCTGCTCCCTGTCCCTGTCTTCCAGCTCAGGGATCTGGATACCTAGAGAACAACTGGTCTGACTATTAAAGACTGAGGAAAAGAAGGCATTGAATACCTTTTTCTCATCCTTTGTCACTATGTTTCCCCCCACATCCAATAAAGGAGGGAAATTCTCCTTAGCTCTCCTTTTGTTGTGAATGTATTTATAGAAACTTTTTTATTGTCTTTTATGGCAGTAGCCAGATTAAGTTCTAATTGGGCTTTGGCCCTTCTAATTTTCTCCCTACATAACCTCACGACGTCTTTGTACTCCTCCTGAGTTGCCTACCCCTTCTTCCAAAGGTCATAAACTCTCCTTTTTTTCCTGAGCTCCAGCCAAAGCTCTCTGTTCAGCCAGGCCGGTCTTCTTCGCTGCTGGCTCGTCTTTTGGCACATGGGGACGGCCTGCTCCTGTGCCTGTAAGATTTCCTTCTTGAAGAATGTCCAGCCTTCCTGGACTCCTTTGCCCTTCAGGATTGCCTCCCAAGGGACTCCATCAACCAGGCCCCTAAACAGGTTGAAGTCTGCCCTCCAAAACTCCAAGGTAGCAGTTCTGCTGACCCTCTTACTTCTCTAAGAATCATAAACTCTACCATTTTGTGATTGCTGTGCCTAAGATGTCCTCCAACCATCATCATCAACCATCATTATCCACCCACCAGTCCTTCTCTGTTCACAAACAGGTCCAGCGGGGCACCTTCCCTAGTTGGCTCCCTCATCAGCTGTCAGGAAGTTATCTTCCACACACTCCAGGAACTGTTTCTTCTCTGCTGTATTGTATTTCCAGCAGGCATCTGGTAAGTTGAAGTCCCCCATGAGAACAAGGGCTAGCGATTGCGAGACTCCTCCCAGCTGCTTATAGAATATTTCATCTGCCTCTTCATCCTGGTTGGGTGGTCTATAACAGATTCTCACCATGATATCTGCCTTGTTGGCCTTCCCCCTGATTCTTACCCATAAACATTCAACCCTATCATCACCATCATTAATCTCTAGACAATCAAAACACTCCCTAACATACAGAGCTACCCCACCACCTCTCCTTCCTTGCCTATCCCTTCTGAAGAGTTTATAGCCATCCATGGCAGCACTCCAGTTGTGCGAGTCATCCCACCATGTTTCTGTGATCGCAACTATATCATAGCTTAGTTTTGCAATACATTTAATAAGTTTGTAGTATCTTGCAGAACTAATACACAAATGCTTTCAACAGGAAACCTCAAGCACTTTATTATGACAGCAACAAAAAATGCTTTCTTTTGTCTATTCATTAGGGTTGCAAAAGTGAAAGCAGCATAGCTATGTGTTTCTCTTTCTTTCTCTTTGGGAGACCCCCAGTTTCTTATTTGAACATATTTAGGTCCATTTTCTGACAAATCCATGGACTCTCAGCTATTCCTTAATTTTTCCAAACATTCCTATTTGCTCTTAATTTTTCCCTTAGCATCTCAATGATTCTTTGGTTCCCTCTGCTTTTGAAGTGCTCATACTGATCTCTCTCCTTTACTCTGTTTTCCTGGGGGTTATTTATACCTATATTATGGTTTATAACCCTGCAGGCGGTCTCTTCAGTCTGCCTAGCAGAATTGCCATTGCAAATTTTGACAACTTCTCATATATAATAAATATAAATAGCAAAGTCTCTGTGGGATTTCGTGGAGTCTTCTGGAATCAAAGCTCTAGCTGAGGGTCAAAAGGAGACATATTTTCTGATTTTTGTTCAAATTCCTGGTGGGCTCAGGAATATAAAGGGGTGGTCATCTATGGTGTGGCACTTACAATGTGAAAAACTTTCTGAGACTCACTCTTTGGGTACACCTTACCAGCGACATGTCTCAATTTCTAAAGCTCTGTACATTTAGTCCCACTGTACCAAGCCTTGGTCTTGGGCCTTGATCATCTGCATGATCCCAGTGAAGTTCAGTCCCTGTCTCAGGGATGTGTGCCTTGAAGGCTGATGTAAGTGGGGTGGGAGTCCTTGACTGGCTTAAGAGTTAGATCTGAGTATTCAAGCTTGCACCTAGGATGGACTGAAAATAGTAAGGAACCTTACTCCTGGGAATGGCTTTCTCATGGATACTTACACCACAGGAAGACAAAGAAAGAGTTGCATTCTTAAATCAGTGAGAAATGGTCCTCATATTCTTTTCCCAGACAATGAGGGCAACCTAGCTTGGTGGTGACAAACACGTGGATTATGGCTGCCAGCTGTCTCCTTGCCCCTTTCAGATCCATGTGCCTGGCCTGACAGGCTTGGCTTCATACACAATCGTCATCCTATTATGTATGAAAGCAAATGTGGATTTTGCAGCACTAAAGAGTTTGAGCTCCACAGCTCATCTGTTAAAGCAGGAAAAAATGCAATGTAATATCTCAGCCCCCCAGCAGCTTTGAGACGTGGCACTGCAGTGTTTTACAAGCATCTTTCGTACACCACAGCGATTTCCTCATGATTTTCTCACTTGAGTTCCTAGCCTATTGTAACAGCTGGGTTACAGGAGGAATGAATTGGCCCTGAGGTCTCCTGTGACCACTCCTTCTTACATTGCACTTCTGCTCCCTCCCTTTGGGAAGGGAGTTACACTGGCTGCAGCTTTTATTTTCATTCCTATTCAGTCTTTAGCAGTTCCCCTTTGATGCTTCCTGCCATCTCTCTCTTTCTTGCTCTGCTTTGACAGCTTTCTACTGCAGGCACAAGTAAGATCATGCTGTGATGAGCTTCCTCAAAGCAATGTCTTGCTGGTAACAGGTATCTCTGCAGTGGAAGCTGGCAGTGTACTGCTGTAGGGAGACAATATGCTCCTCTCTGTCTTTTCAGATTCATCCCCTCTTGGGACTCACAAGGGCACCCCTCTTGACCAGAAATGTCAAACCACAGTTTGAAGCTGGCAGCAGATAAACTCTGACAAGGTTTAAATCTGCAAGCCCTGAGAATAGTAGCTTGCATTGATGTGCTTCCTAAAGGTCTGCATCTGCATTAGGACTGCTGCTGATCTTTCCCCTTAAAGGCTTAGCATTTAAAAAGGTACCAAGGTGAAACACAGAAAGGGGGCATTAAAAAATTAATAGGAGTTCTAAACGTATATGCAGAAAAACAAAATAATAATAATAAACAAAATAATTGAGAGAAGGAATGTCTATTACTTTAAAAAATTAAGAGTGAGGAGCTGAAATGGTTTCAAGTGCAAGAGGCAACTAGGTCTCACAGTGAACAGAAAGAACAGCACTCAAAACACACTAGATTGGAGGACAATTTCTCATGCCTTCTGTTTACTCTCAGGAAAATGTAGTTCCACACTTAAACTCAGTAAACACCATGAGCTGTAAAAGAGTGAAATGTTATTCTGCTCTCTAGGGCTGAGCAATGTCAGGATAGGAAGGTTACAGGGCCAAAGAATTGCCAGATAGGGTATGATTCCTCAGCTGATTGCCAGCTAATGTACTCGAGGGCAGCTCCCATGTTACACCCTACACACCTAGAGGCAAGGAGAAAAAATAAATTACATCCTTCTTTCATAGTATACAAAATAAACTGAGCAGAGTCAAAGATCCCCCCCTCCTCCATGTCCCAGGCTTTACCAATCAAAAAAAGAAGCAAGCGCAGTCCAATAAACTGAATCCTAGCAGTATTGTGTGACACCTTGGCATTTGACAGTCTTTGTACATGCATAAAGCTGAAGTGACAATTGGGTTTGAGGTCGGGCTTGAAATCCTGGGGGGTTTCTGAGCAGACTGGATAGTAAGAATAGTCTTGGAGTTTGTGTTGGTAGTTATTTTTTAGCCAGGCACCTGCACAGCCTACCAAGGAAGATGTGAGAGCTCTCTCCTGGTTTTGAAGAAACAAATATAGAGAACAGTCTGTCAGAAAACATACAGTTAGGATCTATGATTTTTATTCCATTAAGAGAGTGAGAAGGAGGAGGAAGAGCCCTGTTTTGCTAGAATATGATAATTTCTTTTGAGAGAAAAGTGAATATTAGAGAAAGGAGTAGGCCTGGGTCAAGCGTAAATCCAAGTTCATTCATATTTAATATTCTGAGACATCCTCTATGAATACAGGTTACATCTTAGCATCTTTTTTTGTGAAGATGCTTACACATAAGCAACCCCCTAAGCGGCAGTGTCCAACCTTCAGTGACTTGTAATAAGAAAGTCATTGGGAAAACTGGTCTCAACATAGAATTCTGCTTCAATTTAGAAAACCAGACGACTTATTCATGAAGCATTAATCTGACATTAATGGAAGCTGTACAAAGGGACAGATAGGGGAATGACAACTCCTGAAAAGAAAAAAAAATAAAAACAAAAAAACCCCTCTACAACGAAAAAAAAAGTTTAATATTTTTGAAATTGTTTTGGCTGCTTCTTGTTAAATTATGCCTACATGCAGATGATCTGAGCTATAAAAATAAAATCGTTCTGCTCTGACACCTACCAACGCTCCCACTGTTAGTAATCAGTTCAAGATATTGGCATCCATACAGTTGCGTGGAGGACTGGGGGAGAGTACTTCACTTCAGGTCAGCCTATTGCTGTGAGTTCCCTTTAAAACAGTTCCCTGAAGAGCAAAAAGAGTTTATACTTAAGACCAAACCATTCCACTGTTAAAATGATACATGCATTGTAATTAGATATCCTTGGAGACAAGATTGTTTTTAACACGTAATTTTTTAACATGAAAATCCTTTGATGCCCTTGAACGTTTCTGCAAAAGGTCCTTTGCAAGGGAATATTTTAAATGGATAAGTGGAGGGATCCATCCAAAGACAGTAGCTGTTCACACACCACCAACCTATTGTTGCTGCAGATACAGTTGTTTTTTTCTTTGCACTCTGAACTACCGCAATTTTGCCTTAACTATTCAAGCCCCTTACAAAGCAATTAAATTTCATGTGAAAGCAAAAAAAATACTGAAGAAGCTAGTGCAGCATCTTTCTGCTTCCTTTCAACATCTTTCTTTACTTTTAGCTATCTTTTGTTTCCAATTTTTAAGTCTAGCTGAAGAATGGGCAGTGGCGCAGTAAAGGTGTTTCTTTCTACACAATATGGTAAGCTTGATGTACTGCTTTATAGAAATGTTACAGATTAAACCCATTCTTAATATTTGTAAGAATTTTAAACCTGATGCTAATGTAGCACTGCTCTCCTTAAAAATATAACAAAACACAATCCTCGAGGCAAAAACTATGAAGTAAATATTTTTTGAGGCAACACTTTTCTCCACTTTGCATAAATTTAACACTGTGCTTTCTGTACAATATGTGATCTTTTTCCTAACTCCCCATAGACATAAATAGCTCTGGTGAGATGTCATAAAAGTAACAGAAGCGTCGGAAAACACCATGCATTAAGGATGCTGAATTTAATTTTCTGCTTTTGTTTTGGATGGCCTATTTACTCTTCAAAAGCCTTGACATGTCATGATGCAGAGTGGGGATGAGGGAACTATTAGACTATATTTAGCCACGTATTAAACCTCGGCTGTAAACACCCAACAAACAATATTTGTGGAAGCCTTGATGTGTCTGTAAACACAAGTGCAGCCACCTTCTTTCAGAAGAAGAGTTTGTATTGTGTATCATGGTCTACAAGTGGTTCTGCTTCTAGGTACTGGGCTGAGATTGCTGTTTTACAGGTGATAACTATGGAGGGAACGGGTGCCTACAGAGGTCTGCCTGGAATAGCTATTCTACAGAAGTCACCTCTTGGAGATCCTGTGACTTCTTACCTGAAACATTCTTTTATTTTTTAAGGACATTAGGTGTTTCTAATGTAAAATGACTTCGGCATGCGATAAAAGTTTCACCCAGATGGAAATGCAAAGAAGTGTACAGGAGGAGTAATCCTGGACAAAATAAAACAATTACACACCATTGGCCAAATTTATTAAAGTCTAGACTCTCCATGTGCAGTACCAACCATTAGTCCTCTCTCTTCTCCATTTTGTGTCTCTGAGTGCTATTCTGCCACAGATTCACAAAGTTGTAGAGGATTTACTTCTTGTAGTTCAGTGGCCTCCCACATTTCCTTGGGTCATCCCCTCAGCTTGTCAACTGCTGACCTAACCCTAGAGCAACTAAAGTTTGGGGGTCCTTTGGACTTGCGCACTGAGCCTAGACATTGCAACAGTTCAGATTCACCCTGTTACCTCACTAAACCACTTCCAATGCCTCCAGGCAGAAAAGTGCCTTGTACTGCAATCCAGGTTTCAGCTTCTTTAATAGCAGGTAGGTTTTATTTGGAAACTGAAGACAAAAGGACTATTTCTTTTCCTCTCCAAGGCTGAGCTCAATGTAATACATGTTCAGGTCAATCTCAAGGAGGAGAGCAACTTCCCAATATATTTTTAATCCATGATCTGTACTTGACTGATCCATCTATACATTTTTTCAGCCCTTCCCCCAAATCCTCCTACTTTCCTGTCATCCTCCTCATTTCCTTCATGACTTCGGCTGTCACTTCACTTTTTACTATGAAGCAGGTCCAGCTCTCATTTTCTGGTGTTGCCCAGGGCACGATGTTCCAAACAAACAGAGAGGACTGCAGGAAGGGAGAGGGAAATGTTACAGTTAGTGAGAACTGTCGTAACATAGACGTCCTAATTTTAGTAGCATTGGCAAATTTCTAAATTATGAAGCTTGTAACTTTAAATAAACCCATTCCAGAATGTATAACCAACATACAGTTGATTAAGTATTTTCTTATTTGACTTAGCCTTATCATCAAACAATTTTCTCAGTTCACAAACAAAGTGGAGATGATTATCTGTATGGAAGGAAACAGTGAATTTGAACTGCTGGAACAAAAGTTCCTGGATTGATTCCTCTCAAAAATGACATGAGAGTAAGAAAAAAGCTCAAGAAAAATTCCAAAGGTAATGGGTTCATCCAGGGTTACTATGTTACACTGGCAAAACTAGCTTAAGACATTTTTGAAAAAGTTACCTCAGTGAATTAAGAAAAAAATCCAATAATTCTGAAAATTCCTGCTGAAACATGACATGAAAACACACAACATGCTCAACATGGAACTGTACAGATCTAAATGACTTTAGATCAGATACTAATGAGCAAAAATAGTAGTATTAGTCTGTAGTGAATAAAATATTTTCTTACTCATCTGGTTTGGAAAAATTGGCTGTGGGGGAGAATTGCCACTTTTGGAAGAAATATAATTTTTTAAAGTTTTCTTAATGAAATCCACACATTAAATAAATATTTTGGCTTATCCTGATATGCCAAATTTTTTTTAAAGGTTTGTTTTTTTTTTTTTTAAATGCTATTATAAAGTATTTGTTCAGCCTTTTAAATTCTCTGTCTTTTTTATCTGGCTACAACTGTTAACAAAATGCACTGCAAGTTTACAAATAAGTATTCTTCTTAAAATCATTTTTTCAATGATTTATGAATTAATAACACGGAGCTTAAACAATAGGTATGGAGCTAGATGAGGTACATTTATTTCTGGTTTGACGTTGAATTTAATAATTGTAAAAAGTAATTTGAGTCAAAATGAAAAAGAAATGCGATCATCTTGGGTCCTGGCAAAACAAAAATGATATCTAAAATATTTTTTTTTTAATCTAAAACTTTGTCAATATGTACCACTTCTTATATGCTCCAAAATGCTTTTTCCAGATGCACTGGTTGCTATAACGAAAGATTTATTCCTTATAAAATTTTACTGCCGATCTCCTTAAATCATTATTGCTAGAAAAAGTATGGATGGAAAATAAAACTTTGCATTTTACAATGATACACGTTTTCTTTTTTTTTTTTTTTAAAAATGTACTAAGTTCAATGAGCATTTGTGAATGCCCAAAGAAGGGCAATGAGGTTGGTGAAGGGTCTAGAGCACAAGTCTTATGAGGAGCGGCTGAGGGAACTGGGGTTGTTTTGCCTGGAGAAAAGGAGGCTGAGGGGAGACCTTATTGCTCTCTACAGCTACCTGAAAGGAGGTTGTAGCGAGGTGGGGGTCGGTCTCTTCTCCCTAGTAACAAGTGATAGGACGAGAGGAAATGGCCTCAAGCTGCGCCAGGGGAAGTTTAGGTTGGATAACAGGAAAAACTTCTTCACCAAAAGTGTAGTCAGGCACTGGAACAGGCTGCCCAGGGAAGTGGTTGAGTCCCCGTCCCTGGAGGTATTTAAAAGACGGGTAGATGTTGTGCTTAGGGAGATGGTTTACTGGTGGACTTGGCAGTGCTAGGTTAACAGCTGGACTTGCTTAAAGGTCTTTTCCAACCTAAACAATTCTATGACTCTATGAGTTATTTTCTGTCCCCCTCACCAAAACCTCAATTTTCCAGTATTTGTCAGCAAATTGCTGGTTCTATTCTAAGTGTACATCAGCATTAAAATCTGAAGAGCTGCAAATCTTCATACTTCAGAGAGATATGCTTCTGGCTGTGCTCAAGGAGAATTTCCCTTTTGTGTAAAGCACACCATGGTGATGGGCATTGTCAGATTTTGAGCTTCCCTCCCACTCTCTCCCGTGCTAGCTGCTTTCCGAGCTATGGTGCATGAAGCCACACTGCAGTTCTTATCATTTCAGGCAGATTATAATTACAGTCTAAGTAAACTGACTTTACAAATGATGACAACATTTAATTCGGTCCATTAATCCACCCCTAACTGTTTCTCAGTTCTACAGAGAAACTCGCAGGTGTCTCTACTATTTACAGCATGATCACTTAGGTGACTACATCAGATTCCCGGGAGAGATTTCTTCTCAAAATCCTTCATATTAGAGAGGTGCAGAGAGACTCTGATTCTCACATGTCCCTGTGCAAACAACAGGTATATCTGTCTGCTCAGCCCTTCACACATTAATTGATTTTCAGCATTAAAAAGATTCTGAGAAACTCTTGCTAAAGACACAAATTATCCAGTTACACTAAAAACAGGCAGTCACCACAAGGTGGATAAATCCTGCATGACCTGCCTCTGTAGACCAGCAATTTCCTTCAAATTAGCCCAGTCAAATAAATGTGTTTTATATGCATATTTCTTACACACATGAGAGATCTTGGTGGCAGAAAGGGCCACACTGAGATATATGAGGGTTCGCTGTAAACTTCATAGATCATCACCTGGAGCCCTTACCATGACACATGGCCAAAAACCCCACCCTGCATTCCCTGATTCCCGATTCCCTTCCCATGGGTACACTTCCCACTAAGAAAAGGAGAATTTTTGGTTTTAGAGAGTGAGGACAGCAGAGAGTGATTTTGAGGAGGAACAACCAAGGTCAAATAACAGCATGTACAAAGAAAGGCTAGGAAAAATATTTCTCCATGCAATGTCACACATGGCAGCTACTTGTCCCTAATTTGTCATCACTCTGCAAACAATCAGTGAGCAAATATCCTTTTTACGTTCTGCTCTCTGCTCTCTACTCTTCTCACAGTACTTCTCTCAGAGTTTATCGCCCCTGTTTTTTGAAGTGACTTCAGCTCTCTGGATATTCCATGGAAAGGGAATTCCTTCTGCTTCACAGCCTTAATGCACCCTCCACATCTTTCCTCTCATTGCACTCTCACTTTCCACCAAGCTGTTGGGTCTTGGGCTATCCCAGAAAGTTGCAACAGTCCCAGGGTCCTGGTTACATATCGCTCTCTCTGTCACCCTGTATGCAACTGTTGGCCTCTGAGGAGTTGCATTTCTATCTATCTGGACTGTAGAACTTCCCAGTAGTGCTCCATGTGGGGTGACTGCTTGCCCTTCTGCAGGCAGAGCCAAGCCGAGCCGCTGAGGTGTAGGTAGATACCCGTTGCTCTGTGAAGGTAGTGGACATAAATGGCTGCCTTCACTTGATATGGGATCATGAAAGGGGAAGAAGACGAAAGGCAAGTTTCCCAATACATTTGAGGAAGTCTTCCCACACTGTATTTATTTTTAGCAAGTATTTGTGTAAAAATCACTAGTGTTATTCTGGTAAGGGAAGGCATCCACTCTCCCTTAGGTTTGTTGAGAAATATTGGAAGGAGTTGATTAATCAGTGATCTGCCAGCCCTAGGATTAAATCAAGGACTAAGGGATTTATGGGGTGAGGGAAGGAAGAGACACATGTCCTGTTTTCATCAGCCTATGCAACATACACAGTTTGGGGCATGAAATGTGATGATGGCCATCTATCTGCTCAGCCTTCTCCATCTCAGTGTGGTGCATCTGGCCAGCTCCAAGACCTTGCGTCTCATCTTTTAGCTGTGGTCCTTGGACTAATAGCAAGGCTTTATCTCTACTATGAGCACTTTCTGGTACTGGTTTGGTATGAAAAAGCATGAAATAATCACAGCTCCACCCCACAGTGGACTTCCCATCCAGCCCTGTGGGCTAGCACAGCTGTGAGGAAGAGTAGATATTTTTAGCCCAGTCTATACCACAGGAGATGCAGCCCACCTCAAATAGCAGAGAATTCCCTTTTAACAGTAGATGTTGCACCTCCAAGAGATGCTTTGCTGAACCACAGTCCTGGCAGGAGCTCTCTGGGATGACAGTCCTTTAAGAGAAAAACCCAGTTTCCCTTGTTTGGTGTGGGTTTTTTTGCAAGGATATGTAAAATTTTTAATGAAGGGAGGAAAGGAAAAGAGTAATTGAAACACACATGAGGAACACCAAGAAGGATTTTCAAAGAGCTAAAAATACTATTGCTTTATCAGAAATCCCTGTATTGGCTGGAAAGTTCTTGCTTCCCACTTGAGGAGATTTCTCACAGACCTATGGTATTAGAGAATGGAAATCACTATTTATAAGCAAGTTTAATTACCATTGGGCATTTACATGCAAATCATAGAATCATAGAATAGTTTGGGTTGGAAGGGACCTTTAAAGGTCATCTAGCCCAGTTAGATGAGGTTGCTCAGAGCCGCGTCCAACCTGACCTTGAATGTTGCCAGGGATGGGGCATCTACCACCTCTCTGGGCAACCTGTGCCAGTGTTTCACCACTCTCATTGTAAAAAATATCTTCCTTATATCTAGTCTAAATCTACCTTATTTTAGTTTAAAACAATTACCCCTTGTCCTACCAGTCCTACCAGTACAGGTACTATTAAAAAGTCTGTCTCCATGTTTCTTATAAGCCTCCTTTAAGTATTGAAAGGCTGCGCTGGAGCCTTCTTTCCCTCTCTTCTCCAGGCTGAACAACCCCAACTGTCTCAGCCTGTCTTCATAGCAGAGGTGTTCTGGCCCTCTGATCATTTTTGTGGCCCTCATCTGGACCTGCTCTAGCAGGTCCATATCCTTCCTGTGCTGAGGGCTCCAGAGCTGGACGCAGTACTCCAGGTGGGGTCTCACCAGAGCAGAGCAGAGAGGCAGAATCACCTCCCTCCACCTGCTGGCCACGCTTCTTTTGATGCAGCCCAGCATACAGTTGGCTTTCTGGCCTGTGAGTGCCCATATCCAGCCTTTCATACACCAGTACCCTCAAGTCCTCAAGTCCTTCTCCGCAGGGCTGCTCACAATCCCTTCATCCCCCAGCCTGTCTTGATACCAGGGGTTGTCCTGACTAAGGTGCCGGACCTTGCACTTGGCCTTGTTGAACCTCATGAAGTTCACATGGACCCACTTCTCGAGCTTGTTCAGTGCAACTCGTTGCAGACCAGGGAGGACCAACATATGGGGAAGAACGAGTTAAAAACATGCCATTAAGTAACAGATTGCCGTAGGGCTGACTAGTGAAAGCTCACAGTCATATTTCTACCAGGGCAAGACAGATAAAGTAGATTTTTACTGGATCAACAATTACTGTAAAAGGCATTAAAGGTCAAAATGGATAAATATCAAGTCATACAAAGCCCATCTTTAGCTAACAGCAATTTGGAAGATTGTGCTGGTTTAATAACAACCCATTGTACAAAAGCTGCTCGAAATGCATCACAGAGTTGTTGTAGAAATCATATGTTGAAGCTGTGTCTTCCTAGCTATTAACAATGCCAAAACAAGTATCCTCCTGTATCATATCAGTGGTTTTTAACTGCTCTTCATAAATATTTCTGGAGTTGGTTGAATTAGACTTCTAATGATTTCTCCATTAAATGTGGTCTGATCAATTTTTACAGCATCGCCTGAGGAATGAAATCAAACAAATGTCGTGCTGCACTTGCATTTCCTCTATGGATTTTTGAGGCATTCCTTTAAAAATATATTTTTATTTGACAGCAGAGACATCGATTTGAAAACTTGCTTCACAAAATTAGAGTAGCTTTCAAGTAAGGTAGTTATGCTGGGTGATCTGTGTACTGCTTCACTATTATTTGAGGTTTCAGCTCACATCCCAGTCACATGGGGCAATTTGTCATTATCTCTGCTAATGACTATGTGAATCTGGATCAAACTGAGTAGCTGATAAATAAACATGTTGATTTCTGGCAAACTACTGACAAAGAACATCATTTTAATATTTGTCATAAAAAAGTGACACAGCTTCCTAAATGCTACAACATGGAACTGCAGAAGATGAGACATATCACTTGTCAAAGCTATCATTTTAAACTTAATTTGTGAGCAGAGGACATGTGAACTACCAGTGAGTCCGGCTAAAGGCCCTCTAGTCCAGTACCGTGTTTCTTAGCCTGGTGAGTAGTTGCTGCTTAGAGAAAGGCCACAGCCACTGTTGAAGTTAATTGGGATAGCTGAATATTATATGTTCATCTATTAAATGAGTTATCAAGGGTCATTTTAGTTGAAAAATGAAGGGATTTGCTAAGTTATATTGTAAAAAAGTTCAGGAAACGTAGGGCTGAGATGAAGAGGAAAATACATTGAGCCTAGCTAAAAGCACCTCATTAAAGCCCTGTTTCATTAGCACAGCTTGTTAAATCAGTAACTTAAGGCTTGACGAAGGTCTATCCACTGCAGCAGCTGTGGTCCTGCAGGGTTCTAGGTAGACATCAATTGAATTATCCTGACAAACAGCAGAGACAGGTCTAACAGCTTCCTCATTGAGGTAACAGATACTTTCGCTGGTATGCACTGAAAAGATAGCAGGTTGTGCAGGCAACCTTTTTCAAGTCTTGCAAAACCACTGAAAATGGCCAGGTTTCAGCACACCTGAACAATAGCTCTGACTAATTATCATCTATGCTGAAATAAAAATAATTGGTTAACTACTTTGTAATGGGAGCCTGTGGTGAGCTTGCAGAAGACACATCCTCTCCCCTCTTTTGAAATGGCTTTCCTTGTGTTTAATAAAAGATACCAAATGGTCTTTTTGATTTTACATTATAGTTGTAAGACTTTAACTTATATCAATTTTCTGTATATTCAGGGAATAAGAAGTTAGAGGAGATCATCGTAAGCTTTTTATCTTGTCCCACCTGAGCTCTTGCAACAATCCCCTAGCTTTCTGCTAGTTGAAAGCACATTGTTTAAGAATCATTTATGTTTTACTTTAAAGGCATCAAGTAAACTGGAAGACGAAAAATCACATCTATGTGATACCTGAGCACTTTTTAGCACTGAAAAGACAAATTCTTTGTCAAAAATATGTGTGGCCCATTGAAGTACATGGAATTGCATCGATTTGCAAGATTGAAAAATGTAATGTTTTATGACCACTAGCTTTAAAGTACACATTACCTGTATGACTTCAGTGACTGTGAACCATTTGACACAGAGGTAGAACTAATCTAAAACTTGTACAATGTGAGACTTCAGAAAATATGTCCAAAGTGAGACAGCTTTAACACAGCATCTGGAACTGAAATTGGTTTTACCAGGCAGGGAGCCAGTTGTTTCAGAAGATCCCAAGAATCTTGGATTAAGACCTGTCCCCCCTCAAGTCCCCTGTAGTCAGCCACAAACCCTAAGAAAAGGATTGGGGTGAGCCATGTCCACCAGGTCTGAGCATACAACTAACTCCAGGCTTTAGGGAACTGAACACCTAAACGAGATTGTCCTCAGAAATTCTGATGTCAGTTCCTTCTTCCACATGGTTAAAAAATCACCAGTCTCACTGAGGATCCAGCCTCATGTTCCTCTTCCATCCATGGACATTCATTCCCATCTTTGCCATAAGACTCCATGGCCTAGTAAGAGAGAAAGGATCTGAAGGGGAGATCTGGAGCCTAGTGAAAGAAGCTCTAAAGTTCTCCCATTTAAGCTGTTCCACTTTGATCAGATCCCCTAAATATTTATTGGACCACCAAGAGATAAAGCTCATGAGAACAATTCTGCAAATGCAGAGGCTGAGTCACCAACTGGGAAGAGAAAGAAACTGAATGCTAATACTTGCTGCAATTAATAGCAACCACGACTACTACTATTCAACTATTACTCAACTACTCCTTAAAAAGGGAATTAGCTCTAACAGGAGAGACAGAGATTTTAGAGGCTTACCCCAAACACACTTTCTTCCAGTTGTGGTTCAGATTCTTTCCTAAGAGTTAGAGATCTCATAGGCAGAGGGCAGAAATGATGCTGAAACTCCCAAGTCTCATATTTGTTCTAATCAATAGACTACACGGTAAAATGTTCTCTACAACAAGCCTGCTCGCCCTCTAAAATGCCTTTGAAGATGGGTCTCACAGGTAACAGAGTTGGCGGTATAATAATGCCTTGATTGAGACTTTAAACAAAGAACAATGATGAGATAGACACTGGTTATTCACAATGGGCAAATGATGCCTGATCTTGACAATGTTGCTACCAAAACCTGAGATTTTCAGGTCCTTCAGAATTTGGTTAGCAACTGAGGAGCTGTTTAGCCTAAATACTATGATGGCAAGTATGCAGCAGTTAGACACCTAACTCCTTCCATGGATCGAGCTCTGAAATAATAAAAAAAAACAACACCCCCTTTATTTAAGGCTTCTCACTCACTTTGATGCCTCTGAGATTTTTATCCCTGAAATCTGAGTTCAGTAGGCCCTGATCTCAGATCATAGAATCATAGAAACATAGAATGTCCTGAGTTGGAAGGGACCCACAAGGATCATCAAGTCCAACTCCTGCCCCTGCATAGGACAACCCCAAAATTCATACCATATGTCTGAGGGCATTGTCCAAATGCTTCTTAAATATTTTTAGTCTTGGTGCCGTGACTACCTCCTGGGGGAGCTTGTTCTAATGCTCCACCACCCTCTGGGTGAAGAACCTTTTCCTAATGTCCAACCTAAACCTCCCCTGGCATATCTTCCTGCCATTCCTTTGGGTCCTATCATTGGTCATCAGGGAGAAGAGATCAGCGCCTGCCCCTCCTCCTACCCTCGTGAGGAAGCTGTAGACCGCGATGAGGTCTCCCCTCAGTCTCTTCTTCTCCAGGCTGAACAGACCAAGTGACTTCAGTCGCTCCTCATACGGCTTCCCCTCTAAACCCTTCACCATCTTCATGGCTCTCCTCTGTGATGATCACACACACAGAGATCCCAAATATCTTTTGTGCCTAAGGGTTTCCTGTATTGCTAAAAGAAATTACTACATTTCAGCATTAGCCTACCTTTGTTCCAAGATCTGGCCTTTCCCGTGTTTTATTGTTTTCCATATAAATCCTATTTCTCATGAATATATACATCTTGGCCTCCATTCTGCCTTGTTACAGAACTAAACTGGAGCTAACCACGGTGACTGGCATTGCCATAAGTTAAAAAAAACAAAACAAAAACAAAAACCAAACAACAACAAACCAATCCCAACAGTGCTATGAAGAGTTAAAGTATTTAACACAAGATTCACTCCACCCAAAAAGTCTGCATTCCCAAATCTCTACCATCCTTTTACATACTTCATAGCCAGACTGGCTCTCCATATGTTCAGAATAATCCAACTCATGGTGAGACTAATCTCCTGAAAACCAACTCATTAAATTAACGTCAGTGATTTTATATGCCTGACTTGGGGAAAAAATTTATGGGGGAATGACAGGACCTATGTGCTACAGTGCTGCAACATCACTGCCATTGAACTGACCCCTATATGTAGTTCAAACTCCAGCGGTGAAGTTGGCAACTTAATTTCAGATTTATTGGAGTCGGAGAGAAACATGCATGTATCTGCCCTGTCAGGACAGCTTTCACTGATGCTTATTGGCAAAGAATGCCTTCAGAAGAGAAATTTTTTGGCCAGGACTCTCTTTCCACAAGCTATCTTATTGTTAGAATATTCAGCAGTCAAATAGATCATCCCTCAAATGAGTGATTGCAACAGCAGTACAACACAGAATTATTTGGAGGTTAGAAAAGATGTGATACTGAACACAAGCCAATGCTGCAATGCTGTCACAAAAAAGCAAAAGCTGCACTGGGTTGAATTCGTGGAAGTGCAATATATTAAAAATCTTCAGTAAGTTTTCCACTGTGCTTGGCTTGGGTTAGGTCTCAGTGGCAGTGATTTATTGCTTTTGGTTCTGGTGTTACTGGCCAAATGAATTGCTGGTGTCATGACACTGATTTAGTATTTGTACTGCTTTAGAAAGAGGTGCCACTCTCATGAACCATGGCCCTCTTGTTTTAGGCGCTTTACCACCATGGGATAGAAGTATGGTCTGTGGCCAAAGAGCTTCCAGTGGAAAGCAAGAGATGCAGACAGATGGGACAGCAGAAGGAGCCAGTGTATCAACACTGGCCTCTGTGGTTGGTCCTGGTCTTAGCACAACTGCAGCCCAGCAGTGCCAAGCTTGTCATACGCACCAGAGGAATTTTAGGTGGGATTTGAAGGAGGAAAATGAAATTGCTTTGGGAATTTTGAGAAGGAGACACTCCTAACTGAACATGGGGCCTGGACAGCTCACATCTGTCATGGGTAGGAGGGAGCTGCCATCTTGATAGAGCATGGGCAAGGTCTGGGCTGTGAAGGACCTTGAAAATGAAGAAAGAAGGTGTGCTTGATTCAATAGAGAGGGGGGAAACTCAAAAAGAGAACTGGGGAGGAAAATGTCATGGTCAGACACAACAAGAAAATGTCGTGGTCATGCCACAACAAGAAAATAATTTTTACAGCAGTATTTTGAATTGGTACAGGAGAATGTGAATAGATAAGAATATAGACATAACTAAAATGGATAAAGGAATGCAGTGTAAGGGACTAAAGCATGGATGAGCTTGTTCCAGGCAATAGAGAAAGGAAAACATGGTAGTTAGTGGACCATGGTATCTCTTTGGTTCAGTTCTGGCTGTCATAGAGGAGTCTTGTGCAGTCTTGGGAAGACCACTTAATCTGTCTGTGCCTCAGCTCCTTCCCCGTAAGAGATGGATAATATGATTTGTTGTTGTTGTTGTTAGGATATATTCCTTTTTGGCAGAGAATGTTCTGACTATGGTTTATTCCTCACTTAGTACGAGTTTGATCTTTTATCAAATTGGGACTTAAACTGCAGGACTAAATAATAATAACTTTAAAGAGATATTGACAAATCTAAAGCAGTTTGTGAAAAAGCAGAAGAAGACACTAAGCAGAAAAAACAGGAAGGAACCACTTTGAGAACTGAACTTTATTCCCACATTTTGTGTGATCTCTGTAAGGAAGCCACTGCCACAAATGCAGTATTGGGACCACATCAGGCTAATACATCCCTTTATTCATAATGTGGACATCCCAGCAGTGAAGCACAGACACCCAAGTTGGATGATGTCTGCCATGAATGCTGCAATGCCTGAGAGGCTTCTCAACTGTTTTGTTGGTTTATCAGTTTATTTTTTGGTTTGTTACAGGGCATTCAGGAGGAAAGGTTTTGTTGATTTCCATCCCACCTGGATATCACAGAGAAATGTATACTAACTGCAAGCCAAAAGGGCTGGTGTGGGAAAATTCAGAGAACTGGATATGTTTATAGTTAAGGAACAAATTATTCAGTTTCTTGACCTCTTCCCTCTCTTTGACTCATTAACTTACATTGTTTAGTTAAGAAAAAAAACTTATCTGAACTTGAACGCAAAGATCCACTCTGTCTCCAGCAGATCACAGAGTTTTCGCTACTTGATTCCTATTAAGGATAGTATTTGGGTTTGTTGAAAAGTTGTATTTGAGTTTGTTGAAACATTCTCTCTGCAAGATGCATAGTATCTAGGCAAATTGGACTTAAATTGCTAGCCTGTAGCCTTTAGCAGAGTACAGCTCTGCCCTTTCTTTGGGAAGTGAAATATTGAGCTCAGTCCATATAGAAATAAAATCTGTGTTAAACAACAACAACAAACCTAAAAGACCTTTAATAGGGTTTCCATACTTCAGGGTTTAAAAAAAAATCATATTAGAAAAGGGCATTCCCTTCCCTCTTTTTCGCTTGCCTGAAAGCATCATTATAATGAGGGAAGAAAGGACAGGTTTGTACTATGAAAACTGATGCTTCATGTAACAAAAAAATCAATATCTCTGCAAAAGTGCTTCTAAAAACTGCATACAAGGAGACACTGTAGTAACAAAGAAAAGGAAAAAATGAAATCAATCTGAAAACAAAACTTCTTTTTATTATTGTGACGAGAATATGATTTGTGTTGAGAAATTAAATTGCAGTGAAGAGTCCACGCTATATCTTCTCATTCATGAATGAGCACTGAGAAAGTAGAGCCAAGTCATGAGAGAGTAAGCTTCAAGCAAAAGTGCCCAGGAAGACATTAATATGATAGCTGTTAGAAAAGAACAATGAATATTTTTATATGTTTCAGCTGTAAACGTATCCCATTGCTGTCTCAGAGGAAATTTTCACAAATCAAATTACCACAGCAAAGGCTGTGGTTAAGGTTTGTATAGTATAAACCCAAATTTTTTGAAAGCATGTGATTAATTTGCTTCATATCATAAATCTGATCAGCTGGTAGGATGATTAATCGGACATGCTGGTCCCCTCTCTCAGGTCATTCCTTGTTTATCGATTATAACGTGGCTTTTTCTTCCCAACAGTTAAAGCTCACTAGTTTTCACTTAAAATGATCAGATTAGACCTGAAATGTTTACTATGTGTAAGCTAATTCTAGTCACTTGAAACTTCATGTAGCATATATTCTGGCTAAACCTGATTAGAATGGACAATTGACTTCTGATTTACACTCACTTCAAGGGACAGCGTAGAAGCCCCCGATATGTAATTAGACAAAGTGCATGGAGTCCGCTGCACAGGAGGAGGCGGGAGCTCCTGACCAGTCTGCCACTTACTATTACCCAAACCAACAGAGGATGTCACTGAAACAAGAGCTGAAGTCAAAAGGCAGAGACTGAAAGTGCCCAGTCTCTGAGTGCTATAAATGACCTTCAGATATCTCCTGCAATTGTCAGAGAGTCTGGCTGTAATCTCAGGCAAGAACCCACTATGATGCTTTTCTTAGTCATGAAATACTATTTTTGAAATACTGTTCTTGTACGATAAGATTCTACAGGATAAATAAAATTTGTGGTAGGCAGATCTATTTGTATTCACAGGAGGTGTTGAGCTCCTTCTGGATTCTGGACCATTTCTGGTTGTCTGTGGCTTCTTCTTTCTGCTCTGCTGTTCAAGGTCTCAGAGAGCTCTTAGTCATAACAAAACTCAAGTGTCTATTTTCTTCTCATCTGCCTTGACCCCTCAGACACTTCATGCAGTCAGTCACATTCTTCCTTAAAAATCAGACTTTTTCTGGATCTCTGTAAGTGGGTAGCCTGGAACTCCAGGTTCCTCCTTCCTCTTTTCTTCTCATGCTTTTACTCTTTCTATTTTGTAGATTTTACTATTTTACTTTTCTACCTTCTCACTTTTATGGAGTCCTCAGGGGCTCAGCCTCTGCACTGGCCCTGATTTTACTCAACCAGTTTTGACTACTGCCCGCAAGCGTGCTTGTCAATCCTTGACATGTCTCTTCCATGTGGTACTTCTCCCCTTGCTAGCAACTAAATGTACCTAAAGCAAAATGGGTTGCTTTGGCCTCTTACCCAAGCCATTCTTTCCATGTGCATTGCAGAAAGGATGCTAATCTAGATTTCATCCCTGACCTCCTGATTGCTACCCCACTCTTAAATCTGATCTCTGATACGCTGTTGGCTTTTTATAGGCACCACATCTATTTTCTTCACAATCCTTCTGTGAGTCACTGGCATCAAATGGAGGTTACCTCTGCATCTTTACCTGTACAAAAATAGTTGCACTTGCCCTTCATGCCCTCCCTCTTCCCAGGTCTTTCCTGTTCACACTGCTCTCCTACAGAACCCCTTATATGCTTTTCAACAAGATTCTTTATGTCTAACCGACAACTCAGGAATAATCTCTAAAGTCCATGCCTCTTTCAAGTCCCTCTTCAAAGTTTCTTCAAGAATGCCGTCCACCTGTGTTTCCTGTAACAAATTACCAGGACTGGCCAGAAGACAGGGGTCTTTGGATATTTGTATCTCTCTCTCTCACATTCTATACCTCTGACATTAATTTACTAAATTCCAAGTAGATAAATGTAAAGATGATCAGTCTGAACACACAGCCTTCCTCCTGCTCTATTGTTTTCTCTTACTTGTGCCCTTCTGTTGACTGTGAGACCTACTTGTTGCTTTTTTCATAAGACATAGCTGATGAGGAAAATGTACGGCACTTCTTACTGAGGAATGATTCACACTGGACGGTCTCAGCTCTCCTGCATCACAAACAGTGGAAAAAACATAATAAATGGTGTATGAATTAAATTTCTTTTTAAACAAAATCTGGCTTTTTGACACATCCCTATAGATGTGAACCCTGAGAAGAGCTGATTTTCACATTACGTAGACAACTTAGGAACTCATAGAACTATCTCAGAACACAGCGGGATTAGGCCAAAATATATTTCAACAAGACAAAAAAAGGGAGGCAGTGACCACGTTGATCAATGTAAGGAAATTAACTGACCTTGCAGTTTCCCAAAGAAGAGATTTTTAAAATTATTTATTTATGTGACAGAACTGAATTCCTTTTCTCCCCTTAAATACTACCAATTTATCAACCAGTAGGAATACAACATGTCCTTCCACAAGAGTACTGGAGTCTATTTTCTAGCCCCAGAATAACAACAAATCTTGCAAGTGCTTTAAAAATGGATCAGCACACGGAGGCAAGAATAGATATAAATTTTAATTTAGGGCAGCATTTTTTTGTGTTATATTATTATACCATTTCAGAGTAATTTTGGTCTTTTATGTAGTGTTTAAAGTTCTACAGCTGTAACTTCTAAAGAAAAAACAAACCAATAAACCCCACAACAATTCTTTGCCCTATCATCAGCTGTTATTTTTTTTTAAACCTGCTATTAGATGTCCAAGAA